>NC_045645.1:19501250-20111000 GCF_009829145.1 Chiroxiphia lanceolata | reverse complement strand
TGCCATCATAAATAATGCTTTATTCTGTGGACCATTTTTAGTAGATATGTTATAGCTGTCTCACATCATAATTTTCAGTGGGTTTCCCAAGTGATAGACAAATTACAACAGCCTATTCTCATTCTTTGCCAGGTTTCTACTTAGTTAGAATACTTTGATTACTCTGTTCTTTCTAAACACTACATTTTTAATTTTCTAAAGATTATTATAATAAAGAGATGACTTAGTAGAAGACTGGTATGAGATAAATTTTCAGCTAGCCTAATTTCATAATACATGCAAAGCTATACAAAGTTATAATTCCAGCCTGGATAAAGGCCCTATATCTTGGTCTTAATGACAACTTCAACCAAGCTTTAGGCATAACTATGACAAATTCCTCTTTTATAAGTAAGGTTTTATTAGTTTGTTTGAAGAGCTGGAGGTTTCGTTTGGTTTTGTTATTTGGTGGTGTTTTTTTTCCCCCATAAATCTACATATCTACTTGGTGATATATGGAAAGATCATTTGAGAGCCCTAAAGGACCTTGAATTCCTTTAAGATTATTTTCTTGCCAAATGCAAGCATAGAGTTTCATTTCTACTTAGTAAAGCATTTTAGGCATTAAATTATTGGTTACTAAATATTAAACTTGAAAAAGGAAGTGGTCCTTCACATTTAGCTATGGTTAGTCAGTGAAAATTGTACATTTGAAAGGTGTAGTTCTATATTTATTTGAAGTGGAATCCACTAAACCACAAATAAATGGTTTTCTAGTCTCCTGCTTCTAGAAAAATCAAATAGAAGCTTGCAATTACTTGAACTGCACACCATCTGCTGCAAGAGATCTGCTGCTTACCATCTTCAGCAGGAGTCAGAGGAGCTAGAGGAATAGGTATGTCTGGGAAGTAGATTAGCATTCTTGAGGTTTAACCTTCTACAGAATAACTCTCCTTGTTAAAAAATATTGTTCATGGTTGTATAATGCGGAAGTAAGAGGCATTCATGATGTGCTCCTACTTGACTTCCTACTGTCAAAATCTTCAGCATATAGCAATAACAGGAAATCCTTCCATTAATTTGTTTGAT
The DNA here is from genome assembly GCF_009829145.1 of Chiroxiphia lanceolata. Taxonomy (NCBI): domain Eukaryota; kingdom Metazoa; phylum Chordata; class Aves; order Passeriformes; family Pipridae; genus Chiroxiphia; species Chiroxiphia lanceolata. Next base: position 20,109,932 of record NC_045645.1, on the reverse strand, counting down.
TTGGAACAAGTCTTTGGGGGAAAAAAATTCTTAGATTTTGAATTTTTATATGTTTGTAACAGTTTATTTTTCTTTATCTGATTAAATGCCTATGGAAAACTGTTCAAACAGGTTTACCAGTAACATGTCAAACCATGTAAAATTTAGACCAAGCACTGGCATCTGTTAGCAGCTTTTTTCTTAGCTTGGAAAGTTCAAAAAAGTAAGAGCAGCACAGAAACCAGTTCTGTGGGAGAGTACTGAACACTTATTTGAGGAAGCCAGAGGTAGCATTCTCAATGTCACAAAAAGGCAGTAAAATATCCTATCGTCCCCTGAAAAGTAGGTGTATGCTTGTTTTCTGTTGGATCCTACCTAAAACCTTTCTTTGTACCTACTGTATAATCAAACTTGTAGTATGAAAACTGGAGAGAGTTCTCTGTAAGGAATATTTCTTTATCACAAAAATATTTTTACCCAAAAGTAAAATGTTTCAGCACTTTTGCAGACTCTTTACATAAAGTATTACATAAGAATTTGATTACATTGCTAAAAAAACTGTAGGCCAACACATCTTTTTTAAATAAATGTAAAATCCTGACATTGTCAAAGTGATTAAAAGCACACTAAGGGCCTACACTCAAAATGCACCAGTTAATCCGCATTATAACCAATGGATGGCTACTTCAGTCTGACATACCATTTGAGTATTTATATTAATATTTACCTAGAAAAAATTTAAAAAAAAAAAAAGAGAAAAAGAACAGTTTGGAAGAAAAAAATAATGCAACCTCATTTTTCAGAGTACACAACTGTTAACATTCATGGAAGGATTAGTAGGGCATGTTTCACTTATCATAAACTGGATTTTCTTAAGTAATTGCTATGTTGAGTACTCAAATCTATTTCCTTAAGTATTTTTTTTATTCTAATAAACCTCTTTGTTATACATTATTTTATGATTATAGTCTAGATTCCATCATAATGGCTGATGCAATTTATACTTTCTTTTTAACTGAGTTTTTGAGATCTTGCATATTAGCAACAATGTACAAAAACCGGAGACAAAGAATCTTGAACACCTGAGGAATTCCAGCATTTAAATGCCTAAAGTGCTCCATTTTTATATAGACGGTAGAAGAAAATAGTTTAAAAATAACAATTCTGAACAAGTGAGGTTCAAAATATTACTCTATTCATTTTATTTTTGTGATATTCTTAGAACTGAATGAGGCTTTCAGCTTGTGAAAGTGACATGAAATAATTACGCTTTATTAAACTCATTTTAAAATTAATGAATTAATACTGCACTATTATATCTGTAGTAGTGCTGCAGCTCCAGATCTTGCAAATCTTACATAAGTTATGGAAATTATAGGCCACTTGGGAGTCCTATTTAAGTTGATAAAGAATCAAAGCAATGTCCTGAGAGAGCAATACAGTTATTTTATGTTTTATATATTTTACATAAATATATTTATAAAATATATAAAATTTATATATTTACATATACATATAGAGTAGTTTATTAGAACATTTTTAAATAACAGTTTAATTTGGATAAGAAATAATAGATTCTGATTTGGGGCAAGCAGATTTTAAAGAGTTGAATTAGTTTTGTATTTCCTCATCTAAAAAAAAACCCCTTAAAAAATGAACATCCATTAAAAAGTTTAGTTTGTAAAAACTGCGTTACCTATTGAGCATATATTGTCACATGAAATTTCCAACCATTTCTAGTTTAAACATTGTATAAAATCCTGTCTCTGCCAATTAGACATGCATCAGTCTCTCAGCACAAAGCCATTTTTCCATGTGATGTTCTAATGCAAAAGGCACGACACTCATGAAAAAAGCCCTGTGTTTGCAGAATGAATATTTACTTATTCTTTAAGTTGTCGTTTGTGGTTTTATGAAAGAACAAATGTTAAAAAAGAGAGAAAGGCGTTCTCTTGCAAGTAGAAAGGGATACAGAAGATTACAATACGAAGTACAACATAATCACGTATTTACTGCACAAAACCAACCTCAGAAATATATAACAGAAATACATATATATCCATTTTGAGAGTTAGAGCAGATGTTCACCTATTTGAAGTGAAGGCTTTCGCCACCCTGTAAAGCACTGCCTAAGGGGAAAAAATCAACAACAAAGCAAACAAAACCAAACAAAATCAAAACAGACCCAGGCACACTTATCCTATCTATGGATCTCAGTTCCCCAGCTCATCAACTTGAGGTTTTTGGGTTATAAAATGACTTAAAAGAGCTAAAAATGTTTGGGATATGAAGGTAGCTTCTCTGCAACTTATTTCAACCATTGCATTACAAGAGTTTTGAAAATTGCCAAGCAGCAGTAAAAGCCCAAATTCCTTTTAAATGTAACCTGTAAAGCAAGAAAAAAAAAGGAAGAAAACTTGTTCCTCCCTTTTAGCATCTAATAATTAGGTTATTTGCCCATGAAATTCCAACCAGGTTCCTCTTCAGCCTGTCAGAATTCAAATATATATCACCAAGTGAGAGATGTGGATGTTGGAACCCATTGTCATGAGTGGGTGTGCAATTTCCATTAAACATATATAGGCCAAAATTCAGTAAGCTATGTGGAGAGAAAAAAGTAAAGGAAGGACTGCACAAGCACAGATATTTTTAAATAATAAAATCTATTTTTTTAAAAAGCTTCTAAACAGTTCAAAATATATGTATTGTGTATTGTGCTAAGGATTCTGAATCAACACCTCTCACTACAGTATTGACAGCTAAAATAGTGAAACATTTAACAAGTTAACTCATCTGTGAAAAAAGCATTTCCTAATCTCATTGTTATTGAAAGGGCTAGAGGAACAGGGGCAAAGGGATGAGTATTCAATTCTGAATTTTTAGGTAGGAATTATATTTTTTCCATGTTTCAACATCTGTTGAGCTTTATTCTGAATAGGTATATATTCTGGGTTAATCTGAATATAAACAACCAACCAAACAAACCATAATAAAAGAGTAGATTTAGTTCCTCTCATTATATTGCATAGTTATCACAACAATTTTCAACTCATCTAGCAGCACTGGGCTACACGACAGCTTTGGGAGAAAAACATCTGCCTAAATCTCCAGAAGATGAATATTGGCAGCTTTTAAAAATTAAGTTCAGTTATTCCAGGGTTACTCTGCGATAAAACAATAATTAAAGAGCCCACCAGTGTCTCATTTCCTGCCACTTTTTCACTAGCTCAATCTCTTCCTTTTAAAAAGGAAGTCCTGAAATGAGCCAGAGTATTTCAGACATGAAGTACAATTTGACAGAGAGTAATGGTGGCAAAACTGGACCCGTTCCAAATAGGTGAACACATATTGTGTGCACACCATGGAAAACATGTATCGGTAATTTTGTTCATTCTTCAGTTGTCTGAGCAAACTGCAGAAGTTTGTGTTGTGAAAGTGCTACTTTCAAGAGACCCACCTTATGAATCCTCCTCATATATAGGACTGTGCTGCCTGTTAGAGGTCACTTGTGTGAGAAAAAGTGAAAAATTATCTTTTTTTTTTTTTTTTTTTGAAGAATCAGACTTTACAGAAGGTCACGAACAAGAAGAACCCCACAGGGTTTATGACCGTGCATGGACCAAAAAGTTGTTCTTATCTCAGAGTTTACAGCCTCGCTTTCTGCCACACAGTAAGCACACCTGCATACATGTCAAACACACATGAAACTGTAGGGGAAGCAAAAGTAAAACAAATAATACTGTGGGACCAATTCTGGTTTAGGCATGACAGTAAACTAGAAGAATTTTTGGTCACTGTATCCACAGACACGCTGCAATCCACACACTGGCCTCATTCCTTAGCTCTGAGGCAGTAACAGCAGGACTCAGCTTTCCCATGGCATGCAAGCAATATGCAGCAACTAAGAGAAAGCCCCTTCTACCCTGTCCTTACCACTCTGTCCCTAGGGCTCAGTTATGCTGAAGCAGGTCGCTGATGCTTGCTCATAACAAAGGCTGGCTATGAAAAGCTCAAAACAGCCATCCCCATCACTTAGTCAACAATCCACCCCAAATTTGCAGAGACAAAACATTTGTTCTCCAAAAGCAATATATTCCTGTTAAAAAGTGTGATGAATTGAATAATTGTGAATAAGGGATTTATTTGAAGGGACTAGAAATAAAGGGTGAGGGTACTACTCCTACCTTCCCATTACTGCTGTTGGATTCCTACTGCCAAGAATGTTGGTAAGGCCTCAGCTTCTTATTCGACTGTGTCTATATAGGAATACAAGAACAAGAATTTATGTTCTTTTCTACTTTTCTTGTTCGTCTCGATAGCTTTATTTCATTATTTTAAAACCAGTGTTCATTCATAAAGAGTGCATTACCACGAGTTTTTCCCATGTCTGCATTTATTTTCTCATTTTCTCATAAGAGAAGAAATAAATAACTCTAGAAATGGATTGGACTCAGTTCATGTACTAATCATGATATATATATACATATATGTACACAAAAACACACACATACTGAAGATTTAAAAAAATGGCATGGCAGTTGCCATTATCAACATAATAAAAAGATTCTCAGATGTGAAAATTTACTTGAAGGAAAAAAGAGGTTTTATCTTTCAATTTTCCTTTTAATATATTAAAATTTAACAGCTTTGAAGGAGGAAAAATCAAAAAAAATGCTCTGGTTGTAACTGATGTTCTGGGCTGGGTAGCCACAATATACAGTGTAAGTCCAGTTCCATCCAGTCTTCCTTTTTTGCTCACCAAAAAAAGCCTTCAATGTCTGTAACTAAATACTGCTGTTCAACTGGTTCTTGGATACATAAAATGATGTCTTAGTTATTAGAAATTTATTGAGAGCTACCAATTGCACCACCTGAAAATGCCCTACTTTACAATTCAAGAAGATAAAATTATTTTTAATAGTAATAAATTCTTTCAGAAAAAAAGATGCAGATGGTCTTCTGGGAATACTGATGGAATCCTCTTATTAAATACAGATATATCTTTGCATTCACACTGTGCTAGATACAGCTAGCTTGCCACAATGAATTATTTCAAAGGTCAAGGAGCAAGCAGTTTCCATCTACAGAAGTGAATAATGACTGAATAATCTTTATGGATGTTGCTAGAAGTAAGTATCTCCATATTTTGGCTCACATATCTTTGCCTCAATGTCTAAGGTGACGAGTAAATTCAGCTTGAAAGACATATGAAATACTAGTGCCAGAAAATAGTCAGTAGACTCAGCACATCCATCAACACCATGTATTTGTCCTCAAAATTTGATTATGAATTTTTTGTCCTTTAGGTCTCCTACTATCCTTTTTTAAGAGAAAGAAAACTGCATTTCTCTGCCTAGGAATCTCTTTTCTTCTTTGCTTTAAAAAGCTATTTCTCCCAAAGTGTAAGTGTCTGTCTGTGTCTCTTCCATGACACTCTTGAGACTTGAAAAAATACCCCCAGATATACAGAGTGGTCAATCTATGGATTCACATTTTCTGCTAAAGCAATCACTTTAACATGTAAAACACTGCATTTAGACATTGGTAACGTCCTGAATCAGATAAATTAAAAATTATTTTTACAGATTGGAAATATTTATTGTCAGTGAACCACTGACAATATCTATGTAGATTTATTTTTATTTCCCATGAGGATCGACGTGTGATGCCAGATAATAAGGCCTGTGAAGGCAAAATATCATTACAGTGCCAAGAGTTTCACCTCTGAGACATTCTGTGCATTAACTATCAAAACTGCTGACTACTACTTATTTCAGTTGCATCTGCCGTATTGCCTCTGTAAAAAAACCCCTCAAATTTACTAAAATCTCTAAAATATGTAAAGATACACCATTACATCTTTGTGAGCTCATTTACATAGTTAATATGAGAGAATTTAACAAAGAAAAATGTGATTTACTAAGATTATAATTAATATCAGTTTCATGAAGAACTGATAAACACTTTATATTGTACCTCAAAGCTGGTATTTTTTTACAGAGTCAGAATGATCTTCATTAGAACCTGAGAACCACCTTGCTACCCTTTACAACCCATAGACAACCCTCTGGAAGTTAAGGGGACTTTCACTCGACTTAAATAGGAAGGATTTAATCTGTAAATAAAAGAAGACTTCTTTATTGAGATCCTTTAATTTTGTATCCTGTTGGCTGATACCTTTTTAAAAAGGAAGCGAGATCTGTTCAGTCACAGTCCTTAGTTTTGCAAACCTCAGGGGGTCCAATTAGTAGAGAGAAATTTAAACAGCTGTATTTTGACACTTAACCAAGGAAAACAATTTTCTACTAGACACATAAAAAAGCACATTTAATTATGACAATGAATTTGCCAGCATGAAGGAAGTTCAAGTAGCATGGTTAAAAAGTAAAATTCTCTAACACAGCACTGTTTGGTTTCATGGGCTTTTACACTCTTATCTGAATTACTCACATTAGCTAACTGAACTATATAATAATTTATCATGATTTTCTCTTTCTAAGTAGGGAAAAACCCAATACTATCTATTTATACTTGTTCTACTCATTTACCTTTTAGATTACTCAAACTGAAATCCAACAAATTTCACTATTTAATGACTGAGATGAAACTCTGAAAAGCATTTCATGATTCTTTCTGCTAGAGTCCTTAATTACAGAAGGAACCAAGTTCAGTGCTGTTACTCAGTTATGTCCTAAAATGTTTCTTGGACTCTCTACAATCATTTTATTCTCATAGACTGGATGATGTCTACAGCATGACTAGTCCAGACTCTGGATGCACAGTCTCCTGACTTTATAACAAATACTTGTCATCTGCCAAACTGAACTTGCTGGGGCTTTGTCTACACTGCAGTTGGAACGGAAAAAGCTACGATATCCAAGCATAGGGTTTGCTAAAAAAAGCCCCACAAAACAAACAACCAAACAACCAAACAAATAATTTCAGAAGGTAGCCAAAAAAGGCACTTAAAAGACACCACAAACTTCTAGGGGGAAATCTCAATTGCGATGGATTTCAGAATACAAGAAAAAAAGGAATCAAACATCTTGTCATAACTTGTAAAGTGGCTATTGTAACATGCCTGTACCTGACAGATTGCTCTCTTCTCAGGAACAAAAAGACAATACAACCAATGTTAATATTTACATAAAACAGGACAAAAAAATCTGATGAACCACCATGACGGACAAGAGGAGTAGATCAGAGACTGTGATGAACAGAAGTAACAAGTGAAGTAAGTTTTTGGACATGATCACTAGCATGGTCCACTTCTCTCAGATCCTCCAAGTATTAGTGCTTTTTACTTCTAAACACGTCAGTTTTATAAAGTCAAATATTCAATGTATGGAAATAATTGTGTGCAAAGTATCTTTTTTGCAGTTCACTTGTCCTCAGAATGATCCCTCCAGAGTTTTTACCCCACCATTCACCTCTTCCTATCTACTTTTATTGGTAGAAGCTCCTTTAACCATTCTGTCATAGTGCAGTCCAACAAATGTTGTGGTGATTCCTGACATGTGTGACAATTTGCATAAAATGTTTCATGTTGATTAATTTTTTTCCTCAATGAGAAAACCAGGAACTAGCATTAGATGTTTTCTGCCAAGAGAGAATCCGACTCCCTGGAGTAAGCTTTCATGAGAAAAAATATGGCCAGCTCAGACTCCAGCATTAGATGGAAACAGATAACCTCCCTGGTAGAAAAATTTTAAAACTCTTCTATCAACTTCCTTTATGAAACTTTATGTCAGAACACAAGAGCTGGAAATAAGCAGTGCTAAGTACAGTGGCCAGGTGTGTAATTTTCAATATAGATTGCTGAACTGTTACTTTTGCACTTTTCTCAGCAGTCTGATCTAGACAAAGCAGAGCTGCCAAGTGTGCGGTGTTGGGACGAAGCAGAAATAATGAAGTGTTACAGCCCAATAGGGAATGTAGGTTAAGGATTTAAACAGGCAAAGAAGCAAAGTGGGAAGGGCTGATGCAGAACAGTCTGTCTGCGAGAACAAGGAACAGCCAAGAGGGAAAGGCACCTGCAGTAGCCGTGGCAGAAGAGGCCGGCGAGGCCCACAGTCAGGACGGTGGCCAGGCATTCATTAGTATTTTGAAATCTGATTTCAGTTTAAACTTCAGTAAAGCCAAGCTAACAAATCTTGTTCACTGGACTGAACAGTGAATTTGAAAAACACTAAAGCTATCTGGAAAAGAAAAGGAAAATGTGGGGCCGTGCATATTCCACAGGGAATTTTTAATGATGGCATTAAAGCAACAATAACAACAAAAACAACCAAACGAAAACAAAAAAACCAACCAAAAAAACCCTGAACAATAAAATACATCAATGTATGCTCTATAAAGCTGCAAAAGAATTAGTTATATCCTGAAAAAAGTGATGACCTAAAATTATTCAAGCACCTATAATAATAATAATGTAGATCTGGTATAAGATAGTTAAAAGAATGAAAAACTGTTTACAATAACATCTCTAAACATAGCAAGACAAGGGGTATGAAAATATTTTTCTTTGGATCATTTAGTCTGTGGAATTATTTCCTTTCTTCCTGTTAGAAATACAATACTGAACTGAATGAAGCCCTGATGCAGAACTGAAAGCAAAGGAGGCAGGAAGGAAATTAGGATCCCAAAGGTAAATGGGTGTAATATGGACAGAAAACCATAAGATTTAGATCTATACTATTACTTTCCAATCAACTAAAGAAAACGAAGCCATTTTTTCTACCTTTTTCTACCTTTATTACCCTTCCCCCAGCTCTAAGATTTTAACTGGGTTCCAGATAAGTACAAAAAAATTTGATCCATTTGAAGAATGCATTGAAGAACCTGAAGTTATTGAAACTAGGCATTATAAAGGTGTTTCTGCCTAAGAGTGACAGCTGTTAAGTATACCGAAAACCATCACACAGAAGTTTGTGTGGCGTGTGAGAGGATGGCATGTGAGAACGAGCAAGACTGCAAAATAAAGGAAAGGTGGTACTACAAAATTCTCTTGCCTCACTTCATGACTGTAATGGCCTGAAGTCGGAGACTAACATCAGGTTTTGGGCACCAGAGTGGCACTTGCTAATGACATCACAAAATTGCTATGCTCAGGCTTTAGACAGCTCAGCTACCCTAGATCATCGTACTCTGTTGTGAATTCCAGAAGAAAAAAAACACCCAGTATTTGCTGCAGAGGTAACAAGAGGGCAGCCTATCAGATTAACTTTTAGAACTGGGGAAAAGATAAACAAGGCACAAAAAATCAAAATATAATTTGAAAGTTAGGATCTTGTAAAGATATAACTAAAGCACTTTGGATTTTTGAGCCTAGTAGTGGGCTAGAAAAATACTCTCTCATTACACTAAAGCTAAAGATGGAATTGGTTCAATTGGCTGCTGTAAAGGTATATTAAGAGAATATTTTTTCTTAGTGGGCATTATTTTCATATGTTGGCACGTGCATTCACCTCTCAAAACGAACAGGGTGGGGTCATAGAGAATATAAGAGATCAATTACTCTAATTACAAGGGTTAAAACTGTAATAATAACAACAAAAAAAAGAACATAAATATCAGCTATTCAGAGCAGTCTAAGAGGTAGGTACTATTACAAAAGTAATTCAAACGTTTTGCTACTATACCGGAAGATCAGAGGTGTGAGCCATTTTTGTTCAGCTTCCAGATCTTCCAGATAGCTCAGCATAAAGAAATTGTCTGCTTTTAACATTGTTTCCAGATGTACTCTTGGCCAGCTTTCTTCCTCTATTTGGACTGATCTGAATGACCCAATCCTTGGGAACACAATTATACTCTGGGATAAAAATATTATTCTCTGCTAATAAAGAACAAAAGGTTGCAAGGCAAAGATATGTGGTGACTTAACATCTAAGTTGCTATTTACCCCAGAAAAAAGGGCAATAAGAATTTTGATTACTCTACCCATGATCTAGTTTCTACACATGAACACACTCCAAAATATTCAAACGGTTAATTAGATGGCTTCTGATTCAGTCTTACAGCAATGAGGATCCATTGAATCACTGATTAGCAATTGTATTATCTTACTGTATTTTCCTGGACAAAAATAGACTAATTGGAAAAAATACAACAGAGGTAAATAAATCAAAGCTACAGACTTTGCACTTCAACAGTGGTAACTAATCTCTCTGGTAGGGTAGGCAGGACATACTCACAGTATTAATATAGGGAGTGTAACCCTAGAAAGATGCTGGGGTGTGTGATGTGCTTGTCTGCCTGTAGTAGAATCAATATGCAACAGATCTACCCAGAGTCTGCTTTCAGCCCACACCCAAAACTCTTCAGCCCAACAGTGATAGAGGTTGGAACTGGGCTGCAAGAGCCAGGGCAATTACACATGGCCAGTTCCCAACAGTTGTCATTCCCCAGAGCCCCATGACTGCCTTCTGGCCAGGCTGCAGCCTCCATAAAGCCAGAGCTGCAGCCAGTACTTGACAGGAGCAGACTGCTGACTTCCCAGGAATAAGTATCACTTAGTGTATCACGGATCCCAGGAATTATCCCATTGATCCACAAAGACTCCACAAGCTGTAGTTTAAGCAATATTGCTTTTGACTATTCAAATTTCAAGCAGCTGGATTCCATCTTCCAATGAACTACTAAGCTAAGAACTCTACTGTTAGTTTGGCGGGAGAATATTTCTTTGGACCAAACAGACAAATGACTAGCCAGTTATAACACAAGGAATTCTCTGGTGACCTCACATCACATACCACTACATATCTTTCATCTAATAAAAAGTGTATTTCATCACTATACAAGAAACCATGTCAATAAAGAGAATAGCACAATTCCAGTTGCTAATCAGTTTTATGTCAGTCAGTCCAGCCCAATAAAGAAATGAAACCTAAACAACACAACACTGCTCATTTAGCAGTGCCCCAAGCCTTACCAATGTCTGTTTTCATCACTGAGTTTATTTATAGCATTCATATATCAGTACCATTTTAAAAATACCTTTATTTTGGGTATTTTGCCTTTTTTTTTTTTTTACTTTTATTTTACTGCATTATTTGGGCAATGTATTCCAAACAAAATTCATTCAAGCTAAACTACCTATGGATGAACTTAGTTCGAGACACTTGGTACATTAGAGGAATAAAATGCTGAGAAAAGGCTTCATCTTGCTGGTGGGTCCTGGGCTGTTTTTCAGAGTGTGTTCACTGAGAAGAAAACAGTCACTGTTTAAACTGAAACCAGAAATTCTGCAGAGAGTTTGTCTCTCTTCTCTGTAGGAATTATTCTTGTAAGACAAAATTACTTCCTACTTTTGATGCTGGGGTCTGAGGGTCTATTCTTCAAGGAAGAACCACACATGTACAGCTCACAGAAAATCATAACTCTTTACATCACTGTCTGCAGTTTCCAGCTTCCCTTACATATGACTAAATATGAATTCAATGTTAAATAAACATCTAAACTGAACCCTCCTCATCATTCACAAGTGGCATATTAAAACCACGACATTTTAAGTTAAGGTGCAGCACACTAGCTTTTTAAAAATTAAATTGAAAAGGTACAATATTTTTTACTGTAAATACATCCAACCAGCATATTCAAAAAATTACTCTATGTATCACTGATTTTCATTTATTCAAAAAAACGTTGCTCCTTCCAGTGGGAGGCCATGATGAGGCCAAATACATTTCATGTCTCCTTTTCTCAATTGATGTTTTGTTTTACCTAAGGGTAAACATCAGTGTTTGAACACTATAAAGTTAGTTTCCAAGCAATATTACTATTTAGCTCACTAAGAAAATGCACAGAATTTGCCTTTATGAGGAATTGAAAAAAAAAATCAATTCAGATAATATAGCTGCTGAAAGTGAGCATCATTATTCAACTTTCTATTACAAATATGGGCAGTGTTGCAGCGCTCAGGTAGAATCTGAGAGCAGCTTTCCCTCTTAATGTCTGATTTCTGCATCACATTTTTCCCCCCTTCTTGAGAAGGTAAAGCTGAAAAAACATGAGTTCTCCTGCCAGTGGGAATCTCCGTCCCACCAAGAAGGAGGTCAGCACTTTACAGCTGTGGAGTCAAGTATGGCTCTTTCAGAAATACTTACTAATCATTCTTTTTTTTGTTTGTTGGTTGGCTTATTGGTTGTTTTGGTTTAGCAGGGGCAGGGAGGGAGTGGGGGAGGAGTAACAATATTTTAAAAAGTCAAAGAAGCAGTTGCATCACCACGTGGAGTTGTACATACTCATTTGTCTCATTTTCTTGGTATCTACAAAGACAACATTTCATATCCACCACATTCCTGTCCCAAGGGAGGTTCAGCAAGTGTTTGAGAGGGTCTGAAGATTGGTCATAACACTGCACTTCAGACCAAAGATACTGGTGATAACTGAGATCACCCATCAGCCAGGAACCACAGCATTTTACCTGGCTGTCTGAATCACTGCTGCTGAAAATAAAAGCATAGAAGAGAAGAAGCCAGTGCTTTAAGTTGATTGTCTCCTGCCCATGCAGCCAGGGTGCTCATTTTGGTTTGTCTTTAGAAATGAAATAGGCTGATATGTTTTCAGTAAGTGGGAATCAAACACACTAGACCAAAAAGTCAAAGTGAGTTGGATAAGTAAACAAAATATATCAAAGGAACTTAACTCCTTGGCAGTGGTAACAGTGGATTCCAGTGGAGCCTGTGTCTGGAAAATTGGACTCCAGGGCCCAAAGGGATTAATTTTTCATATTTATTTTACTTTCCTCTTGCAGATTTGGAACTGTGTACTCTTAGGTCTTTCACTCATTTTCTTTCTTACTCTAAGAACTGGATAGCAGGTCATGGAAAAAAAGGTTGAAAATATGTACTAATTACACAGTAGGTTGAAAGACTTCCTTTCAACTTGCTACTATAAATAGGACAACAAACAGAGCTATTGACATTAGTCACTATCAGAAAGGAAATTATTTCTCTGATCACTCCACATATACTGTTTCTCTACAGTTGTATTTTAAATGCATAAAGTTACTACAATATATAATAAGTTAACAATTCTGTCACGTTGCTGTTATGAAATGCTATTTCACAGCACAGTAAGACTACTTACAAAGACTCCTAAAGGAGAATGTGAGCATTTACATACCATAAGGCCATTTACTAACAAGGACCTGATAATAATGTCCTTCTGGAACACAGTGCATTGTTTTAGGAAACCAGTAATCTTAAATTCAAACTATAAATTACAATGGTTTTTGGCATTCCATCAAAGTGAAGTCTTTGTTTGCAAGCATAGCTATTTTAGTTTTGTCTACTCCATCATCGAAAGAAACAAACTTTGGATCCTCCGTGCAAAAGCTAATCAAAAGAAACATGACAACTTCCAGATTGACAACCTTTAGAGAAATCTGTAATGCTTCCACTATGCTTTTTTATCTTTTATTTGAAAGTCCGGGCTTCTTTGAGCCTAAGCAAGTCTCACGTTTAAAGTGGAGTTTTACTGCTAAAAATCCTCTCTAGTCATTTTATAGAATCATAAAACAGTTTGGATTGGAAGATACTTTAAAGATCATCTTGTCCCAACCCCCCTGCCATGGGCAGGGACACCTTCCACAAGACCAGGTTTTTAGTGTGCAAAACCAGATAAGTAGCTGGAATATCAAAATATGTGTTTCTCTCTGATGACTTCATTCAGCTCATCTAAAACAAAGGGGGAAATCTTAACTTATTTCATTATATCCTGAATGCAGCTCTAAATGAGTGCAAGCTAGTAGATAAAAGTCGAATACTATTACTTCATAGTAAAAACAGTCAAAACCAAATACTACAGCTGACTCATGCATATTTGCATTGTTTTAACTAAAGTACAATTTTTAAGCCAAGTTCAGTGAAATTGGTCTCCCATTTGTAGACAGATCCTTCATCATTAAGAGGTATTTTAAGGTAACACACATTATTACATTATGTCAATTCTCTGTCACCGACATAATTCGTTCTGATTTGACTGAAATTTTAATCAGCTGCCAGGAGAGCAAGTCCTTCACTGGTGGTATTCAAAACAGGCTCTAATGCCTGAGCTGTCTTGGGAATTAGAACTGACATTATTGTTATAGCTCTGAAAGCAAACACAATGCATTTTTATATTGCACAGCTGAAAATGCCCGTTTTCTATGCCTTGAAAATTACGAGAGAGTAATCTTATAAAACAGCTTCAGACTGTATTTACACTTAAATGAGTAAATAAGCAACAACTTGAACTTAGCTGAGAGGCTTTCAGAACAGCAATTACACTAAAAATCACAGATTTATCCTAAACCAAACAGTTTGAGTAAGAATGTCACCTTCAAATAAAACTATATGGAATATAGACAGGATGCCTGACATAACACAAAATGAAATCCTCCCATTCTACAGAGCACAGGTAAAGCCTTCACCAGCAGGTTTTATCACACTCTGGGCATCCCAATTCACATGAGATGTGTGGAGAGAGTTTGGCACAGAGAAAAAGTACAAGCTTTTCAGGTGTGCAGAAAGATTGAAAGAACTGGATTTATTCCTTAAAGAGCAGACTGAGGACAGGTACAATGAAGCACTTATAACATGCTGAACAAACAAGGGAGTAAGTTGCTCTTCATATCCACAGTAAGATCAGATAGCTCACTTTTAATCTGCAGCAGGGGAACTTTCTAAGTGTAAAGCCAATGACATTGCTAGAAAAGAAGATTGCATGGTATGTTCAGAACTCATAGTTTTCCTTCCTTGGGACAAACTTCAGTGTTCTAGGTCCTTCAAGCCTTATTTTTCACAAATCTCATAACAAAATGAGATTGGACTCAAAGGTGTGCAAACCTTAGATAACATAAATACAGACACACAGGTAGGTACTGAAAGTATTCTCCTGAACAGGGATCAACAATAGCAGTATATTGCTACTTCTTCAGAAAATGTAACTTGGAACTCACACTTGAGTAGGCCTTCATCTGTTTAGGATGGAATAAAATGAACTCACGTGCCTCAGCACACTACAATACTATTGCAGTAATTGCTAATTTACTTCCTGCTTGAAACATTACTCAGAAAAACCAGTGAATTAGTCCACTTTTAAGTCTGTATTCCCTTAAGTCTAGGATAATAGCATAGTTTAGTTTGGAAAGGACCTCTAGAGATCGTTTAGTCAAACCCTATGCTCCAAAGAGCACTAATCAGGTTGCTCAAGGCCTTGTACAGTTGGCTCTTGTCTATGTCCCAATAGAGAGATCCCAACATCACTCTGGACAGCATATTCCAGTACTTAATTATTAAATGACATTTTATGAATTTCATTTGCTTTTCATACTTTGGAAGAGGTTACAAAACAGTATGTATATATTCTTAAACTTATCTTCAGGGGAATTAACACTGAATATCAAGAGATGTGCAAAAATACTGCTAAAAGAGTAGTTTTACCAGGCCCATCATCACATTATTACAATAAAAACTGCAAATGCTATTCACAAATGGGTGTTTCACTAGGAAACTATGATCAAGTATATTCTGTAGTAAGAATCATGTTAAGCTTTCCTGGATTTTGCAAGTTTAATTTTTCTAAAAAAAATTGCTTTGAATACATTTCTTAGTTATTGTTACCGAAGTGATCCAGAAGCAATTAGATATCCTCTCACACATTAAATATATTTATTTTTCTCATTATTTGTCAGGTTCACTTGGGTAGAGTTTATTATATCATACAATTACTGCCAAACCGGATTATGGAAGCCTACAAGAAAGATGCAATCGAACTTCCAGTCAGTCTGGCATAAAATTGGTAAAGCCCAGGAATTGTAGATCTAAGCTTTCATACTGGACAACCAGAGAATTCATGAAACAAAATTCAGCTGTGTTTCCAAATCTCACACCTGAAACTTCTGCTTGATTATTGAAGATGATTATGTTAAGTTTCCTGTGTGTGCATCTGTGGCTTATCACCAGAAGTTAGCAGGGCTGAGTTAGCCTGACACATACCCAGTTTCTCTGCCCAGTTAACATATTTCACTCTTGCTGCCTGTGCACATGCACAGCCTGGATAGTTTATAACCAGTGTCCACCACTTGCCTGTGCCCACCTATACTCCTAACTATACCGATGTTTTCTGCTTTGTCTCTGAATTCTTATCTTTCTATAGCATCAAAGAGTAGAATCTTATGAAGGCAAAAATAAGCTTTTCATAAAATATACACTAACTTCACTTCCTGCCCTCTTTAAGGACCAATACACCCATTATAGAAAAACAAAAAGTCCTGGTAAGATTTTGTCACTAACTTTTTCCCATAACAAACACATTAGAAAGCCATTCTAAAAGGGAAAGTAGAGATTCTCCTGGGTTCTCACAGGTGGGAAACAGGGGACATACGCGAAGGAACTAAATAACCTTTAGTCGTGTTCTAAAGAGAAAAATTAAGAACAATTAAGATCATGTGATTAGTTTTCCTAAAACGTCTAGCTTAGTGTTTGTTGCAACAAGGTACACTGCACTGTTAGAAGTACTTCATACAGTCATGCAGCAAAGTATGGTAATTGTTTTTAAGTACCAGATTTCGTTCATACATTTTTCTTTCAGTGATTTATTTAAAAGAGTTGAAAGATACAGCAGTGGTTTTGCCGTAATGAAAATTCCACTTCTTGTAGCACTTGTGTCTTGGCTCCATAGTTGCTGATTTGCTCCAAAATATATTACATAATAAAATGGAATTTCCAGACAGAAATCAGTACTTTACAGCTAGATATATATCAGGGGAAACCTCTTCTACATGTTGGCTGCTAATTATATGCTATTGGTTCTTGACAGAACTACTTTCTGGATTACATTTATCTTTTGTTCCCATAAAGACATTTAGAGAAGACTCTACAGCATACTTCCATTTGATTTTCCACACAAATCTATCCATCTTTTACCGGGACAAAGTAAGACTTTAAAACGACCAAGTAAATTCAGACTCCAGAAGTATCTATATATTATATAGATAGATAGGTAGATAGATGCAATTTTTAAAATATTTTTTCCTAAGCAATTTGAAGTGTAAAAGGTGATTTCTGAGAAAGGTATACATCAGAAATAGCAGAAGCAGCACGTTTAGCAGCCAGAACAATCTAGTATTTGATGGTGAAGCAAGGAAGAATCACCATTTCTAAGGAAAGGTGGTGTAGTATTCAAACTTACATACTGGATCCATATGAAATTCAAGATTATAATAAAATGATACACAAAGAATTAGTAAAACTTAATTTAATCACACTTGGTATATGGAGATTGGATCAATTGCTATTTCTTTGGCTGAATTATTTCAGTATTATTTGATTTATTTCAAGTGAAAATAATCTGCCTCCTTTATTATTTCAGTATTATTTGATTTATTTCAAGTGAAAATAATCTGCCTCCTTTTACTTGTATTTTGTAAAGAAAAAACTCCATCCTGTTTGTCAAAATGCCATCACTTGGAATGCCACATAAATCCTAGGCATAAGATGCAATAGTAACACATTTAATGTAATAAATATATCTCATTTTTAGAAGGGACTCTTCAGCTACATTTCATTTTTGTGGGAAAAAATAGCAGTATTGCAATCCAAGTAGTAAATGAAGGGGGTGAAACTGGCAAAATATATTATTCAAGTGACCTTGTACATAAATTATACAGTTCCTTAGTGCTCTGTCTTCTTAGCCTGTATGAATCCAGATCTCAGTGTTACTCTCATCATAGGCAGCATTTCCCACAGCAGCAGGTAGGGTCAGGCTGTAGGGATGGTGAGGGCCAAGGAGGAGCTCCCCTGTGTCCCAGGGCCCTGCTCACAGAGCTGCTGCCACAGCTGGCACAGCCCGGGGGGGCCAGCCCAGCTCATGCTGGTGCCCAGAGCCACAGCTCCAACACCGCAGTTAAGACAAGACCTCCAGGGGACTTGGGCTTTGTCAAGGGAATTTTTGCTCTCCATTAAAAGGTCAATCTTTTTGAAGAAGAAATTTTAAAAATTCAGAAAAGGTTGTTTGTTGGTTGAGGCGTTTTTTTGAGGCCCTAAAATCAAACCTTTCGAACAAATGCCCAAGGAAAAAATTTGTCCCTCCCAGACTCCTTCCCTCAATCTTTTCACTCTCACCCACCTTTCAGTTATCTGTTCAGATACCATCCTCACCACAGGCAGCCCCAGCTCTCCTATCTTGCAGTGTGATACAGACACCTACAATTTAATTAAGTGATCTAGTTACAGCTGGATGTACATGGTGGCTTTGAAATAAATAAGGTATTTTTCTAGCTATCATTTTTCACACACACAGACATACAGAAATTTCAACTCTTTCTTTAGGATTTGCCATAAACACAGACTACCTTGAGGTCTTTATGTATGAAACCGAGGCCTGATATTCTGAAAAGCTCCGTTTTCACTAATAATTACACTTAACAAATCTACTAGTACTCTAATTGGTTTTGGAAAGCTTCTCTTTTCATAGCAACCAGAATGCTGGATCTCCTTTCACCGAAAGAGTGAACCAAGTGAAAAAACTTTATTTTTAACCTATTCCAACTCCAATACCTCCTCACATCTGAGAAAGCTATCAAGCAATCCCTGAAAGAAGTGAATTTTAAACATCTTTAGGGGACCCAAATGTTTCATTCAAAATAGTATTAAAAGTGAAAAACCTCACAAACCTAGAGATTTTCCATACATGTTCCCAATCTTTCGCTCTTCTTCCACCATAAAGCTCCACCGGAAGCGTGGAGTCATGCACAGTGCACAGAATAATAAAAGTGCATATACCTAATATTTGGTCATTATTTAAAAAAACTGAACTGTGAATGTGGCATCTTATTTTGTGAAACCTCCAAACACCCCAGAAGGAAGAAGAGCCACCACTTCCTACTGGGCCTTCTTTAATTTTCTTGTCCCCCAGCGTTCACTCTGTAGACCTCCAACCTGCAGCTGGCATAATGTTCCTTTGTTAGAAGTAACTAGAGGCATTTCACAGATGTAGTGCAAAAATAAAATTTTACTTCCTTGTGACTGAGACAGATGTGATCTCACCAGTGGATGAGGTAGAGCAAGCTATTGCTGCAAGAAGAAACTTAGTGCAACAGCTACTGAGTTACAACCTTTATGTCCTTTACCTGCAGCAGCAACAAGCATGGCTTTGCAGGAATCTGGACTAGACATGGGTGTTTTGCTGGAGTTTGGTATCTACTTAGACCTCACCTGAGTTAGTCCTCACTGTGTTCACTGTGCTATCTCCGGCACTTAAACTAGCTGGACATTACCAGGGGAGTAAACAGTGCACATACGCTCCAATCTCCTGGCAAACATGAGTAAACAAAAGGAGCAAAAGAATAGCGCTTTCAAAATATTTTCAAGGCAGCTACAAAATTATCACAAGGCAAACATTTTCAGCTGGTGACACAGAATATTTCATTAGCAGAGATTTGTTTCTCTTCATTCAAGCAAGGCATTGTATTTCTAGGGATCTTTTGGATTTCATAGGTTGCAAATGACATGCCAGAGCCAAGGTTTTAGATAAACACTTTACATTAGTATGCATTTGAGCAGTGTCCTACAAAAATTAAGAATATTTTATCTTCAAGGAATGATATTCAAAGTTATTTCTTTAAACAGCAGTGAATTAAAAATCTTTTTTCTTCTGGGCTCATTTTGCTCCAATAGAAGGGTACCAGCTAGTCTATTCCTACTTGTCCATTGGGCAACGTTAGTGCCAGACTAGCGGGAATCATGGACAGACATATGTCACGAGACTTATTCTGACTGTACCTGGAAGATGGATGATATTCACTGTTATCCAGCTTGCAGCTCTCAGGCAACTCTGCTGATCATTTAGTCCTAACATTACCCATGACTGTTTCCTCTTAAGCCATTCCTATGGCCCAGTCCTTTTCTGAGCTCTCTCAGCTACACGAATAGAAACAGCTGTCAAACTATCTCATACAGTAAAAAAACAAAAACAAAACTCCCAAACAAACAACCAAAACCAACCAAACAAAACAAAAAACCCCCCCACCAGCCACAGTCCACCTGTATTAGCTAGATTTTAGCATGACCCACTGGGTTCATATCTCATTTTAAATTCCTAAATATGGCCAAAGTTTTCTGAAGAAACAAAACCCCCAGCTCAACACATTAAATTCTCTGTTCACCTCTGCTTCTATTACCCAGTGTCCCAAACTGTACCTTCTCACTTGGATTACACAGATTTGATGGAAAACTTCCAGTCTTCATATGGAGAGTGGTCTTTGCCTGACCAAGGAAGTGCCTTAGTAAATATTGCACTAGAGGGCATTTCTAAGATTACAGAGCTTATATAAGATCACCTTCACAATAGGACCTGGTTTAAAAATTCTATAGCTCTGTGTTATTGTAATATTCAAACAAACAAAAAAATAAATTTACCAGAATTACTAATCAAAACACTGAATTCTGGAATATTTCTGGCTTGACCCTTTTCCTCATTTATTTCATGTACTTTAAAGGTCGACACTAATCCTAGGCAAGATGTTAAATATTTGTAGATGGCTCTGTAGCTCTCACAAGTAAATTTTATATTATGCCTGCAACTTAAACGTGTTTAACCTAAATTTTCCACTATATTCAAATGGTTAAATATTTGCAGCACTGTGACTACTACAGTCATAAAGCACTTTGCTGCCAAAACTAATCACTAGAAGATGAAAGAGTGATTTTTGGATTACCTTCAAAATCAGGGATTGAGAATTATGTGGCCCATACACAACTATTCAACAATTTTTCCTCTCTGCCAAGTAAGAAAAAAGGCTAAGATAACCTCTTACTATAGTGTTACCTGTTGCTTTTTTAAGTACAAGTTGTTTGGTTTGTTTAAGTAGTGCAACAGATTCCACAGATTTTGTTTAGTCTACAGGTCATCTTCTGGGCAACTATTTCAAGAACATATGCCAATAATTAGCTGAATATCTACTGTATGCCAGAGGCTGTAAGAGAAAAAAAATCCTTCAACTGACTGTAACAAATAGAATAATAATAAAGAAAATATACAATAATATTCTCAAATAAGTATTTTATAGTTATGAATCAACATTTTTTTGCATAGTGAATTAATCACGATCTCAACTAAATATTTCAGAAAACACCCTGGAGGCAAAACATCCAGAGTGCCTAAGGAATGTAGGTGCCTTAATCAGGTTTGAAAATGTGACTGGACTTGGTTAGCTGGATACTTTCGAAAATTTTATTCTATCCACTATATTTAAGGTACATCATGTTGGTAACTGTATTAACATCTTATATTTCAAGTAAAACCACTTTAGGTGAGTGGCCAAGTTCCCTCATATTCTGTAATGTCAGGAAGACATCTCAACTCTTTGTGATTTCATGTGAAAATTGTGTGTACTTGCTTTCAAAAGTTATGAGTACCTACAAGAAAGTTCATGCAAAGGTACCATCAGGAGAACCCAAATTCTACAAAATGCAGAAACAAGTTATCAGGGGTACTCTCAAACTCTGATTTCATATTAGCCCCTACTTAGTAACCTTATCCCACCTTCACAGGTCAGATTTTGAGTCCTGTACATGCTGTAACTTCCAGAAACTTATCTACAAAGCTCTCATTTTGGCTTCACTTAATACTCATAAATTGTGTTACTCAGAATGAGTCAAGCAGATGTACATAAACCATATAATTTTCTGATTTATCTTCCCATTCACTTTTTTCCCTTTCAGCTAGCTCTGACCAAGCCTGTTAGTCTCCCTTCTGTCTTTTCAGAAGCGCACTTATAAGCAACACTAAAACCAACAATGCCATCACCATCTTCCCCGTGTCCACACGGTTCAGTTCAGTTCTTAGGTAGAAGTCCCTTTTCCAACATATCTATTTTATTTAAGATGTAATTAGAAGCATGAGGCAGCTTTTCCCAGTTAATTCTGAAGCATCTGGCATTGACCACTACTTGCCTTCTGTATGTCAATGTATATGTTCGCAAAATTAAAACCAGACTAAGAGAATCTTTGACCAAGCAAAATGCCAAAAAAGAATTCCAGAATCCACAACAAATCAATGTCTACTTAACAGCACAGGCATCTTCATCTCCTCGAGGGCCTCTGTCTCTACTACAATGAAAAAAGAAATTAAATCAAAGGCAACAAGTAATAACACCAGTGGATGGATGACAGAGCAGCCTGCTAAGTGGACACATTTCCTTGCCTCTGCTTCATTCTTTCTTCTGTCACATTAATTTGTGCAAGCAGTGCCAAGAAGTAGAAGAAAAAGCATATAACCAGCATCTATCACATCTTTTGCAAAATTTTCTAGTTATAGTAGGGACTGAGAGAATTTACAAACTTGGGGTATATTTTGAAGCTTTATCTATTTTGTTGTGTATTCCAAAGAAAACCATTTGTGTTATTCTGTCAGACTTGGATCTGTTCGTCCAAATCACACAACAAAGAAACCAATTTTCTTTGTCCACCTCATCCACTCCCTTCCCCACTGATACCTGCAAGTTCTATTTAGCTCTCAGGAGGATTTTATTAGCAGGAATTAAAAATGTTCCAAGCTCACATTTGTACCAGATGTCTGTGGGGCAGCCGCTGTAGGGGGTGGCCGGAGTCAGCTCCAGATGGTTCCACAGCAGCTCCTCAGTCAGGCATGGCTGAGACCCTGGGGAAAGCTGGTGGTGCCTCTCTGAAAGTGCATTTAAGAAAGAGCAAAATGCCACAAAGGTAGTGAGGAGTGAGGAAAAAAACTGTAAGAAATGGTCCAGTGACTCCTAAGGTCAAAGAAAGAGGAGAGGAAGAGGCACTCCAAAGTAGGTATTTCCCTGCAGTTGGTGAAGGATCCCTCACCAGGGCAGTTGAATATCGATTCTTTGCAGAAACTGCTTTTACCAGTGATTTTCCTAATATATTATGAAGAAATCACTAGAGGGTCACTGCCAGCATCCCTGCTAATGATCTGCATTAGCTCTCCTTCAACTTGAGGCTGCATATGTTTATCCGTTTGGCACTCTGTTTGTTTATCCTTGTGGGAGATATGGTATCTGCCATCTATGCTTGTCAAATCCTCTCAACTGCTACTTGTATGTGCTTGCCAGAGACATCTTATGTGCTGTGCCCTGGTGAGGCTCACTCCTCCTCTGCTCCAGGCAGGCTTCCAACTTTGGCCTCACTGTGCCAACTGGAGATCTGCCTATGCAGCTCTGTTTTGTTACTGGTCAATGTCCATTAATAATACCACTTCACATCATCTCACTAATCCAAAAGCCATCATTACTTAAATAAAACACAATCAAAACCTAATAGCATGCCACCCTTATGCTGCTGCATATGTCAAAGCCAAGTCAAGAAAAAAGAAATACCAACCAAAGAAAAAAACCTTCAGAAACAACTAAAAATAGAATGTACCAATGTTCAGACATAAGAAACACAAAATAAACTTAGCAAAGTATAAACTCCCTACTAATTAAGTTTTCTAATGACCAAATTTTAGTTTTATTCATGCTGATGGGAATCTTCAGCAATTCTACGGTTTTCACAGAGCGCCTGGATTTGCCCTGCTGTAGCCAAGATCAGCATGTGGCCTTTGAACTCCATTCTCTCACTTAAAAGCAGCTGATAGGAAGTATGTACTTATTTTATTCTAAGCTTCCCGACCTTCTATTGACTCTTTTGGCTTTAGGGCAAATCTATTCCTTGGATATAATTTAAATTACTATTACTCCTTTCTTTGGTAATTGAGATTTATATCTAGCAAGGGAAATAAACAGTGTGCTTAAACAAATGGGAACAAAACTGATGGTATTTTCTTAAATGTTTAATTTTTATAGCTCAAGAGTAATAATGTTGCCTTTCCTAGTATTCACCAGACATTCCTGTTGGCTCTAGCATAACACTATCCAGCCTTTTACCTTACACAGACATATCTATGGAAACTGAAAGACAGCTTTACCACTCAAAAAGCTTTTCATTAAAAAAAAAGTTCATCTGGGATCACTTTGCTATTTTCAGTTTTCCAACTCATCACTAGAATCAGAAAGTCTTGGTTGCAAGGAAGAATTTTCCTTCTCTTGTTGAAATTCACAACCATATAAGTCAGCATCACTGTGGTTCTAATCTCATCTTTCAACTCGAGGAGCTGAACTGTGGTCACTTGTTCTCTGTAACTACCAGAGAATTCAGGAAAACTGTTAAGATCAAATTATGCCTTTCCAAAGGCAGGCAACTCACAGGGCAATGTGCTGAGCCACCACCAAGGAATGCTCTGGATTCTATTAATACAGGGGCAATTTAGTAGCATTTTCTCTAAATATGCAGCCTTACAAAAAAGCCTTATTTTCATGTAGCTAACACAGCGGAAAATGTGGTTGGAAACTCACTAGTTAAGTATAGTAACTTTGGCTTGAATAAGAGGACAATTATTGTATTGCTTATAATTTCAGAATTAAGTTAGATCATAAAGTCGGCTACTGGTAAACACTAAGGATTACAATAATACACATTTCTTTGTTACTGACACCAAGAGACCAATTTACTAATTGTAGTATGCATGCATAAAATGATTAGACTTGGATGCAGTTTTGATGCATGTGTTCCTGACCTGGGTGTTCATCTACATCTTAATTTTTTCTAAAAATTTGGTCTTTCTTACAGGAATGTATGATAAATATGCAAAAAAACCCCCAACCTAATGTAATACCGTATTTTAAGGTAGCAACACCTCACAATCTTTTGAAAGCAAGCTTTATAAGCACGTATCAGTTAATTGTAAATGTTTTGACAGAAATTTCCAAACAGATTTCTCAACAGCTTGCTTTGACACAAAGGCATACGAAAATACTGTTATATATAATGAAATGTTTAAGATAACCTATAAGGAGTATTGAATTTTTTAACTGCATATTACATCAATACATCTTTTCCATGGCTAATCAAAACTAGAAAACCATCATAGTAAATCTGCAGCCAGTATGAAGGGTTTCAAACTGTTCATCTAGAAAAACATAGTTTCTCTTTGCAATCCAAATTCTGCAGTGCTCACAAGAACTGTGACCTGTCAGAGCTACTCTGTGTTAAATACCAACCCTCCCCTGCTACAAACACAGAGCTATAGTGTGATTTCACTGTGTAAAAATGGCAGAACACTTAAGCCTTTGTAAAGAAACTTGTGTTTCTCACACTGAATAGATTATTTTAAATATGCATGAAACATATTGGATCTAAATTATTACCAAAAATTTGAGAGATATTAGAGTTACTCTGGATAATTTTCTGAAGACTGTAGCTCAATACTCAGAAGCTGACAAAAAAAAACCCCACATAAAAATTAAAAGGAAAGAGATAACAAATGATAAAAATCATTAAACACTGACTAGATCCCAAGCATACATATTGGAACATTGCTACCTAGTGATCACCTTTCACAAAAGGATGTTTAAGTACCACACTAAATAGATGCAAGGCAGCCAGTTCAAGCAGAACTATGGAATACCTTCTAGACAAGGATAAGTTTAAAAGATCAAGATTCTTCAGCTTTGATATTAGTTGCACTAGATGTAAAAATTAGAAATTATAATAGAGAAAGTGGTCAGAAATTATTTATCACTTTTTCTTATAATTCAAAAGAGTGAAAGTCACACAAAGAACCAGTCACTATATTTAAAATTAAAAATAGGAAATGGTTTTTCACATATTGAATCTTGAAATGGTAGTACTTTTAACTGCAATATTTTGAATGCAAATGTATATAAATGGATACAATGGCAAAAAACAATTAAGCAATTGGTATAAAATAGCTTTCTCTGTAGCTTTTAAACATCATGGTAAAGATGTTTCGAAGAGGAAACATCTTCAGTAGCAGAACCCTAGAAGCTGAGACAGGGCACTGGGAGATGGCCTTACACATCTGTAGGCTTCCACTCTGGTCAATCTCTGGAACAGAACTGGCTTAGATGGATGGTGGATCTGACACACTGTAGCCATGCTTATTTTTATATAACTGTGTATGAATGCTACAAAGCATCCAGTTGTTTCAATGATCATACAGGATTTAAATTGTAAGTCTTTAAATTGAGTTAATCTGCCTCTGGCTACTATATGCTTCCTCAATAGACAGGAAATCTTCTCTAGTTCCTGAGCAGACACAAGAAGGGTCCTGAGAGTAGATAGAGTTTCAGAATGGAAAAAAATGAGAATTACCAATTCAAACAATCAGTTTCCTGTCTTTCAGGAGCCTCGTGCCTTACTGTATAATACAATATAAACATGAGTTCTGTTTTCTCTTAGCATTTTCATTTCAGTTCATAATAAAATCAGTCATCTTATTAATATTAAAAAAACCAATTAAATTCAAGTTAACACGTTACTTTGGAAGTGAGTTTTACGCTAATGATAAAAACGGATCCAAAACGTGCTATTCTATTTTCATTGCATTACATTATTTGTAACAACTGGTTAAAACAAGTGATGGGCCATTCATGCTACTAGGGTACAACATATAAAACCAACATTACAGAAACTGCAGTTTCAGTCTAAGGCCTGTTTTCTCCCATCTCCCACACTGTGCCCACTGCTCCGGGAGTGGGCACAGGAGATAACTGGAGCCATCAGCATAGCTGCAGAGAGCCTCTAAGCCTCTGCAGAAAAATCCTGCCAGTGATCTGGGACTTGAGTGTTGGTAAGAGGAGTCCTACCAATTCAGATAGTCAAGCTGCTGGAGAAAAGCAGAAGAGTTGAAAATAGATCTCTGGCACTGCCTGGGCCAGGAATCAGGAATGCAATATTTTTCAGCTGATTTGTTATGGAAGGACTATGTGGTCATGCTAAATATCTGTGTGTCCAGTGGCTGGGTTTTACTCGATTGCTCCTGTCCCTGGGAACAATGACTGAAGGATTTATAGGCAGCTCTAGAATGCAAAGCCATAACAGGACAGACTGAAATTACTACAGGCAGAGGAAGGAGATTGTTCTTAACAGCTGGCTGAAGGGAAGATATTTTCAATATTCTGAAACAAAAAACAAACATACTTGGACTTTCAATGGTCACAACTCCCATCACTCCACCCTCAGAAGTTTCTGTTACAGAGGAGTTCAAACTCCTCCTTCTCTCTCTCTCTCTCTCTCTCTTTTTCTCTCTCTCTCATCCTAGGAGTGGGAGTTTCTCCTCCCTCATTCTTTATTCTCTCCTAACCTTGTCTGGAGAGATTATCCCTTCCCCCCAGGGACAATTTCAGCTTAACAGCTTGCTCCCTGACTATGAAATTCTTGTGGCTGCTCTAGTGACTTGTGCTCATCACTATCAGAGCAATGTGAAGTGTCTGCTTTCTCCAAAAACCAGAGGGATGACTGGAAAACGGGATAAGCCATCTCATGCTTTAAAATTTAAAAACCTTTAGAGGATTTGTGGATTTAGTGTGTTTGCATTCCTTTGAAGACATAGTTAAATATCAGAAATAGATGATAATTAGGAGCAATCAATGCATCTCATACTTTTAGTAGGACTTACCCCTGCTAGTAAACATTTCTCTTAATTTTTACAGCTTACTTAGTATTCAGGACTTTATATGCTTAAGATATTTTATTCTTCTTTCAATGTTTCTTTCACAAATTTTTCCACATGTTATGAGATTTACAATGCAAAAATGCTGGAGCTGTGCCAAGGCAGTTTGTTCTTTTCTTTAAAATGAATGCTTCTATCTTTGGGGTTTTTTCCCTCCTTTGTATTGTTTTCTTTTTTTTTTTTTTTTAAATCAAATGACTTCAACATATTCAGGCTGTCACTAAAAGAGCTAAGCACCCCTAGGACTATAATGCTTGCCCAGACAAATGTACATTCCTGTCTGTGGAGACCTAGCCGGAATGTCTAGCATCAAAATTTCACATTTTGTGCAGTCAATTCTATTTCACATACTAAGCCACAAACCCATTATAGTTGAAAACAGCAGAGAGTCTGTTTCAAATTAGGTGACGCAAATACAGTAGTAACAGAAACCACAGAAAAAGCATGGATGTATAGAATATATGTAGGCAACCAAGTATGAATGGCAGGTATCAGCTAAAATGCTTTCCAAAGTCACAGTTCCAGCTAACATGACTAATGAATAAAGCAATATATTAACTGAACAAAAAGGCAATGCCGTGTTTTACATTTCCCATTTACTGAAGCTTTACCAAATATGAAAGCAACAGAAACAGGTAATCCCAGAATGTCTTCCTTGAAGATATGCTTTATTAAAGCAAAGGCTTTCTTCCTTTGAATGTACAACTGGAAAGGACAGTAAAATACAAACTCCTAAAGAAGGCAAACCTTGCAAAGCGAATCATTTAGACTCACAAGAGACATGATCACTTACCAGAATAAAGCTGGAGAAAAAACATTATGTAGGCAAAAAATTAGACAATATTGCAGTATTGCAGTGTAACTCCTTAAGAGAGCAAGATGACTGCCTGCATCAATCTCATTTTTATGAGAAGAAATGCTTGAAATGGATCTAGATTTAATGTGGAGACAGAAGCAAATGGCTGCCAATTTTTTTTTATAGAAGTGTTCTACTTTCTAAGTACAATCACGATTGATGCTGTGATTTGAGGTAAAAAAAAAAAAGTTTGAGTCATGAGACTAAATTCATACCAGTAAATCAGTGGATTAAAATAATTCAGTCACCTTTTAATATAGAATTATATGAAATTATTAGATTAATAGAAATGATTTATTTATTTAAACACTGGGAGTATTTGAAGTTACTTGTCAGTTGTCCACTCAGTTCTATCCACCTATGGTTCTAGCCATAGCAAATTGTTCCAATTGTTCACAGACAAAGGAAGTAATTCCTAACAGGTCAGTGCCAGTAGAACCTACACCTCTGCTGTTTTCAGAGTTTCTAGGCCAAGAAAAATTGCCCTGTTGAGGTGATAAAGCCTTGATTTATATTAAGGAAGTTCTGTAACTCATGAGGAGCTGGCACAAACACTAAAGAAGCTGTAGCTATTCACACACACACACACACACAAAGACCTGAAGAAATATTGAAGAAAATAATATTTGCAGTTTTTAAATCAACTTTTAAAGCCCCACAGAAATGCTGCACATTTAAGAATAAAATCAATCAAATCATGCACATTAAGAAGTTAAATACGATTGATGCAGTGGTTATGTCTAATTACTATTACGCAATGAGCAGTTGGCTCAGAAACAAATGAGAAAATAGAAATTTTCTGTTGAAAAAGGTTGGCTACATAAAGCAAGTTTCTCCTTCACTCACTGAAAGGTGCCACAGGATATTTATCTTGCTGACTCGCTGATAATATCTTGCTTGATACTATCAGTACTGACACTACATATACTACAGTTTGCTTTAATGTCTTTTTTTCATCCCATTAAGGAAAAAAAAGTCAAAGGAAAAGCGCCCAAAATGGCTCATTTCTTGTTCTGTATCTATCATCTAGATCTTTCCCTTTTTCTCATGTCTATCTCTAGAAATTTATTTTACTTGCATAAATTGTTCCTCCCTTATTTTTCTTTAGTATTTTCTTCTCTTTATATATTTAAAATCAATTATTCTCATAGAAATTATTCTCACATTCTCATGTAGTTTATTTCATGTGATGCTTTAGAGAAAGCCCATCTTTTGATATTTGACTGAGTCAACATAGCAAAAGAGGAAATAACATACTATTCTTAAGACATTAATACTTTGTGATAAATCAAAAATATTTCATCTTCAAATATCACTGTGGCACTCCATAGTCCATCCTGGCTCATTATTCATGTTAGTAAAATAAGTACTGAAGAATAGTTTGGGAGATGATAAAAGTTAAAAATAATTAGTCTTTGATGATGCAAACACTTCAGTAACAAATTTATCAGACCTAAAAATTGAAGTCTGTAGCATACAACAGGACTGACAGAATAATTAAGTAGATTTTTACCACTAGCCAATTTTTCACCTGTCTTTGCATGTGGTTTCTGCCAGCTGATCAAACTGTCAGGTGGAGTAGCTGGGGAATGACAAGGATGAAGGAGTTTCCCTTCTCTAAAATATCAACCATTCAGTGTTCTCATATTCAGACTCAATATATATCTACTAAATGTCTTCATGCTGCACCTGTAGATAAACATTGCAAGTAGAACTGATCTGCATAATTTTTTTTCTTAACACAGCAAAGCAAACATCCTTATATCAGAAAATTTTCTAAAAAAATCCTAAAGCTCTCTGAAACATAGTTGCCAGTAAAAGGAATTAGTGAGATTTAAGCCTAAAGCAAGGTCTTTAGCTCTAGTTCATTGTTGTGTTCAGAGACATGGGGGTCCTTTGGAAGATTGCTTCAAATTTTTTTCTTCACAATTTTATTAATTTCTACCTTTTAATGAAGCTGGTGTGTAAATCCAATGGGATTAGAGCTTTACCATCTAAGAATTTGTAAAGTACAGTGCAAATTGAGAATAAATCTTAGTAAATATGGAATAATATATATTTGGGAACTTTTTGCGTAGCTTCCTTCAAACCTGAAAGGTCCAGAGGAATAAAATATGTGGGACCAAGCTTTTGGTATACTTTGTCAAGCCATAAAAACCTCTGCTGAGGGCAGCAAAAGTATCTAAGACTTGCACACAAGCAGTCTGTGTTATCAAGCTATCTATAAGGCACAAGTATTTCATGTAAAGGCTTTTACCTAAGGGCCCTAAGCATTTATTTCAACAGATGCATTCAAAATGAAATGGATGCAAAGAAGTAGCAGAGAAAATGAGACCTCTTTTTACAAGAAGTGACTATTAAGTACCACCTGATTCAGTCTACCAAAGCTGATGCTAAGGGAGAATATAACTTTCCATCAATATACCAGGTGAATGAGTGGCTGGAGGCAAGAGCAATACCTACTTTTGATGAAAATGTATGATAAATTTGCTATAAAAAATGTACTCAGAAAATTAGAAGATTTTATATATGTCTCAGAAGATGTACTTCTGGAACAATCTTTCAGTTACAGAAACAACTGAATTCATCTGAGATGAAGCTTGGTAAACTCACAAGAGACTTAATTTTCTTGCTGTTTTATACATTTCTTAACCTCTCAAGTTTAGGAATGCTTTCCTAATGCTTTAATGTTTTTCTTGGTTAATCTATGTTTTTCAGCATCCATTTTATGTTTCATGACTGTAAATAAAATGCAGAAAACAGTATATAATGATATGATTCTGTCACTGTAATTTTGGTCTTGTGCATCTCAATGATCACATGCCTTTGCTATGCCACAGTAAGTTTTAAAATGCTGCATTTAATAGTAAGTCTGGTAAGCCACAATTGTAGATTGGTAATGCTTACTTTGGCTTTGCGAAGTGAGATATCAAAGAGGTATAAGATCAACTTGCCATATTTGGCACCATCAAGTTTAAGTTAAACTTGTATCCTAAGTGAATGGATAGTCAAATAAAACCATCTCTCTGGAAATAGCAGGGTACTGTATATAAACTAGAAGAATTATTGGTTGTAAAGCAGTCTGGACCGAATATAACAAACTCAGCTGGCTTGAGCTCAGGGAGCTATTTCTTTTGCTTCATAACAGAGCTTTTGTTTCAGAAGTTGGAGACCCTATGTTTAGCCCAGCAACAAAATCTCTTAAATGAATCAACTATGTGTAGGTTCAATAGAATCAACTGTGTAGGTTTGATCGTGTGTTTACTAAGACTTCCAAGTGTGTATTGTTTTGTCCTCATACTTTAGACAGTATGATGTGGTTGTCTGTGTACTAGCCTACACTAAAAATCTATAATTAAACCAAAGCCTTCCCTTTAAAATATTTAAAAAACAATTGTGCCAGAAAAATACCTTTCCAGTCATCCAAAACACACATCTACTCTCACGCTAGTTCCCACAAAATGCCTGGTCCTTCCCATTCTAAAGCAACTCATCATGGCTTTTCCTTCTTTCTGGATGGTAAATGGGTCATATTCTCTATGACCCATTATTAATTCCATTTGTCAGTTACCATCATTTTCCTACTCCCACTGCCCTTTTAATCTCCTTTCATGGACTAAACTACTTTATACAATCCAAGCTTCCCATTTCAGGTCACTACTATTATTTTAAGGCAATTTCCAACTTAAATATACACCCACCCCAGGCATAAATATAACTAGTTGAATGTGAAATCATACAATCAATCAGGTACAAGTCAGTGTGAGGAAAGGTTATAGAAAGTCTTTTGTATACGCAAATTTCTGCCAGTGTGTTTCACAATAGAAATAGAATAGAAAGACCAGGAGGGTAGATCCTGACTGGATTTACATACAAC
This sequence comes from Chiroxiphia lanceolata, assembly GCF_009829145.1. Taxonomy (NCBI): domain Eukaryota; kingdom Metazoa; phylum Chordata; class Aves; order Passeriformes; family Pipridae; genus Chiroxiphia; species Chiroxiphia lanceolata. The sequence continues at coordinate 20,077,683 of NC_045645.1, read as the reverse complement.
ATAGTAGCTGATTTTTGAGGCCCAAGAAGGAAATCCAGTTAAGATTTAGAAAAGGGAGTAAATAATTTGCTCAGTTTCTTAGGGAAGTTTTCCAACAATGCACAATCTTGATTTTATCCATTTATAAATTAGTTTGGCATTTTACTAAAATACAAGCTTAAAACCCTCACCATTGCTTTGAATAAAAACCTGGTCAACTCCACTACCCAGTCTTATTTGCCTGTACTGAACAAGGCAAGAATCTACCATTCTTTTCTTTATCATATTACTAGAAACACCCAGAGGAAGTAACTCACAGATGGAGACTACTATCCCAGTTTAGCAAATATCCACAATACAGAGCCTATGGCTATACGGTTGGCTATGGTTTCTTCATCTGTACATTTCAAATCTCTTCTCAGCTTTCCTCACCCCTCCCACCAACATGACAGCAAAACATTAAAGTTCCAAAATACTTGGAAAGCACCTCTGGATTAGTTGTTTCATGTATTCTCATGTGCAATTATAAAAGGATGCTATTGCTACAGCAAGCACTTGCTTACCTGTCTTCTGATGCTGTAACATCACAGAGGTAAACAGCGTAGTGATAATGATTCCTTTGTTGCTGTTCATCAAACCCATTCTATGGCTGAGAGCATCAAGTGGTACATTTGTTACTGTGAAATTATTTTCCTCATGTTTCAAATTATTTAACAATCTCATTGCATAGGATTATTAACACCACTATCTTATTTATTTTAAGACATGAAATTGAACCTTTTTTTTTTCCAGCATAAGAAAAATTACAGATTCTGCTGTGGATAGTTCACAGAGAATCTTCTGTTCACAGAAATATTCTGTTCTGCCCAAGTAATAGGAATAAGCCAGTAATTAAGGACCACATCTAAGTTAATCTTTGCAGGGTCAGTTGGGGAAACAATCCAAACTAAATTTCAAAATCACATTGCAAATATCACATCAAAAGGCTGAGTAGACAGATTATTCAGAATTAATCTCTGTAATTACGTGTAATTTAATTCACTTTCCTTCTAAAACACGTTAGATTTATGCACACATTTAATTCTGAATGAAAGCATTTTCTACGAATAAGGTTTTTCAGTTATTTTTTCATTCCTGTCTTTAACAAATGTGAACTAATTTTTCCTGTCATATTACAGATAAATTAAAAAATGTTCTCCTAACATTCAATTCATTGATACTAACAGAAAAACACTAGAGAAAGGGGAAACTGATACTAGTAAATCTAAATTATGTTCTACACTGAAAACTTTTGGAAGAGAAGTAGCATCTGTACCTAAATATTGTTTATGTAGATATGTTTAATTTTTTTTGTTTGCTTGCTTTCCCCTTCCTCCATCACAAACCATTTTTCAAAGTCAGAAATAGGAAAAACAACACAACCAAAAATAAAAAAGATCCCAGAAACAACTTCCATTACCTCACCAAATCTTTTCTTTGCTCTTTACCTGCACCAAATCTTTGCTAAGATTTGAAATTCTTAAAAATTATGAAGAGCTTGCCTAACTCTTGCCACTACTCTGACTAATGTCAAATAGCAGTCATCCACAAAATTAAAAAACCAGCAAATATTAAGAAAACACAAGAGAAAATATGAACATGCAGAGTTCACCTACGTCTGACATCTGTTGTTGAATAATACAATACTGAGGCAGTAAACAAGGATCCAATTTTGCGCCTGTCAAAAAACCATAGGTGAAGGACTCCCACTAACATATCAAAAGTAACTGAAAAATGAACTGAAACTTTCATAATATGCTTATAGTAACCTATCCTGATAAGTTATAAGCAAAAAAACCCCCTTCATACTTGTGATACACTGATTTTCTTAATTTATAGTGAGAAAATAAATAGCATGATCTCAGCTAATGAAGACCAAATCATGTGCTTCTGATATCACTTATTGATGACTTATATGGATCTAAGTCTATTTAATCAGTCATGTAAATAAAACTAGTATGAGGATGAAGTTATATTTCGTATGGTCTGAATTAAACCTCTCTTCCAGGGGTATTTGTCTGAGAACTCAAGTTTGCCATTAACCATCTTCTTTGCTACCAATTTCTGAATGGTTATTCTACAGTACCTACCTAGATACACAGAGTGGAAGGGAAGTCTCTAAAATTTACCACTTAGGACTTACTACCAAGTTACAAAAGTTAAGGCACAATAATGACTGATGAAAATTTCATGGTAAACCATAAAGCTGCACATTCTTTCAGAGCAAACATATAGTATTTTTAGGTCTTTTACTCAACACATTTCACTTACAGCTTAAAAATCCTGTGTTTGCAAAACAGGCTGCCTTAGTCTGACGAGTCTCATTTTACAGACTTTGGAAGAGAAATAGTATAACCAAGAAATTCTATTTACTGGTTGCTTTTAAAATCAACCAGATCTGTTTTATTTTACATAGGAATGCTGGGCTTTAAACTCTGGCATCTCAGGACTCATTACCTCAGTGTAATTTCCCCTTTTCGATGGTATCATTCTCCCTAGCCTAGCTCTCACTGCTTGTTTCTTGCTCTAACAGACTATCTCAAAGCAGTTCAACATGGGTAAAAAAAGGAATATTGTCCTTTTGGGCTTCAGGTTAGAATAACTGTGAGATGAAGATCTATAACTGGCCCAGGGAAGATGGGAAAAGTACATTTTTGTGGCAATTTATTTAAAGAAAGAAAAAGTCAGCTGTCCAAGACTGCTCAAAGGTTTGGAATGTTACAGGCATGTTGCGAGAGGCTGGCTGGAGAAGCACATGCAAGTGAAATTGTGAAAGATGGATGATAAATGAAGTTTATCACAACTCCATAACTCATCATAGGAACACCAACAGTCATATGCTAAAAACTAGGCAAAGAGATGGTTCCAGCTTAGCTTTTCAAATAGACATAATGCAAATTTTTTGAAAAAGACAGGTTCAGATACAAAGTTTTGTAAACAATCTCTTCCCTACCCTTGCCGTCCATACATCCAAATCCTGTTCCCAGGTCCAGCAGTTTTCAGTTCTTGGATTGCTACAAACAGCATTCCCTTCTAAAGCCTAAGGAGACTTTCCTTGTCTCTTGTCTCATGTAGCTATATAGGTGCTCCCTGCCTCTTATAAGTATTTCCTAGGTCATCTGTAAACTCCCTAGCTGCTCGCTCTGAGCAGCAAAAGCTTTGCCAGGTGAGCATGGCCAATAACACTCAGAAACTTTTTCCAAAGAAGCCCCAACACCCCTTCCCTTTGAAAAAGTTCACCTGGATGGAATAGATCCCTCATCAGGCCTATTTTCATCTTTTTATAAAGTGTAGTACAAAATAAACTGTGATCAAACAAGTGACACAATACACCTTTCATCACACCCTGGATGGAATGTTGTGTCAGGGGAGGTTTAGGTTGGATATTAGAAAGAGGTTCTTTCCCCAGAGGGTGGTTGGACACTGGTAAAGCTCCCCAGGGAAGTGGTCACAGCACCAAACCTGACAAAGCACAAGTGTTTGGATGATACTCTAGGGAACATGGTGTGACTCTTGGGGATGGTCCTGAGCAGGGTCAGGAGTTGGACTCGATGATCCTTGTGGGTCTGCTCCAAATTGGCATGTTCTGTGGTTCTGTGATTCTGTGAATAAAGTGCTCAGTTGTTAGTTTAAAAAATATCTTACTCCTAAATTTAACTTCCTTACTTTCACTGTACAGCAGGATGTTCTCTACCATTCAGCTCTCCCTGGTTGTGTTTCCTGGCAGTACCAAAACAGCAGAGAATCCTTAGGAGTTCTTTAACATATCTTTAACATATGCTTGATCAAGAAGAGCTCACTGATCTCTTTTTTCACTTAAAATGAGACTTTTTAATGTCATGCTCAGATATTTGCTGGATGGATATAAGAGCATATTTCTGTTGCAGGCAATGATGCTTTACTGGTGAGGGAACAGCAGGGCAGGGTTCGTTTTGTGAAACAAGTCATCTTTTCCCATGAAATGACCTTTACTGGTATTAGGACAGTTTGCTGTTTTGTTTTGGTGATTTTTTTTAAACTCCCTAAGCACAAGTTTGACACAGACTACGGAAGGCTGGCACAGGCTTTAATTTTTATTAACTCTTTACATTTAACAACTTTTCCTTAAACAAAATATTAACAATCTTGGATCTGAGTTATCTACCAAATCATGATCCTCAGAATACAGAATTTTAATCTAATTAAATAAAAGCAGCAAATTTTTAAGAAATGAAGACGAACATATCTTTTAAAGTGAGAGGCCTAAGAAGTGGGAGAGGAAGCAAAGCACTGAACATCTATTTTTAAGGGGAATTTTTCGGAAACAAAATAATTCCTGCATTTCTTGTTGCTGTCTTCTGCATAGAAAGAAGCCACTGTTTTACAAGCCAGACCATTTTGCCTTTGGGGAGGGGAAGTCAGGAACAGGGAAACTCCCTGTTGAAGGGACAGCAGCAGCATTCCCATGCCTTTAGCCCATTCCTGTGGCTCCCACAGCTGGAAATTAAACAGAAAAAGTGGGTAAAGCAAACTTGTGGTCAGGTTTCAAAGTTAGTAGATTGTACCAGCTTGACATGTTTGAAATCAAACTGTGCATTCTTTCATTCCATTTTTTTATTGTTTGATCAATGTAGGTGTTTGAAATTTTATGGATATCCACTGTGACAGTGTACTATTGCTCTCCCCACCACCATAACTTTTAAAACATTTGTTTTCCTCTTTCTTAATGCAGTATAAGATTAAATTTCACAGTGTGACTAACAGTGTAAGGGTAAGAAATATAAAATGTATTAGTAGCTTTATTTTGTAGGATAATTTCATGGGTCCTTCTAAATTATTTTTTCTCAAAAACAGTAAGTCCAGTGAGTTTCAGAAACATATAATGCAGATATGCTATCACAAATACGTTCCCACACAAATAACAGGATGACAAGCTACCATCTCTCTCCCATTACTTTTTATAATAAAGAATAATAAAGCTCTGGAGATTTCTTGGGAATTTAAGACATATTCAAAGCTGATGATAACATGTAAATTCCTTACAGGCTAAGGTAAGCCATCGGGGATATGACGCATTGGACACAAAGTAGTTCTGATAAATCAACCCTGACAGAGACAAACACAGTGACAGACCCACAGGCAACTCTGAAGTCAGCAGCTCTACTGCTTGTGAAGGTTGCCACAAAGCGTAACATGCCCAGGTATTTCCACCTGCCTGTTCATTATTCTCATTCCTGTCAAAATGCATCTTTCTTGCAACACTGTCATTCACAAAGCATTTACTTTAGGCTCCGAAGGCAAACAGGCCAAATTCAGAGCCTTAGCAGTCTGACATGAGCCCACTGCAGTCAATAGCTACGGCTGCTTATATATTCATGAAGAAATTTGTCTCAATATCTTAAAATGTGGGAAATTCTGACCTATTCAATTAAGTGCAATTTAGCACAGGTTTGTATGAATTTAAGAGATTATTTCAAAAGACAAAACTGCAAGATTGGATCTTAGATACTATCTGGAATTGTTCTACTTAGTTTTACCATCAATACTTCATCAATCTCTTTCCCTGGGCATAAGCAGCACAGGCATCACTGTAAGGTGGAGATTGAATGTCCATTTTCATTTAGTCATTTTCTTTCCCAAAGAGCAGGGCACTGGAAATAAGCCTTTCTCATTCCCTTCTTCCTATAAGTCTCCCCAGGTTTTTCAATACCATAATCATTTTGGGCCCAACAGAAAGTATATACAGTGAATTAATCATCCTTTTTCTTTTCCTTCATCCACTTCAACTCCCCTCCAACTCAAAAGGATAGTAACATCATTCCGGTATATATTTGTCTTATCCACCATCCAGATGCCCAGGAAATATATATTGATTCTACTTTTCATATATACTATATAGTTACATACACTGATTTTAGAAATGTCTAGCCACCTTGTAGGAGTTGGAACTAGTCCTGGGGAGAAGATACATATAAAGATATACCCCAATGGGGTGCACAGATATAATTATATGCTTAAAAATTAAGCACCTGCCAAAATACTACAAGGATCATAATCATAGCTGGCTTGCAGAAGTGAGAATAAATAAAGGATAAAAACAGTATTTATGGTAAAGACAGGTGGGATGTTTTTATCTAGGGGAAACTAAAAGACAAGATTGGTATATATCATCTGGAATGAATTTTGAACCTTTTACGTACCTAAAAATAAAAACAGATGTATAAAATCCTATTGGCAAAATAAAGCCAAAGGTTATTGTTGGCAAATGTGATGATCCCTAAAGTCTATCTTTAGGAGGACTAAAGGATAGGATAGACTAAATAGGAATCTGAGCAATCTAGGGATGATAGCAAGGTATAATATACATATATGTTAATCAATATTTAGAGTAAATTTTTTTCTATACATTTTTCAGTCTTGCTCTAATATCTGATTATAATTTGGTCAAGCATTAAAAGACTAAACTATATAATAAATTTTGAAAATTACTGCAGTCATCATCTGGAATCAATCTAAATACAATAAATTAATCCTTAGCATAAAATAAACATTGCCTGCTACACATCAGAATCTGAAAATATACACTGTAGATGCAATGATCATACCTGAACGTTGCTTTCTCCATACACTGAGAATCTGCACTAATACTTCACCTGTCACAGAAAGGTGATCTGTGGTTTCAGTGTCTGACAGCACTACAAACAAACAGGCATATCTCAACCTTCATTATTTTGCCCACTGTATGTCAGAAATTCTGCAACTCGTTTTATAGTCATTCAACAGGACTACATTCTGGAATGTTCAGATTTTTTTCTGATCAATGTTTTTGTTTAGCAATCTAATGTCAAGGCACTATGCATAAATTCACCAAAATATTTTTCATGATACCTCTAGAACTTTCGGTATGTAAATGAGGAAATAATCTTATAATCTATATGAAAATGACCAGAACAAATTTCATACTGAAATAATTGAATTTGGGACTCATTATCATGTACTGAAAATCGTTATCTAGTAAACAATTTATTTATTTATTGCTATGATAGCTTAATAATCAGTAGTCTTTAATCTTGAGTTTTACATCACCTGACTTGTAAAATAAGAGAGTAGTGGAAGAAGCAATGTAATGGAACTTTCATTTCTTTAACTAAGAATCCAAATGTGAACTTCCATATTCCTATCTTTTTATTGCCTATTTTATAGAATATAATATAAATAAATTATGATAGATTTTCATTCAGAGCTTTAAATTTTGTACTTTTTCATCTTCCTCAACTATCACTACACTAGTAGACCTCATTACTTTTTGCTTCAGTCCAGGCTGGCTACAAATGAATCTAATTATTTTATAGTTTGGGCAGTGTGCCTGGCAGACAGCAGGGCTTGGACACCCACTGCTGCTTTGAAGACACATGTTGAAAGAAAAACTTGACATTTTTCTGATAAAGTTAATAATTTTCATGGTATTGACTAGAAAATAATCACTTCCTGGAAAAAGATCAAAATATGGGCCGTTGAGATTATTACTGACTGCAACAGAAATACTGAAGCATTGGGAACATCTGTTAGATATATTTTTTAAAGTGTTAAGGGGAGATAAAAACACTAAGAATGAACCAAAAATCAACAAATTGATCATTTAGTCTAACACATACTATAGAGAAAAAAGATGTATCACAGTTTCAAGATAATATAGATAGAAAAAAGTGTATGCAAAGATATTCTGTTCATCCTGCATTTACTGATTGTTTTGTGAGTCTCACAAGTTGTTATATTCTTCTCTGTGTGTCCTAATATCAGATGCAAATATTCACTTTTTTTTTACATTAAACAATGATTAAAATAATATTTTCTTGACTTGCCTTTTTAACATCCATACGAATTCACAAACAACATGTAAACACATTCTCTTTGAGAGAGGAATTGTGTGCTCTGCGAAATGTATGCCCATGGACAGGAAGCTTAAGGCAATCTGGCAGTTTTCGTGCAATCCTTGTTTCATTATCCCCTGTCACATGAACTACTCGATGCCTTCCGGGAACTGCTGTTAACACACCCAGCCCACTGACCTCCTGGGACCGGTCCCCAAGACTCTGTTAAGGCCTGTGTACTGGAGGCTGCCTCACATTTCAAAAGGGCATGATCAGCCCTAAACGGAGTTTTCAAATCTTAAAAAATTAAAAGGCACCAAATCAAATTAAAAGCTTTGCAATGCCTAAATTTTAAAGCTGCTACACATAAGTCAACCACTTTCCTCAAAGGGGTTTCTCTCTCTTCTGGGATAAAAACAGAATTTGGTCTAGGGAAGAATTACTGCATGACATGCTAATGCATGTGATTCAGTTTTCATCAGCTAGGACTACTAAAATGGTCATTATTTTATGAACTGATGTGGATAATGAGAAATATCTGAAGTCTGCCAGCACTCTCATATGCCAAGGCAGTTGTCATTTGGTAACCTCTGCTTTGAGAGGATGTGTTACTTTGGAGGAATATGAGTTAAATATAATGGGACAAATATTTATTAAATTAAAACTATTAATGTGGGTTTTTTTTCTTTTATTATTATTATTTAGATGCACTTTATGTTTTGGTCCTAATTTTCTCAAACCTGGGCAAGTAAGACGGAGCCTCTTGAGGCACAAGGCCTCCCTGAAATGTTACTCTTTGTTTTGTCTGTATTCTTTCTTACTGATCAGGATAAACTTTTCTTCTACTTCAAAGTACTTTGACAAGTGATTCAGTTGCAAGGTGTCTATGCATAGGAATAGGAAGTACAGGACTGTCATGACTGGGCATAAATTCATTTGCTATGAGCTATTCACCTTCTTAGTTCCCTCTCTGTCTTAATTTCCTCCAGTTAAAAGGAACTGTGAGGGTGGTAGCATTAGTATTGCCAAAAACTAATAAACAGGCTACAAGTGTGTGACACATGCAGATCATTAGTCTGTGCCTGCACTGCCTCCTTGTGTATTAGATAGGCCACCAGTACTCCCCCAACACAAAACAATACCACAAAACGATGCAGAACAGCCACTGTAAGAGGCTTTTTATACTTAAACATCTGTGTTCTTAATTTGTCAAAAGTCATAGTTAAAAATGGACTGTGGTATGTAGATATTGGCCCACTGGTTCCAAAACAGCACTGATTGAAGCAGAACTGATCAGGGACACTGCCTGATAATACGATAAACAGTTGCCAACAACAGTAACTGAGCCCGTCTACACCGTTCCCTGTTAGTTCTCCCAGCCTACATATTTGTTTCAATTGGTCTCCAGTAAAAGGAAGTTTCGGATAAATCATAAAAAAAAATTCAGTGTAGGAACCAAACAGACACCAGCAATTGAAGGCAAATATTTGAAAGTGTTGTGTTGCAAAACCACAACAGACTGAAGTTTTAATTGGCCGTTGAAAAAATTCAGAAATGGCAATCAAAATATAGATTTTTGACAGTTTTGGTGTGTAATGGTAATGTCTAAAAACCAGACATACACTGAGAAACCAATCCCTACTTCAAATATATATGTATCATTTTCAGTTGTCTTAAATGTGGCAAATTTTGGCACCCTTTTTATGTCATATTTTAGGAGATGTATCATGTGTTGAACTAATTGCTGGGTTTTTTTCTTCTCTCTTGAAGTATAATTACGATTACAAGAAGTTATGATTACAACAAGTTATGATCCCAAAAAGAAATTCATGCAAATAAAAAGACTGGTGGGTTGCTGTATCAATTACACTGTGAAGTGCTGTAAAGTATCAGTAGGTGAACCTTGAAAGATTAGGGAGTTTGGCTGAAATAAGCCCCCAAAACTTGAGCTGAATGACCAAGCTGAGCTGGCAATGCTGCATGATACTTGATACTTCCTGCTGCTTGCTGAACAGGATGGAAATGTTGTGCTGTTTACATGCTATAAAAGGCAATTTCAGCAATATTATTCTTCTCTTCTGAGGGAGGTGCAGGAAGATCAAACTATTCTACAAAACAGTCATGATTAAGATCCAACAAAGTCAGTTAGACCAGAAAATATGGTGATTGCTGCTTTTCTTCAATGAACTTCACAGGATGACAGAGTTTTAACATTCTCTTTTAACCTGAGGCCAAACACATAGCACATTCCCAGAAAAATTCCAGTCAGAATATCTTCCATTCACAAATGTGTGGTCCTACAGCTCCACAATCCACAGAGAAACTAACGTTCCAGTCATACCATGTGCTGTAGCTCTTCAAAGAGGTCACCTGTACCAGCATTGGAACAGTGCTTACTTTTGTATACATTAAGGCTATATAAAGCAAGAAAGGAGGAACTTCATAGAGAATCACAAATTTGTCAGACTACATCTATCAATGAAAAGAACAAAGTTAATGAAAAAATGGTGCTCCTTAACTGTGCTAAGATTTTATGTAAATGAAGTTACTTTTCCTCTCATATAACAATATAGAAGCATGCTGATAATAAGGAGGGTTGGGGAGTAGAAAAGACAATATAAGGCTTGTAGCAGTATCTGCCCAATTGTCAGCTCTGTAGCATCTGCAGAGTCCAATGCCAATTTGTAATTTATACCCAGGTTATCCATTATAACCTACTGTTATAATGTAAGACAGTATCAGTCTCTGGTTTTCATTTGTACTGTTTCTATGCTTACCTGCAAGGGACCCTGTACAATAGAACGTTACTTAGGGATGAAGATACATTATATCAAAAAACCTAACATCAAGTGTAACAAAAGTCTTGTTCAGTTCTAAAGAATGAATTCCAACAGTAAAACAAAATATAGACCCTTAGCTTATTTCTCCATCTGGTATAAAATACTATTTTCTTTTGAAGAAGAAAATGACTAAAGGTTAGGGCTGCTAACTACATTAGCACAAAACGTGCTGACAAGATTTTTGCATTTATGTGAAATGAATTTAACTGTTGATGCTTTATTTTCCTAAGCCTTAAACCTCTGCCTAATTGTAGACTTCTCCCCAGCCTAGAAGACACTAAGTCATTGGTTTCTGCCAGCTGATATAAAGCACTGGCTTTCATCAGTGCCTACCTCCTTATCTCCTTGCTTCCCGTAGGTTCAAAATGCAAGTGGAAATTGTGACAAGCATGCAAGTATCAGCATTAAAGTAATTTCTAATAGTAGTTTTATCTTTAAGCAGGGCACGAATTTCTACAGGAAATCACAACACAGTAAATCAGATTCTATTAATACCTCCCTTCTTAATACCACCTTTGGCAGTCTTGCATAGTTTCATTACTCAGGGTTTAGGACAGTTACAATAGTGTCAAACCCTGACACTATTACTTGAACACTAACTAGAACCTGAATTAACTACCATATAAGGAAGTAACCCCCATAGTTAAAGACAGTATTATTCAATGATTTCTACCAACACAATTAATTTGGGAGAACTTGTAGAAAGGTATAATGGCTCTTAGCTAAAACCTTTGGCCTAAACCTGTCATCTCCTCTTCCTAAACATTCTACTAGTTCCTATCGGACCAATACAGCAAGGCACAGTTCTCTATTAAAAGAATTACTATTTCCAGGGTTCAGCAGGAACAATCTGGCTTCTTAAGACTTGAAAATCCTCAGCCCTACCCATGTGCCAAATCTCCCTTTTCTTATTTTTAACAATATCCCTTATTTCTGTTAACCAAGTTCTGTAAGAAGGATTATACTTATTTATGAGGCATCATCCCTAAAGTAAAAAGCAACAGAAGTTATTGTCTTGCTTTGATCTTATCTTCAAAGAACATTGAAGATTAAATTCTCCAAATTTGTTCTTATCTTCATGATCCTGAAGAACAGGAGGCAAGTTTGATGGTTGACATTTTTAACTCTCAGTGTTAACCATGTTAACAAAAAACTGTATAAAACCCCGCAGCAAGAGATGTATAAGCTCCTACCACCTACAGCTCCCTTCCCAAATCAGGAGGCTGTTTCAAAGAGCAGTCATGTCATTTAACCCTTTAAATCCCTAATGCTTACCTTAACACTAACTTTATTCCTTACACAGGCCTAGAAGTTTTAACCTCTCACGTTGGTGTTTCTGGTAACAATTCCTATTACTGCACATTCAGTTTAAAAATTTAAGGATGTTTTCACCAGAAACTCTAGGAATTCAATCTTCAGTATAAGTACAGCAACAAATATGCATCCAATTTGTAGCCACATCTCAGCCCTGCACAATGCAGCTGTCACTCTAGCTTTGCCTATGTCATTCTCAGTACACTCTCCACAGGGAAAAAAAGTTGTTAATGCTAATGTTCCTGTAGTCTTTTGGTACCTTAGCTAATGAGTACTGAACTATGCTGTTTTGTATTGAATTTCTTTTACTATCCTCTGCCCTCCCTAATTCCTGGGAATCTGAAAGAAAGAATCAATGGGATTCCCTAGCCCAAAGAGTTTGCTGAGGGACAGAGAAAGCCTTGGCTTCATCCTTCAAAACCTATGATAATGGAACTGGGAGAGTTCAGTGAAGCTTCAAGCTATGATTGGTAGTAGCAAAAGGTATATTACCTTTCTAGAAGATGGAATCATGGGAAGTCATATTGTCATTATTTTGTCTATGTGCATGCATTCAAATATTTCTCTCCCTTTAAAAGTACAGAAAGAAGCTGATTAGCATTTCACCTAGCAGAGATTATTCCACTAATCTCCATTGGTAAGATGTCTTTTTTTTACGAGGGTTCACTTCCCCAAATTTCTTCCCAACATTAATCACATAACACAAAACTCTCAGAAAACATAGATCTGCATCAGAAAAGAGACTATGATGAAATATCTACCTATCTAAACCAAAAGAAATAAAGTAATAGAGAAAGCAGTGGGTGATGACTAAAGGCAGACATATATTTTGCAATATTCACTTATGTGCTGTGAACAGAATTGGAAAGGGCATCAATGTCTGTGTGAAGCTAGAAACTAAAAGTCAAGATCCCTGAGATACATGGAAACCAACAATAAAAGCACATTCTTCCTTACAGTGCACTACTTATTCCCAATTAAATGACTCCTTTATATACAGAGAGAAGTCTCTTGCTTTTGGTGATGTCAAGGAATATGCTGGGAAAAACACAGTATGATTGCAAGAGAGCCAAAGAAAACCGTATTTTCACTTACATTTCATTACAGTGCCTATAGTCTGAAGAATGTGAGAGTGCTGCTGCTGTGAGTTTCTTGTAACCTACAGTGGTCCAAGGAAACATATTCTCTTCTCCATAGTTCCTAACCCCTCCCCCTCTCTGCCCCAAAATACAACAATGACCCATCTGTGCACATACAAGAGAGCAATTCCTAATATTTAAACACGGGCTAATCTGCCAACGTTGATGTATCAGGGACAGAACATAATGAATGTCGCAGTGCTTAGTCTTTCTTTTCACTAAAACTGTCTTGAAGAGTAATGAGGAACAAAAAGGTCGACAGAAAGAACAAACCACTGTGGATCACAGCTGATTCAAAAAATAACATTCTCTTCTGCTTTTCTTTGAAAAAATGTGCACATTTTAACCCTCTTTTAGATTCAAAAAAAGAACATATTTCTCCTGAAATTACATCTAAGGATTGAAAATTTCTAACAAAAATCTTTTAAGAATAATTTTATGGCACTCAAAGCTTATCTATGCTCTGAATCATTATCTATTCTTTGGCATATTTTCATGGCACCTAAGCTGCAATTACTTCACTCTAGAACATCATCATTGCAATTAAGAAGGTTAAAAGCAGTAATTAACAAAATAAGTTATATGTAAATAATTTAATTGTAAATAAATAGTCCTTAAATACTGAATTTGACAGGCTGCAAGATGTGAATCTTCATCTAAATGGCACGTAACTTCTCTCTCATAACTGCTGAATTTCATGGCAATTTCTTAAATGTCTGTGTGGCTTGATATGCCAGCATGCAAAAATAACTGAGCTAGCTCTACATTAATGTGGTCCTTGTGCTAGAATTAATATAGAATTATACAGAATTGTATATTAATATAACATGCTACCTCACCTGGCTTAATACTTTGCATTTTTTCTTATTTGTTCTGCTTCAGATTGATGTAGGACCACAAAAATCAGTGGGCATCCTTCCACTGACACTTTGGGAGATGAACCACATACCCTAAAGTTTAAGTAATGGTAAAGGCACTGTGTAAAATTACTATCCTCTACACTCTGAGAATACTTGTTCTTTTTCACCACTGTCTGAAATACTTCCATTTCTTCCCTTGGGCAGAGACAGAGTTTTTCCTTTTTACTGGGATACAGTATAGCTGTACTCATTTAGGCCAATAGGAAGGCTCAAAAAAAAAAAGTCAGAGAAGCAATGTGTGATAAGAGAATGGAAGTAGCAAGAATGATGGTGACAGAAAAAGATGTGCTATTTACAAGCATGAAGAGGAAACTTGAAACTTTAGAGCATATGAGATTTTTCCAGTGACAAAGTATTGAGTAAAAACAATTGCCATTGGGACTACCTACTGACATGGTAGTGAAGGAGGTTGAAGCATCCAGTTAACTTGATCTGTTCTAGACAGAATCTAGTAAATGACAGAACAACACAGACTGGCAGAGAAACAGTAATAGTACTGACTTTTGGGGACCTGTACGTAGTTAGAGTATAAGATAACTGTAAAACCAGATAAAATATTCTTTAAGCAGCTGGGGGTAGTCTCACAATCGCTGGGAAGATGGCTTAGTGAACAGGGTGCTGCTGGGTTAAATGGTTGATGATCTTAGAGGTCTTTTCCAACATTAATGATTCTATGAATAAGTTTTTGTACAGAAAAGTGGGATGCATACAGCATTTTGGTGCTCCATAGTTGTACTACAGGTAACTACCTGAGCTTGCAGAACAACCTTGTGTATCTCTTCACTGAATGGCACCCAATGCACAGCACTTATGGGAGCTCAGATGTAACTGTGTGATGGACCTCAGTCCCCTCAGTTGCAAATCTAATGATAATTATACCCAGTTTCAGAAAACCAAGGACAGAAAGAACTAGTTGTATTAATACAGTGCAGCAAAACATAAGATATTGTAGGAAAGGATAATAATTTTCTGAAGTATTATTTGACATATAAAAGAACATGTATTTTGATAAGCCATAGGCTTATTAATTGCTGTAAGGCATTAAAGATCTCAGTGAAGGCAAATTTTAAAAAAAAACAATCTATATACATTTCTACTAAAATGTGACCATGGTTTTCTCTCATTTTTCAGAGGAGCCAGAGCAGAATCTGATCCCAACGGAGGATCTTGACTGGACATACCACCTACCTACGGGCCGATCCCCGTAACCGATTGCTGCACAGGTGGGGCAGGACAGGAGCGCGAACGGGAGGTTTCACGGGGTGGAGCCGTGACACCTGGCTCCCCGGGCTGCAGGGTGTGGTGAGGCGGGGAACGGGGCGCATGTTTAGTGGCGGGCTTTTCCTTCACCATGCCGCTCCCTTTTTTCTTACAATGGCCTTGGAGAGAAGCTCTCGGAGGTCCC
Organism: Chiroxiphia lanceolata; assembly: GCF_009829145.1. Classification (NCBI taxonomy): domain Eukaryota; kingdom Metazoa; phylum Chordata; class Aves; order Passeriformes; family Pipridae; genus Chiroxiphia; species Chiroxiphia lanceolata. The sequence continues at coordinate 20,062,197 of NC_045645.1, read as the reverse complement.
TCAAGGGTGTGTAAGAACAAGCTGCGCCTCAGAGGGGTGTGAGGGGGACCGGGCCGCCGGGGCCGGACCGGCCGCCGCACCAACGCCAGCGGGCAGTTTCGGGGTCCCTGAAGGGCCACCCGGCAGAGGCTTCACCTCAGCGCCCCAGCTCCTCTCATGCACATTCCTCCCCTCAAACTTGCCCTGCCTCGCTCCCTCCCAGCCGGCGTCCCCCTCCCCCTGCTTCCCGCGTCCCCCCAGTGTCGCCCCCGGCCCGTCCCTCCCTCTCTCCCTCCGGTCCCCGCTCCGCGCCCCCCGCCCTCGCTCCGCGGGGCGCCGCGGCCGCCTCTGCGCATGCCCGGGGTCAGGGGCCCGCGCCGTGCCGGGGCGGGGGGCGGTGGTGCCCCAGGGACGGGACGCCCGGCGGCGCCCCCGGACCGCTCCCGCCCCGCCGGCCCTGCTCCCCGAGCGCCTCCGGCAGGGCCGCTCTCCGCCGCCGCGGGGGCCGCCGGTGCCCGCGGAGCGGCCGGTGTGCCGCCGCCGAGGCGGAGGGCGGTGCTGTGGGCGGCCGGGGGAGCCCCGCGATTGGCCTCCGCCCGGCGGCTGGCGTGTCAGTCGGGCTCCAGGGGTGGCCCTGGGAGCCGCTCGCCCAGCCCTCTGACGGGATGAAGCCTTTAGGGGGATGCGGCGCTCTTTGCATTTTGATTAAAGCCCCTCAGCTCCCCTCAGTCTGAAGGCAGGGCACCGGGGAGGACGGGTCGGAGGGGCCTGTGCGAGGCCGGGCAGAACGTGAGCGGGGCGAGACAGAGAAAACCCCTCTCGGTTTATCACGTATGGCTCTATAGGAGAAATCATCTCTGGGAATATAGTGGAAAGGACGGAGCTGGTATAAACTGAAGGCGCCCGTGTTTAATTCACACTTGTGGGTGCCCAGCATGGAGATGCAGAGATGGTCCACAAGGTGGAAAACGAGAAGGTGGCCCTGGGACTCGGCTGTGACTGTGCTCATCACCTTCGCTATCCTTCTCCGGACTGCAGAGGTCAGAGGAGGTAAGAAAGCAAAGGGGAGCCGGGGAGTCCAGTCGCCTCTCTCTCCTCCTCGGGGAGAGGACCCAGGGCACGGTTGGGGCCGCGTTTCAGAGGAAACCTGTCAGAGCGGCTCCTGGTGCTGGGGAGCCGAGAGCGCACGAAGGCGCTTGGGGCCGGCGCGGGGACCCGCTGGGAGCCCCCGGCGGCGCGGTGGGGGTGCGTCCCTCCCAGGTGCCGCGGCGGGATGGCTCCCGTTCAGCCGCAGCCTTAAACTTTGGATGTGGTTTTAATGAGGTAAAGGGGATGCACACTGGCGGGGCGGGAAGATGAAAGATGTTGAACAGAGTGACTTATCCTTTTCCAGCACTGGACTCTGTTTTGTGGAGTGTGCGCCGGTTTTCAGTGTTGTTGAACTGCTCAAGTTCACCAAGTTGTGACTGAAATGGAACGACAAGTATCTGCCTTCTCCTCAGAGGGGCGAGGAAAGGGAAAGTTTGGGGGGGGGGGTGTTGGAGGCTCTGTGCTCTGGCTTTCTCCATTCTCCGCTCTGTTATTTTTCCTTTTGGAATGGGTTTCAGTGGGCAAAAAGTTCTGCAGGACGCAAGGGCGGGCGACAATATATTTGAAGGGGCCCTTTGCCAGCCGATGCGGAGGGCAGCCCCTGGGGCAGCGGCGCCCCGCAGGTGGAGATGCCCGGGGCAGCTCGGTGGGCTCAGCCTGACGGTCGCTGGGCTCCACACGGGCGGTGTCAGCGCCGGCGCGCCGTGCCCAGCCTACTCCCCACTTTGCAGCCTCCCCGGGCTATCGAGTGGTCCCTTAGGTGTCCGTGGACCTGGTGGGCAGGGTGCGGCCCGCGGGGGACTTATAGTGGGAACAAGAGCCAGGCAGCAGCGCAGCAGCCTCAGCAGAAAGGAATCGCCGCCCCCTCCCCCGCACCACTCCTCGCGTTCCCCGCACTTCTCCCTTCCGCACCGCTCCCCGGCACGGCTCAGCCCCAGGCCCCCGGCCCAGCTGGGCTTTCAGAGCTGTGCTCGCACGTTCGCGGAGCTGCAGTGTGTAGTCTCTGGTAGCGGGAGAGCTTGCCTCTCCTCCCGAGGGTGAAAACGCTGCTTCTTCCTCCCTTCCTCCCTCCCACCGGAGCCCGCAGGCGCATCTGGGGGCCAGTCTGGCTGGGATGGAGATTTTTATTTTGCTGTGGGGCTTAACTCTCCGGAAAGAAAGGTTTATTTTTTACACATTTATTATTTTAACGAGGTACTTCTCGATCTGAATTCTCACTTTCCGAATCAACAGGCGTCCTAGAGGGAGCAGGGAAAGGTGACCAGTTTCCATTCAAGCCTTTATACCTGGGCACAACCTTGACGGTGTCAGATCAATCAGGGCTCCTGCCCCCTGCTGGCCCCGCTTCTGACAGGGACTGCAAGGGGTCAGATTTCATTCCTATTGCAATTCCACGGATTCGGTGGAATTACACGAAGAGTGAATTAACCTCGCAGAGCTTCAAGGATTCGGCTACTCGTTACTATGCCTGAACTAAGTTTCTCCAAGAAGTGATACTGTCCTCAAAGGCGTGATCGATTTCTTATGACACTTTTCATAGTAAAACTGACTAAATTAGGTAGGATTTATGTAGATTATGTTTACATAGTGGGTTGGATGCGAATGACAAGTTAAAAGAAAACCTAAATCCAAACAGCCCAGCAAAAATCAACAGAAATTATGTGGTACTTACTGAACTATATTCGGCAACATTAGGCAGACTAATTTGGTTTTGGTAACTTTATTAAAAACTTGAAAACCTTTTCTTCTAGTCTTCTGCATAAAGGACATTTCAGAAACTTAAAACTACAGGCTTCTTGTGTTTGTAGAAGCATTCTGAAAAGAACTTGGTTCTTGAACTTTTCTGAAATACAGTATGCTATTTGCTTAGAAACTGCAGGGAACTGTGTGTTTAGGGCTTGATCTGTTATTGAAGTCAGTACGAGTTTTTCCATTGACTGCAGAGGGAGTAGAATTTGACCTAATTTCTCTAACAGAGTACAAGGGAGGTATTTCTGAATCATCTTTTATACATTCTAATCTTATTTAAAGTAGTTAAAAGATAACGTAGGACATAATGACTCATATTTGGAAATAGGAGAGGAAAAATAACAAGGAATAAAATCAAATAGCATACTACAGCAGGTAAACAATATGACTAAATGAAGATGCTGGATAAAACATGACTGCTGGGCAAAATATGAATTGCCCTTATAAACGCTTTTAAATCCTATATTCTTCAATTTTGTTTTCATAAACTACCTCTATGAAAAGAAAATTAGCTTTATATGAATACATCTTGTAATCATATAGCAATGACTACTTTTTAAGACAACAAAAACCATTCCATGTAGACAAACCCGAACAAACTCCTAAAATTCATGACTTTTTCCAAGTTTCTTTATTTAACACACACACGCACTCACACAAAGAGAGAAGTATGAGGTGTCTTTCATAGAAGTAAGAAATGGTGTGTGAGGGTGTGTTTGGGCTTTTGAGTTATTTCTTCTTTAGACAGAAAAAGTTACGGAAGTGAGAATAAACTGAATGGGAAAAGCAGTGACTCATATTTGGTCAGCTCAGTGCCCACCAGCTCTTAACCAGCTCTTTTTAGAAAATATTTTTACTTTAAGACTTGGCTAAAGCAAACAAAATTCAGTATTTTAAAAGACATCCTTTGATTTCCTTTCCCCTTCCTCACCTTTAATACTAAATCTGTTGGTAATGTGTTTGGAATGAATAAACTCATTTAGTTGAAATGGCATGGCTTCAACACTATAAATTTTTTGTAAGAGCTTGACATCAATGCACTATTGTGATGCTGATTTAAATTTCATGGGCAAGAAATGAAAAATCAGTCTTTTTATTATTTATAAGCTTTTCCAAGCAAATGGAAATCCAGCTCTTAATCTGAGTAAAAAAAAGATTTAAGAAGCGTTACTGAAAATGAGGCTATGAAGATATATATAGAAAACACACTTTGGACCTTCTATGTAAGTGACAAGCAGATTTGTTTCTGATATAGGATAGATACTTCTTACTGTCCTCTTAGACAATACAAAGGTTCCTTGTGCTTCCCTCACCCAGGCTTGGAAACTAGTGGGAGTTCTAGGTGCAGAAGGAACGCAGAACTGGGCCAATTAGTGATGGCAAAAGGAGAGTCCTCTTTGTGGATGCTCACTTAACACTGTTGCTTATGTGTAATTGCTTAGTAAGTTACACTGTAATTGCTTAGTAAGGAAGATACGGATCTGTTTCTTGAATGTATCTGGCTGGTCTAAACCTGTACAAAATGGAGTTTTAAACTAGAAAAGTATAAATTTCTTCTCAGAACTGTTAGTGATGTAAAGCACTTCTGATTTTAACTGATCAATTAACTTCGAAGACTGAAAAAGAACACAAACATTTAAATTATTCCTTTATTTCTTAGTGAAATTGTCTTGTGTGTTAGTTTGTGTGGGTTTGTAAGATTAATATTCATAAAGTCAGCAAAAATGAATAAATCAGAGTGACATCACTAGATGCAGCTAGTGGTCCTAGCTGAAGTTTTTTCTGAGTCCCAAGGATCAGCAGGTGAAATGGTCCAATCTTCCCAGGGTAGTTTTAGAGAGATGTGCATGTATACATCTGTTTTGCTATATAATTTAGATTTCTTAATTGTTTATAAGGTAAAATAATGATTTCAACTGCAGCAGCAGGCATCAAACAGAAAAATGACTGGTATGTGGTGTTAATTTTGTAGAGCGTGTGTCTTTGCATTTAATTTAGGAGACTTCACAAGGATCCAAGAAAGGACTATTTGGGCTGCAGGAAATTATGTCTTTTTACTAGCTCTGCAAAAAAGAAGTTTCTCAACTTCATTTTTGTGTATATCTTAACAAATGTAACTGTGTATAACTGCATATAGAACACCCACAAATACTCAGTGGTTTTGGCTTGAAATAATCTCTGTCTCTGACACCTATACTTGGAATGACAGTAGGAAAAAAAATCTTTGATAGAAAACATTTCCTGGTGTTATCTTTTGTTCTGATAAGTAGGAAAAAAAAAAACAACAACAAAAAAAAACCACACCAAAACCAACCCACCTCCAGCCCCCTGTTGCTTGTAAATTTGGTGTCTGCAGCAGTTGTAAAATGTAGGAAAGAGGCTGTCATACTCATTTTTACAATTGTCATGCCCAAACTTACTTGATGTTCTCCAAGTAGAACCCTTAATACTAGCATAGTTGCAGCACACTAAAGGAGCCACGACATTACTACTTATGTGAAGTTATACCTAAAACAGACTGGAGCAATTATGTCTTTCCCGGATTTGTTTTGTGCAGTGGCAAACAGTAGGGTTTCCATCTGCCAGCAAGATTAAGAAGTTGCTTTTCTTTGCTCTGTAGAGCACTCTACTTCTTTTCAGAAGAAATCCTCCTAGCATTGGTTAATTTATCATTGTTCTGAATATTTGTTGATAATAGGGGGGAATAAATTAAGCAGAGCTTGGGAGAAATCTCTAATGTTCTAAGAATGTGAAGTCTCATGCAGTGATAAAGATTTGCCCTCTGGATGGACACAATAGAGAGCAGTGGCTTAAAAGGAATTAGGTTAACACACATGCCTGTTGCAAGGGCTTATAACTATTCTACTCGGTATTAAATACCAAGTTTACAGACTGTAAATGTAAGGATTAATTGTTGACCCGGTTATTGCAATAGTAGTAGAATCTGGCAAAACTTAAATTCCTTTTAGCACATTAGCACACATAAGGGGTTGTAAAACCTTTGAATTTCAGGTCTGGGACTTCACTGTGTGTCAAAGTGTTAACGCACACAGTGTGTGAGACAGAAGGGATTTGGCAGAGCTCATATTATGGAAGTGAAGTGTTTTCTGCAAACCAAACTGAAATATGTATTATAATAGATGATTTAAAAGAACAAAGATCCTGATCCTGCTATAAATAATGTCAGTGGCAGCTAAGCTTTTTCTGTAATACAAATTAACTTAGTTGTGAGTCAAATTACGGTCACATTGTGAAAGTATTGCTGTAGAATAAGTGTTACCTACTCTGTTGCTTAGCTCTGTACCTTACCTTACTCAAATTATCGTAGTAATCAAGCATTCATAGTTTATAAAAAAAATAAGTTCAGGATTTTACAACTTTGCTGTCTGCTTAAGAGGAATTCCTGCTAATATTAGTAGAATAGAGAACTGAGTCTGATTTCCTTGCCTTGTTCTCATAAGAGAGAAAATACCTTTGACATCAGTGAAAGTATGGTGGAAGCTTTTAGTTGTATGAGTTGTTTCTCTATAAAATTAAATAGGATTATTTTAAATGGCACCATTTCTAAATCTCATCCTTAGCTGTATTCTGTGCTTAAAGCTGAAAAACATACAAATGTTCCACATTTGAAAACTCCCATTTATTAGAAGATACTTATGAAGTGTTATTGGGTTTATTTCTGAATAAATACCTTGATAACAAAACTTTTAAGTGGGCTCAGTTTCTTTCATATTTAATTGCTGAGGGAGCACCTTGTCTCTTCTGTAGCAGGGACCATTTTTAGACTGTCTTTTTTTTTTTGATAAGGCAATAGAAACTGGATACCCCAAGAATGTAGTACTTGTTTTGCTGATTTTCACAGTTGAAAGTACTGTGTCTACTGTCTGTACAGAAAGAACTTTTTGAATCTTTAGCAGAGACCTCAAAATAGTTAGGCACTTGCACTGTAGTCCTGCTAGATTTTGCTGTGGTGCTAAATAAGAACAACTCCACAGAAATATGGAGACAGCTTTTAAAGTATTGTAAACCCATGGATCAGTACAGGTCTGCACCAGATGATGAACTAGCCCAATCTTCTGGGGTAACAGATGAAACCTTTTATGGAATCAGCATCAGGTCTTGAGTGCTTGATTGCAGTCAATGTTGGTTAACAAGTAATAAAAGTACAACCTATCTAGCCTCAAAGAAGGTTTTGGGTAATAAAAAAGTCGCATTATGTGGTAAAATACATAAAACAAATATGATAAAAAGTCTCAAAATCTAGGTTGCACTCCAGAATTATGCAGTGTAACAAAACCCAGAAATATTTTTTTTTTTCTGAATATTTCCAGTAAATAAATCAGCCTGCAAGCTAAAGTTGTTAAAGATCTGAGCCTGTAGCTGAATACAGACAAGTTTTCCACTGTTTTCCGTATGAGATTTGAGTGAGGGTTTTGGTGGTTTTTTGGAGGGGTTTGTTTGTTTGTTTTTTTGTTGTTGGTTTGGGTTTTTTTGTTTAGTTGGTAGGTTGGTTGGGTGTTTTTTACTTTATGAGTGTTAGAGATTGGTCATTAAAAGGAGCTATAGTTAGTAGTTGGTGAGTATCAAAATTGCATCCCATATATATCTAAACTATATGCATAGTCTTTGAAATACTACAATGTATTCAGTAGATTTGGCAGCATAAGAAGTCAATGAAAAATTTCCAAATAACTGGTATGGAAACAGAAGTAGCCAATTCTGAACAATTTCACACAAGCTTCTGTTGGTGAAATAGTCAATCCTAGGCCATTGAAAGCATTCCTATATGCATCTGGATAATCTCTAGTTCTCATAATCATTAAATATGAAGGCACTGCAATAACACCTTCTTCTAAAAATGTCACCAGTCAAGATCCCAATTACATAATTAATCTAAAACCTAACATGTAGGAAAATTCTTAACTGGTAAAACAACCTTAAAGTATGTCACTAGAAATATATATAAGGGCAACATACATTTGGCTAATCTCATAAATTTGTATTCCATTTCCTTAAAAAACACCCAGCTTGATTTTCAGGAGCACTATGTAATTACTTTAGGCAACTCAATTGGTTTCATTTTTGTACCTTGAAGATGCTCTGTAACTCACTTCTGCAGCCCATAAAACAGAGAGTTCATTTTATCCAGCTCTGTGAAGTCCTTTGGTTAACATCTATGAAAAGTGTTGGAACCTTCACAAAGGACACTGCAGAACCGATGCGTTTGATGCTTCCTCCCAGAGCAGTCTTCTGTTACATGTCTGGGCTCTCAGTGGAGTTGGGATTCTCAGACTGCCAGGCCCAAAACCATGTGAGGAAGGGCAGCTCTGCCCAGAGCTAGTCAGTAGGAAATGCTGAGGACAGAAGTATCTGATCCTTTTCTAGTGCTTAGACACCTATGGCCAAACTGCAGGGAATCGTTGCTTGGGATACAGAGACTGGAGTCTGCAGTGGGAAATAGAGCCCTTTCTAAGAACTGGGAAGCTCAGTGAAGTGTTTGGGCATAACGTGCCTTTGAATTCCTGCTTTTGGATGTTTATTTCTGTATTAATGCTCACCAGATGAAGAACACAGTAAAATAATAAGTATAGATAATAATAATTCTGTGTGTTTGTGATTTTAAAAGATATCTCTCATAAGTGCCCACAATAAGTAAAATGTCTAAGGGTAAAAGTAGAAACAGAAATATTCTTACCACATTAGAAATAGCACAGATTTCTAGTAATAGATGGGCCTTGTCTTGTATCCTACAGGTCAACAAACTAGCAGTTTAACAAAGCCAGGTTCTAACGCTGCTGGTAAAGACCTCTTATATTCATTAAGCTTTGGACTATTTAATGAGTGTCAGGAACCTTCATCATAGCAGTGTTTATCCTTACCCAGCTTTAGAATACATGGAAGGTCCTTAGAATGAGCACTTATGAAGATTCAAAATTTTAAGAAAAGTAAATAAGCTAAATAACTGTAGGCTATTATGCCTCTAATGGGTAGCATGGTTTCAAAAACCTGTGGAGCAGCCAGTACCTCCTATTTAAGTTGCTAAATATATACCTAGAAATCTAACCATAGGTAGCCTATTTTGTAAGTCTTGTCTACAAATATAAGGAGTCCCTTCATTAATACTCACAAAATATACACATTTTAGCCTACCTACCAGGCTGTAACAGCTAGTATGTTTTAAATGATCTGTTACAGTGACATAAAACTGGACTAAAACTTTGAAAAAACACTCCATTTAGAACTGAAGATTAATGTTTCAATGCTCTTTAAGTTTTAGTTTTTGCAGTGGTTCCATTGGAACAGATTACTGGCAGAATGAAACCTATTTCCATGGAAAAATATGAAGTAAAATAATAGTAATTTAGAGACATTAGTCTTCCTAAATTTCTCGTATAATTCTTTTCTACTCCAGGGCTGTATCTCACTAATTAGGAGTTATTGATTGTAACTCTTAAAGGCACTTTGTGGAGTCATCACTGATAAATTTTCACTTTCACATCAATAAAGAAAAGGGCATTGCTGAAGAATTATGATAACTTGAAGTTACCTGTTTATTTTATTGGAAAAACACATAATACTGTTTATTGTAAAAATACTGTTTACTATATCAAAAAAGGGAAAGGCAAAGTTACTAGAGATATTAACAGTATGGCAAACATTGAGTTGCACCCTCCATTTGCTAAGGTATATCTGTAAAGTAAAGAATAGTGGCTCTTTTTTTTTTTTCCCCTTCAGTTTTGTTATTGTTTACATTTAAAGTATGTCCTCCAGCATGCAATCTAGTAGCATTTTGCAAATTATGTGGGTGAACACAACCTTTAAATAGGGAAGGGTCATTGGGCCTGAGCTCCCTCACAAAATTAAGAGACTAAGACCCAGGAGCTACCAGACCGAAATCTAAATATAATGGGATTTCAACTTCTTTGCTTTACTAGGTATTTGAACAGAAATAAAAATATTTTAGTCTAAATGAGTCATCCCCTAAACAATTTCTTATAGGAATGAATTTTGTAGCCAACAGTTGCCACTGCAGTCACTTTCCTGTCAATCCTGGAGAGTTCCACTTTGAGGCCCGACAATGAAGTCCTTGCTTCTGAAAATGCAGATGATTGTTTCCTGTATACCTCCTACCTTCAATAAGAGTCTTTCTTGAACTATTTGGTCCTGAGGCACCAGCACCTTTACCTGCAGCTAAAAAATGCTTTGCTGTACAGTTTATAGCACGGCAATAGGTGTCAAGCTTGGTACACCCTATCTGAAAAGGTTCAGTGCTCTATTCCCACTGTAACTTCAAAGCGTCTTACAGCACATTCGATGTTAAATAGAAGAAAACTCAAGATGTGACCTTTAGATAAGTCCATTCTGACTTCCATGGTTATCTTTTTAGGAATAATCGAACTCATTCAAAAGTTCTCAGTTCAATGAATAATATGTTTTCAATCTGCATGTATACCAAGTCTACTGAGGACCAGTGCACACATGTGGGATGGGATGACTCTAAATGTTTGACCCCTTCAGATCCGAGTAAGGCATGAGATACTGAGTGAGATCCACACCAGTGTGCAATTGCAACCACTTGTGGAATTGACACATAAACTGCTTCTCAGTACAGCTTTACATAGGTTAGAAACCTGTCTGGGAGCCAACTAGCTTAGATGGGTCAAAAAAATTTCTGAAAAAGCACAAGTAGGTGGTAAAGTTTTTCTTCTGAAAAAAATTTCCAGTAATAGAATGTTCAGGTAATTTTCTATGAATGAAACAAATATAACACAGAATTTGTCAATTTATTTGTGACTGCAGCAGACTTAAATTACTACGTGGAAGCTGATATGTATGCTAAGAAACAGGAGCTCAAGTTTTTTGTATGCTTAAGTGTAAATTTATTGACATAGACACATTAGCTACTTAGAGTCATACAGGACAGAACATTCTACTTACATGAAACAATACAGCTCTATTTTCTGTATGTGTTAATGACCTAACATTTACATACCTAGCATTGACAGTAATGTCACTCACTAACTTGATTTGAGTAAAACTTCTTAAAAAAGCATGTTGTAAATCAAAACGTTTTCATAAATGAAAATTCATTAAAATAAAGATAATTAACTTTAAAATGTGATTGTCGCTAGAAAGATAGTATGTATAGATTTTAGTCTTTTATCTGAAGTTATTGTGGCTGGTATAATTCCAAAGATTACATTGCTGACATTAGATGCACTGTTGATCCATCTTTTTTGGGTTCTGTACAGTTTACCTTTGCAGTGTCAGATGGGCTTTGTTACAATGCAGAAATTTAATGGTGGCCACTGAAGCAGAAACAAGGAATTTTATTAAGGTACCTTTTACTAAGGTACTAAGTTCACCATGATCTCAGTTACAGACAGGATACATATTTAATAAACTAAGATATTATTAAACACTGTTTATTTAGTTACTCTCTACATTTAAATAAATCCGGATGTAATGAACACGACATGACCATTTCAATGCAAATTTTCTTGCATTTGTTGCAACTTGTCCCTGTCTTGTAATGTACATTTTTTTACCTACGGTTATGGGGTCACCTGCAAGAAGCATTCCTGTAGAGAGATGGGGAATTGCTAAGCACTTTTATTGAAAACTGAGGTCATCCTTGAGGCAAGGAGACTGGATGTCACATATTGCATAAGTCATCAGCACAAGACTAGGTGTCCAAAGAACTTCAGTTTCTGCACTGTTGTACAGTTTCTCAGTCCCTCCTTTCTCTGATATCATGACTTGTTATGGTACCTGGGAACCTCCACCATGGAGAGTTTCCACCAAGAGAAAGGCAGAACCATATTATGTAATAGATTCCAGCTCAAATATCAGGAAATCTAAGTGAAGGAAGCAAGTCCTCCAAACTTGAATAATGTTTGTTATTTACATTTGTGACATTATAACATATCAGCAATGAATCTGCTGTTTTCATCAGATTCTGTTTAACTCCAGAAGATACGACATTGAGCAGTGGTAGTAGTTGCTGGGTATAATGCAACAGAAAGGTGTCATAATTTGATCCATATGTGTAGTATTAGTATTAATAAGAATGATATATCACAAGTTTTGTTTCAGTTTAGAGATTGTGAAGTGCAGTGAAAGCTATGATATTCTTAACCATGACTACATGATAATAATGTTCTTTTTCAATCCTTAATAGCATTAAGGATTTTACAATATGTGGTTATTATTTCATTTAATAGAATGCATTGTCATAGCCTTTAGAACAAATGTATCATTGTATATAGAGAAAGTCTAGGCTTGAAAATGCTAACCAAAATTGGTAGTCAATTTTTGCTTACCTTCCTCCTTTCCAAATAAACAGAAAACACATGAAATTTCGCTCATGTTGTTGACTCGTGATAATCTTTCCTGACCCAGCAGTGTAAAAGTGTGATCTAGCATCCAGTTTACAACTACTTAACTCCACTGAATTCTTTCTATTTCCAGCAGAGATATGCTGACAGAAGTTTGGGGTGTTTTTTACTTTCTTCTTTTTAATTTATTGCTCTTACACATATTTTAGTACCATTTAAAGTAGCTTAGAACATTTTATATTTCTGTCAACATCTTTTTTTTCCCCCCAAGTTTCCTATTTAGTTACAATAGAAGAAAGCTAAAGGGAAAGCAAAGGAAGACTGAATATGGCTTTGAAGTTATATTTAATATGAAATGCTTTGGACCAAATATTCTTATCCATACCACTATAAATATGGAGGCTCGTTGAGTGAATGGATGTACTTCCGTCATACCACAGTATTTGGCTCTACAATTTTAAATATTGCAAGTTACAGGTTATTTTGGGTGTTAAGATGTTACACCACTAATTTTTGTTCATGTGCTTTATCTTCTTTTTATTTGAAAACCAGGGACTTATGATGGAGTTAAATGATTAACGGTTTGGTATCTTGAAAGATACTTGAACACTCAGGTTCCCATCTCATACAGTTCTGTTTTCCAGAAGGGGATTTCTGAATAATTCACCTTTGCCATACCAAAAATCCCATAATTTTTAAACACTTCTCCTCTGGCTACTACTGTGCAGTCTTTCAGTGGCAGTGAAAGTTGCACGTGTCTCTCTGAACTCTTTTGAATCAAGGACATATGGTGTTGAACTTTGCACTATAATCGTTAGTGAGAAGAATAATCCCCTGCAGTTGGTTTTATATCAGTGGAAAAGTAGCAGAGTGGAAACTTGCATTTTGATTGCAGTCTGAAACTCAGGAGAGCTTAGGCTGAAAACTGCAGGCTTGCCCTGATGAACACAAGCTTCTTTTCGCAGGGTTATCTTGGGACTTTGTCTGGCTTGCCTGCAAGAGGTGGCCTTCAAGTAGCAGTGCAGCTTGGCCATAAATATCTGCATAAGGGACCTATTCTCCGCATCTGGATATTGTGTTTTTGTCAAATTTGCCTGGCAAACAGTTGAGTTTTCAAAGCTGATGTCTAAGTTTCATAAGGAGAATTAACTGCATCCCAAGAACTGGTGAACTGGAGAACTGTTTGCGTGATGGTTATTTGTTACTTCCTTGCCATCTGAAATCTTGGCACCAAAGTGGAAAGATGTAAAAGCATTACATCATATAACATCAATCTGCAGTTTTCTTTACTTTTTCAGAAAATTATCCAGGGAAATTAGATAGAAGGTAAATCATTTAGGAAAGCTGTTTTATGCACTGCAAGGAAAGTCCTGTGAGAGACCCTTGATCTGTCAATATATGGGTTATATTAATGCTGTAATCTTATTTTCTGGACCACACAAACAGGCAAACTGTATACCCTTAGGATTGGTGCTCTTTCTGGTTATTTCTTCCCATTCCCAGAACTCATGTGGGAGCAGCATGCTAGAGAAGAGGCAGTTTTCAGGAAAAGTGGAAGCTCTCAGGATACAGTGATGCTGAGCACTGCAGAACCTATGAAAACTGGCAGAGAGAAGCCATAGTTTCAGGTGAAAGCTTCCAGACTATGCTCTTCTCCGACTGTGAGTCGTCTTCCTACCTCCCTCCCTGGTCTTCTATGCAAGCAGTTTTGGCTGTGTGAGGACTTCTCATTGTCCTTTACACTTGAACAGGTTACCTCTAACCAGTGAGGGCCTACACTGCAGTTTTTCAAGAGCTGTTCATTTTAGACTGTATTCCTACATGTGTGTTCTGTGGCAACAGCATCTATTGCTTTCTGTAGGTGCATTGAGCAGATTATCTGCACAGTGAACTCATCAAGAATTCGAAGACTGATGTAGTGGCAGCATGATCAAGCCTACTGAATGCTTGTTCCAACCGCTGCAATAGTTACAGGAAATATATTAAAAAATCCTGAATTTCCCTGAGACAAAATTTTTCCTAGCAAAAAGAGGGGTTTTCTGCAGAAACCTCACTATATGGTAGCACTAGGCGTGACGCAGGAGGAGTCATGCATCTTTTACGTTCCTGTCCCGTTTATCTAAAGACTTCTAAAAAACCACTTTATTAATGCTGTTTGAAGTGGCTGTCTGAAATCTTTGATATAAATTAGGGAAGCAGTTTCTGTTACTTGTGATCTGTATGTATTTAATAGGTCAACCACCTTATCTTTGGAGATAGACTAATTACCTTTTTTTACGTTAATTACTTCATGTAACTTGTCATTTCTGTAGAAATTGTTATTTCATCTAACTTGTCACTTCTATGACAAATTACACTTCTAGAAATTCTTTTAAACTGACTAGTTCTTTTGCTATTTTATGTTTTGTGAATCACAGTTTGCAGAAGTAAATAAATATTCAGCTGTGGACTATTAGCAAGAATGTTTGTTCTTATTATTTGGAATTTGTGGTTTAAAGATTGTCCTATTATTATTCTGTTTCTTGTCTGGAGGTTTTTTAGCAGGAGAACTAGCAGGGAGTAATGAATAATCTTGTTTATGGGTGAATAGTCTCCCAGTCAGCCAGGCAAAGAAAGGCCATTATTCTAAAAAATAATGAAGAATTTGGTGCAAATTATAGAAAAGAGCAAAGGAAAAAGGAGTGAAGCAGTGGTTGACTTGTACAGCAAATTGGAATTTTTACTAATATTTCTAGTGACTGGTTCTACGTTACTTTACTGGTTCAAATTATTATAAGTAAAGCAAAAATAGGTATCAGTTACCAGGAAAAAAGAGTGGGAGTTCCTTCAGTATGGTAGTAACTGGAATTGTGTGAAACACCTATAGAAAATACATTATATCCATTAAAATTTTGTTGTCAGTACTCAACAGAGTACTAATACTAAGTACTAATAACCAGAAGACTAATACTTCACCTGTGTTTTTACAATCTTCCACTTGTTTGCAAATAGTTGTTCAAATAGTTGAATATGCATGCGCACTGGTATTTTGGGCCTTACGTTGATATTTTGTTGACAGGTAAAGTGAATGATAGCAGACAATAAATCAGCTGTAGTTAATGCCACAGTGCAGTTCAAGGATGAAGTAAGGTCAAATTTACCAAGCACATTTCTCAGCTTTCACAGTGAAAGTCATGTAAAACTTTGCCTGTCCAGATAAAGTGGTTATGAATTTGCCAATGTAAAAACTGCAGAACAGAATCAGAGAAAAAAAAGTCTATTGAAATTCTGTTTCCACTCAGAAAAATACATTAGTGAAGGGATCCGTAGGGAGCATGACAATGAGCACCTTAATTTTTCCTAAGATGTGTAATTTGCAAACTATTTTCTCTCACTGCCTCTCTTGAAGTACTTGTCCATCCAGTACCTTGTCCTTTTACCACAGAGAAGTTTTATAGCTTAAGGCTTTGTTGTTGGCTTTCTATACGTATTTGTATACATATATATGCTTTCTTGTTTGCTTTAATTTGCATCAATGTGAGTGCAGTAACAGCTCTGGATTTGAACTTTAAATTGCTGAGCACAGATGTAATTTTATTGTACTTGGTCTCTAAAGTACAAACCACACCCATTTGCATTTTAACTTGGAAATAATGGAATACTGTGATTCAGTCCATTCAGTCCTTGCAGGCAAAGCAGGTACATTTTTCTTTCTCTAACTGGATGAGAAATTAGTTTAACTGCTTCCTTATCACTTTGTGTCTGAGAAAGATGTTATATATAATCAGATTATATTTTAATGTTAGCAACAGATGATTTTCTGGTAGCAGATTATTGGCACTTGAATGTTTCTGAAACTTTTGTGCTAACTTTGAAAATCAGTTCCACTTCCTAAAAATCACATATTAAAAGTGTGTATTGTAAGTTTCAATCACCGAGACTCTGCGTTTGCAAAATGATGATTTTCTGTGTGTAGTCAAGTAGTTTGAACATCTAATCATAAAAATTATGTTGGATGGGATGAACATCTACATATTTAAAAATGAATAATCCTGTTAAAATATTATTATGGTGTAGGAGTAATGTGCAATAAATCAAAATAGAATGCAGCTACTGCTTGGATTACACACGCTTTTGCAATGAAATTCATATCCTTTTTGGAGGCTGTGTACTGTAGACATGCAAAATGAGTAATTCTTTTTGTTGAGTTTTTTTTTTTCCTTTGTCAGCTGAACCCGTTGATGTGCTAAAAGCATTAGAATTTCACAATTCACCAGAAGGAATATCAAGAACAGCAGGATTTTGCACAAACAGAAGGAATTCAAAAGGATCAGATGTTGCTTACAGAGTTTCAAAAACTGCACAGCTGAGTGCCCCAACAAAGCAGCTGTACCCAGGTGAGATTGTCAGAAAGCTGTTACTTTACTGCCTATATTTTTATGGTATCTAAAGCACATCATCAGTACCACTTCTGTTATTCCTGGAGTTGGACCTGTATACATAATTAAGTTTTTATTGGCTTCAGTTATAAAGCTCTTTGTCAAATTATGTCACTGCCAGAATTGACTTGTAAGTCATATTACCTGTTCTTTCATGATGCTATCTGGTGGAAACCTCGTGTGGTGGCTTTGGCAAGTTTCCTTCTGTTTTGGCAGGCCATTCTAAAGTAGTAGTACTTTCTGGAGTATTACTACAGTGTTAGGAGTGAGTTGTCATTGGCCATTGCAAAGTCATTCAGAGAAGTACCATCTTTTAAGAATTGCCTCAGAGTATCTGGGTACTTGGGGAACTAAACAAGGCTAATTGTGGATAGCTGATAATCTGATTCCATCTTCTCTCAAATTTCTCCAAAATGAATAGTCAAATTTTGAGAGATGTTGCAGAGAGACTTTTATTCCATTATTTTGCTGTCACTTGTCACTTGACTCAAACTGTTGAGGGAATTGATAATAAGAATATTAAAAACCAAAATCATGTAACATTTGAATTTTCTGTTTTGACACATCACACAGAGTTTGAAGAAGTCTGTCTATAAACGTATAGATTAGATGAGGCAAAGAAAAATACTTTTTTTTTTTGTCTTTCGAAGTAGCAATCACATAGATATCACTCAGATCTCTAAAAGGGTAAAACAGGCTTTATTTTGTAGTAATATTTTGTTCCCAGAGCAACATGAGGAACAGCTCTACACAGTTCAAGTGCAAGTTACATGTTCCCTTAATTCATCATTTTATTATTGATGGAAAATCAAAGCACAATTCACTACTTATATAATATTTATAGTATTTTTTAATGCAGTTCTTCATGTTTGAATATATCCTCTCAACTAAGTTGCATGTGGTTGACAGAGCTATCCAGCTGAAAATATCATTCACTGAATGGCACATTAGTCTATTGTGTCATGCTGTATATGTCATGCTGTACACATGCTATGTTTACAATTAAATACTTCTTCACCTTAATAAGGATAGCAGAATAGGGACTGCTCTTTCTTTAAAAAAAAAATGCAAAAATGCTCCACTGTATTTCCTTACAAGGAAAGGCTGAGGGTGTTGTGCCTGTTCAGCCTCGAGAAGAGACGACTGAGAGGAGACTTCACTAATGTGTATAAATATCTAAAGCAGGGGTGTGAAGAGGATGGAGGCAGGCTCTGCTCCAGGGTGCCAACCACTAGAACACGAGGCAATGGGCAGAAACTGATGCACAGGAAGTTCCACCTGAATATGAGGAAGAACTTCTGTACTGTACCAGAGACCACACACTGGCCCAGAGAGATTGTGGAGTCTCCCTCACTGGAGATATTCCAGAACCACCTGAATGCAATCCTGTGTCATGTGCTCTCGGATAGACCTGCTTGAGCAGGGAGGTTGGACCAGATAATCCACTGTGGTCCCTTCCAACCTTACTCATTCTTTGTTTCTGTGATTATGTGTTGAAAAACGGCACAAGTTGCACAGTGTAATAAGATGGCACCTTTATAGTCTGAGTTTTATAATGTGTGTAATTGAAACAAAGTGGTTCAACAAAAAGCTTTAAATGAGTATTCAAATACAACTGAACAGAAGATTAAACTGACTTGGAATCACTGTTATTTTTTTTTTTAAAGTTTAGAGCAGTGCAAACACCTTCTGCTAAATCAAAGCCTGAGCATCTAGAGCTGGAAGTCTGAGAGCTTGGGTTGATTTGCACTTATTAATGAATCATATTGTAGTATAAAGAGGAAATCTGGCAGCTGCAGTTATAACAGTTCTTATGATTCTTGAATGCCAGAACACGTTGGCTGACATCTAAATTTCTATAGCCTTTGACTGTCATAATTTAGGTACTCTTCTTATTCATGCTTTAAGTTTCTGCTTTACAACAAGAATGAGTTTTCTTGATTTTACCAATTCGTCGTAACACTTCTGCATGCAGCAGACAGAAAAAAGCATTGCTCACTCACAGTATAAAACTTTGCTTAATACAGGAAAATGTCCTGCTATCCTTTACATTAGTAAAAAAACATTGAAACAATTTTTGGGAGGTGATTATGGCAATTACTGCCTTTTGAATCTTGTGGAATAAGCATCCTCTCTCCTGACCACAAGAAATCTTCCTCTTTCAGAATATTCTTAAAGATATTTTAGTGATCATGTACCTTTTTCTTAGTGCTCTGTAACAGTAGAAAGACTGTAGAAGATATCCAAGATAAGATCAAGTGGTGAAATATCATTTTAACTTAACAATACAAGCTGTAATGCATTCCATTCTTACTTTCATCTGACTCCTGTAACTCATCAGGAATCAAAATATATCCAGCAATATATCCATCTATTAAAAATATGAATTTAGTAATATTTACCAAATTCCCCAAATATAATAGGCTTTGATTGCACTGGGTGGAAGGCAGTATATAATTGTAATGATAACTGCTTACATTTAGTTGTACAGTTTGTTTACATGCTCTTAGTTATCATTTACAAAAGCATATAGGAATGACAACCCAGATGCATACAAAGATTTTTCTAGATAGTTTCCCTCCAATTGTTATTTTTAGTTGTTGTTCAAATAGAACCATCTCAATAAATAAGAAATTTAAAAGCACTTGAGAAGACTTTGATAACTCTTCCAGATGTGCGTCCATGAACTGTATATACATAGGAATACATTCAGTTTTACATGTTAGAATGTCATTTATTTTTTGACTTTTTCAATCAAAACTCTGAAAGAAATTGGCTTATAATTACACAAAGTAGATTCAACATTTGGGAATATTATGTGATAGAAGTGATGACAGAAACTACTGAACTTAGGCACATGACTCATTTTCAGTCACTTTTCTTAGAAAGCTCCCAGTTTTATGTCAATAGGATTTTATCAGTTTGAAGAGCACATGCCCAGACAAGCTGAATTAGTATCACCTGCTTTAAGCATTTTCAACATATCTTTCAGATTAACAGTGCAGATGGTCAAGTGTTCAGTGCTTCTTGAATAGTTTCTTTGGCCTTTGTTGACAGTTGTCTTCTCTTTTCCATTTTTTTGTCATCTATTTACTCTGACATTAAAAGGTATAACATACAGTTTAATTTATTCTGCTTTACCTTGTCACGAGAAACCTTTACCACCATTTACTCACCAGAGTAAATGAAATGTTTCATATTTATCAAGCTTTGATCCCTTCAAAATAAGAAATCAAAATGACGTATAAACATAACCTATATTACTAGAGTGTTTCAAAAACTTTCTATAAAAAAAGTAAAAAACCAATGAAAACCACACAAAATGTCATTGCAGCAGACAATATAATAAGTGTAAGTTTTCTGTTTTAGAAGAGTAATATATCATTTAAAGCGCAAGGAAAGTTCTATGTGTTTTGTTTTCATATTGTAATTAAAAAAGTAGAAACTTGTCTTCACAGAATACACTAGAATCTTTAAAGACTTTTTCCACAATACCTGTCTTGGAAAAAATCTTCTCCATTGGAAGAAGAAATTCCTAAATCAGAGTTTGATGAAGTTTTATGTACTTTTATTAATTACAAAAATGCAGCATGTTATTTTATTAGAGCTTACTCTATTATATTAAAATTTTTAAGAACAGTTTATCCACTGTATCCAATATATATACAAAGTTGCATTGCCAATGTTATTATTAGATTCTTGTCTATTTTTTGTATGTCAAATTGTACCTAAAGCCACATGGATCCAGATCCAATATTATTAATTTTAGAATCTCAGTCTTACACTTTGTTTGTTATTAAGCCTAATAGAGTTTCACATCAAGTGAAATGCAGATTTACAAGATTCAATGGGAGCAGTATTTCAGTACTTCCTTTATAAACAACCGATATCCATTTTTCATTTTGTTTATTTTTAGTTGTAAAGGTGGGAACAATATTTCATGTATCGTCTATATTTCAAAGCGAAAGCATCAGGGAATAAATGAAAATTGGTGTTCTTTGGTTTTGCCTAAATCTCCCATTAAATAAAACTAGTTAAATATTTTTTCAGTGTTATGCATAATGTAATGCTAGAAAGACTCAAATATATGTTGTAAGAGAGAAACTAAAACAAGTGGTTATCAAGGGCTGTTAAAGTGCCTGGAAGTGTATTTGCTATAGCACAGATGCTTATTATGTTGAGTGAAATTGTAGTGCACACTTTTAAATTAGAAGATTGCTAAACAGAAGATGAATAGAAAAAATAATGAATGTGAAACTATTGTGGTTCTTTCATATATTGTATTATTACAGGAATTCACAATAGATTTAGAGCACCTCTCCACAAAGGAGAGAGAGCTGGCGTTGTTCAGCCTGGAGAAGAGAAGGCTTTGGGGAGACCTCACTGTGGCCTTCCAGTACTTAAAGGGGGCTTATAAAAGAGAGTGAGGGGCTATTTACACAGACAGGTAGTGATAGGACAGGGAGAATCAGTTTTCAAGAGGAGAGAGTAGGATTAGATGTTAGGAGGAAATTCCTTACTCAGAGGATGGTGAGGCACTAGAACAGGTTGCCCCAGGGAAGTTGGAGAAGCCCCAACTCTGAAAGTGTTGAAGGCAGGCTGGATGGGGCCCTGAGCAACCTGGTCTGGTATGTGACATCCCTGCCCATGGTGGGGGTTGGCACTAGGTGAGTTTTAAGGTCCCTTTCAAACCAAACTATTCTACGATTTTATGGTTTACAAATTGTTTTTAAGAACCATTAAGGTATATCTTTCAGGAATTAAAGTGAGACCAGAATGAAAAAAAAAGATAGAGAAAATCTTCTTAGTATGATTTTTTATGTACTCACTTTTGAGAATTAGAAAACCCCATAGTTTGTATGCTAGATCCTCTATGCTTATGGAAAAAGTGTAAACTTTTCAAGAATGGTGTCATCTTTTCTGGATTTATAGCTGTATATATAACTTTGTTTACAGGTGGAGATTTTCCAGAAGATTTTTCAATATTAATGACAGTAAAACCTAAAAAGGGTATCCAGTCTTTCCTTCTGTCTATCTACAATGAGCAAGGAATTCAGCAAGTAGGTGTTGAAGTTGGTAGATCCCCTGTATTCCTGTTTGAAGACCAAAATGGAAAACCTGCCCCAGAAGACTATCCACTTTTCAGAACAGTCAACATCGCTGATGGCAAGTAAGTGTAAAATTTTAAAGTGAGAAACAACGCTGCAGACCACTGTGTGGGTGCTTATGGTATTTACAAATGTTTTCTTAAATATTTAAATGAATCAGGAACATGGTTTCTAGCTAGTTTGACTACTGTGGTACAGAATCAGAGAACCTTTGCAGCAGAATACAGTTCCAGCTTCAAATGGAGCTACAAATAAAGCAAACTACCTTTCTTGTTTGCCATTTCTATAAATGAAGAGTGAGGAAATAGTCATAAAAGTTAAACCCACCAAAACTAAACCTATGAAGGTTCTTCCTGTGCAATATAGAAAGAAACTCTGTTTTCAAAAAATCTCAAGGAATAGTCCACTAGAAGAATTGTCTGGTCCATTTGAAGGTGATAGGCAGAGTGAAGACAAGTTGACAAAATGACATAGAATTTCTCCTATCCCAAGCCAAAAGATCAATTAAGATGGTTTGAGATATATATGTGTAATGAAATCAGGGAAGAAGAATCTGGACAATTAATCTGAAGTGCTGCAAGGACTTACGCTGCACCCCCGGTAAAGGAATTAATCTCAAACACCAGCTGCATTATTAAGGCAGTTGTTAATTTTTGATAGCTGTGTAGGTGAGCAATCATTCCCTGGGAATGTCATTCCAGTGCTTGTACAAGGACATTCATTCTTTCAAAAACTTTTTATTTACTGTACTTCAGTCCAGGAAGAGCAGCCACAGTCTTCAGAGATACACAGAAATGAATATTACTAAAGCAAAAGAAAACAAATCAGTAAGGAAGGACCAAAACTGAACTGTAATGAAATACATTTATAAAGCAATAAAGGAGAAAAAAAAGAAAAAAAAGTAATTGTCTTCTTGGCCTTGTATTACCAGACAATGGATTTACACCACAAAACCTAAAATTGATGCATTTCCCTAGCAGAAGGAGTGTTAAAACAAAGCAGCAAACTTTTTTTTAATTGACTTTTGCTAAATAACAAAGATATTACATAGATGTCAGAATTTCCCCCAAAATGTTGAGAAACTGACAAAAACTAAGAAATAAAAATGAACTTGGTTTGGTACGATTTCCTGCAGTGAGATTATACAACTTCTAAATCAACTGGAGTAAATCCTGTCCACAGTGAGCCATGATTTCATGCTTTCAGCTTCTACATGCTTTCAAAAGATAGGCTGACAACTTTTTCTGACTCAGCTATTTTATGAAGGATCTAGGACAACAATCTTCATCTCAAAATGAGATATATTTAAAAAGTGTAAACAGTGTAATGTGCCTGAGGATGCATGACCAGTTTGCTTTTATAATGATAATGTTTAACCGCGTTCCAGAGAAAACATGGAATTACAGTTCTGGCTCAGTGATACTCTTTAGCAGTCAGATTCCATTAGCTTCAAGGTGTTCCTTTTGATACACAGAAGCTCTTTGTAACGATCTAAGCTGTCTCTCTGATTTAGGCAACCTTAATGCCAAAAAAGCCAACTAAAATAATTTGATTCCAGCCTTCCTCCTACCAGTCACTAACATGACATAATTTGAAACTTTTTGCCCTGGTCTCTCAGAAATTCTTTAACAGTTTACTCCATGTTAGATTGTAGAGTGGTCTGCTCTTGCTCTTAGATCTTTGAGTTGAGAGAGGCTTACTAAATTAAAGTGGTCTGTCATGATTATTAATAAAGTCTTATAAAGAATACAGTAGAGTTGGGCAAATCATATAAAACTTTATTCTCAAATGTCTTTTAAAATAAAACACAGACACTTGTCAGTATTGTGAATCACTTCATTCACTTTTTGGTGAATATTATGTATGCAAGGCTAATGTTGCAGAAATGGTGGTATTTGTAAGTATATGTATCTGGAAAAGCATCTATGTTGGAACTGCTGTACATATTTGAAAAATCTCTATAACTATGGGATACATTCAAATAAGCAAAGGAACATGGTAAAATTTTTGTGGTTTATTATACAGAACAAATACTAAAATATAAATAATAAATAATAAGCTGCTGAGTTAATTATATTTACTCAAGTAATTCCTTAAGTAATTTGGAAAATCAAACACATGAGTAAAAAAAAAAATCTGCTGTCAGATCAGTCAATCTATAAAATGTAGACACTTATAATTTTAGTTTGCTAATGTTCTTTCAGTAAAACTGCAGAGAGGGTCAGCTTGAACCTTATCTTACATAGGATATTCACAGTGACCTATGGATCAGATTCGTTTGTGTTAAGGGACAGAATGTATATAGGAAATACTTAAAACTTTGTGCACATTTGTGCATGTATGAAAAAAGGAAATAAATGGAGACATTTAAAATTGTATCTGACTTGGTAAGAACACAATGACCTAGTTTTAAAAACATAAATTACAATACATTTGTGTTGGGTTTTTTTAATAGGTGGCATCGAGTAGCTATTAGTGTGGAGAAAAAGAGTGTTACAATGATTGTTGACTGCACCAAAAAAACTACAAAACCACTTGACAGAAGTGACAAAACAGTTGTGGACACCAATGGCATCACTGTCTTTGGAACCAGGATTCTGGATGAAGAAGTTTTTGAGGTACAAATCAATAATGAACAAATGATATTGAGTGATTTTGTGTTGAGTGAAGTGCTTAAACCAAAATAATTTTTTAGGTCAAAAGCTGATCTAATATAGAAACTTTGATTTATAGAACCTGTTAGGATAGGCTAAAATTAAAGAGAAGTAAAACAGGGAAGTTTATTGTTGGAAGATTTGACTCATTTTTCTGTCCTTTAGATTATATTGTGTCTGGAAGGGTCTTGCTTTTTTTGTCTTTCTACCTAATATTGAGATACCTGAGATATTTAGGAGAATTAGTCTGGGAAAGTTGTGTAGCATGATACTGAATCATTTTCTTTCTGTCTCTCTTAAACATTTGCAGGTATTTGTGAATGCTGAGAATATTTGAGAGCAGGGCAGAAGGACCTGGAAAGTTTTCTGTGTAATATGAATCTGTTATAGTGTTTATCCCACTTATTACTCTTTCCAGTAAATGGAACATACTTTGGCAATAAGGACATATATGTTTCCATCATTTAGTGGCCAAGAAGTACATATAGGAAGGATAAAATACCTCTAAGGAAGTATGTGACTGCCAATCATGAGGCCTTTCTAGGTAGAATCCTTATGTCAACAATTATTTTTACAGGCTAATAATGAAGCTTCTTTAGATCTACACTATTGAGTTTCTTTTACAATATTGTTATAAAACCGTAAGATGTAAATTAAAACTGAAAAATAAGAAAATACAGATCAGTAGTTAACTTACTTCATATACAAAACATCTGTGCTCCATTAATGTCCATTGTTGTAATCCTAGCTTTAAGCAGAACATGTGCTGGAGAAGCTGCATAGGTATCAAGAAGGGAAATATGAATTTTGAGTGTAACATTGTGACACTGATTAACCATGAGCTTTTTGAGTATGGAAATTTCTGTGATGATTCAATAGATCAACCAGTACGATATGTTTGGTATTTGCAGCCTAATTCACCTGTAGTCCCCAATACAGTTTGCACATCTGAGGGACATTATTTTCCACTTTAAGATTAATTCCACAGGTGCTTTATCTGGGGTGTGACAAGGATTTTTGGTCTCTTCATGGCTGAATTACTTTCTATTTTCATTTTTATTTTTTTCTGAGGTCAGAAACCAAGTCCCACAATATTGTGTGTTTGACAATAAATTGTCAAAATGTGTGCAATGTGAATATGCAATAGTAAAAACAATTCAGAAAAAAATAAAATTAGATAAACTGATTCTTTTTTAGTGTTTTACATGTGATTTTTAGATTATAACAGAAGCTAAGACAACAGGCCCTGGCTGTTCTTGCAAAGTTTGTAACCATTTTAAAAGTTTTCAAAGAGGGAAGTGCACAATATCTGAACATTGATGTTTGGTTTCTTTTACTCAGTGCAGTTGCTGAATAAAAACATCTGTCTTAAGTTTCAGAGGTGCTGAAATGATTGTACATAGCTGTTTGAAAATAAATTTTGATGATATGTGCATATAAAGGGAGATATCTGTTTTAATCATTTGCATTAAGTAACATATTTAATAATGAAAAACATTCTAGGGGCCTTTAGTTTCTGAAGATGTTGACTATTACAATATTATAGCCGTCCTTTAAATTTTAAACAATTTTAAATATTAAATCATTCAAAAGTATGTTAAAAAGAGATTAAACCCATGCCTATTGGAATACAGAAAGGTATAGGCTAACTAAGGAGTTAATAAAATTATAGTTCTGAAAATTTCCTGCTATGTCATTCTTTTGCCACAAAGGTTATTAGCCATTCAGAAAGAAAGATGAAACTTTGATTTGAGTCATGACAAAGAATAACTATTTTAAGGCAAAATAATTCCTAGTCTAGCAGTTCCTCCTCAGTGATAGTTTCCTCCATCCTTGCTTTTTTCAGTTGTATATGCAATTGCCTCTGCTCTTTCAATCCCTGTAGAGGAAGAAGAGAACAGGAGGGATGTGGTAGAATGCAACTGTTTTTTGGAAGAGTCAGTAAGGTTGGATGAAGACATAATTAGCAAATTAAAATTAGCACTTAAAATCAGGATTAACAGATTAATTGGAGAAACTCAAAAATAACCCTACATTTTTCTTGAAGTCAACATGGACATGAGAATATAACTTTAACAGAATATGCTGCAATGAGTAAAAATTCTCAGGGTTTTTGTCACATGTGGAAGGATGAGAAAGGAAGGTGGTGGTAGTGATCCTCTGCCAAAATGTTTTGCTGAAATCTTCTACGCTGACTTGACAAGTTAGTGCTTCAATTCCAGCTGAGACCCACTAAGAAGAAAGATGTATTTGGACTCAAAAAAGAAATTGTGCAGCTATCTGTAGTCAGTTTAGAGGCTGAATCTTAACATTCAGTACTGAGAACAGCAGCATTTCAGTCTTTTTTAACATCACTGTACATTTCTGAATTTCTTCAGTGATTAGATTTTCTTGCTCAACTGAGTACAACTCTTTCCTCTTGTTTTATTCAGAGAAATCAGTTACCATCTTGTAAGGCTGTTCTTGTAATTGCTGGAGGTTTAAATTTAGTCCAAAGTCTTATTTAAATTAGAAGCTTGCAATCTTTGCTTTTGGGATGAGTTTCTTCTTTCTCTTTTACTGTAGAGCCACCATGGATTCATTTATACCAATGTTCAGTTATCTGAATCTTTAGCTAAAAATTTGCCTGTTGAAATTAGAATGTACCTCAAAGTTTAAACCAAGTGCTGTGCCATATACATTTTTAATGAATCACAGAATCATAGAATATCCTGAGTTGGAAGGGACTCACAAGGATCATCGAGTTCAACTCCTGGCCCTGCACAGGACAGTCCCAAGAATCACACTGTGTGCCTGAGAGCATTGTCCAAATGCCTTTTGAACTCTGTCAGGCTTGATTCTGTGA
This sequence comes from Chiroxiphia lanceolata, assembly GCF_009829145.1. NCBI lineage: Eukaryota > Metazoa > Chordata > Aves > Passeriformes > Pipridae > Chiroxiphia > Chiroxiphia lanceolata. Next base: position 20,035,017 of record NC_045645.1, on the reverse strand, counting down.
CCACTTCTCTGGGGAGACTGTTCCAGTGCCCAACTACCCTCGGGGTGAAGAAGCTTTTCCTAATATCCAACCTAAACCTCCCCTGCTGTTTCCTTGGGTCCTGTCACTGGTCATCATAGAGAAGAGATTGGTACCTGCCCCTTTATTTCCCCTTGTGAGAAAGCTGTAGACTGCAAGGAGGTCTCCCATCAGTCTCCTCTTCTCTAGGCTTCTCTAAGCCAAGTGACCTCTGTCCTTCAAAGTCTGGCCAAGCAAAACATAATCTAGTTCATTTTTAGTTTGTCTGCTGTTTTTCTGCTCTCTACACAGCATTCTTTTTGTTTTCATTAACAAGGCTTTATCCATCCCTTAGTTACTGCTGCTACAATTTCTAAAGTATTGTGCTGTTTCCTGAAACCCGCCTCCTGCTCGAGAGTCTTCTAGTTTTAAGTATTCTATTTTTCTCATTCATGGTAGCACAGAGTGATATTTGGTGATTCCACAGGTCTTCTTGTTAGTATTTCTGTGTTATGAACCCTGCTGTATCTTGGGACCACAATAGGCACTGAAGAAACACATAACACAATGTGTCTTATTCTGTGTGCAGGAAATTCCAGAAATTAAGTTATTTAACCATGACATTAGATTTAACTGTTTAAGACTTAAAACTGTGTACAATAGACTTTTCGTATGTCATATATTGCCTAAAAAGAAATACCTGTTGGAATTCACAGCTCTGAGTGTCAGAAGCACTAATATTGTATCCATGAATCATAAAGGCTGTTTTATCTTGGGTAATAATAATTTGATCACAGGAGCAGTGGAGCACTCTTCAGACTCCTCAAACTGAATGGAAATTTAAAAAGTGGAAATAATGAAGCTGTAGATAACTGTAATGAAATCTTGGGCTTCAAAAACCTACCAGTTGAATATGACAGTGTTTCTTTTTGGCTTGAACCAATTTATGCAGCGTAACACAACTGCAAAAAAAACAGTTGCACCTCTAAGGTAATTCACTCCCACTGAAAGCGGAGTTCAACCCTGTCAGAACAGTGCTGTGAACAGTTGGATACATCATATGTTCCTGTTCCCTTAGAGAGTGCACCTAAAACTCTGGGAATTCTTCTGTGTGCACGAGTCAGAAACAGATATTATTATGTGACATTCTGAACTCCTGACAACCCAATTGTATCTTTTTTAAAAAAACAATAGCTTTTTCAGTCATATTGCTCGAACATATTTGCATGGACCATTCATTTAGAATCCTCAGAACATATATTATTCCTGTGAGGAATGTTTCACACTGACTTTAAAACAATGTTGTATCACTGTGGAACAAATATTCTTTTTTGTTTCTAATTGCATTTTTTTAAATTTGTAAAACAAGATGTAATGAAATTAAATTTTTGGCTATTTCCTTTTCTGTTTTTTTGTTCTTAATATTGAACTCCATTTTCTAGGTAGTTCTCCCATCTTTGTTCTGATTCTGGTAGTCTGGCTATTGCTAAAGCAAGAATATGTTATAGTACACTGGGAAATTTTAAATGCATGCGTTCTAGTCAGTTGGACATGACTGCTTTGATGTAACTTTCCTATGATGACCTAAAATTTTAGAGTGAGTAGGCATAATGGATGTCCAGAGTTCAGGTAGGTCACCACTGAAAGAAGGAAAGGGCTGATTGGTGTTTTAAGAGCATTATAAATTACTACCAAATTTGCTGATTTTGTATATTCAACACACACAATACTCTTTGGTAACTTTACCTACTGCACTAAAGCAAAGAGGCATGTTTTTAGTAGTGGTGTCGAAAAAATCATCTGATTTAGCTTTAAAAGCAAGAAAAATTTTATCAAAAGTATTTTCCAGATCTGGAGTAGGGGTGGGAGTGTGTGTTTTATATGAGAAAATTCCAATTTGGAGTTGCCTACTGCTCATTCCTGAGTATAAGTGCTAATCCGAGATTTTATGACATTGTGCTCAGTTAGTATGGACATCAGTATATGTTAAAAACAAGATACTGAATTCAAGCCAGCCTTAAGCATCAGGTGCATATAAATGCTTGAGAAGCAAATTATGAACTGTGATTGTGTCTTAGAATAATAAAATTATGCTGTCTAGAAACTGTATTATTATTAACTGCCAAATTATGAGATCTTCATTTACACTGCTAAGCCCTTGCTCACTGAAGTGGATCTTTTGATATCAGTGGGACTAATCTGTAAATGCTTGTTTATGAAAGGCTGTCACAACATTCCTCAAACTTTTACTTGTGTCTTTTGAAATTAATGTCTTCTGTGTTTTCAAATACATAATGTAAGAAAGGCTGGTTTGTAAGTACTTACTAGAAAAAAATAGAAATTCCTAAATAACATTTAAAAAAAAAAAGAAATTAGTGAGATTCTGGTACATGGCACCTAGAAAAGGAATTTTGAATTGTATCCATTGAAATATGTTTGTAGCTTAAATGTTTGATAAATAATAGGGATCTTTTTATTCTTTGCCAGCTTTAAGGATTTGTCACTCCTCATTTAGTGCTGTTGGTGTGAACAATACAACAGTTTTTTATAAGTATTTTATAACAAATTAATAACTAGCGGAGTCTTTATGCAGATATTTTCCTATAGGCTTCTTTCGTCTTCAGAACTCCACATGTCATACCAATGCAATAATTTTTAAGCACTGTGCTGTAAATGAGTATAACAAGACAAAACCTGATGTATAAGACTCTCAATTAAAACTCAATGAAATCTTTAAAAGCACAGAGTTTATGAGATTAAATCCTTACAGTAATACTTGTTAATAAAGGGTTTAGATTTTGATACTAGGCATTAATCTGTTTTCATGTAAAAACACTCATACACTTGTGTACAGAATAGGATTCCTTCCAATCGCCTGAGCAAGCACTCAAAGACAGACTGATAGTGCCCTGACAGCAACATGATTTAACCTGCAGATTCCTTCAGATGAGGAACCATCCCTCACGTAGCTGTAAGCATGGGAAGTTCAAGAGTGCAAGTGCAGAAAGGCCATTCATCTGTGTGCATGCTCCCTTAAGAAGGTAACTGCAGCAGAATGGGTAGAGCTTTTACTGACTGATCAAATTTGCTGTACAGCTACTGTAGAATAGAGAAGGCAGCTCAAAGCAAAATGCCCCTGAAGGCAGATGGTGTGAGTGAGGTGTCCTCAGTATCCTCTCTTTCCTACACTGCTGTTGAGCTGCATGACCAGCTCATGTTGACACGGCCAAAACGATTCCCATTATACATCACATTTAGTAATTGCTACTGACCCACTGAATGTTTAGTGTCCATCAGACTAAAAAGTAATGTTTAACATAAATGGGACAGAAACCAAAAAATGTAATAGGTTCCAGGCAAAACTATTTAGAATCAACCTTTTAGATATCAACACCAGAGAAGTAGCCAACTTCCAGCACTGAGAGGTAAAAGGAAAATCAACATGCAAAAAAAAAAAGTAAAGCAAAGCAAACAGTTTTTCCATTTCAGAGACACCTAATAAAAAACCCAGGATTTTTTGCAAAAGTTCTCTATTTGGCTTGAGTTTTTTGTTGTTTTTTTTTAGTTTTTTTATCTCAAAAAATGGTGATTTGGTGTTTATTAATTTTTTATAGTATTTCCGAACTTATGCTCAAGGAAAAAAAGTAAATAATTCCAGTTTCCCATCCTTATTTTTAAAAGCAGGAGTGGGACAGAAAAAGAAAGCAAAGCTCTGGTAATTCATCAGAATTCATTTTCAAGGAGTATTCCCAAGAAACAAAGGAATGGTCATTTAACTAAACTTTTGTAATTACATTAAATGCAATTACATTTAAATTAACAACCTGGGCTCAAAAAATGCTGTGTGTTGCATCAGCTCCAGCAAATTTAACAGATAGGATTTATTATCACCTCATTTATTATTGTGTGTAATACATTTCAGTTTTAAACACATTTAAACCTGTAAATGAGGTTTCAAAGATACATGAAAATGTAAGAGGTTTGCAGATCTTTTATCAAGCAAGGAAGATGTCCTTGGTCACATGTGTGTATGTGTGCTATGTACACTTGCTATTATATAGGCATTGTAATAAAATCTAATCTCTCAGCCAAGAATCACAGTTGACTTTGGTCTGGTTTGAAGGTTAAAAATTATAATTGGTATCTCAAACTATTTCTTAACCAAGCTGAATTTATACTCCTTTCAGCATTGTATTTCAAAAAATCAAGAAGACATTGATTTCTATGGAAACTTTGACCTGTACAGAATTCCACTTTCATTTATTGCTTTTACAGTGCTTCACTCTGGCAGGCTCCAAATATCTTTCTCTAGCTATATTATGCAATGGGCCCTGGTTATGGAATATTATATTAAAGGCCCTTGGAATTCCTCAATCCCTCAAATCTTTACAGGAAGATTAAATGAATTCTGCAGCAGGTTTTTCTAAGTTCTATAGTAATAATATTCATGCTGTCTAGACTTTTGTTCTTTGGAGTCCATAGCTGTACTGTCACAGAACTAATTAGAGAAAGTTGGCACATATACACAGGTTAGGATTTCTTCTCATTTACTGAAAAATTCACTTTGTACTTCTTAGGCTTTAGCCATAACATGAAAATGAAACATATTGATTTTGTTCTTCTGAGTTGATATAGCGCCTAGCACTGCTCTTGTTTTGCTTTTATCACTATTTACTTATAAGGATAATTAGATTCTAAAGATGTCTAAGTAAATAAGAGGTATTCATTTTATCCAGATCATGAATCAGAAAGATGGTATTTTGCTAACACTAACCCTCCCACTCTAGTTGTGGAAAGTCTTTTTGAACCTCTAATATAAATTAGACATTTAAGGAATTGCTGCAAGTTTGGGGTTTTTTTTCCAAACTGGAAAAAGGTCAAGAAGCTTTCTCCTAATTAAGTATTTTTCAAAAATCTCATTGTTTTACTATAAGAAACTGCAACTACAACTGGGTACTCAGTTCTGGTCACAGTGTTAAGTATCATCTTAGTTGTTCAACTGTCAAGATCACTTGTTCTTAAAAATTATTTTTTTAAAATTTTGAATAATTTTTGAAGTTTGTTTATGTGGAGAAATCCTGCAGAACTTCTCAAGTAACACTTACTTGCTATTTCCTGGACAAAGATCACTTTCACCTGGCGGGGTTATTGTTTCATTAAGATTCTTGTAAAAGAGATATCTCCAAAATCTGTCTCTGAACTGTTTGAGTTTCTTGTGGAACTAGACCATAAAATTTTACATACTGGAAGAAAACGTTAATTTCAGCACTGATTCCTTCATATAGTTTCCTTACAACCTTGTAAGAATTCATACTTTTACCTTTTTAAGAATGTGGCAGCTGATAATAGAGATGTCTTTTCTTGATGATAGAAACTTTTACGTAATAAATAGACTATAAACTATAAACTTTATGGTTGTACTTCTCTAATGTACCATATTTAGAAAGCATTAATAAGACTTCATAGTTAGAAGGAAAAGGGAATGCTTGAAGAAGACAGATAATATCTAGGACATATTGTGAAGTCAATTAAAGTAATAAGCAACCATTAGCGTTTATTGCTATAATGATAAAAAAATTCATTCCTTACTACTCAGGCCCTCAATGATTTACGTCATTGAGAAAATCTGACACCATATCTAACTGGAGATTCTCCTTTTTCCTATTTCTGCTGTGAATCTAAGAAAGGCTCCAAAAGCCTGGAATCAAATGTAGCAATTATTACCATAAGGCTAACTAAAGCAATAATTACATGAAGACATAGTCAAAACTGGAAAGAGAATTTGTTAGTTTACTGCTTTCCTGCAAATTGAGTCTCAATTTCCTTTTTTTTCTTATTCAACACTGTATTTTTTCAGCGTTGCAAACTGTTTTCATATCAAGAGGCTGCGTTTCCAGTGCAGATGCCCCACCTTGTGCATCACTGCTTTGTGTTTTTCAGCAAATCCTGGAAATGTCCATGCACATAAACTTGTTAATCCAGAATGTCACTGTGGAATGTCTGTGAGAGTCACAGAGGAATTTTCAATGTGTGAATTCACCACACACTTCTCTTTTTTAGCTGTGCAGTTCCTTGTTGTAGAACAGCTAATGTGTGTGAATGTCTGTGCAGTTGTTCCACTCAGCGGGTGTTCTGCTGGTTTGAGCATATTCTCCTTGAAGCTCTCTAGCCTCATTCTCTGCCTTTGCTGTTGCATGCAACAAAGTGAACGTTTCCTCAGACCTAAATAACTTCTTTTAATAGTCTCCGGCAGATTTTTTCATATAACCATGAGGGCTGATTCAAAAGTCTCTGATTTTAATTATGAGCACATCCCCAAAATAGAGAGGAATTAAAATGTTCATAGACTTTAGCCAATTTTATTCCAGATTGCGATGAATTACTCAACTTTGTGAGTTGTTTGTTGGCTTTAACCACTTAATGCCTATTTCAATAACGAATTTAAGATCCAAACTAAATATTAAGACTTAAAATTGATATGCTTTGCTTTCAAGTGGTTCTTATATGCCTAATGTTAGCTACCTTGCTGGATGTTCCCCTCCACCTCTGGACAACTAAGGCAGAGATGTAGCTCTCATCTTTCTCATCCCTAATATGCAAATAACATTAAGTATCTGACAAACACTTTAAAATGTCAGATTGTAAGTGTCACTTTGTAAGTGTTATCCAGGATAAAAAACCCCAATGTTACAAGGCAGCAAATTATTCTACTTAAGGGCTAAATAGGCTTTTAGCACTTTCAGGGGCAAGTTAAGTATTCACATTATTACAAGTATCAATATGAAAAAATGGCTGTGTATATCTGCCTGATACTTCAGCACAAGTTCTCTGCCTCTGCCTTCTACTATCATCCCGCTCAGCTCTTGATGCCAAAGCATAGTGGAAGAGTGACTCAGCAGAGACATAAGAGCCTTTACTTCTATAATATGCTAGAAATCATTTATCAACTTTGTGAAATTGCCTGAGCAGTCTTTGCCAGCAGATATGGTCATGACAAGTTCATAGAAGGAAAAAGAACTAATCTATATAGACAGTTACCTTTCATACTTTTTTTTCTCTATGCACTTTTCAGAATACTTCAAGGATGCTTTGTGCATTTTAAACTGTTCTGTCTCCTTCCCTTTGCTCTCCCTCTCTTGCTTTCATCATCCTATCTTGCATGCACATATGCATATGTTTAGATACCTCAGTGTTGTTTTAGAGAGCAACTATTGGAACTCTTAATAATTCATGACTCTATTTATCCATAATTTATTTAAAGTTCTCAGTACTTGTGCAGGTAGATCATTAAATGCCTAATTTATTACTCCAGGTCATGAAATATGACCAGATAATGTGTAGTTTATTTGCAAAAAACTTCAAAAAATTCTGTTTTAGTCTCATGAAGTCAAGCAGTTAAAATCAAAGAATGTGTTTGTGAAGACTGAATTCATTATATGGAAAATTTTCAGAGAGAAAGAGTGTAGATTTGTCCAACAAATACCTTAGAATGATAACTAAATCACAATAATGAAATCTGCAATAATGAGTGTGGAATTTCATGTGCTGAGATGATTGACCTGATCTGAAAGGAAAGCTCTTCTCTGACTAATGAAAGAGGACTGCCAATACTTCACAGAACAAAAATCTCAAAGAAGCCATTTAATTAGCAAAGACAGAAAAATAAAAACAAAAAAAATAGAAAAAGAAAAATGTTAATTTACTGGAAATATTTTTATAGCAGATGTTGAAGGAAAAGGAGGGAAATTAACATTTGGGTTGCCAAATGTAAAATCAATTGGTTCCTCAGTAAAATTCTCGCCCGTGAATAGCCAGTAGCAATTTATGTATTCTGTGCAAGACTTCTGAGGGCCTCTCTCTATGTGGACCCATGACAGGCAGACAGGCGGGGCTGGGAAGTACAGTCAATGGATCAGGAACAGCTTTAACCAATTTAGGGACATCCAAGCCAAGTGGTAACAGCATACTGAGTGCTTCTTGCAAACACACAATCCAACAAAGCCCAGTGCCAAAATTCCATGGCATTCAAGATCAGCACAAAGCCAGCTCCAGAGTACTGGCTACATTCCCCGACCCGGGCTCTCTTAGGCTGTCACACTGAACAGTAGTTCCAGGAGCCGTTTGGGCATTGCTCGCACTGGTTGGCACAGTGTACACGTGATGATCTGATGGGCATCGCGGAAAGCTGTGGATGTTCCAGGGCACAGAGCAAGACAATGACTTGAACTCAGAGTGAGGACAGAGGTTCTACACATCCACCTCTAATGGCTGCTCAAAAGAGTTACCTCTTTTGTCTTTCAGTTGTTAATTCTCTCTAATTTTTTCCTCCACTTCATTTTAATTTGACTGGTGAAAGAGGAAGGGCGACCACTTTGGAAACACTCTGTTGGAGATGGGGGATGCGTGGCCCAGGCTGACAATGACTGTATGAAACCTCTCAAAGCACTCAGACTCTTGAGGGAGTCATGTAAAAAATCAAAGAGGGATTTCTCCGTATGCATAGCAGGTTTTGTAAGAAGATATCCAAATCAGCAAGTGTTAGTGAGCTAAGGAAAAGAGACAGTCCAGATCTGCTGTCAGAGAAACAAACTGCGGCATTTGCATTTATTTCTGGAAGCTTAAAAAAAAAATATTCCAAATCTAAGTTAGCCTGAGACATGCATGATTCTATAAAGTAAAATGAGTTGAGAATATTGTAAAAAGCAGACTTGTAATATATAGCCATTATGTGCTATGAAGCTATTTCCTACTATATGATTAAAAAGGTAGTAAAAATACTGTAGAACTAGGAAAATTGTAGATTCTTTTTCTTTTTTTTTTTTTTGTCAGTTTGTGGAAATTTCTTTCTGTGTTTATTTCTTTGTTTTTTTTCTCTTTTTGAAAGGAAGTAGTGTTACCATTATTCTTTATTATTTTGAAATGTTCTCCAGTTTTCTTAATTTGTTAAAGGTTACTGTTATCATAGATGTAAAGCAATTTTGGAAATACTGAGAAAATTGTGAGTTTTCACAGCTGTAGATTTCCATCACTTATGGTATCTTCTCTTTAAAGACAAAACAGCTACAGGTGTACTAACAAATTTAATAATTTGGCCCTATTTTGAGTAAAACCAAAATAAAATTACATTAGAAGTATATAAAAGCTTAAAAATTCCCCCCCTTCTGGGGAAATAGTGAGAGATTAAAATTAATGGGTTTTGACCGAGAACATCTGCCAATTTTCAACAAGCTTATTTTTTATGAGAGCGTAAGAAGCTCCTGGATGAGGAAATTTATAGTGGAAATGTTGGCAGGAATTTACCTAACACTGTTTAAATAGTACCACTATGTTAAGAAATACACTGGATACCAGACAGCTTTCTGTGGAAAATGATAAACATACGAGGTCTCTGCAGGGGATCTCAGCAGAGCCATTTTTTATATCCAGAATAGTGGATCCCTTTACTGTGATGTTTTTATGCATGATACATGGCAATAGAGGCGAAAATAACATTTGTTAGCAGTTAAAAGTTTTTTTTAACACATTCTACAGTGTGTATTTTCACAGTGCTTACTTAATTATTTTTTATTCCAATAACTGTGTCTCTGGTACAGACTTTTTTATTGTATTTTATTGTCTCCTTCTTTGAGAGTACCGATGTGATGCAAACTCTCAGAATTATACTGTTGATCACTTGCATGCTGAGCTGCATGCTGGTAATAGGAAGTTCCCTGAATTAAATCTTAGGAATTTAGACTGGTTTCCAGTAAAGAAGTAAACAAACAGCAGGAAAATGACAGAGCAGGAGTTACACCTTCCCACCAGACATCATTTTAAGCCAGAATTTTGCACCTAGTCCATTCCACATTAATTTACATTGGTTTTCCATGTGAACAATGTTTAAGATGTTTTCCATAATAGCAGCAGAAATTAAGTATGATATTTATAACCACAGATGGTAACAACTAAGTATTATGTGCCTAGTTTTTACTCTGTACCTCTGATGAATTGTAGACTATCTTTGTTTTTCTTATTTAATCTGCATATGCTTTCCTGCAGGGTGAGATCCAACAGCTGTTGATTATAGCTGATCCCAGAGCTGCATTTGACTACTGTGAGCATTATAGCCCAGACTGTGATTCCCCAGTGCCAAATGCTGCTCAGGCTCAAGATCCTCAAGTTGATGAGGTGAGTAGTCAGTCACGTATTACTAGATTTATTGCATGTTAGCGGTTGTGCTGGAGACAAGTTGCAAAGGAGCACTTCCAGATAAATGATATGCGTTGTTCTAGAAGTGAAGGAAACAGGTTGCAGGAGTGCATTCATTTTTGCTGTCCACTCATTTATGTCAAGCATTTGAAGGAACCTCTCACACCGGTGGTATTTGAACAACCACCATTCTCAGTGAAGTTAAACTGTAATTCTTTTTAAAAATTATAGCAGTATGAGTTTGTTTACTTGTATCTATTTCTCTTCTGTGCATGTTTATGATTTCAGTGATGCAGAGTATTAACAATGCCACGTTTGTAAGGAGCTTTGGATATTCTACAATTGTATACATCTTCTGTTAGAAATGCCATGTGTTTTAGTGAGCTGTGTGCACAAAAGCATGTGCACACAAAATTATTTCAGACAGTTCCACTCTTAGCAGGTTAACCAACAGGGACAAAACAGAGTAGAAACATGAAAGGTATTAATAGAAACTGTTTGTCACTGTAGACAGTTCTAACAGCCATGAACTGAGTAATTCACTGAGGTCAAGATAGTTCCTCAGACTAGACCTCTGAGCATCAGCAGTTGTATGTGTTGCTGTACACAGATTCTAAGTACTTGCATTAAACAGTGTAAAGTGAAAAGCTTTTGCAAAATGTAGCTAGTTGTAATTAAACTGGGCTCTGGACAGCTAGTATGCAGTCAGCAATGTGTGATCTGAGTGGTTATTACTACTGATTGCTCAAGAGATCATTAAAAACTTGCTGAATTGTTCTTGGATGCATGCTTTGAGCCTATTTCAGGACTGAACGTTTCCTAAGTACATGATAATTTTATTTGTTGTCACTATTTATTCTACCTGACTGAAAATTATGTCAGCAAGAGACAGAGGCCCATAGGGCCCAGAACTTATTTCAAAGGGACTCCCTCCCACATCCATTGCATCAGAGTTGTTGTTCAAGATGTGTCAAGTCAATCACACATAGGCAGAGGCCTTTACACTCCTTTACAGTGTATGGAGCCTGATGTCTTCGTGGGGACTCCACAGGACTTTATCTGTGTGCCTGGCTACCTAGATCTCCATATTCCAAAACAGAACAGATTGAAAGCATGTTGTTGATAATTTATGCAAACCAACAAAAAGCAAAAAATTTTTTTTTGTCATTAGTGCATTTCAAAGAAAATTTAAATTTTGGTTGGGAACTTTCCCAGGGTTTGCTGCTATTTGACTTAGTACTCTGATTCTTTCTCTTTCCTGTGTGAAGACCTCAAAGCTCTGGGGGAGCAGTTCAGGTTTGAATAGATGTCAGTACCCTTCCCGTAGAGAATGCTTCTATCCCTCTGTGTTTGGTTCCCACTTCTTCAGAACTGTCATTCAACATGCAAATGAGAAAACAGTAGATAAATAGTAATATCAACACAGTTTACTCTGTTGTTTATTATAATTTATTTCCATCTTCAAGGCATGTTTTTATTGAAGTATGTATCAGCTTTCCTTGTTCTTGCTTGTGAATAGCCACATGCATCTCTGTAACTTGTCAAGTACAGACTTACGACTCAGCAGTTGTCACTGCACAAAAAAGTGTTGCCTGGAAGTTCAGTAATCATTTTTTCATGTTGAATATATAATTAGGTTTCAAGAATGGGTCTGAATTGTGCTTTAGAACTATCAAGATTACTTAAGGAAGACGCGCACCCATGCTTTTCTTATAAATACCTTGTGAACAGTCTGGACTTTGTCTTGTTTTCAACCCCCTTTCTACTATAAATGGAAATGTACTAAATTCTTCTCCAGTTCAATCACATATGCTTGGCCAGCTCACAGAAATTAGAACTGAGAAAGACCTAACCAGTCTTCATTGTCCTCGATGCTGGGCAGTATATTTTCTTGAGTGTCATCAGGTCTAGTTTTCAAAGGACCCAGCTATCAGGCTTTCAGATCTTCTCTTGGAAGATTATTCTGCAACCCGGTGAATCACACCATCTGACTTCTGCTGAAGAAATTGCTCCACAAAGGAATTTGGCTTCATTTATTTTGGATCTGTCCCAAACTAATGGATTACTTGAAGACCTAAAATGTTTTCCTTTAATGAAATGAGCTTGGTAAAGTAAAGGTGCAAATGGCTCCCAAATATGTTGACTTGGAGGCTTCAGGCATCCTTTCAGAACATGTTAATTAGTGTTCTTTCAGGTGTTTGACTGAGCAGAAATACTACTTTTTGGATAAATATGGAAAGCTAATTATGTCATCTTTAGAACTGCAGTTAGCTAACTTACCAGATATTTAAAGTAGTGATCTTCCTAACTCTCTTTCTATGGATATATAGACTTTTTATTTAAGGAATTAACATAATAAAGAACCTTAAGAGTCTTATTCTTCTTTTGACACAGACTGTCTTTGGAAACTGAACATTTTGTTCTTATCTCCTTTTATCGCCTTTCTTTTATCACTTTTATGAACAATATAAGGACTATGTGGTAGAAGAGGCCATCCAGTTCTTTTAACTTTTATTCTGCCCTAAGATTGACATTTTCTATCATTTATTTATTTATATTACTGCAGCTGATTTTCAAAACTCTCATCGTGCTTAGCATCCTTTATATTATTGCATTTTGTAATGTCTTAGTGAGCCTAGAATGTTTCAAAGTCATCTTTGCCTCTTTAGTTTGCTAGATGATTTAGCATAATCTTTGGGCAGTGGAAAAATTGGGCTTATGACAGTTCTTTATATTATTAATTCTTTTAATTTGGAAATATAAAGCAAATATTGCTAAAATCTACATTTAGGAATAGGAGGTTAGGTTTTTAGAGTATGGATAGCAGAAGAATTGGTTTTCAAAGTCAAGTTTCCTTCAGAATATTTAAGTCATTTAACAGTTGAAATATAGGCCTTGCATCCTGCTGATCCTCTGCTTCTAAAATACATCTGATGAAGAAAACAGTTCGTCTCTTTAATTGGAATTACATGATGATCTGGTAGTGTAATATAATCACTCTGGTAAAGAAAGCATGAGGTCATAATGGAAACATTTTGTCCCATCAAGAAGCAGCAGGTTTTATTCTTCCTTTCATTTGTAAGAAAACAGTCATATGCAATATTCATTACAAGAATGGCTGTTCAGTAACTATTGCTGGTCTTACAATAGCAGAAAGAAGAGCAAGAGGAAGAAAATTGCATCACATTTGAAGTGTGTGTTACCTGACATCTCTGAGCTAAAGTCTTTCACCAAGTTCCACCTATTGAAGATATAATTTTTGATATTCATGTGAAACCACTGTGAAAGTTAATGCAGTATATATATTTTGCTATAACTGTGAGCACTTGGTGCTAACAACAGAGCTTTCTATCCCTGATTTCTCAGATCTGTAACTATTCCATTATATTGCAGTATTAGGGTTTAGGTAGACTTTCATAGGCAGATCTCTGGAGCAGGATTGAAGTAAAAATGCACATCTGTGGTAGGTATATTTTACACTTGGCTATGTCAGTGTTCATAGGAGGATCATCAGAATGATCCACAAGCCGAATGCTCCTTTAAATCCCATTCCAGCTTCTTGATTCTCTGGCTTCATTCCTGGCCAGTAATATCTTTGGTATAGAGCTAAAAAACCAAATTACACTCTCTTCAACTATACTCGTCATCCTGTCATACTTGCTTTCATTCCATGCTTTGATTTCTTACTAGAGTTAGTAGTCTTGATTAAATTCTGAAAGTGGCAGAAGTTACTTTTTCATTTGCATTAATTAATGTAGAAATTCTAGATGATTTCTCTTATATATTCAAGAGTCTACTTATTGTCTTTTCTTTGATTAGCAGTCCAACCATGACAGATTTCTGTGAACTCCCCAAATTCTGTGAACTAATAGCAGGGCCTGGGTTTTACACTCAGAAATAGTAGCATCCAAAATGTAAAGACACTTTTCTCAAGCTTTATTGAGGCCTCAAACTGAATAGATCATACCCCTCTCTCTGGTTATCTGATAAAGGTGACCTTGTGGTTGTGTAGCTCCAGAAAAAGAAGGGATATGTGCCACAAATCCAGTCTTGACTGTCAATGGAAGGGTAAGTGTGAGTTGCCAGCTTCACAGCAGGTGACTAAAGCCATTAAACCTGTCCCTGGTATTTGTAAATTTAACTCATTGAACTGACCAGTCCTTCAAATAGTTCTGTTGTCTCATCTTAAAAACAGGGAATAGCCTTCATCAGGTGGAGTTAATAAACTCATGCTGTGAGTAAATCATCTTTCTAAAGTATATCTTTACACCAGTTAGGGATGTAGAGATGCATTCCTCTATCTGGACACATTGTGCCTCAGGAAATACACCTGGACGATTTTGCATCTGTATTTCACTATTTGCAACAGGACCCATGCAGTGCAGTACAGTACAAAACATACTCTTAGTCTATTAGCTGGTGTGAAAGATAAGGGTTGCTGATCTTTCAGAAGGAAATGTCTGGAAAGGAAGGATTGCTAAGAATAAGATTTATCTTATAGAAAGTTTAGAACTACTGCATATTTTCACTTTTCCTCCTTGTATTGGCAGGACTGCAAAGTACTGTGATTTAGAAACTACTTGAATATGGTTTCAGCAAGGTGACCACATGTCTGAGCTTGTAAATTCAAGAATTTTCATAATACCCCTCAGATACTGTGCTCTTAAAATGGAGGATCTTTACCTGCTTGCTTGGCTGTAATCTGAAACCAGCGTGGAAACTGTCATTCCCCACTTCTCACTCATCCATGTTCTTTCTGTCTGTGTGCCTGAATATCAGTGCAACCACTTTGATCACATTTTGCATATGTTAAGAAAGTTTCACTGTCTTTAACAGAAATGAGTGAGGCACAACACCCAAAAGTATTTTCTGTATGATTATGCATGATGTAATAGATCTGTCCACATATTTGCACTGGTTTGTATGTTTTCTAGTTCTCATTCGTAAATGTCTGACTTTTTAAACTAAGCCTCTTAGCATAAATATCAATTTATTCACCACTTTCTTTTTTAATACTAACATTTTAATACCAACATTGACACAGATATTTTTCCTTTCTTTTCTTTTTTTTTCCCCAGTCAACATTTCTGTTTAGTTTATGGCCTCTGAAGAGCTATTTGTAACCCACTGTTGCAATTTTTATTAGTCACATAGTTGGCACAATTCAGCACAGCCATTCAGCTTACCATGAGAGAAGCCATACTACTGAGATTTGCAAAACAGTTATAATCCTGAGCAGCACAGAGCTATATTTAAATTGTTAATTGGTCAAAGTGACTGCTAGAATGAACACTTACAGTTTCTGAATAGGTCTACAATGCTTACTAAAAAGGAATCTATGTGTCTGAAAGTTATTAAAACAAACTCCTAGCAGTATATTTAAATTTAAATCTGGCTAATGAGACAGTAATTCTCTTCAAAATGTTCCTCCACTTACCCCTTAAGATATTGGTTATTATTAAACATAGGTAGTGTCTGTTGTTTTGGTACCAATAAAAATTGCGTAGCAGAGTGTTTGATTCATGTGGTTTGGCTGAGGAAGCACTTAGAATTGTGTAATGGGTTATCGCTATTAGGGTGGAATAACTGAATATAGAGAGTTTTTTTTCATAAATAAATCTAGTTTGCATGGACTTCTTTAGAGAAGATAAATGAATCAGATTTTATGCATTTGCATACATTTTTGTAATTCTCAAAGACATACCACAATTTCAATGCTATTCAGTAACTATTTTTAAAAGTCTGGTTTTATCCATGTGGTTCCTTCTTTGATTCCTTTATGTGTCTGTGTATGGTTTCCTAGAAACTTACCATTGTGTTTTCTTTTTTGGATGGCACTGGCATTCTTCATTAGAAACAAGCTGTTTTGAGTTGCATTTCCAGAACTGTACAAGCCGAAAACATGTTTTTATATATTGACAGAACTGTACAAATATATCATCACTGCACGTGAGGCCCTTGGACAATACTATTTATAAGTCAAACATGTTTCTTTGACTTCACTGGAGTTAGCACTGAATAATAATTTGCTGAACAAGAAGAGAGTAATCATATATTACTTACCATGTTTAAGTCTAAAATGCTGCTGATTTTGAAAAGTATAAATAGTATCAACTTACCTCGGTAATGCCAGAGATGCCACTGATGAAAACAAAGCATTGATTAATTATATGACAAAGTGTCCATATACTTCCCAAAGAGAATATTCTCCACCTAAAATGATGTTTTGTTATTTAAATGTAATTTGAAATGCTCTTATTAATGTGCAGTATAGTTTTGAACAAGTACCAGAACATGTTACATCCTTTCTTTGTGTTTATCGTATCTCATAACTAACCAATTTATATGTGCATGGGTAGAAATAATCAAAAGGACAATCAAGCAAAAAGTGTCTGACTTCTGAAAAAAAAATCCGTACCTTCTTTTTTAAATAAAGCTTATCATAGTGAGCCTCTGAGGAGCCACACAAGTGAAGTAACAGAAACCCATGGAGAGGGATTTTTAAGCGATTAAGGCCTTTCAGTGTTAGTCTTATAATTGCTGAGGGAATCAAATTCTGTGCACTACAATCATAAGGAAAAGAATTTTGTCAAAAAGCATTGCTAGAGAAAACAGTTAAACCAGTGCTTTGGTCACATGGTAGAATATATTTTGGAATATGGAGATCTGTTTTGGTTTCATTTGTAATTTCTTCTAAAATGCCAGTCTCTTTCTGATGATGATGGCTTCTATGAATCCTCAGACCATTTGGAAGTGTAATGTACTAATTCATCAATCTAATGAAACAAACAGATATTGTCTTCATTTTACAGACAATGATGCTGACTTGTAACAGGAGAGAGGAGATTTCAGAAGTGGCTAGTTCACATGAGGCACATTAGAGTATTTCTTCCTAAACAAGGGAAAGCAAACACTTATCCAGACTCTGGCCACAACTCCACCTTCTTTTGAATCCCTGGACACATGAAGTGAACCAGTAGCAACCAGGAGACTGCTTTAATTTACCAGACTAATCAGTTCCTGTAGCTTCAAGCGTAAGGTTGTTTGAAGTGGCCCTTTCTTCTCAACTGTGATGAGTAGTCCTTGGTGCACATAACATCGAGACCAGTATCTTCATAGCACAGCCACGAGTACAGCTCAGGAGTTTCTGGTGCCCTAGGTTATGTTCACAACATTACACAAGCCAATTCTAAAGCTATTTTCTCTTATAAAAGTTTTGTGTGCCAAATCTTCATTTGATACTAGTTATTACAGATGCAGAGCTGTGGAGCAGTCTGCAGAAGTTGAATCTGAAATGAAATTATACCAGTGAGGCATTTGCTCAGACAATGTGTACCGTGGAGCCACCCTGGTTTTCAGAACTCTACAACAAACAACAGGAGGATAGTCATATTTATTTGTGAATTGTGGCTTCTTTCCTGTATCTGAAATTATTTACCCTATTCATGTCAGATATTGACATCTCTGCTCTTTTGGTCACCTGAAAAAAATACAAGTAAAAGAGTACAGGTAGAAAGAGGCATTATTTGAAATTTAAAGATTAAATAAATGTATGATTTCATTAAGATCTCTTGGTGCTCCCAGTAATCAAAATTATAGTTGATTCTTCTTTGCAGTCCAATAAAAGAGAAGTTTTTTCCTGGCACTACTACTTACTTTTTTATTACTTTTGTATTGTGCTTAGAAAGAAATAAGAAATTGTATTTTTTCCCTCCAAATGAATAATTGTATTGAATTGTTCATACTAACTTAATTTTGTTAAACTTTACTCCTAAGTAAAGGTTAAGATGCTTTCCAGTATTGCTAATCTAGTATGCTACCACTAACATAGGAATGCCTGATATTTTTCCATTTACAATGTAGTACACACCAGAAGATTTTATCGAATATGACTATGAGTATGGGGATGCAGATTATAAAGAAACTGATTCTGTAACAGAGGGACTCCCACTGTTTGAAGAGACAGTAGCACAAACAGAGGTAACAGAATCTGATCTGTTTGTTGTGTGGTGTCCAGCTGTCCCCTACCACATGGTTTGTCAATTTGTGTCTTCTGTATATAAACCTAATGTTTTCCTTTCACTCATTCCTTTACTCTGTAGCACTTGCTTTCAGTTAGAGATGGAAGGTCTCAGGGCTGACAGCATTCATCTCGCGTTTGGTTACCCTTCTTTCATTCATGCTATCTCAATTTTCTTTTCATTTTATTTATGTTTTTCCATTCCGTCTTTCATAACGTTTGCAGAAAAAGAAAGCCATGGCCAAAAAGAAGAAGAGGACAGTGGCCGCTAGTTCAAAGGACAAACCCCAAAAGGCCACAACAAAAAAAACTGAAAAATATGCATCCAAGAAGAAGAAAAGTTATCAAGCAGCAACAAAAGACAAACTAGGGGTAAAGGTAGCCAAGAAATAATCAAGATCTTTCCCAGGCCAAGACTGGAAGATCTCTGATAATAAGAAAAAATTTACCTAACCCCACTAGATGAATACATCTGGCTAATACCATAACCTGAATAAAAGTGATACATCTTGAACTTTTCATACATGATTTTTTAAAATAATTTACTTTTCTTTAATACTAGGCGAATGTTGTTGATGGCTTTCAAGAGTACAGCATAGCTGAAAGTGACTATGGGCCCCAGACAGAAGCTCCCTCCAGAACTACTGAAGCAAATGAGGTAATAAGGGCTCCCGAGAAAATACTTGTCCCACCAGGTGCTGGTGATCAAAAAAGTAGAAACACATTTTAAAAAGATGAATGTCTATGCAAAAGATACATACTATAACAGCAGTTAATGTGGTTTTATGCTTTCTCAGCCAATGTCAGAAAGTACTGTTTTCTTGGGCAGAACTCCCTTTAATTCTGTAGAGATGTGCTGAATCTTCAGATTGCAGAGTTCATGATTCTGGAAATCATTCAGTGATATGTGCTGTGGGAATGTAGGGTTGTTGCATTCAGTGTGGATGTGAATGGAGCTATGTCTAGCATAAACCAGATTAGATACTAGACATAGTCCTCCTGATCTAATAGGAAGTGAGGTCTCTAGTTTTTCCTTTAATTCTAAAGGTGCAGCATAAAATGAACCTAACACAAGACAAAGAGTTGCTGTAACCATAGCAGCATAAGGAAGTTGAGTCAGGAGCCATCATTTGCTTTTCACAGTTCTTCAGCTAACAAAACCAAATTATTAGCTTTTCATTTGTTCTAGTCAAAAGAAACATTATATTTTGAACTGTCAAAAAGATAAAATTATTATTTTTACTTGTGTTAGAAAAGACATTTTTCAAAAGCCACAATGATAAACCTAAACATTATTTTGTTAAAATTACTACACCTAAACCAATGTTGATTAATATGTCCACAAATTAATTAATGCTAGTGTTAGAAAAATGACGGCTGATTGTAAAAAATATTGTTTTCATTTTTCTTTTACCTTTTCCTTTCAAAATTAAGATATGTTGCTTAAAAGATGTACAAAACTCCCCCTCCCCCACTTCCCCTGTATATTCGAAAAGAGGCCCCATTTGTTTTTCTGGTTTCTGTCCTATAAATCTTGAAACGTGAAGGTGAATTAAGGTATGTTTTACTCATGCTACTGTAAAGAATTCTTGTGTGAAATCTCATGTTTGCTTCTCACAAGTTGTTTGACAGAGGTATATCTGAAAATTCAGTTTCTTGGGCATTTATAAGCCAGTTTTACAATTGTAGAGGTGTAATGAGGTAGATGGAAAGTGCTAAATGCTCTCCTTGGTGAGAGCTGTTCTGCATAAAAGTTTAGTTTAGATTTGGTTCAGATCTGCGGTTACTCTGGCTGTAAGGCAAAAGTCATGCTCCTGTAGGTAATGGGATTAGGCAATTGTTAAATCACAATCTGGCCTATTTTAATTGCAGTATGTTTCAATATCATGATTAAATCAAGATTTTTTAATTACTCTGTATGGTGAGTAGCTTCTTAATATTTTTAAGACCGTACAAGTTCATATTGTCTGATAATTTAGAATATCCATATCATATTAGCAATATCTGAAATTTGATTTCTTTCAAAATTATCCTTTCAAGAGACCTCTATAATAGAATAAAGCAATCCTCTTTTATTTCACAAATGGTTTTGTACATCTCAAATATAGCATTCTTTTAAACTGCTTTAGTGCTTTTAAGTTGGTTGCTTGGTTTGACAGTTTACATACTCTTAAGATGAAAACTTAGTTTCCAGAAATGTTAAAATTAATGTGATTTTTGCATGTGGTACTTGACTTAGACCAAAAAGTATGTAAATTACCATGACACATATGAACCAGGACTTTTATTGATAAGTAAACTGTAAAATCATTAATAAGAGAAAAGAAGTTTAATCTCAGCAGCGGTATTTATAGCCATAAAATAATGAAAAAGGCTGGGCTTAACTAAAGTGATTCTTGCACTTCCTCCACATTGCTATTGTGAAAAGACCTGAATTTATTCGTTGCTCATTGCATATTTTCATTCATTCAAATGCTTGTAAGTGTGAAACCAAGCAGGGAAATTTAGCTATATTTGGCACTAAAGTAACATTAAGCAAACAGTACACATAGTACTGAATATATTGAATTCAGTGGTTTTGGAAATAAAAAGCCAAAGCCTATGAAAACATTACTTCTTTGTACTACTTATACAAAGATCTTTTAATTACTCTGAAAGGCTGCACTTCCATTCCTTCAGACTCTAATTAAAAGACAATATGCTGTAGTTCTACTGTTCTTTCTTCTTTTGACAAGTCATCATGGTGGATCAGCGTATGCTTACATTGCTTTACTAACAATAACCCACATATTCCTCCTATTTCCAAATCTTTGCTACTGATACGAATAGCAAAATCCTGTTGAAGAAGTGTTTGCTGAAGAATACATAACTGGAGAGGATTATGATAAAAAAACTGAGGCAACTGAATATGGAAGCAGAGGAGTAGACCTCAGTGAATCTGATCTGCTGGTAGATGGAGATTTAGGCGAATATGATTTTTATGAATATAAAGAATATGAAGAGAAACCAACTGATTCCACTAATGAGGAGTTTGGTCCAGGTGTTCCTGCAGAGACCGATATCACAGAAACAAGCGTAAGTTGATTGGAGGCATAATGCAGATTAATTTAATTTGGCAATTACTTTGTAATTATACAGTCTCAGAACTGCACAGACCCTGATCCAGAGCTCCTGGTAACTATTAGATATATTCACACTTTTGATAGGCTTTGAATCAGGACCATCCTCTTGTTTCAGTACTTCTGAACTTTTTTATTTTTATTAAATGTAAGATTCTTGTCTCATTTGATGAAGGGAGCAAGGGAGGGCCGAAGGTGGGAGGGAAAGGAAAGAAAGGTGGAATTCAAAAAAATAAATGATAAAATGAACAGTTTTAAAAATCTGTCTAAACTAGAGCTAAAGCTGGAAAGAATGTAAGTTCTAATGCAGGTGTAAGTGCTAAAATTAATATTTTTATATGATTGCCCCAAGAAGTTAAAATGCATGTAAGTGTCTAGAATCCTATGGCTTTTGCTACTTTCCAAGGAGAAGATTCATGAGTGGGAAGGTGAAGGTCTGAATCCTTTCATGAAAATAAGCTTAGTCAATGGTGACAGGTTTATGATCCTGCAGAAGTGATTTAACAGCTCTGTATATATAAAGAAAGATAGGATGACATGGTGGATCCTGTGAATCATGCTCTTTTTTCTGAGTTTTATAGCTCTGTCTTTCCCCCTGACTTAATCACAGGCTAAACAGCAAGGCTTTAACTTTCCTTTAGTTATGCCAAGATCCTTGTTTACCAGTTTACCAGACTGTGGAAGCTGCAAAGAAAAGTAATATGGCTAAAACTGGAAGGAAAAAAAATTCCCATTTGGATTTTTTAATCAGGAAGACCCTGAATATAATAGAAAAAGATAATTTTGTTTGCAGTATTTGCTCAGTATCAGCTTTATTTTCTCCTCAAAAAGTCAAAACTTACATTTACGAAGGATCCAAGAAGTAAGAGCAAATGCTGTAAGGTTGCTTTTCCCTGCCAACCTTGAAACCCATACTACTTTTACTGCTCCTTTCTAAACCCTGTTGGGGTCATTGTATTTTTTAATGATCCTTATCTGTGCAATGTGATACAAGTGTACTCTTTTCCTTCTAGCCCAGATGGGGACACTGTGGCAGAATGACACAGAAAAGGTCAGATTATCTGCAAAGCAAAGAGCCCATAAGGCACCATTTGTGCCTGCATTAAACAAATGACTGTGTAGACTCTATCCCCTGGTGTAAATTTCAACTTAAAATGCCTTGATACAAAGCTGAAGGAGTCAGGAATCTTGAATTAGAACACAGGCTCTGGCCTGTGCCTTCTCATCTGCTGAACCAGAGATATCATATCATTTTCCTTTGACATATGGATGTATTTAGAAGAACTGAAGTTCTACCTTTGATAAAAAAGGCAAGATGGAAAGTATTCAGTATCTGGAAACTTTTAAAAAGGGGCAATATCTCCAAAGATGGAGACCCTAATGTCATTCCTTACAACTAATTTATGTTACTCTAATAAAAATAATTGTCTATACCTCTTGCTACTTGATTTTTATGAACTATTGATGAGTTTATAAACATCATTACTAGTGAGATCTGTGCCTTCATAAATAATTGCAAAATGCACAGGAAATTATGCCTCTGTTTTTCCAGTCCAAAATATTTCATATGGAAATACTGGAACATTATCCTTAACATTTTAAAATCCCCAGCTATTTTAGAGTAAATGTCAAATCACTCTACTGAAATAAAAAAAAAAGCATTTCAAATTTTCAGCTGGTCAGAACTAGAACTTTAATTTCTAGTGAATATATTAGAAATCAAGAGAGCTACTTCTGAAGAAAAATACGTTATCTCATGGTTTGAAAAAAAAAAGTTTCTTTTTTTGAAACTTCAATCTGTCTGTTTCTTCCATTAACATGTGTTATTTTTAGGCACTCCTGTTATCTTAATCCTGAACCCAAAACTTCCTATAGAGCTGATCCTAAAAGAATTTGGCAGTTGATGCTAATTCATGTATTTAGGAGGTATATCTGGGTATCTGGGACATATTATTTAATGTCCACAATGCCATTTAACTCCTTTCCCATTTTCACCATGCAATCACAGCCCCTTCTCAGACTACTTTACATATTGTGGATTTCTAATGAATGAAATTAGGAACTTGAAGGGTACTGTCCATATTGGACCAAGGGATCTTCCTTTCCCTCTTACTTTAGGCTTGCTTAATTCAGAAAACCATGAAGAATCTTTGTTAATTGCCAAGAATATTTCCAATCAAATAAAAAAAGAAACAATGTTGTGGCTTACACACAGAAGTTTTAGATTCTAAGTCCAAAGTCCTAATGCAAAGCATGGGATGCACACTATTGCATCTCATTCAAAAAGTAAAAATTGACAGTATCCAGTAGTTTGAAAAGTATGCATACAGTTTTTGCATTTTCCATTTCTCATGTATTTTTTATTTATATGGTTTGTGCCTGTGATGTATATTTTATAGCACAGACCAATTCCAGCTTTAGCTTTCAGTTACAGGTTGCTGCAGTTTTTTTATTGTAACAGGTCCTTAGACCTTCTACTTATTTTCATTTTTGGGGTTGTTTTTACTGGCCAGGTGACAGGGCATGGGGCTTATGGAGAAAAAGGCCAAAAGGGAGAACCAGCTGTGATTGAACCTGTAAGTACAGATGTGGGTGAGTTTTTCTGTAGCACTATATAACATATGTACACTGTGGGTGCATCATTATCAAACCATGTTGCTCATGATAGGATAACAGTAACCTTATCCATGATCTCTGAAACACTCACCTGTAATGTGGATGGTATCGAGTGATTACAGACAGTGGCCTGGTCCAGCCTACTCTTTTGGTCACAGGAAGTACTAACCACATGTTCCATAAAAGAAAGAGAATCTTCTTGTGCAGAGGAAAACAGAGTGTTGATCTGCTCTTCAGGCCATCTAGTATCTACAGCTTGGACAGATCTACCAACATAACTTTCAGTTTATCAAGATAACTTCCAGCATAGGCACAGGTAACACCATGACTACAGGTTTCAGCAAGGACAAGGAAGTCCCTCCGAGGGTTAATTAAATTCTTGTATGTTTAACCTGCGCTGGTGCAATCCTATTGCTAAGAGTTTAATTAAACGGTTTCTTTGGAGGTTACAACTCGGTCATAAGCACAGTAATGTATCAGTAGTTTATGCATCTTTAAACAGTAGTATAGTAACTAAGTGGCTTTTACATTAGGACTAAGTTTTACTGTAGCATGATGTTTAATGGTTAGAAACTAAAATTTAACTGAATTAAAAAAATTATACAAAAATAATGATTTTATAATATCTAGCAGAAACTGAATGCCTGTGGTTTACTCTTCTAGAATTTTCAAGAACTGCTTTCAAATTTGTATTTGATGCAAGCAGAAATTAAAGTTTAATCTGGTTTTTATTTCATGGAAAATTGGTACAGAATTACCTAGGGAAAAATTAGCTTAAGTTGAAGTCTGAAAAAATACTGTGATATGTCATTGTGACCTCTGGATTCTGTGATCCAAAAGCTCCTTCTTAATTCTATATTTCTGTCTCAGGATTAGAATTTGGTAAACTTACTGATGAATAAATTTAAAGGAGTACAATAATGAACAAGTTTGAAATAAGATTGTGACATCTCAGTCGTGATCTGTGAAGAAGCTCAAAGAGTGTTAGCTCATGAAATACATGACTTTTTTAAACCATTGCAAGGTACATTTAGTTTAGATCTATAATACTACAATTAACTTCAAGCTAGTTTGTCCAGTCCTCCTTCCTATGGAAAGCCAATTAGTACAAGTGAGGATCACATGGTAGGACTTACCATGACCTGGAATTTGGATTAGCATTTACTCTCACAAAAAGGAACTAGGAGATGCTATAAGATCCATAACATAGGAATAGTCAGTTATTCACATCAAATTCTTCAACAGCATTAAAAAAAATTACTTTAAATCCACTGTTAGGAGACCCCTTCAGTCTAGAAGTCTTTCTCACTTTTAAAGCCACACAACAATTCAGATTTTAATTCTAGTAACTTTAGAGAGAAGATTCCTGGAAAAGTTTATCAAAACACTAAGAAATGTTAACTTTAGTACTTCAGATAAAAAGATTTTTTATATTTTCCTATAAGACACAATAAAGTTAATGTCGTGTTTCATCTACCCCTAGGGTATGCTCATTGAAGGACCACCGGGACCAAGAGGACCTGCTGTAAGTGTATTAATCACAATTTCCTTTATTTCATTTAATTTATCCACTCTGCTTTTGTGTCCATGAGTTAAACACAATATCTGTCATCTTATAGCTCCCAAATGGTATATCAGACTTAACACTTTCAGAAGGGAGTAAAAAAGGGTCACCTCTAGCATTTTCAGTGACTGCATACTACAAGCTGAGTGCACATGAATATCTAAGTTTTGAATGTTGACCATGAATCTTTGTAAGAAAAAAAAATACCATCTTATAAATTATTTTATCCAAATACATATTAATCATAACTTTCCAAAGGGAAAAAAGTTCAAAAGTACTGCAAGCATTCAGCATAATTATGTCATTCATTTTCTGTAGGGTCTTACAGGTCCCCCAGGTCTGCAAGGTCCAGTTGGTCCTCCAGGTGACCCTGGTGAAAGGGTAAGTCAACAAACATTATCCTTTGTATTCATGGGATATCTTGCACTAATTGCTATAAGAGTGAGTTAGATCCTGCTCTGAAATAGATGCACATAGGTTAAGAAACTTCAGTGCAACTGAGGCTGATTCATTCAGCTAAGGAAATCAACTGAGAATCTGGACAAACATTTCCTTAGTGGTAGAAATATGTACTGTAAATACAGGAGGAGGAGGAAAGTGAAGATCCTATTTGTTTATATTTCTCTGTTTTGATGTATTTTAAAATATAATAAGTAATAGATGCAAACATTTCGTATAGATTTGAATGAGTTTTAAAAAAACAGTATGGCCTCATCTATATGTACAAATACAGAGAAAGACAGGTTCTGCAGAATCAAAATACACATGGGAATATTGAAGGTGATGGACAATATTTAGATGATCTTGGAAGAATGTATTGGCCATATTAAGTAATATATGGCATAAGAACCCTATCCAGTAATGAAAATAATTTAAATATAAGCTATTATATTAGTGTTATACATTCTCATAAGTCTTTCCTTACTACCACAACCAACACAATTTTAAAACAGCCTAAATATATTTATTTGATGAAAATATACTACTAAGAACTTTCCTGTCTTTTATGAGAGATAGTTTAGTCACAAGTCTTGCATTTTCACGCTGTATTTATGCATACAAGATGTTGAGAAGATGCTACCAGTTCACTGAATAATGAGATAATGTTAAAACCCCAACAATTCTTCACCTTGCTAGTAAGTCAGCATCCACATTTCTTTAGTATTTATTTCCTGCAGATTAACTGAATATTTTGGAATTTGAACTTATAAAATGGTAATTTTAACACATTGTAATGGAATAACTACTGATAGTACTTAGTTTTGTAACTGTCTGCCAACTGAATTCATCATAAGGAAATTCTTGACTAAGCACATTGTGTGCCTGTCATGGAACAGACACATGACACGAATAAATAATTGTAGCAATTAGGCTGAGTGGAGAATGGACTGAGAACAGTCCTGCAGAGAAGGTCTTGGGGGTGTTGGTGGACAAGAAACTCCACCTGACCCAGTAACGTACACTTGCAACCAACCGTATCCTTGGCTGCATTGAAAGAAGCCTGACCAACAAGTCCAGGGAGGCAACAATTCTCCTACCCTACACCACTCTTGTGTACCTCTACTATGTAGACAGGCAGAGGGATGAGGGAGATGGCTACAAGAGAGATGGAGAGAGACTTTTTAAGGACACATAATGATAGAACAAGGAATATGTTTTTAAACTGAAAGAAGGCAGGTTTAGATTCATGCTAGGAAGAAATTCTTGACTGTGAGGGTGGTGAGGCATTGGAGCAGGTTGCTCAGATGGCTGCACCGTCCCTGGAAGTGTTCAAGGCCAGGCTGAATGGGGCTTTAAGCAACCTGGTCTAGTGGAAGGTGTCCCTGCCCATGGCAGGGGGGTTGAAACTAGGTCTTTAAGGTCTTTTCCAACTCAGACTATTATATGAGTGTAAATGTATGTAAGTGGCTCAAAAGTATGTAAGTGACTCAAAAGGTTTATTTTACATAGTTATCTTTTCGTTCTCATCCCTTTTTCTCTCATCTCTCTGTTCTCTTAGGGTCCACCTGGTCGCCCTGGTCTTCCTGGTGCTGATGGTTTAGCAGGTCCCCCAGGTACCATGTTAATGTTGCCGGTAAGTTATGATTGCAGGGTCACCAACCTACAAAAAGGGGAAGTGTCTTTCGAGAAATGTGTAAGTATTTTGTCTGTGGAATGAGAGATACAGAGTTTCTTGTATGCTCTAAGCATTTGAAGTTCATATGCTGCCTTTTCTTCCTGAAACAAAACATATGCTTTAACTCCTGCATGGCTGACAGATTGGAACCTAATGAATGAATTACAGACTGCAAATCTCCTTATATTTTCAATAGTAACTATTTTTTGCTATGATATGTCCTAAACAACGAGTTTGCTGTTGTACAGAGAGCCTGTACTCCCAACAGGCATGTGTGCTTTCAAGTCTCATTGACATGGAGAATTTTAAGCATTCCATGCTTAAAATTGGACTTCAGTGTCCTCTTTGAAGAGTCAGTGCATCCTTTGAATAGAAATATATGCACATGGCCAGCTCTGCTCCCACTGGAGTCAAAGCAAAACACCATCTGTTTTAGCATGTGGAGGAACAAGCCCAAAGCTGTTAAAGGATCTTGCAGTTTTGTGGTATGAAAAGTACTGTGTGCATGGAATTCATTATTCCTAAATGTATGTGTATATGCAAAAGATCCATGTCAACTCTGGGCATAGGCAAGTTGGATAAACTGTTGTGGGCAGTGAAAGATTCACGGCCCTGATATCCAGTGTGCCTATGCCATACCTTTGGAAAGCTCTGCTTCTTGTTGCAGCTTAGCATTTCTGCAACATTGCAAAGCTTCTGCTAGCAGTTCCATGAGCAATAACAGAACCACGAGAATGAGTTTTATTCTGTAATTTATTTTGAAATTGTCGGAAATGACACAAAAGTCTTTTATTTGAGATATCAAACATTTTTCAAATTTAAGTCTGCCCTAAATTAAATTGCATTTTTTTCTGTCGGTAACTACCAACGTACAGAGAACTAATTAATTTTGATAGCCATTTTTATTGAAGTTTTGCAGAAAATTAAGAGTCTATTTTGGCCTCTTTTTGAAACAAATAAGCAAGCAAACAAATAAAATGAAACCCAAAATCCTATGAAATCAAGAAAATATTTGCTCTTAAGGGATTAGATTTAGACCTCAATTCTAAACTTTATATTCATCTTGGATCCAGTGGCCTGGATCTTCTGAAGTCAGTGGAATGAACTAGACTGTGACCTTTTGTCTTTGAAGTGGTTTGCACAGTTGCAGCAAAAAAACAAATATGAATTTGATTTGATAAATTCTGAGTCCTTTTCTTGTGTTTATACTTGCAGTTCCGCTTTGGTGGAGATGGTGAGAAAGGCCCTACAATCTCAGCTCAGGAAGCTCAAGCACAAGCCATTCTTCAGCAAGCTAGGGTGAGCACAAGGAGCCTTCAAACAAAACTGCCACAAGGGTACAGCTCCAAAACCTAATCTGTTTTATATCATGTAGGATATGAAGTCAAAGACGGGGGCTATTTGTTAACACATTGTGAAATTGTATTAATGTAGAATATGTATGCTGGCTCACAGCTTTTTCATGATACCTATTGTTCTGTTTGTTTGTTTTCTCAGATTGCTATGAGAGGTCCACCTGGTCCTATGGGACTCACTGGAAGACCAGGTCCTGTGGTACGTAAACAGGGACAGAGGTTTAAGAACACAGTAATGCAGGACATGGATCCCATTCTGGTCTTGCGTACACCTCTGTATTTGTGCTTATTTTATTTGAAATTGGTATTATGTAATTAAAGCCATAGCTTGTATTCTTATTCAAGGTCTGCAATGTAAGCTGAATACTAAATAGGCTTTTATTGTAGATTTTGTGGTATTTGGATAGAGCACAGTGGTAGACTTACAAAACTAGTAAATAGTTTTACAAAGATAATTACATATGTCTCTACAGTCAGTCATCTCTGTAATAATATTCATACAATTTCTTGTGGTAAATGTGAAGCTCTACAGTAGGAGATAATAAAGTGTGTGCAGAATCACCTTTGCTCAATATTTAAGTGGAATCTGGAAAGTTTTTAAGAGGCATTCCTTTAAGCAATTAAGAGCCATGCAGATTTCTAAAAGAATTATACTTTTTTTACTTCAGTCGTGAATTTTACTTGACTCCTAATACCAAATGATCTGGAAATGGCCCTGTGGATGTTAAAAAACTTAATATTTATACAAAGTCTGTATACTTTGTATTTTTAAGCAGATCTGTACAAGAGTAATTCTTCTCTAGGGTAATTCTTCCAAAGTAAATAGTTACTACCAAGTAGAGAATCTATCTCACAGACTCCTGATTCATCATGATTAGATATGCAATACTGACAAATAGTCAAACATATTTGGTCTGTTTAACAAACTCATACACTATTTCCAGCAGTATATTTAAATCAAGTGACCTGTAGGGTAACATTCAGTCTATATAGACAAAAAAACTATAGCATTTCTGTAAGCAAGGAGTACTTTGTAAAAACTGTTATAAAAATGACAGTGGTTTGACCTGGCCTCATACTCATGCTTTCATGTTTTAAAAGCCTTCATGAATTTCTGTATGCAAAGTTCAACAAATGAATAATATTGATAGTTGTTTTGCTTCTAAACCACCAGGAGGCTCTAGAAATCCAACTCTTTGATCTAGCAACGTTTTTTGCCTACAGTTGCAAAAGCAAGTTTATTGGTCTGTAAATTGTTTGTCTGCCTAGCTTCTTTTAAGAATGAAAAAGTTGGAGCTTTTACTCCTAATATGAATTGTATTTTGTGAAATAAAAGGTACATTTACAAATGTATTAGTTACTAAAAATCTTAACCATAGCACTGTCAAAGCCCCAGTGTAACCTCGACCGAGTCTGGAGTTCCCATGCTTAATTAACACAGCATACAAAATAAATTTCTGCCTACAAATATTAAATGTAATTAATTATATTAATTAAAAAAAAAACGTCAGAGAAACCCAAAGCGACAGTCACCACTTACCAAAGCCAATCTTCTTTCCACTGCCAGTACCAGTTTGGGATCTGATTTTCGTTTTGGTTAGGACTTGACTTTCAGTACCTACAAGGTCAGTGGAAATCTTTCCACTCCAGGATGGGAGACTCAGCACTAAGGCAAACCATGAGATTACTTCTTTCTTTCATTGTTCACGATGGTGAACATAGGAGGATTATCAATTTTCAAAGGTCTGCAGCATTTCATATCAAATACATAGATCGAGTCACAACTCGTTTCAAAGGTCAGAAATGCAAAAATTCTTTTGCATGTAGTAGCAAACTCCTGTATGTTCTTTCCCTGAGCCTGTATTCTGTGTGTGCATGTCAAGATTTTTTTGGTTTGTTTTGTCTGTTTTAGTGAGACCACTAACTTACTTTGACTAGTTCTGCCCCAGATTCCATGTACAGTATCTTGCCTCGAAGGAATATCTTCAGGAATATCTTGAAGGTCTCTTTATGAGTAAAATTTACTCTTAAAATCTGTATCACCATTT
The DNA here is from genome assembly GCF_009829145.1 of Chiroxiphia lanceolata. Classification (NCBI taxonomy): domain Eukaryota; kingdom Metazoa; phylum Chordata; class Aves; order Passeriformes; family Pipridae; genus Chiroxiphia; species Chiroxiphia lanceolata. Next base: position 20,003,994 of record NC_045645.1, on the reverse strand, counting down.
CATAATAATAAGGAGATGTAGTTATATAGATTCTCCACTTCTGCAGGGTCAGATGCACAAAGGACTTGATTAAAAGTTCATTACAAGAATAGACAGGGTATTTTTCTTTGACTGTAGTGATCTTCGGATTGAACTCTGTTATTTTCTGTACAACACAAATAGAGAAAGGTAAAAAGAGGTGGCTTTTGCTTCTGTTGCCTTCCCTTTGATGAATGCACTTCTGTTTGCATTACTTATGTTCTTACTGTGCTCATATTTAGCTCTCAAATATTAATATAGAACAAAGAGTTACATTTGATCTCCTTCAAATCGATGGGAGTTCTCTTCAGGAAGAACTATTTTTGCGTACCTAGAACCAGTGTCTAGACAATGATATATCGTGGCTATCTGTAGATTCAAATGGTAAATTCATACCTCCTGCTGAATAGAAGATTGTTATTGCTCCCTGTAATTCATGTATAGAAATAAAAAGTAACTTCTTAATTTAAGGAGGCTTTTGTGCATTTAGACAATGTATGTTGCTTTTTTTCATCAAGGGTGGACCTGGAGCAGCAGGTGCTAAGGGTGAAAGTGGTGAACCAGGTCCCCAGGTACAATAATATTCCCTGTTATGTTTGAGAGTGTTTATCTTAAAAAAAATGTATTCATATCAATTAGAAGAAATCAATCAATTATATGCTTTCTGCACGCAATTGCAGACAAATAGCTTTTATGATACTATCTTAATTAAATTCAATAACTTGATCAATATTAAAATCTTAATTAAAATCAATAGCTTGATTGTTCATTTTGAAAAATGAAAGTAACAGTCTTTGTATAACAAAGAGCAGTTATCACATGTAGAGTGTTATCACTTGAAAACCTGTTTTAATATTGTCACTTCAGGCCCTTTTCTGTGTTCAATAATCACATTAGTCTGCAACTGTATGACCTGGGCCTCTGTCATACAGAGGTGAGGGAGGTTGAATTTAATTCATAATTAGAGAGCCTATTTTCAAGAAAGACGTGACATAGCAAGAATAAGTCTTTAGGAATCAGTGCATGCTTTGCTTTTCAGCTTACTATTATATAAACTGCTATGTAGTGATGTTAAAGAGCACTGAAATTATTTTTGGATGGCTGGCCCTTACCATTGCTTTTTTCACCGGCATTTGGATGGAGAATGAGAAAATTTCTACAGTCATGCCCACACAGTCATCAGTCAAAGTAACATATGTTTGAAAAGTGAAATTAGATTTTTCACTCTCCCTGTACTTAAAACCATGTTGTATAATGCTAAGGCAGCATGTGAGCTGTTTACCAGCACAGCTCATGTTTGTATATAAGTCAGGGATCTGAAATAAGCACTCTTAGTTTTCATCAAATATGTATAATATGACTAAATAATTTTGACCTGAGAGGAAGAAGCTACAGGACTGAGATCTCCAAAGTCATGGAAAGAGTGTGAGAAACTTTTACATTAAAAGGATGAATTATGCCATGGATAGTGCCATCTCATGAAAACTAGGGTTAAAATTGGTAGTGCTAAGGCCAGTTTGGATGCCCATGTTCTTTTAAAACTAATGGGAATTTGGGAACCAGAATCCATCTCCTGGGGGAACAATGCAGCTTTGTGTATAAAAAAATCTTATCTTGTTCTTGAGGTGAGGTTTTTAACTAACTTCTAGCTGACATTAATGTGATTCTAAGAATTGCACTCTTTAAATTCAGGGTCCTCGTGGTGTTCAAGGTGCCCCCGGTCCAAGTGGAAAAGCTGGCAAAAGGGTAAGTAGCATATGGATCAGCTCTGCTCTGGGTAAATAGTTTTTATTAAATATTAACTGATTCCACTGCATTTTCAAATGTTTGCCCCTTTTGGCTTTTGCAGGGACGGCCTGGAGCTGATGGTGCCAGAGGAATGCCAGGTGAACCTGGTGCAAAGGTAAATAATAATAATAAGACCTGAGGCTTTATTGCAGTCTTGGAAGGGGCTGGACAGATTTTATGTAGGTATCACAGTTTCATCCAGGCCAACCCAAAATTCTTCTCTTAAGTGAAAATACTGAGGTGTCAGATAGCTGGGTCAGAAGCAAGAGCTGAAAATGAATCATCCATTTAAAATATGGTAATTAATGTTAATGGCTAGTAGTCTGACCTTGAAGAAACTTGATTCTTGGGGCATGATTTCTCTCTCTCTGAGTCAGTTTCTAGTTACAGAGTATCAGTAATAGTAAAGTCAGTTTTGCAACTGCAAAGTGCAGCTAGAATCAAGATTTTAATTTCAGTGTGAACTTCTTTTTATAAATAGCGTAACTACAGCACAGGGAAAAAGTTGATGTGGCATCTTCTCTTGCTACAATGCGTAGAAGCAAATTTTGTGAATTTGATCTATATGATCACCCCCATGTGTTTAATTTAAAAACAAAAATGTACATATAACCAAGGGTAGAAATTAACTTGTAGAGGGAAGGTGCAATTTATTCAGAGTAAGCAATGCATAATGTAACAGTCATTTGCTAAAGCTGTGATTTCTTCTTTCCTAGGGTGACAGAGGATTTGATGGTCTTCCTGGCCTCCCTGGTGACAAAGGTAACAGGGTAAGAAGAAAAATATGTATATTTATACAACACCAAATTGATACTGTCACAGAAATAATGCACTCTTCATTAAGAATAGCACTGAGAAATAAGGGGAAAGTTAAAACAGTGTTTCATGCTTTTCACGCTACAGAATAATATCTGTACTGTCAGGCAATGCATTCTTCATGAAACTTTTTAGTAATATCAATCAATAGACAACGATTCATATATATAGTAATGATTTAAATATATTTAAAGAATTCAGATCACATCTTCAGCTAGGTTTTGCTCTAATTTTCTTAGTTAAGGAATTTGCCTGTTGGACTCAACTGTCATTGTAAAGGAAATAGTAATAGGAAAAGGAAATTAGCATGAAGTTTCTGTATCAGGACCATGACAAATTTTAACCTGCTGAGAAGCTTGCTCAACAAAATGCATATGAATATTTGAATTGCAGACTGAATTTTTTAGTGTGGCTTATTCCAGCAACTGAAACTTAAAGAAAGATCACAGTCAGGTCAGATAAGTTACGAAAACTTGTAGTAATATTTAAAACAACTAAAATACTTGCTCCTTATGTCATACAAATCTATGGGATGAGGTTTCATCTTTCCCTACATAGTGTCGAAATAATCGCAATCAGGGATTTCTGCTTTAGATTATACCCCTAATTGTAGGTGCTAGCAACAATGTGCCTGAATGTCCCTTCTTTACTACTGTCCTGGTAAGTGCAATGCACCATAAAAGAAAAAGTGAATGGGGATGTCAACAAAACCATTTTCATATGTGCTAAAGCTTGATGACCAAGAAATTATTACGTCATCCTTCAATGGGTAAGCACAGTTGCATTTCCTAGAAAATCTCAACTGTGTTGGCTACTGAGCCATAATGTAGTTCTTTTTAATAGCGTCTAAGGATACTGCTTTGAGTTGTGTTTGCAATGGGGAAAGAAATTCTGGTGTCATAAAGAATTTTTTTATTCCTCTTTCATCATCCCCTCTTCTTAGAGTGTAAAGCAGTTGGCACATCTCATAATTGAAACACAGCCTGCTCAGCAGGTGAACAGCAGAGGGGGCTCGGCATTAAGCACTTGCCACTGCTGCACTCTGAGGGCTGAGCAGAAATCTGGTCTGAATCAGGGAATGTGTGTCTGCTTTCCAGTCTGGAATACTAGAATTGTCTGTGTGGCACCTTCCAAGTCATAAAAAAATATATTTTTTTTTTTAAATATTCAACTTGTTTCATATTTCCTAAAAAACAAAAATTAACTCCGCCTAAAATAGAAGAATAAGTTTGGATTGAAATTTGTAAAATAATAATGGAAATAATGACTTCTTTTCATCATTTCTTTCATCCCACTATATAAAAATCACTACTTTCTTGTGTTTCTGTGGAGATCTTCTGTAAATGTACGCACTGTGATCTTTGTGAAAGCAGCTCAGTTCAAAGGCAGATCAGATGGCTGGAGCTCTTGGAGTCACATATACTGACATATAATGGAAATGTTCAGTTGTCTTTGGCTTGCAATAATAAGCACAGCAAGACAAGGGAAGCGATTTTTCTCTTGTGGTTATATTTCAGCTGTAAAAGAATAGATGTTGAAAACCCATATCTTTAGAGTAGAAGTTTTAGACTGGTTTTAGAATTAGTCATATTGCATCTATGAGTTGCAAATTGGATGTCTCTCTGAGGCTATGCCTCTGTCAAACGCAAGTTGTCAGACAGGAGTTCATGGATGAGATTCCCTGATTTCCAATGTAGAGCAGATCACACTACATGGTGCAATATTTATTTTGACCTCAGTATCTATGACTTTGAACTTTTCTTATTTAGATTTACTAGGTGCATTACTCTTCTATTTGGGGGATGTACTCTTGGGTATATGAGGAAGTTACCTAAAATTCCCTAGGAAAGCTTGGAAGTGTAAAGAACAGAGCCACTAAACAGTGACTCCATATATCTCTACCAGAATCCACAGCAGTGGTCAGGCTCCTTGGAGACACTGATAAAATTAAGGTAAACAGCATGAATACTTGGTTGTTGTCCAATGCCAGAAGGAAGTCACAGTCTAAAAGCCCATGGCCCACAAGGAGGTCAGTCGGTGGTGTTTGAGCTACGTAGCACACTAGTTCTCTTTAGGAATTGGGAAAGAAAAATAAACCCTAAAAGTATGGTCCAGAATCTACTGAGGCTCTGCATATATAGACTTGAAAAGCCCAAACCTCTGAAGGGAAGTGTGGAAGTCTGGCTGCCTTCCAAAACCTCAGACAAATCAGTCCCAAGGCTCTTAGTGACTGGTGCCAAGGTGTGTGGTTCTGAAAAGGGGTCAGTAAACTTCTCGTATGTATATTCCAGGGCCCAGCTATAGGTTTATTAACTTCTGACCCATGTACACAAGCCTTGTTTTACTGCCAGTAATACACTGTGTAGAGAAAGCGGGAAGGTGTTGATGAGACAAAGGAAAATGTGGGTAACACTATCTTTTGTAGCAGTAGAAAATGTTACAGAGTGAAATTTTACAAATACAAATAATTAAGTTTTCAACAAAGCTCATTTGTTTTTATACTACTGTAATGGAAGATTTTACTGAGTACTGTAACCTACAGATTTATATCACCATGTCAAGACGTGTTTTGACACATCAAACCTCAGCTAACACATTTGTTTTCATTTCCTTTCCCATCCATTATTGTTTCCAACAGCAGACATTATTTTAATGACTTTCCCTGTTCTACAGGGAGATCGTGGCCCACAGGGACCTCCTGGCTTACCTGGTGAAGATGGGTCAAGAGTAAGTTGCTATTCACACAGGAAAATCTAAAGTGAATCCTCAGGTAATGGGAACATGGTCACAATACATGTTCAGTTTTTGTCTAGAACTTGTTTTCCTTTTGTACAAAAATAGGGAGAAGATGGGGAAGTTGGACCAAGAGGTCTCCCAGGTGAAGCTGTAAGCAATTCTTTCTTATTCTTCTGTTTCTGTTACGAACAAAAGTCACTTTCAGTTTTTTTCCTTTCTGTTGAACTGTTCTGAATTCCAGGTATAAAAATTATTGCATGTGTGTGTATATAGAGAATACTGATTATACCTGAAAAGCAAACAAATTAACAGTTTTATTAGGGATGAAACACCACTTACAATATTAGAATTCAACCAGGGATATATCCAGCCAAGTATATACAACTTTCAGAGTCACAAAGGCTATTTCTTATCCTGTTGTGTAAAATCAGTCACTACAGTCCTTGATACATGACAATATAATCAAGCCCCTGTTTCTTTTAAAAGGTTTTCTAAGCATCTGCTTATTAGAAAATTAGGCCTGTATTCACCCCTTTTTTCACACTACTCTGCTTCATTGTTTCACGTTTCACATGCAGAATTTCCACTGCTGTCAGTTGGAATTCTGCAGGTGCTGTCACTGCAGAACAGAGTTCTGCATTGCAGGCAAGAAATCAAGCCTCAGAAAGGGGAATTTTACCCTAAATGTCTGATGTACTGCTGCTTACTCACAAAGTACAGCGAAGTTGCTACAGAGTCAGTGTTAGTGATTTGTGACTATATCATACATGAGGAGACTGGAGACTCAGTTCTGCCTACTTTAGCAGCATGGCATGAATGATGACACAAATGATAAAAACTAATATTCATTTGCATAGTATAACATAGATTATGTTATAGACTCAAATCTTGTTCACCCTATTTAGGAGAACAGCCATTGGTCTTCTGTGGAAATTTCTAGGGGTAAGAAGAACAAATCTGATTTTGGTTTCCGGACTGCCTTCCATTTATTATAATAAAATTATTAGCAATTTTTAATTATTTATTGGATCTTTAGTAAAGATAAAACCACTATTTTACAGTTAGAATAGCAGTATAGAATATGACGCACCATCGTGTTTTCAAAAGACAGGAATATAAACATGTATGCTACTGTTCAGGTCAGACTTCTAGACCAAGACACAGCTGAAACTTTAGTGGAAGATGCTGTCCCAGTATTCTGCACCAGGAAATATAAATAGCAATCTCCTACCTTTTTTTGAAATGATAATATAGCAGCTAAATCAGAGCTTTCCCTTCCACTGACATCCTATTCAGACATAGGGAGTCCCTGAGGTGAATCTGTTACCGGTGAACTTTTTCCTTTCTTTCTTTTTTCCTAAACACTCTTCATCCTTCCTACTCCTTATTACATCCTTTGCTCAGTCCTGCTCATGGATGTCTCTGTTCAGAAAAAATCACACAGGTGTTAATAAGTGTTTCTTCTCTTACAGGGTCCACGGGGATTACTGGGCCCCAGAGGAACACCTGGTCCCCCTGGACAACCTGTATGTATGAATTGATCTGTTTGCAATTTCCAGGAGAAAAAAATGGAAGTCCACTGAAAGTTGCTCATGTTTATATTGTTTGTTGTAGGGCATTGCAGGTATTGATGGACCTTCAGGCCCAAAAGGAAACATGGTGAGTAGTAAACTGGGAATTAGAAAGGGAGTAAGTTCTAAGAATCCTTTCTGTATTCACCCATACCTGCTACTATAGCGTCTTTTCCATTTAATTAAACTTTTCTGTCAAAATATTCAGGTTTATTATGATTTTATATAGAAAAGAGAAGCCTTCTGTTACTCAGTTTTCAGCCAGAAGGCCTAACCATGATTTCTCTCAAGCTCCTTTAGCACCATGGACTCCAGTGCTTAGGTCCTATGTGTGGGCAGTTATTCTCTATTAAAGAAAAGGTCATGATATTCATTAGCATGAAAAAATATCATACTGGATAAAAGTTGGTGGTAGACTTTAAAGAGGGAGGAACAATGATGAGTTTGTATTCCTTTCAGTTTTGACAATGAAGATCTATAGTGCAGAAATGCAAACCTAATGCCCTACTATTTTTTTGTGTGATAGGGTCCTCAAGGGGAACCAGGACCTCCTGGTCAGCAAGGAATTCCAGGCCCACAAGTAAGTGTAAAATAACTCCCAAGAAATACGATGTAATGTGCAGCAAATGTTTAATAAATGGAAATTACTAAAAGGTTAATTTTTCATGTGCAAAACTGATAAAGCTTCAAGGATTTTATAAATAATGCTGCAAATATGCTGAGGGCAGTGGGAGCAGAGTTTTTAAGCAAGTTTTCAGAGGGATTTTTCATTCAGGAGAAAAATGACTCATTCAGTGTTCCTGGAATGCAGCAGGAATGGCCACACCTGGAGGAGGGTTCTGAATAGGATCTTGTTACAGACCTACTGCCAGAATAGTGGCTTGTGCAAAAGGCTCACACAAAACTGATCTAACTTGTAAGGGGAAAAAAGCTAGTTATATTTGCCAGTGTGTTTAAACAGATTAATGAGGGACCTTTAGTAGGGTGAATGTATGTATATTGTTCTCCCTGCTTTCTCACACTGGTTTCTTTCTAATAGGGGCTTCCTGGTCCTCAAGGTCCTATTGGGCCTCCTGGTGAAAAAGTAAGTTACAGCCTTATTTTGTAATGTCACAGTCAGTTCTGTGCAACAACCTTGTTTATGAGCTTGAAGGCTTTGCTATCTTTTATGGAATAGTAACCTAAATGTAAAAATCAGGAGATCTTCCTGAAATCATCAAGTAAATGAATAACCAATAGAGGCCTGGCTTTCCTCTCGTATATTTTTTCACAAGCATAACGTCCTTTATTTTGGTTTAATTTTCTGTTATTAGCTTCAAAATCCCATCTACAATATTAAACAGTGTGTACTTGTATGTTAATTAATTTTAGAGGAAGCTGCAAAAATTATTTTTACTAATCCCTTTTTTATGACAAAGTTTTACCTACTCAAGTCTGATTCTGTTTTTTCAAGGACTACAGTTTGGCGTAACTCTGCATACTGTAGGGTCATTTGGTGGTTTTTTTCTGATCTGTTTTTACATGTTCTTGTGGCTTGAAACACGTCTTCTGGTAATTTTAAAACTGTCACTACTGAATTTTACGCTAATTTACTTTTCTTCCCTTTTTGCTGAATTCCTGCTCAATTAATTCTTCTTTGATTTTTCTCCTCCTCGCTGTTTATTGTATTCTTTTAGAGAAAATGAAGGAAATTTTAGGAAACAGTACACATACTTTTTACCTGTCAGTGTGCCTAAGAGGTGTTATTCTAGCAAAATGGACTGCTTCCACAATATATACATTTCCAAGGCTCTCACAAAAGCATACCACACCTTTCAGCTACGAGCACTGGGGTTCTGTAACCTGTACTCTGCCTCTTGAACTTGATATCTTTCACTGGCGAATCCTTTTATTCCTGAAATTCTAAATAACAGTTGATTTTATACACTGGAGAATTCTTCCCCATCTTGTGTTATGTGTGTGCATGTTCATAGAGTAATTTTGAAGCTTCTTCTCAGGCAAACATCTCATTAAAAAATATGGGTGGTTTGTGTTGGCTAAAGATTGTAAGAACTGGCCTTGCACTCTTGCATTTATATATATGATAGTGTTATTCTGGCTTTAGTTTTGTTATATTTTTGGTTTATCCTTGATATCCACATCAAGGGATTTACATATAACTGCATTTTATATCCTTAGCTCTTAAAGACAAATGTGTTTGACATGTTTGCTATTGTTCTTAAGATGGGTGTCTGTTACTGCATTTAGGGACCACAGGGCAAGCCTGGCCTTCCTGGTCTTCCTGGTTCTGATGGACCTCCTGTAAGTAACCAAATATTTAATCCCTTGAATGTTTAGATACTTTTACCAAGTGATAAATATTTATGGATACCTCTGTTGCAAAAACAAAATGGAGGGGGAAAATAGTGGTAGTCCAAGTCGGCAACTGCTTTTAGTACTGAGTATGACTGTGTCCCCTCACAGCTTCTTGCCCACCCCCAGCCTATTCACTCATAAACAATTATCTATTAATCTTTTGTTTCATTAAATGGCCTTTAAATTTTGCAGAATTTGCAAAATTTGCAAATTTTGTAAGAAAGAAAAGCAGTGGATTGGCTAATGTTTTGAGTGCTGCAGTGTTAATGTCAGTGATATAGAAGAAAGTCTAAGATGTAAATTTATTTTAAAAGAAAATCACAGTTTAAAACAAAGACATAGAACGTTGAAACTAAATCAGCCTTCTCCTGACTCCTGTGATAAATTCTGTAATTTTAAAAATAATTTTAGGAATGTCTTCATGCTGCAATATTAATCACTCTTCTTTCAAAATCAAAGTTGAGAGTTTCTTGCATTAAAAACCTCTTACTGCTGAAACATTAACTAAACAGAAGGGATGATGATGATATTCCTGAAAATATTGACATGAATGTAACTATTGTCCAGCTTTTCCTTCATTATGTAAACTAAATTGGTATTAAAAGTAAAATCTTTCCTCAAAATTTTGTGTGTCTCTTCTAATACAGAAGAAATGTGATTAATGTCCTGAAATTCAAATGTTTAAATAATCGTATTTTTATAATAAAAAGTCATTACTGAAAACTCAGTATTTTTCAAATCAAATACATTTCTCCTAAATCAGGGCCATCCTGGCAAAGAGGGTCAGTCTGGGGATAAAGGTGCATTGGTGAGTTTTAAAACTTTTCCATCTATTTACATAGATTTCAAAAAAATTTTTGGCTATTTTTCAGCTGTATGACATATTTAGTGCTCCAAGAACTACTTAAAAAGCTGATAGAAAACCCATGACACATTCAAAGCATCTGTATGCAGACAAACATATTTATTGCATTTGAAATATTATAGACATTGTAAATAATATAAAGCCTACTCTTTCAAAGTAAAATTCATTTTGGAGTTGGCAGAGTGGCAATCAATAAAAGGCGCATACATTTCATATAAATAACTTGTAGATATTTTGAGTTTTCAATTCTGTTGTATGGAGTACCCACAAGAGTTCTTCAGAACCTACTTTTCTGAAGATGTAAAAATGCGTGCAGAGACCTTGCATTTTTTAGGTCATCTTCAACTAAGTGTAAAGTAATTTTTTTTTTCCTTGTAAAGCCCTGGAGGGACTTGGGGCTCTTTAAATTGTTCTACTTGCTCAGTATTGACACTTATTTATCCGGAATAGCACTCATTGTAGCACCTGACATCAGTTTCAGTTTCAGTACTGTTTTCAGGGACAATGATAAAAAGTTGTATTCCGGATGACAGGATGAATGAATTAATAGGACATTTCAGAAAGTACAGTACCACTGACATCAGCGTGTTATATTTGTCCAAAATGTTATCTGTTAGAGGCTTTTACATTTTATCCTGATTTCTTAAGAAAATGAAGTTTACACAGAGCATTTATGATTTGAAAGTACAGGTGTATGACCATCTGTCAGTTGTTCCTTAAATCTTTTGAATTTACTGCTCAATTTCAGCCAAATTTGATAGAAAGTTCAGTTTCTCAGAGATGTTAACAGTCTAAAGGTTTTGTGAAAAGACACATTGGAATGAGAAAAAAGACACTAACAATGTCCCCATTAGTGAAAGATTTTGTTATCTGTTCATCTCAGACATTGGAAAATCAACAGAGCAGCTCAGCCTCACACAGGGGTATGTTTCCAGGCATCTTTGTTTCCACTGTTCACAGAACTCAGTTTCTTTAGGCAGCAGTCAATATTGATAGCACCACGAGCCTTTTAGCTTTCAGGCTTGGAATCTCTCTTTTTTTTTTTTTTTAAACTATAACTTTTATTTTCCCCATAATTTTTATCTCTACTTTTGACTTGTGTCATCATCATAATTAACATAAATTTTCTCCAGTAAAACACCACTGATTTCTAATCTGCATCTTTTTTTTGTTTCTGATTGTTTGTTACTATTTACAATTACCATTGTTTCAGATAATTTATATTGTAGATAGCTACTTCTAAAATATACAAGTAGATTCAAGATCATAATTCTATTAATAGTTTATAGTGACATTGAAGGGTGCTTTGTGATGTCTTAACTTTTCTTAATGGCAGGCAGCCCAGTGTTATTTTGCTGTTTCACACAAGACTGCTGCATTATAGTGAAAGAATAAGGATTAGGCTCAAAAGAGAACTGCTTGCTAACCAAGTACTGTACAAAGGTTCTTTACTCCAATATATTTTAGGGTCCTCCAGGTCCTCAGGGTCCAATTGGCTATCCAGGTCCTCGTGGTGTAAAGGTAAGATTTAGTTATTGGATTCCTCCCCACACCCCTTTGAATGTATGCGTGTAAGTAATTCTTTATATTCTTCCTTTAGGGTGCTGATGGTGTCCGTGGACTCAAGGGATCCAAAGGTGAAAAGGTAAATCTGACTGCAGTTAATTCTTTTCCCTTTTTTCACTGCAACATCTTCTGTCTCCTTCACTGCAGTGTGCTTTATCTTGCAGCAGTGGGTTTATTTTTGCCTTTCCCTAAGGACATACAAAGCCCAATTTCTAAATCAGTGACCTCCATGGTTATTTATGCTGGTACAGACTGAATATAAAACCTTCAGTTGTTAGAATGGTTTTGAATCCTCCTCACACCAGTTTAAGTAACTTCTCTCTAAAGTGCCCTTAAGTAGAGAATTAGACATTCCCTCTCTTGTTGGTAGATAACTATAGTGGATACTGAGAAGCTTGTGCATGAGAGAAATTTGTGGTGACAATACTGCTATTTTATCTGTTTTGATAGAGCTATAAGATAGATTTGTATTTTTTATATACTTAGTATGTACTTATGTACTTAGTGCAATGGCTTTCTAGGTTCAAGGTATTTTTGTTCCAGATCTTTGGCTTTGTCAAAGTGATGGACAGCCCCAGTCAGATACATGTATATGAATGTGAAGAAAGCTCTTATGTTCCCCTGAGACCATTAATTGTATGTGTAGAGCTCTTATTAGAGAAAACACCAGCTACTGTGAACTATACTGAGTGCTGATGGTTTGCAGTGGCTGAAACTGCAGCCAGTATTGGTTTAAATTCATACTTCTCTCAGCATTCAAAATAAGAGACAAATAGCAAACCTGACCACACAGGCAAATTCAGCCTTGTGGCTCTGGTGGCTATGTATATATTTATAGATATTTCTCAAGCAGAAGAGTCAGTCTTGCCAAAAAGCCTTGATTTCAACACTTGGCTCAGATGCCAAGAGCTGCTGGATATTTTCGAGCCTTCCTAAACCATGGTTTGTCTAGTCTGCATGCTCACTCTAGAGTTGCTCATTACATTTAAGCTGAAAAAGTGTGTGTTTAATACCTGTGGAGACTGGACAGTTCAAAACCCCAGATTTTTCTTGTACCTTATTGAGCGATTAATATCCAACTCAGATAAAATACAGGACTCGCATATAAATATGCTTAAGAGATGTGTGTGTATACATCTTCTTGTATCAATGAGTACTGATTAGCATAATATTCACAATACTGCTGTGTTCCTAAAAATTGATCTCACAGTTGCAGTAGACAGTGAACTGTACTAAATACCTCAGAAGGTAACACAAAGATATTTCATAGTCTGTCCTCTTAGTGCTTTAAGGGTGTGTTACACAGTCCTTTTTTTACTGAAATTATTCAGATGCCATTACATGGACGAAAACACTACAAGAGACTAAAATAAATAAACTTATCATTCAGGAAAGCCTCTGTAGATCTGAGATGGTCCCAGGGATATCAGAGGAGGCCTTTCTCTGTACCAGTAAATGTAACTACAACTCTTTAGCTATTTTATTTTTTGTTAACAGCAGAAGAGGAAATAGAGCATTCAGCTCTCTCCTCCTACATGGAATAAAATCAACCTCTTGTAGATCTCAATAGCTGGAACCTCACTGTGAAAGCTGAAGAGTTTCAGTTCATTTGGTAGCAATTTGGTCAGTTGTTGGCACGTGGTCAGTCCTTGCTGATACGTTGCAAAGTGTTCTCATGTAATTATTACTGTCCATCGCCATAACTGAGCAACTTCTACAACTGAAGCTTTTTTGATGTATTCTTCACTCTGCCTTTCACCTCTTTCTAAATTTTAGGAAAAGCCACCATAAAATTTTAATTTATGTAATAGAAGATGACCATATAAAGCTTTGTTTCACCATCTAGAAAGCATGGCATACCTGCTTTTGGAATGGTTTTTAGCATATTCTTTTTGACAGAATCACAAGAACACATTCTATTTAGAATCTATATTTACTTATTTGGTTTTATTTTTTTTTTAATTTTGATGTCTCCCTACCTATTTTTAACTGTTTACCACTGGCAGATCTATTTCTGTCACCCTTTCCAGGGTTATTTGTTGCATGCAGTATGACAACTTCCAAACAAATTCAAAAGAGCTTCAGCCTTGCAGTCCATCTCAGTTGCTGATCAGGGAGAAAAAGCTTTTGAGGGCCCAGGAATGCAAAATGCAAACTTGTTTTTTTAAAGTGAGGATGACATACAAAGCCTTCTTGGTTTTTTTCAGTAGTGTGGAGTACGTTATCACTCTTTCTTGGCTTTATTGAGAGTCCAAATATTACTCAGATTCTAAGTCAGCAATATTCTTCAGCATACAAAAAAACTAATGGTATCATAGTAAAACATTTTACTATGTGTTTATTCATCACAAAGACCTTTACTGCCAGATTATAACTAAGCATCAGATGAAAACTGAACCAATAATCTTGGCTGTCTGGATATTGGAACAGTAGTTTTATGATGAGTTAGTCTAAGAAAGCTGAACCAAAAGCTGATCCGTTTATGCTGGAGCAAGACATAAACAACTCCACTGAACACATCTGGAGATTTCTGTTTGCATCTGAACTAACTCATGCAGATGTAAATGAAACTTGTCTGAGTACTATCTGCTTGTGCTTCAGCATGAAGACCTATTAAATTGCTTGAAGTAAATTCTCTGCCAGAATTTGTAGGCAGTAAATAAGTAATTCTCACTAGGAATGACAATAATGTGCATCTATTTTGCCACTGTATATGGATTCGGTCTTAATTTTTTTTCTGCTTTCTTTCAACCACTTCAGCCAATGAGAGTAGGCAAGGTTGAGTATTGCTGTCTACTTCTTTTAAGTTATGAGCATTATTATCAAGGTTTTTTTGTCAATTTATTAAGATGTCACAACTAGTCAACTTTTTGATTTCATTTCATGATTCTATTTAGACGCTAGTTTAAAAGAAAAAGGGAAGTTCTGCTGTCACAAAGAATAACATTGAATAATTTACCACCAATTTTTTCTTTAATTGAATAGATGACCATATTAAAAAGAGCAATAATCAAAAACAGCTTAGGAGTTAAGAAAAGACTTTGCAAGATAATTCATATTGAAACAGAAAAGTTACATTGTTTCTATCTTTAACTAGATTTTTCAATAGATGTTATTAAAAACTTTAAAACTAAAAAGTCATTTTGTATATTGCACAGCTATATTTTCTATAAAATAGTAATAGTCATAGCAAATTTTCTTGTGTCTGAAGTTCTTGCTTTATGCACATTATTTTAATCTGTGGTGACCATATTTTCTTTTTGCAGAAAAAAAAATCCTCTTATTACTAAAGTCTTTAAATGAATTTCTGTCTTCTTTTTTAGGGTGAAGATGGTTTTCCAGGATTTAAAGGCGACATGGGTCTTAAAGGTGACCGGGTAAGCATTTATTCATAGCCCATATGTTCTTAAAAGTTTAAGTGTTATTATTTTGAAAGGATCACTAAAGTAAAAAAATATATTTTAACAAAAAATAAAATAAAGGCTAGTAGCATAAATTATTATTATTCCCTGTGCATGCACAAATTTGAGGCAGAGATATGGTTCTTGTGAATCAACAAAGGCACAGTTATAAGGAGGAAGTGAATGTCAGTCTTGAATATCCTCTTCACTAATCTTCTTCCTAGGGAAACTCCTTTTCCAGATTCCAAGATCTCCAGTATTTGCCTGAGGACAATTTATCTATCTAGGATAAAGATATTTCTCTTCCAACCCAGCATCTTGCAAATCTCTGTCAAAATGTTTATTTAGCCCAATGGGTGATTACATCCTTTCATAAGAAGTGTTGTGGAGGTTCTAAAAAAACTCCTTAGTGGTTCCTGGCCTGTTGTCTGTATGCATAAAGATGGTATCCATATAAGTATTTAAAAGACAGGATTCTTTCTATGGACTGCCAGGGTGTCTTCACAAGAATTTAGGAAAAATAAGAATACACAATTTACAAATGCAACTGTCTTCAGGCAAGACAACTAGACTCTTACACTTGTGAAGGTAATATTCAGTATCTAATTTGTATGTATTTGCATTTATATGATGAAGATAAGTAGTAGTATTTTCCTAATAGGAGCTTCAGCAGGGCTTTGAGCAACCTGATCTAGCTGAAGATATCCTTGTGCGTTGCAGGAAGAACAGATGACCTTGTAAAAGTTCCTTCCAACCCAAACTATTCTATGATTGCCATCTCTATTTAGATTAACTGGAAAGTTATTTTCAAGTAATGTTAGGTAATCTTTCTAATATATGCACAAAGGCAATTGTTCCATATTTATAAGGCAATGTATTTTAGGGAGAAATTGGTCAACCAGGTCCACGAGGAGAAGATGGTCCAGAAGGTCCAAAAGGTCGAGCGGGTCCATCTGGGGATCCAGGAGCTGCTGGTCCAGCTGGGGAAAAGGTCAGTAGCCAGAAATCGACATAAACATGTCATTGCCTCATAACATAGGTGGAACCCATAATCTTCATCACTAAAAAAAGAAGTCTCCATATCTGCAGAATCTTTAGCTACCTAGTAGTAGTATTTATGAGACACTACTGAAATAGACCACTGGAGGTCACATTTGAAGAAGTATTGGAAATCATTATTTTGTAAGTATACAAAAAGACATTACAGTACTTCATCAGTACATAAGGCAACTGCATTCTTATCCCAAATTACATACAGTGCATGCCAGCTGTGGAAAACACAATGCAAAGAAAATAGCTAGGTCATTGAATTGATTCCTTAGGTCATGAATCAAAGAACATAGAAAAAAGAAACAGAATTATTCTCTCACATGAATGCAAGCTGAGTTCACACCAGAAAGCCAGTGTACTTTGTTTTAACTAAGTCAACAAAACAATCCAGTATAATAAGAGTTATATTATCTTCACCCACAATATATTTCTATTCTCCAGAAAGAACTATATGTTTCATGACAATAGTTATTTTCAGTATTGCTGACTAACAAAAATGTAAGAATATTTGGAATCCTGTAAAAATTGTTATTGTTGTCATGATGTATGCAGAATAATTAATTCTGGACGTCTAGGAAATAGTCCATTTTTCTCAAATCTTTATAACCTAAGTAAAAAAAAAACCCAAAGTAAACCATATCAAAACAAAACAAACCTTTTTTTTTCTTAATAATTGGTAAATTCCAAATATGAATTCGAGTTATTTTTAATTCTTCATATTCAAATTACTCAGTATTAATGTAGATTCATGTTTTCAAGGAGTTTTTCTTCACTGTGACATATTTAGTACTCTAACTCACAAGTCCAGAATCTGAAGCTCTAAATATCAGAAGACATTTGAAAAAAAAACATTAACTGGCCTTGAAATTTTAGACCTACAGTTTTCCCTTTTCTGCAAATCTTTCTACCTTATCTTGCCCATTAGAATTCAGACATGTTCTGTGAATATTCTATGGATACTTGGCCAGAACAGAGTGGGTCAGAGGGGAATTCTATGGTGTTGGTCCTGTGATATTTATTTTAGTTCAAAAACTAAAATAATCTTTGAGAACTCTTGGGCCTCCTCACAATATTAGGAAAATCTATCAAACCAGTTATAAATGTTCTGTTCTCTTGTTATTCCTATGATGTATTTGATGCAAAGGTACTAGTCTTGTAATGAAAGTAATGAAATTGCCAGCGTAGTCTCTTGGTCACTATGTTCAACTGATTCTGTGATAAGAAAACTATTTTCCAAGTAGGTATAAGGCTGCATTTGCTTAATTAAGAAAATCCCAAGTAGGGTGCCAAAAAAATGGGGAACATATCAGAAAAGAGGTTATCATTAAAAAACCCATTTGTATCCACAGTCAAAACCTAGGCAACTGGGCTTGCTTAATCATAAAATCAGGGATAAAACTTCCACTGATTTTGGCAAGAGTTTGATGCGCTGTCATGCTACAAAACATTTAAATCATTGCAACGCGAGCAGCTTGTTTCAGTGAGGCACGAAAGTGGCAGCATTATAATTATTTTCATAAATGTAAAGATTGTTCTTCTACAATGTCTCACCAGACACATGCACTTGCAAGAAAATGATAATATACAACATATTTTTCATGTGTTGCATTTTTTACCAGCAGGCATTTTTTGGCAAATCTCCTTCCCCATACAGGTCTCTCCTTCCTATTTTTCATTACCTAAGGTTACTGCAAGTACTTTATGATACTTTGTAGTCATATCTTTTCTATTGAGATCTTCTCCAGAATGTGATAGTCTGGAAAACAGACAAATTCTTCCCCAGAGTTCCCATCTTTCAAAGTCTGAAACTGCTTTCCCTTGCCTTTGAAAGCGGCAAACGATCACTCATCCTCTAGAGGTCTAAAGAGACCAACTCAATGGAGTAGGGTACTGTATTTCATTTCTGAGAATGGTTGATGTCAGTGTTGATCAGTCCTTTCTGAACATAACAAGTTTTTAATATTTGTTGACAAATCTATTGTCAGCAGATAGTCAGTGGGGCATGATTTATCATAGTCTCAGTTTAGAACTACTCAAGAAAAGCATTGATTCTTCAAATGCCTATTCATGAAAAGTCAGCTGTCACACAGTATAAACTAAAAATAATTTCTTCTCACTTAAGCCTATTAACAGCCTGATTTCTTAAAGAATATTAATTGTTTAATGACATCAGCCCCACAACACTTCATGGGGGAGAAAAGAAAACACTGAGGCATTGGTTTCTCTGGATTCATTCACTGGAGTGGGATTTTTATTTAGCTTTGGGGAACTAAGCTCACTGGTGATTAATTTTGAAAATGAGAAATTTATTTAATTGAATATTATATTCCATGAAGTATCATCACTCCATGTTGAGAAAAAATTATTTTGTATAGAAGTTTGCTGAACCACTAAGGAGGATAAATTAAAATTTAACACTGCTTTCTTATTGCAGGGTAAGCTTGGTGTACCTGGATTGCCAGGATATCCAGGAAGACAAGGTCCAAAGGTGAGCTGTAAATGAGCTGTACATTGTGTGCTTTGACATCAGTTATTTTATTTGTGTGTTTGCAGAAGGAGGGTGTGGACATCAAAGAAAGGGCCATTTTTCTCATTTTCTTTCTTGACAGTCATATTTTGAAGTACAATCTTTAATAGTGTGGGAATCCCTAAGTTAGGCTCTTTATGGAGCACTATGTTTCCTCTTCTTAAGTACACTGCCTTCGACCCTTTGCCATGTTCTCGTGCTCTCATGACTGTTGTTTTTGTGTAAGCATCAGAAACTGGCATGCAGTAAACAACTGGAAAATTAAAGAATTGCTGATATGCTTGAAAGAGAATAAGCACTATATTGACCATTAAATGGATGCTGATAGTTATGGGAATTTTCAGTGTGGTACAAGGATTCCATTTGTGTCATTACTGCTTCTTCTATAGAATAAGCCATTTTTCTTTGAAATATATAATTTACTATTTTCATCAGGTTTTCCTTTAGCTTCTTTTAAGACAAATGTGACAAAACCCATGTCTACCTCTATGCTTCAGCCATCTGGTTTAAGTGAAGGATTTTATTTTTAAAACATTTTTATGA
Source organism: Chiroxiphia lanceolata (assembly GCF_009829145.1). Lineage (NCBI taxonomy): Eukaryota > Metazoa > Chordata > Aves > Passeriformes > Pipridae > Chiroxiphia > Chiroxiphia lanceolata. The sequence goes on along the minus strand of NC_045645.1, from coordinate 19,984,758 downwards.
AATATATTTCTATCAAGGATGTTCTAACACAGCTTTAGGAAATGGGCATGCTAAATTAATTGCAAGCTCTCTTTTCTGGGATTAGCAAGAAATAAAAAATGGAATAAAAGCATAGTTCTACAGACATTTCCTTGTGTAGAGGAGACCAGTAGGGAGACATTGCACCTCCAGACTGTGTCAAATAAGATAAATAAGAGTTCTTACATTGTTCCATTCTAATAACAAAAATTATAGAACATTTCAAATAAAAATTGATTGATTCTTTTCCAACACAGACTTGGTCAAGAATTTCCTTGTATTAAATTTTTATTACATTAAATTGAAAATAGCTCTCAAGCTGTGTTCACTGTTCACTCTTCTAATTTGTTGCTTAAATTTCCAAGAAAGAATAATGACAGCTACAAAACGTAACTCACTGGAGATTTCTTTGGAAACTTATTCACAGTCCAGATCAAATTAACACAAGGGAGTAAGAAAAAAAGCAGCAGAAAAATAAGTTAGCTGTGCAAAGCAAATAGGAAATCTTGTCCCAGTATTGTCAAGAAGGTTCACACCATTCTTTTTGCTGATACTTACTTGCTTTTCATGATTTTTCTTCTGAGAATTGTTCTTAAAGTACTGCCATTTGCTCATAATTTTCACTATGCCTTTTTTTTCCTCCAATCCAGTCCCTCTTGATTAGCACAATTTCAGAAGTACTGGGCATATTTACAACCAAGTCATGGCTATTAGTGCCCCATCATTCGAGTCGTTTATTTACTGGCCTTTCAATTTTAAAGAATGTGCTTGGGCTTCACAGACTAGAATTTTCAGTTTCATTCATGTATAAAGTTACAACTGGTGAAGAATTAAGAGGCAAGAAAGAGAACAAAAAGGAAAGAAAAAGAAAAGGAAAATAAAGGAAGAAAAATTTTACTTTTCTCCCACCAGTCAATATCAGTCAGGGTGTCATTAGAATCTGTGTTTGTGAAGGTGTACTGCCCCTAAGTCTTTTATGGATAATTGGAATGACTGTGTGAAACAAGTTTCATTAGAGGAAAGGCATAAGTAAGAACAAGAGGAAAAAAATGAAAAAATAATTACATTTCAAAGAAGAGCACCAAGAAATTATATTTTAAGCTTTGGTTATATGCATTTTATTTGCCACTAAAATACTAACGAGCTGCACAGACAGAGGTGCATTATCACAGCAGGGAGTCTGGCTAGTAAGTTTTAGTGGCTGATGAAACCTAACACTCTTGATTTTCATCTCCAGTCAGTTAAAAGTGTATTTTATCATGTCTGTCACCTCTTTGACCTGAAGTCCCTTATGGCAAATTAGCACCTTGGCAGGTAAAAGATCTACTGTCCAACTGAACCTGTTTACCAGAAATAAATAAGAAAATAGTACAGATTAGGTTGGGCAGTTAGCAAAAGAAAAGGGGAATAAAAAAGGAGGAAGGAGGAATAAAACTGGGAGCAGTTTCAAGTAGATACTCTCACAGATTCTGCTTATGCATGAATTGTGTGTATCAGTTAAACAAAACTGTCCAGTGGTCAATTTACAATGAATAAAGCATCTGAAGTACTTAATTTACAGCTCAGTACGGTGAATAGAGCGTGTGGCAAAACCCTACAATTTTTTTTAGTTTTTTTTTTTAAAGAATTATTATACTGTGATGCAACAAGGCTTTGTTTGTTTGTTATTTCTAGTGAGCTGTTACTAATTATTTCTTCTCTAAAAAAATCGTGCAGATTTAATAGGTCTTTTATTGTCTAATAAGATGGAAAATAATGTCCATTCTATATATTGATTTTATTTTTTTTTTAATGCATTCTGGACTTGAAGCATTATGGTGAGTTTATTTACAGCTTTCATGAGTGCCATCACACTTGCAGGTTTTACATGTACAATGTGCATGATTTTGCACTTGTGCTTTATGTGTAAATTAAATATTGACTATACTACTGTTTTGCTGTTGATATCCTCTGATATTTCCACTGCTTTCTTACATAGGGCTCGACTGGTTTCCCAGGATTTCCTGGTGCCAATGGAGAGAAAGGTGCAAGGGTATGATAATTCATTCTTGCATGACAGTTAACTTTTGAAACTCCATGCCATGGGAAATCACCAAAACCCAAGGATACAAGCTACTGTCTAAAGAACTATAAAACAAGGCTTTCCACATTTAAGATGGACCTCTATGTGTCTATACTGAGAGACTATTTTTATACTTTAAAGTATTCATCTAAATATACAAGAACTTGGACACTTTCTGCGCATATGCTGCCATAATCATATGATTTGAAAAAGAGGAAAAAAGTCACCTTTGCTGAAGGGGATTTTTTGGACAGTATAGCTGAGTGAGTTGGCAAGAACTATTTTCCCGTATCCCATGAATTATCCTGCTACCATGCAATTTATCCTCAAGGAAATTCAACTTGTATTTCATAAGTATTCTGATTTGTCACAAGGTAGTTTTTTTATAGACTTAGCTTCAAAAAAGCAAAATATACCAGACAAGACGAAGAATATATACTATTACATATATTAAAAAATATAAAATTACGTCTTTTCCTGCTTTGTTTGATGGAAGCAGGTGAGGGAAAATCTATTATGTATGTTCTTCAAACTATAACAATTAAAAATAGATTAGAAAAAAGGTCACTGTGCTGTTGCCTCTAAAGCTCAGTTGCACATAGCAGAACATGTTAGAAAGATGATGAAATTAAGAGATGAGTCAGAATTCGTAGGTGATAGCAACTTAAACTGAAGTAGCACATCATTATTCTTAGGAATCCATTTTAATTTGTATCACAAAATAAAGCAGAAATTCATTCTTTTAAGATGAAATATATGAAATCCAATTGCACTTGCACTGCTTATGTATGGTTTAAATTTTTCTTGTATTATTTTAACTAAGATAAAAATATGTTGTTATTTACAGGCACAAGCAATAAAACAATGCGCAGTTCATCCTTTTTAGGAAAAATGACACACGATTGCTAATACAAATACCAGGTTTAAAAAGCAAGCAAAACAACAGCATCAAACAGCAGACTTAAAATTCTGAAAATCTAACTATGTTGATCTGTTATCAGGCCTTCATAAAGCTTTCAGTTCATATAATAACACCATCAAACTGCTTGTATACTTAAGTATTAGGCTGATCATCAATAAGACCTTAACTGCTCGTTTTGTAATGAGAATCAGATATTGTTAATCTTGCCTGAAGGGTTATCACTGTGTTTTATGCTACCACGCATACAGATACTAGGAAAGATAGTCCTTGTCCCTGAAATCACAAACTGTGTAGCATTTCAAAAACAACACATAATTTTTATTTTGATAAGTGAAATAAAACCAACAGAAAAAAAAACCTGTCAAGAAAGCAGGTGTGTGCTTTTAATTGTTTTTTGGTAAAGGCAAGTTTTATGCTAAAACATCTCTGCTGATTTTTTGTTGCTGTTTTGTTTACCTCAGAGATTAGAAAGTACCAGTCATCAAGTTCCTTTTTCTACCTGAAGAATACTCTCTTGCATTTTAAGATTCTTTGTGTTACAATGCACAGCAATATTAATGCAGAGCCTAAAGAAAAAATTCTGTTGGGTATGATCAGGAGATATATTAAAGCAAAAAATTAAGGGCTAGTATTCAGGTAAGTTCTGTATTGCTGTGCAAGTGCACGTAATTTTGGTAGCTATTACAGTTCTCATTTCTGTTCTAAAGGAAGAGAGGCTTGCCTTTCTTTTCTCTCTTAACCTGTGGAGTTGTGCATGGGAAACTGGGAACCTTGTCTTCAAGGCTGTTATTACACTGGAAATGATGCCAAGTCCTTTAGACTACTGCAGAGGCACTCTGCTTGTTGTGTGCTATCTTCACTACTATTTTAATGTAGTTTAAAATCTTCTAATGCCTCTGACAGAATCTGACTCTGAGGCAAATTTAGCACATTTAGCCACAAGTCCCAGTGAACTCAGAAAGATAATCAATTTTATCAAGGACCATGATTCTGTAAATTGAAATGCAAACTACATAGTTAAAGATAAAATAACTTCTAAACTTATGGGAGTTGCACTCTGCCTCCACTTCAGTAAAAAAACTTTATCTCACAAATAGAGTGTCTGCTAAGATGATTTCTGTCAACTTTTCTCTCTAGGGATTACATGGCAAACCAGGCCCCAGAGGACAGCGAGGACCAACAGTATGTTCTTTTGATTTGCAATTTAGAGGCTTTCTTGTATAAATTACCTTCACTATACTGTGAAGATTTAATTTTATTTGATTATAGTATCCAATACTTATCAAGCGCATCTGTTTTAAATTGACAGGGTCCAAGAGGCTCAAGAGGTCCCAGAGGTCCCACTGGTAAACCAGGTCCAAAGGTAATGCTCAAGCACACTGTACAGATTGGCTACAGGCTGATTTTTTTAAATAAACCTAAATCTTTGAACCTATTGTCTTTCCTTTCCAGGGTACTTCAGGCAATGATGGTCCTCCTGGCCCACCAGGTGAAAGGGTATGTGAAAGCTGGTTTTGTTTTTCCCACTAGATAGGAGTGTGATTTGAGGGTGGGAGGGTTGTTTTATTTTCAGTTCTTCTCATATCTTTGCGCTTCTTTGACCAGAGTAAAAAGAACTAACAAAACCTCAATTCCGATGATGCTTTTCACAAAGTTATGAATGGGGTAGCTGAAGTTTGCTGAAAGCTTCTTCCATCACTTTTTTTTACATGTAGGACACAGAAAATACATACACATTTTGTGTTATATCCATGCAGTTTATATATATCCGTGTGAGTTACAGGTGTACTTACCAGCTTATGCTCTTCAGAATTGCCCGCTTACTGCAGCTTACTTCCTGTTCTTTGGATTTGCAAACACTCAAGCCGCTTCCAGAAGATTCTTTGTTGAAGCAGCTATGGTTTTTTTTGTTCTGATCAGCTAATTCCCTTCAACCTACTTTCTTCGCACTTCAGAAAACCTATTGTTCTCTCTAAAACAAAATTTTCAGCTTGCTGTTGTCTTAACAATCAATACACAAATCTAGTATACAGTCAGCTCATTGCACAGCAGTATATAGAAAAACAATATTATTAAATCAGATTTGTAATAGCAGCACTTGAAAACCAACTGAGTTTAAGTGGGTGAGTTTCCTGCCAAAGTATTTTTGCAAAACTTAAAAAACTTTTCTTTTGTAGTTATATTTCATTAAATGCTAATCTTTTTCATATAGGGAACCTGTAGATCTTTTCCCAGTATCCACTCCCAGGTCCCAGTATTCTCTTCAGGAGGGAACTCCTTGTGCATTTTCCCCAGCTCCGTACTTGTCGCTTTCTTTTTTTACGTTAACTAGGATGGTGGTTGGAAAGAACTAGGCTTAGTGCAAGAAAGGAAATGTAGGTTGCATTACACTGAGGAGGAAGATCAGAGGCAGACTACCAGAAGGTGAATAGCAGATCCTTTTGAAAGAGGAGTTTGCTGACAGCTCCAGCAGGTTATGAGGAAGAGAAGTTGTGGGGACACCGAAAACAATGCGCAGATCAATCCAAGATGAAGGATCCCTGGAGAAAAACTGATAAGAGCGAAGAGATGAAGAATCATAGAGCACCATGTCTCATATCACTTGTATAATATAAATGTGAGGTATCTTATTTGATTCCCAATAGGGGTGAATGTCAGCCAAAAAATAAAACTGTCATTTCTACTCCTCTGAGACTATTTCAGGTACCAGACATGTAAACATTAAATAATCCATCCTCTGTAGCTGCTGTTAAAATGAAATTTTAAGACAGAAAAGAAAATGTAATTTTGATAGCATGCTGTTAGTATTCTAATGCTTTTTCTCACATAATCCGTCAGTCCATCAGTGGCTTGAGACCTGCAAGCCAAATCGTGAATGAGAAATAAAATGCAAGTTTTTTTCTTTAAAAAGCCTCAAGATGTGAGTGGAAATTTATGAGAAAGAAGGTGCAATTAACTGTAAAATTTGAATTGTGCTCCTATAACCCAGTTTCTGGGAGTGACCAATTTAATTCATATATTTTGTAGAGTAGCTGAGTCAATTTTATTAGTTTTCCTCTGTAGAGCTCCTCCTTTTTTTTTTTTTTTCGAAATGTTAAGCTTTGTGTTATATCCAAAAGCAAATGAGAAAAGTTCATTTGTTAACAGACACAGCATATAGAAAAAAGATCCAAACCCTCATATGGAGTGTATCGGTGTGTTATGGAGGTTTCAGAAACAGCCTTACACCTGCTTTTGAAGAAAAAAAAAATTATGGATAGTGCAGTAAGATCACAAAGATTTCTCCCTTGGCCTAGCACTTCTTAGTTGACTCAGTTTTAGTATTTCAGTGTAATGAAAGTCTGCCCTGGAATAAGATTCATTTAAAGGCAAATTCTCCCAGGGAGGGCACAAGGGATCCTCTCCCACAGCCACATTTGCACACTGCTCCGCCTACTACAGGAGGCAGCTGTGCTCTGGAACTGATCCTGGGCTCTAAGGAATGAGGCTTATGGAACTTGGAAAACAGAGCTTTATCAGAGGAGCAGAAGGATAGCTTAATTTGAGAGATGTGGTCTCCTTTTTCAAGTCTTTTGCATCAAACAAACATTTCTAACATACTTTGACAGCTAATGTCATAGCAAAACCACACATCATATACCAGGTAGAATACAATGAAGACTTGCTTTACATGACTAGAGTACCTGTCTCTGCTGTGGAACCATGTAAAATAAGTAAGGTTTTAAGATTGTTACACTTTGACTTAGTACACTAAAACTAAACAGCAAAAATTATTTTCATAAGCTGGCATAGTCCCTTTCAGCATATCAACAATAAACTTTAAAAGCTGGCCTCTGTTTTTTTTGATGACAACCTCAGGAACAGCGATGTACTACGAAACTGGTACTTTGTGTAAATATCTGTGTATATAGATGTATTTGAACATATTTGTATGTACACGTGTATGTGTACACTTGTACATATACGTGCGCAATGCATTAATTCACCCGATCAGCTTTAAATTTGTAAAACATGAAATTTTTCTCTCTCGATGTATATGTATATATACAAAACTATAAAAATAAAATGTTCATGCATTATGGGATTTTTCAACTATTTTTCATTATAGCAAAAATTCTGTATTTAATCCCAAGTAACTCTGGAAAGCTTATTCTATTTGGAAGTTTGTACTGTTGTACTGGCTTGAAATATTGTCAGAGTTTAATAATTGTCAAAGATGACTGTTTGACTGAAAGTTAAAGAGATGACCATACCATTGACTAAATCCCATGGTTTATGCAACATAGAAAAACAGTGCTTGTTACTCATAGTTGGTTCCTACTTTGTTATGCACAGTTTTTGGAGTCAGATGCAAACATGGTTTGTACAAGTACTTTTCCTCTTTTCTTACAGCATTCCTACACAAGCAGTATTGCTTTCAGGAAATCTCCTCCAATGTCTGTGCATGAGAATTGTTGCTACCAATATTTATGACAGTGTAGCTGAGGCTTTATATTTAAATCCAGACATTATCTACATAGTTCATATTTTTTATAATTGAAACAAACTTTTTGATCCAGTGTCAAGGCAGCTTAAGTAAAACTACTTATTTGGTTGCCTTTTTTCCAGGGACCACAAGGGCCTCAGGGACCTGTTGGATTCCCTGGACCAAAGGGACCTCCAGTAAGTATCTCTTTAATTAAGTATGTGCAGCAACAGGAATGTTAATTTCCATACAGTGTCCCTGAAGTGACTATTTAAAAATTTATATGAGGGATGGTTTATATATAGATTACAAATATGCTTGTTGAGCTCTGAGGCTAAGGACTCACATATTCAAAATGATCATTGGTGCAGCTCATAAAAAGTTCAGCATAATATACCAAACTGCAAATCTTCTAGTGTGTTGATCCAATGTCCAGGTCACACACTGAGTTAAAGCAAAATACTATTTTGCTGGTGTATGTTTTCTTTTAACAATTGATTCTTTGAGGAAAAAAGGAAGAGGAAGGAGACATTCATTAGTAGCAGAAATGCGTAGAAGTAATAGCACATTTGAGCTGCTGCCTGAACTAGTTTTACTGCTCTTCCGGTGTGCTTCTGCTCATGTGGAGTAAGTACAAAAGAATAAAACCACCTGTGATTTTTTTTCACCCATGCGTTTGTTTCTTCTATTTCCAATGCCAAACCTACAATTTCATCTAGTACTCCTGTAATGCTTAGTTTTGTGTTAATTGAGTTATTAACCAAAGAAAAATGGAAGGGAAGTATAGGGGTTTTCCATTATTTCTGAATTTTCAGAAATTCATTCTGACCATGTTTATATTTGTCAACAGGCATTCTCCAAGCAGTTGTTAACACACATCAGGGAGGACACAAGGAAAAAATATTATTAAAATCCTACTTGTTTTATATAGGAGCAGTTAAGCTTTACCAAATACTAGTCTAGGAAAAAAAAAAAAAAGATCCTTACAGCTAATTGCACACTTTTTTCCAGAATGTTTTGATTTATGTATTTTACAATTTCAGGGACCACCTGGAAAAGATGGCTTGCCTGGACACCCAGGGCAGCGGGGTGAGACTGTAAGTAAATGTGTTAGTGTTGTAAACCCCTAGAGGTCATGATTATGTGATCAAAACTAAAGAAATAGAGACAACAGGGAAAAGGGAAAGAGGCTGACACTAAGGGGCTGTATATCTGTACTTGTGGTTGGTAGGTAAGGCATGAGAAAGCTTTATTTTGTTTCCATGATACAAGTGTGAGGTTATTCTTTGCTATGCCCAATTAGTAGCTTCACAATGAGATTAAATAGTCAATAGAAGTAAAAGAGATCAATACCCAGATCTCAATTTTAATTAAGATTTTTGAGACAGTTACCATACAGTTCTTTTCTCACTGAATGCCATGTATCATAAATAATAACATAATAAAAAGTCTTATTATTGGTAAGCAGCTAGAAAACTGAAAAGCCAAGACCTTTGGAAAATAGGATCAAAGATGACTTAACCTATTAAAAAAAACCCTTACATTTGGAAAGAATCACAATGAATAAATTCTGGCATCAAAAGGAAAAAAAATAGCGTAATAGTTTTAATGGAATTATTTTTAAAAACATTCTATTTTTATAGCACCAAAACCGTACTCATATTCCACTAAAATAAAATAAAGTTCTTACTTGGAGAGAAAGCCACAAATGAATTTAGAGAGGAATTTTCTCAGCATGTAGAATGTATTTTAAGGTCCAGCATCACTGGAAATCTGTTAGTGACTGGTGAATCACTTCCACTGCTGGAAGGAGGAGCACACAGCTTGGAGTAGCACATCATTCTGAAAATCTCTGTTTTCTTCTGCTAGTGCTGTAGCATTGTGACATAGTAGTGCTTTGCAACGATAGTGGCTTTTTTTGTGTGTGAGAGAAACATTTGGTCTTTTGCAGCTTTTCATTAGCACTCTTTTCTGCCCTGTGTATTTGTATACTTGGACCAAAATGTTCAACATTCCTTCTCTTTTCTTACAATAGGCTTACAGACAAAGCTTTGACTGTGTAAAGGAAGGGACACTTGAATGGTTCCATCTGTAGCAGTTCTGATTTTCTGTCATTAGAACAAAGGGGTACTTTTGTCTTTTTTTTTAAATCTGGATCATTTCATAGGTCTCAGTTTTGTTCAGTTTTGTTCAGTTTTGGGCCAGACTGAACAATGATAATATCTGGCTAGCAGCCAGAAGAGAATCAGATTAAGGAGGGTAAAAAAGCTGAAACTGGAAAAGGGCTCAGTGTTTGTAAGAAACTTGGGCCAGATCACACCTTAGTTTTTACACAGGTGAGCGGAGTAGGAGGCAGACATAGGCTGTTAGACAGGGAATACTATGTAGAACCCTAATGTGATACAGCAGTGAAGTCTCCTAACACACTTCCAGTATTTGAAAGAAATAATGTAGCATTTTTCAAAGATGCATTAAACAGTGCTATTATAAAGTGAGTTTGTCATTCAGTTTATTGACTAATTTTGGCCTAAAGTCTGGAGCCACTGGTTAGAAAATGAAAATTCTGTAAAATTTGCCAGTGTTCTAAAAAACTGTCTGAAACCCATTTCTTCTCTATTCTCTGGTTCCCAGTTTTTGTCATCACATCAGTTTCTCATTAGCTTCATTCTTTTTGTGGTACTCGTGGTGCCTTTTTTACCATTTCTACATAATCTTCATCTTACCTGGATCTTTATTTCTTTTCATTTTCTTTCTGTAATCCTCCACATTATCTTTAATGCCCCTCCAAATTAATTCACCATCTGTGTCTTTCTTTAAAAAGCATTTTTATGTCTGGCTTTATGATTCATAATATACAAATATAAAAATGTATTTTCAACTGTCTTTTAGCTGCATCACTTATGCATTCAAACTCACCTAATCAAGTTCACCTAGAGAGATCTGGAAAACTGACAGCAATTTTTACAGCTATATCACCTCAGAGAGACTGGAACTGATAGATACAGGAGAGACTAATAATTTCATTTTTAAGTATACACAGGAAAATAGGATTTCTCATTTTTATTTCCTGAAGAGAAGGAATTTGTGATATGGAATTTCTCTTTCTCCTCTTCAGCACAGATATGAATTTTGCTCTTCTGTATCTTGTCCAGGGTAACATAATTTTCTATAATTATTTCACAGGGTTTTCAAGGAAAAACAGGTCCCCCTGGTCCTGGTGGTGTTGTTGGCCCTCAGGTACACAATTTAATTTCATAGTTAACATAAGTTAACATAAGTTAACATAGTTAACATAAGATCTAAGTTTAATGGTTATATTATGGCTAAGGCAGTCTCTTTTGTTGTATTAGAAGGACCATATCGATGGTTAAGTTTTTTAAAAAATATGCATAACAACATTAGAAAGGTATACATCAGTGATTCCACAAAATATGAAATTGTTGGGGTTACCTTTCCACTTTCTTTTTTGTGTGTGTGGGGTTTTTTCATGTGATTATTAAGTTAGCGATTTCCAGAAGTCAAGAAGGCAGATTTCTCTATCATGAAACATTTTAGAAAGACTTTTTTGTCAGAGGACAATTTTCAGTCACTTTTAGCTTGTGGAGAGATTATCAAAATTTCATTTGATCTAATCTTAGTAATTTGCAACTAAATCAAGCATTTGGATTGCATAAGCTTTTTTAGGTAATTCCCTCGGTGAAACTTTTCTGCTAGTGAATCTGAAGAGAAATCTTTCAACTCTCCTCTGTTACAATTCATATTATTCAGAAAAACAACAGTACAGAAGTGTTTCAAGACAAGAATAGTACATGGATTTCTCTCCCGTGTCCTTTTTGTAACCTTCTCCCAAACACGCTGTGTTTTAAAGCTTCGGTGCTTAAGGAACAAGGTCAGGATTTCACCCTTTGGAAGCTGTACAGACATGTCTGCAGGCAAAATGCAATGCAAGATTTATTTTATAGGACAAAGGTATTTTGTAAGTCAGCCTTGCCTGGAGGGAAGGTGAGGAATGTATGCTAACCAATGGTAATACTGTTTTGTAACAGATACTCATAACAGCTAGATATTAATAATCTGCTCCTCTCCACTTCCTTCCACACCCCCAAGACATTAAAATACCTTCAGGTGACTAAAGTTTTACACTTTTGCTTAGGGTCCTACTGGTGAGACCGGACCAATTGGTGAAAGAGGTCATCCAGGTCCTCCTGGTCCACCGGGTGAACAGGGCCTCCCAGGTGCTGCAGGAAAAGAAGGTGCTAAGGTATGATGTGGCTTTGGGGAACAAACTGGAAGGGGCAGTAAACTGCTGACAGTGTGACATTTCAAATCATCATGTAGGCATGCAGAATGAAATCCAAACATACAGCATAAAGTCATGATTGGCACGTTTCACCCAGAAGGATTTGAAAGACTGGAAGTTTCCAATTTTAGAGCCGTGTCTGCTTCCATTGAAATGATGAGAATTCTCTTGAGCCAATAATTAATATTTTTTTAATAAAAACTAAACAAATATTTTGCACATACTACAGATTCAATATGGAAATACTTAGTAATGACATGTTCATCCCAAGGTGGAAAATTGCACATTGGCATTTAAAGTCAGATGTGTAGTAGTGAAATATTGCTTATCTAAAAATATTGCTTATCTAGTTACTATGTAATTCTATTCAGTCTTTCATTATAAATGGGTACCTTAAATTTTTATTGAATGTGTCTTTAAAGTTATTTTTATTACTTTTTATGTATTTCACTCTTTTTGTATTCTATAACTAGTACTATATTTTGTCAAAGTTTGTTATAAATTTAACCATAGACTACTGTACTGGTAATCTTCAAAGTGGGTGAATGGGTGGGAGCACAATCTTTTTTTTTATTACTATAACTGGGATATGGTGTTTCATTTTCATCACTCATTTAACAACTAATATGAGCATTTTAAACGTGGAGGGTTTTTTTAATCAAAATGTAATGTGTTTCTCAGGGTGATCCAGGCCCTCAAGGCATTCCTGGGAAAGATGGACCAGCAGGTCTTCGTGGTTTCCCTGGAGAGAGAGGCCTTCCAGGTGCTCAGGTATAATACAAGCACTAGAGCAATTGACATGATATTTCTAAATATAAGAAACAAAAGATTAACTCTTTTATTTCATGGAATCTACTGTGCTTAAAAATGAATGCAGTAGGAAAACAGACCTCAAACATCCAACTCTTAAGTATCATTGACTATATAAGAAAAAAGGAATTTATGCAGGTTTTTGTCTTTGGATTTTTACATTTTTCCTGTTTTACATTTTTCCTATTTCATGTGTTGCAAAAGTAAGTCTTGAACCTTCCAGTTTAGTAGACAAGCTTTTTTTTCTTTTTCTTTACATTTTTTAGGGTCCAGCTGGTCTGAAAGGAGGGGAAGGCCCACAGGGTCCACCTGGCCCAATGGTAAGTAACCATAATAATTTTTTGGAAATATAAACAACATTACCTAGTAACCTTTTTTCTTGTTTACATGCTGTGATGTTTTCATTAATGTGGTCTGTAAAACAGCAGACAGATCAAACTTCTACTAAGTATCCATACTAATAAACATTCAAAGAATGTGAAGGTTGAGAGTATCTAAAGCCTTCTATCTAAAGTATCTATCTGCTACCAGTAGATAGATTTACTTGCTGCTCAATACTTGCCACTTACACAAAGTAGTTTTGAGATGAGAGAAGTTTTCCATACTGGAAAAATCTATGGATAGTGAATGATGGACCCATGCTGTTGCGGTGGGTTCACTTTGGCTGGATGTCAGGTTCCCCTCAAACTGCTCTATCATTCCCCTCCTCAGATGGGCAGGAGAAGAAAAAATACACTGAAAGGCTTGTGAATCAAGATCAGGACAGAGAGATCACTCACCAGTTACCACCATGGGTAAAATAGATTTAACTCAGGGAAAATGAGTTTAATTTATTTTCAATTAAATCACAGTGGGATAGATAATGCAAAATAAAAGCTAAATCTTAGAACACCTCCCTGCCCCTCCCTTCTTCCCAGGCTGAACTTAACTCCTCATTTTTGCTTTATTCTGCCCCCAGGCAGTGCAGGGGGATGGGAAATGGGGGTTGCTGTCAGTTCATCACACACTGTCCTCTGCCACTCCTTCCTCCTCATGGGAAGGACTCCTCACACTCTTGCCCTTCTCTGGTGTGGGGTCCCTCCCATGACAGTTCTCCATGAACTTCTCCAGCATGAGTCCTTCCCATGGGCTGCAGTTCTTTATGAACTGCTCCACCATGTGTCCCTTCCACGGGGTGCAGTCCTTCAAGAACAGGCTGCTCCAGTGTGGGTCACCTGTGGGGTCACAAGTCCTCCCAGCAAACCTGCTCCGGCATGGACTCCTCTCTCCGTGGTCCACAGGTCCTGCCAGGAGCCGGCTACAGCCTGGGCTCTCCATGGGGTCACTGCTTCCTTCTGGAATCCACCTGCTCTGGTGTGGGTGTCCTCCATGGGCTGGGGGGGCACAGCTCCCCCACCATAGTCTGCACCACAGGCTGCAGGGGAATCTCTGCTCTGTTGACTGGAGCACCTACTTCCCCTCGTTCTACATGACCTCACAGTCTGCAGAGATGTTTCTCTCACATATCTTTACTCCTCTCTCCAGCTGCAGTTCCTATTCTACATTTTTTTCCCTGCTTTTTAAATACATTATCCCAGAGGCACTACCACCATCACTGAGGGACTCAACCGTGGCCAGCAGCTGGTCCATCTTGGAGCTGGCAGGCATTGCCTCTGTCGGACACAGGGGAAGTGTCTGGCATCTTCTCACAGAAGTCACCCCTGCAGCACCCCCCTACCAAAACTGTGCCACACAAACCCAATAATATTGTATTCCCTTTGTACAACTGAGAAAAATTATTTCATACAGCAACTCCTTCTCAACATTTTAAGCTCAACAGTAGAATATGCTTAAATTTACCTATTCTCTGTTGTCATTTTTTATGCAAGGAAGTTCTACAAGGATGCACTGGTATTCAAAACACAGTACAGTTATTCCCAAATGTGAAGTGTGTCAATTTTGACTGTTGACAACTTATTTATTTAATTTAGTGCAATTGAAGTAAAGGAAAAAAATATCAATCAGCGTAGCTATTCTTGTTAGACAAAAAAAATAATGGAGGAGCTGAAATTCTGTGTATTTCAACAATCAAGCTCTATGTTCCAGCAATTCATATTGAGATTAAAATGCACTAGACAAGGATAAAAAAACCTCAAAGAGTATTAGTAGTACAAGTAATACTTGGTACTTGAATTCTTAAAATTGGTTTTTGAATTCTTAATGCCTTTTAGCATCTATTCTTTAAAATGAGAACTTGAATTTGTGAATTAGTTGTTAAAACTGTGAAGTACAAATATATTCCCAAAAGGCACCAAAACAAGGTAGCTGGGAATGGAATGAAATGGAATAGAAGCTGGTAGGGAGAGTCAAAAGGGATAGTACCTTACCCATCTGAAGAACCTGAAATGTTAAAAGAAAAGGTGAATCAAAATCGAGAGCACAGACCAGAATAATCTCTTCAATCTAAAGGTCATAGCTTGATTCTTTGTTAGAGGAGCCCCTAAGGCTGGACTGAACTCTCAAGCAGATAGTTAGTTCAGGTGCAATGAACCAGAACTTTTCTGAGCATGCACAAACCAGACAGCACAAACATACCTGACATTTAACACACCCCACTTTGCCAGACAGGATGTCCACACAGTAGCAGTGCCACTCCTGTCATAGTTCCTCATAAAGACACATACATAAGGTTGTGAGGCAAAAGCACTTATCTTATTTAGTGATAGTTGTCCGTATTCTGAAATACATGTGTTTGAATTTAAATTCAGATGATCCATGTTTTTCTAATTTCCATAGGGTGTGTATAAGTTAGTGTTTTAGTTGAAAACACTTTTTGAGGAGGATGTCTAAATTATCCCCATTTACTATCTTTTGGTTCACATCATGGAGCTTTCTCAGAGCTCATGAGTAGTATTACTTTCATGTGAAACTAAATTGATAGAGAAAATCAGGAATTCTTATTAATGCTCCCCAGCTAATGGGAGTTCACTGCCAGACTAGAATTATCGTGAACTATAGTGCAGAAACATACAGAATATGAGTGTCAGGAGCACAATGCCAAGGGCTTCAGTTTAGAAATCCAGTCCTGTTGGGGCCACACTTTCTGCTAAGGTAAACAGTCATAGAAAGAAACACTTGAGAGGTTAAGAAATTTTTGCATATGGTTTTTCCAATATTTAAGAAATAAATGTAGTGGTAGCAAGAGTGGAAAGAGAGTTTAAGGGTCAGTTTAATTTTTGTTTAAATGCTTTGAGTTCACTGTAGTACAAGCAGGCCACTTGAGGTGCAAACAAGCACCAGTTCTCCCTGAAAGTACTCCAGGAGTCCTCAGTGGGATTTTTATCCATTTCGTCTTTAATTACTAACTTTTTATCTTGAAACAGTTTTTCAGTGAAAAAAAGTTGTAGAGGTGCCCTTAATCCTGGGTTTCTGTGCGTCTTCAAGGACCAGAATTAAATCACAATAGCTTGCTTCATTTTCACAGTAGGTCATAGCAGACCATGAGCATCAAATAATCCTAAAATATTTTCCCATCTATTTTTAGCCAACAGTGGGTACACCCAGAAGTGTAATTATAGTGGAGTCTTCATTTGCCATTTATAATAAGAAGAGAATTCATGCCACTGGATGACTTTCCTCCGATTCCCTGCCAATACCAAGTGCTTCCAACTAGCATATATAGTCAATTATAAGCTTTATTTGGCTAGCAGATACATCTGCAAGCATACCAAACAAATGACTGCTCCAAATACTGTGCGTGCCAATTACTGTGTTTAGAGGGATTTGGACAAAAGAAGGAGATGCATGAACGCACTTCAGAGCAAGGGGGCTTTTCTGTTGGTTTGGTAAGGGGTTCATGTTTGGTTTTTTGGATTCTTTTTGTAGAGGGTTTGTGGCTGGTTTTGTGGTTGAGGTTTTTTTGTTGTCGTGGGGGTTTTGTTTGAGGTTTTTTAACAGCTCTCTTTTATCTGCTATCTTTGTCTTCTGTTTGTTTTCTTCCCTTCTCATACTACTGTGTGGGATGCTGAATGCTGATGAGAGAAAGCTCTTTGGAATGTCAAGCAGTCATTTTTCATTTGCTCATTTAGGAATAGGATGCTCAAATTAGACTCAGAATAAGCCAGCTGTAGGCTACCCAGTTATTGGTACTGAGCTATCTAGAGCTATTTTCATCCCTCTGATAACATTTTGCAGTCATGGGGACCCTCACTTGTTGAGCATTTTGTTAACCATTAGTAAAAAGTATTGCCACTACTATGTAATGTATACAATAGCTATAGGTACATATTTTGTCACAGAAAGTGAGATAAAACCAAGATTGATAATGAGTTTATAGTCTGTATAAGGGTATTACATGACAAAACATGACACTTCCATTCTGTAGAGAAGTTTTTTTTAAAAAACCCCATGAATTAATAGAAAGGTTCAGGATGTGAATACCACTGCAAGGCCACAGGTTAACAAATGGTGTCATGATATAAGGAGGTTGTTTCATAGTGGGACAGAGTGACCAAAACAAGATAACAAGCATAGAAAGAGAGAACAGACTTAAGAAGCTGCCTAAATGCTTTTCTGAGTTGTGACTATGATTTAATGTATTCTGCTTTGATCAGAGGCCATTCTCACAGAGAAGGGAGAGGTTCCTTGAAAACAGAAGGTTTAGTCCATGTTCATACCCTGGTGAAATGCAAAGATAAATGTGAAAAGTTGACTGAGTAAAAAGAGCTACTAGAAATTATGGCTACTGTTAGAGTCTACTGTCTGACATAGGAAAGATCTTTGAGTTATTTGGGTTTTATTCATCTCTATTCTTTCATTCTACTGATGAGATGACCTAAAATTGTTTAGTTTATGAGAGCTGACAAGATCAGAGACCATGGTAGAATGGCTGCAGGGTGGTGACTTTTTCTTGTTGAATTCACTGAAGCCTTAGGAGCTAAAACAACAGAAATAGGACTGAAACTTAGGCATTCACCCAGACTTAAAAAACCCCAACACCTGGAAGGATAAAGTCATCTATGATTCCCATACAAATACTTTATTTGAACACTCACACAAATTTAGATCTTACTGAGATAATTCACGAAAATATTTTGAGAAATCATTCAATATTCTTACTGCCACAGTTATCTGGAGGGAAAAGCACTTATTATGGAATTAGTACTAGTTATGCTAACAAGGTCACTTCAGAAAAGTATGTCATGAGTAAAAGCAAAAAACAGGGCTCTCATAGGTGAAAGCATCTTAAAATTCCAATGTCCAAGGGCCAGCAAATTTGACCTTGCTTAGACGTGAAAATAAAGGCTATTCAGAGCCTCAGGCTACACCACCTATTACGTACCTGTTCCACGATGTATCCCAATTCTAGGATATCTGTGGAAAAGTAAATTATGAATCATAACTTTAAAATATTACAAACTATTTTGAAGGTGTAAAG
Organism: Chiroxiphia lanceolata; assembly: GCF_009829145.1. Lineage (NCBI taxonomy): Eukaryota > Metazoa > Chordata > Aves > Passeriformes > Pipridae > Chiroxiphia > Chiroxiphia lanceolata. The sequence goes on along the minus strand of NC_045645.1, from coordinate 19,966,765 downwards.
CTGAAAAGTTGGGGAGCACCTTTAACAGCACTCTATTGATGCAAAAATTGTAAATAATTTGAGACAGAAAACAAAGATTCAATTTTAGTGGTTTTCAGCATATAGTGCCTGTCTTTTCACCTTTAATTTACAATATTAGATTTTTAACTTTTTTGTGCTTATGTAAAGATACCTGTGCATAAAAACCTCCTCTGTATGACACACTAGATTAGTCATTATCCTTGAATAGATTTTTACACAGGTGACTTGATATGCAGAAACATACTGATCATCATAGCAACGTACAGCATAAAACTTGACTAAAACTTTGGGTTGTGGTGAGGGTTAGTTCTGTATTTTGATATGGTGAATATTCTTTCATCAAAGTAGCATGTTAATCCATTTTGAAAATAGAGAGAAATAAGTTCTTGAAAACAGCTGTTTTCAAGCACACTATTATTATGATGAACAAACACAGGAAATGATTTTATGAAAAAAATTAATAAATTAGTTTTGTATGAACTGTATTGAGTATGAACTTCAGGTTAGTTCTTTCAGTCTTTTCCTTTACTTGCTCTCATGCTGCGTGTACCTTTCTACCAGCTGCAATCTCACCGAGAAACAGGCATTTTCTCTGTTTGCCTCAGTCATGAAAACAACCAACAATTATCTGGGTTGTATCAGAATTCCCTTATACTTTGCTTTTCTTTCCAGGGTTCTCCAGGGGAGCGTGGAGCAGCGGGCACTGCTGGCCCAATTGGTCTTCCAGGTCGTCCTGGACCTCAGGGTCCTCCAGGCCCCGCAGGGGAGAAGGGTGCTCCCGTAAGTAATCACAGTCTCAGAAAACTGTCATGGCACAGACTTTTCATTCCAGAAGGTTACTTTGTCCCACACTAATATTTGCCTATTAAATATATAGTCTCAGAATACCCAACCTACTCCTTTTAGATTTACAATAAAGGAAACAGTAAAACATTCATTGTCCTACCCTCTAACACCAAGAAGAGTTAAACCTGTTATTGTCAGAGTATGGAGTGAATATAATAAAAAAATTTTGTTAAATTAGTCTTTCATTAAAAGTTTGTACCCAACCACTCTGCATTGTATTTGACATCAGCTTCCATTATTATTATTCTCTGATATATTCTCTTCCCTTGAGAGTTTCCTTTCTACTGTTTTGTTTGGTTGTTTTTCTTTTTTTCGAGAGGTGGGGGCTCTGTTTTTTTAAATTTTGTGTTGGTAATGTGACTCCTTGTACTGAAATTTTCATTAGTCTCCTGTGATTATGTGGATTGCTTTGTTTTCTTCACAACCAGGGTGAAAAAGGTCCTCAAGGTCCAGCTGGACGTGATGGAATACAGGGTCCTGTAGGACTTCCTGGTCCTGCTGGTCCTAGTGGTTCTCCTGGAGAAGATGGTGACAAGGTGAATCATTATAATTGGTATTAGTGCATCAGTGAGAAGATCTGTCAGTACATTTGTCTGTTTGTAGCTTTTCTTACAATAAATATGGCAGCAAACGAACAACACTTACCCCTGCCTCCCCCAAACTTCCTCTGTTTACTGTAAAAAAACTTAAAAAAACTCTTCTATAATCAAATGTCTGAGGGACAGATGCCATGGGACATTGGGATTTGTGTTCAAGAACTAGTAGAGTAACATTTATCCTGGCAAAGAAGCAAGGATGAAAGTATGCCAAAATTGATTTTTGCCCATTTTAGAAAACTTTGTTTGCTGAATGTTCTCAGTAATATATAGGGATTCAGAACCACTGTTGATAGGTTGAGAGTGTCAAAATAATTACGTTCACAGCAGAGATATTCTGTTGACTTCTGGCAGAATTTAGGACACAGCACCTTTCAGGATCATCTTGCATGTTTGCTTGGTCCAACACTGCCCTGTTAGTTAGCATAGCGTAAAGGTAAACATTTTTACATTAATTTTTGTGATGCATGAGTGTTATTTATCCCACAGAGAGTATTTTCTGTGGTTTAGTTTGTCTTTTATTATTGTATAAAAACCCCATTATTTTCTAACACAGTTTCTTGGTGATTAGAATAATTCTGAAGTTTTAAAATGCTGTACCCTACATTGAGAAGCAGTTGTTTGGTCACATACAGTTAGATGAGTCTGTAAATCAGGGTACTTTCATTATAAGTTCATATTGAAGGTGACAAGAAGAACACAATTTCCTTTATTTAGAGCTCAGTTGCACTATACTTCAAAGCCAGGTCTTGTTGCCCTTTGCAATACAGCAATCAATATCTGGATTAATATGACATACTACTGATCATTGCAGAATTGCTCCCTTTAGGCATTCACTCGAAGCAGCAGCATAAAACATAAAATAATCATATCAAAAGGAACATTTAAAAATACCGTGATATTGACTTCAGCTAAGTGTGAAGGAAACCATTTAAAACAATTTTAACTTTTAACTTTCAATTACAGGGTGAAATTGGTGAACCAGGTCAGAAAGGTAGTAAAGGCGACAAAGGAGAAAACGTGAGTAGCAAAATCCTTTGTCCATTACATCTTTATGAGTAAAAAGTATTCATGCATGAAGTCTGCAGGTAGCCTTGCTACATAAACGAGCAGAAAAAAGACACACTTCTAAAATGGTTCTTCAAAATGATGTTGATTTACTGCAACACTAGAGGCTTGTACTTATAGAGCCAATACAATATATTTAGTATTGTTCATATTCCTAGAGCTCACAGAATCATTAAAAAATAGAAAGGTACACTACACTCCTAAGCACCCTTCCTGTATCATTGAAATAATTCTGCATTTGAACTGGGAGAGACCAAGAATTTACATGCACTCCCTTACTGTGATGAAGTTAATTTCACTGACTGGATTGTGTGAACATATCCAGCTTCAGCTTCTGAGCTATAATGAGGAAAACTATGAAGACTCAGTAGAGGAATCTACTAATATTGTTTTGAAATTTTGAAAGAATATCTAAATCTTGGAGAGCACAATTAAATAATGGCAACATTTCAGAACAGTGAAGACCTAAGATGAAATGGCTTATACAAGCTTTCATATATTATCATTACTAATCGGGCTTCCACTGTTTTAATTTGACTTTTTCTGTCTTCAAAACTTAATTGTGAAGTTCATGTACTTTTTGATTGAGGCCAGAAATATAAAATTAAGCATTTTTTGCTGTGAAATTTGAAGCTAGAGAGAATAAAACTAGCATTTGTTTGTTTCTGTTTGATTGTGATCACTTTCCCAAAAATTAGAAAAGGTAGGTTTTCACTTGTGTTCAATTACAAGATAAACTGGCACTTTATTCGAATAATTTTCCTTAAGAAAAAAATGAGATGTAAGGGCAGAAAGGTTCCTTTTATTATTATGTTTCAATAATATTCACAGCAAAGCTCAGAACTCAACATAGCATATTTATCTTTAAAACACTGTGTGCTTTTTGCAATTAAGCATTTACAGAGCCTTCTTAAGAGAGGATTGCTTTTAAAAATTACACCAAATTTATGGCTTAGATATTATCAGGTGGTGGTTTATAGCAAATCATATAAGCAAATCATAGCTTTATGATAATTTCAAGGAAGAAATTGTCGCAATAAAATGTGGGGAAAAAATGACAAGGGTTTTTGTTTGTGGCTTTTTTTGTTTTGGTTTGAGTTGGGTTGGGGTTTTGTTTGTTTTTTGGTGTTTTGTTGTTCTTGTTTTTAAAGATGAGCTTGTCCTTCTCAATAATTTATGTGAGAAAGACTTCTGCAGTTTCCAGTGTAGAAAACACATTCTTTTCACAATCTTATTTTTATAGATTAAATCACAAGTGTTATAATAAATTATTTGTAATGCCCTGTTAACATCAGAAATGTAGTATTATACAAATAGATAAAAGAGCACATCTATTATAAGCACCTGCTTTCCAAGAAACATACGTGTAATCAAGTTGTAAACAAATTTTGCTTCAGACTAAAATTACTCCTGCATAACTTCTCTGAGTGCTTTGGTTAACTTTGTAAAATTAAGTCATGAAATTAAAACATTTTTAAAAGTCAGTTTTAAAACTATGAACTTGTTCCCAGGTACCCGAAAATAAATTTTAATCTGTTTGCTGTTGTAAACCATTTGTGGGATACGTAGAGATACATGCAGCTCCTGTTTGTCCACCTAAAGAGGTCCAGAACAGAACAGGACCTGTGTACACAGAAGAATCTGGCTTTTAAAGGAAAGGGAAGAGGAAGCACATGAGGCAGGTCAGGCTTGGTTTGGAAAGGAACTTAAAGATCAGCTAGTTCCAACCCCCATCCAGTTCCACTTTAGGCTTTGCCTGTGATCATATGCATATCCTGTTTTTCCCTTTGACACGCCTCTTCATTAGAGAAGCTTCTGCATCAGAGAAATTCAGAAAAAAACACATGCTCCACTTTTCTATTTCCCATCATTTTAGCATAGCTGAGCATTAGACTGTGACCACAGTTCCCTTAGTGAGTACTAATGTATTTGGGCATGTTCCAGCAGACCTGCTTTACAAATAAAGTGTTTGCAGCATTATCATTTGAGAATGTATTCTGTACTCTAAGTTTCAGGGTTTAAGGCATTTGAGAATATTATCCATTTTCCTTGAAATACAGGATTCAGTGTTCAGGCCTGCTTAGTTAAGTGAATGTACCCCTACTGAAGACACGTGTATTGAATCTGTTTGCCCTCAACTGCAGTCATTCAGCTCTGACAGTTTCAGAATGTGTTTAGTTTAAATCTGCTTTCCTTTCAACATGCTGACAGAGGTGTATAGGGGCAGGGAGGAGAGGCCTTTTTGGTCACCTCTGAAAGGTTCTAAAGAAGAAGTACCCAGTTCTGAAATCACAGGACATGAAGAATAGATATTCACAATACCTAACCACCCACAAAAGCCTTGGTGGGCATTTAGAGCCTGATCACAGCAAGAATCCTGATCAAAGAACTGATTCCTCATTCCTCTTTAAGAAAAGCTGGAAACATCTTCCATTCCCCATTGAAACTAACAAGGATTTATGTTTGGGGCTTTAAATGTAGTGTGCCTAACAAAAAATACTATTATCCATATCCTAGCTAGGCATAGCACAATTTTGTTGTTGATGTGTCCTCTCCTGAACTTCAAAACCTCCACAGCTACCATAGCTGCCTTTATTAACTGAAGATTCTCTCATCATTCTGAGTCTTTCTCCAGAGCTCCATTTCCCCTCCATAGCCATGGGAAGAAAGTCTGGTCGTGTCCAAATAACTTCTCATTAATCAATTGCAAAGTACCTTCCAACAGTGCTTTATATCAAAAGGGGGTTTTAAATGAGTTTAAAAATGTGTAGGTTTCAATCCAGGGCCTATAAAATGAAGGAGCATGTTGAAGCATCCCTCAGAGTGTAAAACAGTCCATTTCAATGGGATTTTTTTAAAAAGTCCATGCATGCCAATTCCCTTTCTCATGGTATCCTTCCCCAGTCAAGTGGAGCATTCCTTTCATTTAGATATATTACCATAGAGCTTTGCTTCATGTATTGCCATCAGGTATGTGACAAAAAGAAAATTATAAGAGAAATATATAGCTTGACTGTAAGATACTCTAAAGGATACACAGAACCCAATGAAAGAAATAGATTTCAGAAGTCCCTTTTCCTAATCTCCCTATAAAGGGCACAGTAATCTAATTTTAGCCCTACCGAGACCTTTAAATCCAAGCATTATTCTACTTTAAAATAAAATTTGCAGCCTAGAAGCCGTAGAAAACTTTCCATCTGATATAGACTAGAATTAGTCAATGCCAGGTGTTTTTATGCTTTCTTGGCTTCACTCTTTATCAGTCTAGTTCTTCTAGTGTTGCAAAAACAAGATTCAAACTCCCACATAATTTTAACCCCATCATAAACTAGTACTTGGCATTCCTGTACTCTGTTAGATAGCTTTGTTACATCACATCTATATGACCGACTTCCAAATTATGTGCAATATAACTTAGAAAGTTATTATCCTGCAAGGACACTGAAAAAAATTAAGAAGTTCCTCTCAGAGACTTTTCTTTTGCCATTCTGTTGAAAAAAGACTTAATATCAAAGAGAATGTGACTCCCAGTGCTCAGCAAGAACTTACAGTTTTTTGTATCTCCTCGAGGTCAAAATAAGCTTTGTGCTATTGTAAAAATTATTTGCAGTTTCATAAAAATTAATCCAAATAATAAGTGCTCCAATTAAAGATAGATTTTTAGATGATGATTTAAAGGTTGAAGGTTTTCCTCCATAAATCTCATTGAAAGTGTTGATATTTTTAATTGTGAAAGAAATAGTTTTCATTTTAATTCATGTTTGCATGGGAATCCATTCTGAAACGTTAAAAATGCGCTTCTGACAAATGACAGTATTGTCTCCTCTAGATATGCCAATCTGAGTCTTTGAGAAATAAACAAATAATGATTATTTGTACTGAATGCAAAAGACTTGTGAATAATCTACATTCTCTATGAAGAAATATGGAAATGCTTAATAGACCATGATCATGTAAGCAGGGTTTTCTCTCATCTCTGTATTTGCTTTTAATCTCATTCCAGATGTCAGAATCACTAACTTGTCCTTTTGATGTTTGTCTGTTACAGGGTCCTCCGGGTCCCCCGGGTCTCCAGGGTCCTGTTGGTGCCCCGGGTATAGCTGTAAGTAGTTTATTCAGAGCAAACCTCAACCTTGCGTAACTTATCTGATACTCAGAAGTTCTTTGAATTACATACTCCCTTCTCAGGAATGTATTTCAAATGGCCACTAACAGTTCTGTCATTGTCCACTTACATGCAGTTCTTAATTGTAAACAAACCTGCATGGTTGGTGGTGGTGTACTGCAGATTTACAGCAGGGCAGTAATTTGACAGAATCATTAAAAATTAAATACTGTAAATAGTGAATGGGGCCCATCCTTTCAGTGAACTTGTTTGGTGGTATGTATGACAGCTCAGTACTAGATGCAGTTAAAAGAGAGTATCTCTTTTTAAAATCCACCTGATAACAGGTGGATTGATTCTTATTTTTATTTAGAAGGCTTTGAATTCTTTTACCCTGAAGATTGGTAGAACTATATGCTACTCATATTTACTAATATGTAGGTATTCAACAGCTAGAATGTTTATGCAGATGTGAAAGAGAAGAGGATTCAGGGAAAATTTTCATAAGACATGCAGTATTAATTGACCTACATTAAACCAGGGCATGTGCTGGTATTCTATTTGTATAACAGATTTCATCCAATCAGGATGGTGTACATGCATTTGTAAAGACATTTGGCATGAGTCTGAGCCTTACTGTAGGTGTTTTCCAGTCATTTCTGTGGAGCTTTTTCTGTTGTTATTATCAAACCTGTGATATTTTTGCTTTTTATTGTTTCTACAATGTTTAGGGAGGTGATGGAGAGCCAGGCCCAAGAGGTCAGCAAGGGATGTTTGGGCAAAAAGGTGATGAAGGTCCTCGAGGCTTCCCCGGCCCTCCAGGCCCTATTGGCTTACAGGTAAATTCCTTTATTATTTTACCCTCCACCTATACAAACCCCAGTTTCTGTGTCAGAAGCTGAATGGCTATGGTCCTCTATTAAAAACTGAAAGATCCCATATTCATAGAGTTTATGCAGATTTAATGCTGCAGGAGATTTGTAGGATGCTCTGAAACTGAACTACTGGCTAACACAGGCTTTAGAATTTCATTCAGTAATTCATTCATTGACAGAGTCAAACAATTTCTGTTTTAACAGGTGCACTTCTTTATACTGGAGATACACACTTTAAAGAAAAGATGCAACCTGAAGGGTATTCAACATGTCCTAGTCAAGTACAGTATTTTCACAATAGGTTTTGGCAACATAGTATGTTTCTCAGTGATACCATTACAGACACTACATGTGTCCTGAAAGATAAGCAGAACTCCATAATGCTTATATACTGCAGCCATCTCAGGCAGGTTCCTACAGTTTCATGTTTCTTCCGCTTAAAATTGATATTTTATGAGTCAAAAACCACAAAGCAAGCATACAGTAAAATGTAGGCTTCTCACTGCTGCATCCAGAGAATTACAGTTGAAAAATGTGCTTTTTTAAAAATTTAATTTGCCTAAATATAATGAGACAAAGAACAAGACATTTAGGACCTTAGATTCATATCCATTTAATTAACATTAGAGCAGAGAACACTAGCTATTTCTAAACCATGCATTAAGCTTTAACATGAATCCTATATACTCTCTTTTAAAAACTATGGCAATAGTGTTTGAATATATTCAAACAGTACATCTCCTTTCTATTCACCACATGTGAACTGACTCATCTTCTTTCACTAAGCCGAACCTTAACCTGTACCTATATCTGTACCTGATAACCTGTACCTGACCCTACATTTGGGAATGCCCAGCTCAGTGGTGATAGTTCTTCTAGCTAGATATCAATATTAGTATCAGCTGCAGTTTCCTTCTCTTGATATTTGTTAGTAGACGAACTTGGACACTTTTCTTCTAAGGGTATGTTTGTGTAACCCAATGCAATGCCTCTCAGCAGGATTTATCACCTCCACTGGACACCTTATTAAAGCAGTTATGCAACTTCCAGTACTCAGGTAGTTTAGACATCTTTGCATACCACTTCACTGTGCTGCACTGATCATGTTTTCTTTACATATATATGTATCATAGCATAAGTTAAATTATCCAAACCTGCACCTGGGCTCTGGATAATGATGACAGTGTTTTTAAAGTCATCCACCCTAGCATTTCTGTGTGCATTTTTTTTCCCCAAAAATTTTCTGCTTCACCAAGTTTAAGCAACCTAGGACTACATATACCTATAATGTAATATAAAAAAACCTTCTTTTCTTTAATGCAAATTGGTCTTCTTTTCTTGTTCCACCACCCTGCCCCCTCCCAAGGTCACGATTTTCACATGTAGACCTCATTTATATTGTTTCATATTGATTCATAATTCATCATTCCAGGTACCCTACTAATAGTATTCTCCTCCATGTGTTTTAGGGTCTGCCTGGCCCACCAGGTGAAAAAGGTGAAAATGGTGATGTGGGCCCAATGGTAAGACTTTTTCCCCATTAGTCACTCTAGAGGACATAAATATCCTCCATATGTTATTATCTCTTCTCTATAGCTCACAATTTGTTACTCCTGAATTTAGTGACTGAGTATGAAACATTTTGTGTAACAAAGTGCCTCTGGGATTTACTTTGCTTTCCCACATCTATCTCCTCATCTTTAATATCAAGATTTAAGTAACTTAAGAAAATACTCTGAAAAATAGATAGTAAAGCAGATGCTATGCGTGCCTGAGACAGGAGAGTGGCAATCAGCTTCAGGAAAGAAAAAGTAGATACCACTGCACCAGAGAGTCTGGAGCTGCTTTTCTGAAATTCAGGACATTGTATGTTAGCTTCAGGTAATTGCAGGCTAGAAGATGGTAAACACTATTTGGCTCTGTTTGTTTTCTCTGGGTGATGCATTTTCCAACTGTTTGTACTGTTGACAGAATGCCTTCTGGGCTGTTCCTGACAGAAACACAAGCTCTCAACAGTATAGATTTGCCTCCAGCACCCCATGCCAACTCTGGATGCTTCATTAATGCCCATGTGTGGGCACGATGGTGCAGTACTGTCACAAGGCTGTTACCACACATATGAGCTAGTCCAGGGTCTTTGCACAGTGGGGTGGGCATGCAGGTAACCTGCAGGGAAAGTACAATGCAGAAAACCAAGCATCAGATCATTTCCAGCTCAGGTACTGTGTAACATAGCCTGGATCCCCTGTCACCTTGTGAGCTCATCCAGTGGGCAGTAACCTGGCCCTGCCGTTTCTGTAGCACTGCAAAGATTAAAAGCCCTCTACAGATTGAGTATATTATTTTTCATTGGTAAAAAATCCCTACTGAACTTATTCTTTATGACTGTTCTATGATACTGTGATATCAAATTGTCTCTTTGATACAGGGTCCACCTGGTCCTCCAGGTCCAAGAGGTCCCCAGGGTCCTAATGGAGCTGATGTAAGAATTTACCTATTTTTTTATCTTTGTAATTCAGTAATAAGCACTCTATTTGGGATAACTATATTTGGTATAACAAATATCTTTAATCATTGTAGGGTCCTCAAGGTCCCCCAGGCTCAGTTGGCTCTGTTGGAGGCGTTGGTGAAAAGGTGAGTGTTGATAATAACCTCCTAGAAAGAGAAAACATTAGAATAGGAATATGAATGTACATTTTTATTCTTCTGTGGAGATATATAGATATATTACAATTCCCAAATATCCTTCACTAACCTAATAATTATTAATAGTGATCTAGCTATACTCCTAATTGTTGACTTACCACAGTTGGTCTTTTCATTTCAAGTTTTAAATCACAAAATTATTTAACAATCAGAGGAAAGAACTTTGGAGCACAAAATGTAGTTTTCAGGCAAAGTAATAAAGCGAGGTTATTTCCTTAACTACATATGATGCTTTCAGTAACATTATTGGCCTCAAATGCTTTCCATTTTATAGTGGTGTATCATCAAATATGACATAGCCCTCTATCTGGAACAATAAAAATATACACTACTATCTAATGTATTAGTGGTAAATATATCTGTGAAGTGAAGCAGACCTTCAGCATCCATATGTCTGCTCCTCATACAGACAGATACAGTTCCAATAAGTCAAAGGTTTGAGGATTGTTTGTGTTAGTTGAAAACCTGACTTAAGACTGATGCTATATGACATTCATTCATCAAAATTATTTTCATTGCTATTTTCAGTTCTCTCTTCAGAAAATTTCCTACTAGTATATGGAGTGGGTTGGTTTGTTTTGTTTTGTTTAAATTTCATATCTTACCCAAAGAACATGCTAGATACATCTTCCTTTTACTTAAAGGAAAGATGAGCTATGCATAGATAAAAAGGCTTTTTTTTTCCTGTGATTTCTTTGAAGCAACAGAATAAACTATTGTGTAGTGCTGAACAAGCAAAAATTTCAAAAGAGAGTCTCTTGAAATGCTTGTTTATGTTTATTAAGTTACATGACCTCGGCCACATCACTCATGTAAGCCTAAAAGCCTTTTGCTGTAATGTTACAGATTTAATATGAATTTTTTTCTTGAACTTTGGAATTGGAAAGATTCTCAGTGGAACATAGGGTGGAGGAAACAAAATAGAAATGTATTCTATGCCACTTTATAAATAGCTTCTTGAGAAACTTGCAAATTTCTCTTGAGTATTTAATTATTTACCACAAGGTATCATATGTATTGAAAGAAACACTGATGTCAACAAATCCTAGAAAAGACATCTCTAGGTATGTCAGTATTGGTAGTTTTTCAGAAAGCTCACCATATTGTTAAATTTTCAGAATACAAAGCAAGATTTCTCTTTTTCTTCCTGTCCCATGAGATAAATAAATGCACAGGTACCTTTCCTCTCATCTTCCTCATACACTGTTACTGAACTTCATCACTTTAGAAGTCTTAACTTCTTCACCCTTTATCCACATATTTTCTTTGGCACAATGGACCAGTATTGTACCTATAGGTGCAAATCCCATTAGATCTATGAATTTACAAAAAATTACTCAAGTACCATGTCAATCAAAATCACTTATATTTTTCATGATTCTCTTCTTGATCACTGTTCAAAAGCATGTTACTCTACTTCATAGAGCTTGTAGGTATTCTTTCTTTTTATAAGACAAGGAAGTTGCCGTTACTTTCGAGGATCATTTGTATGACTAGTAAAAAAATAAAAATCTCCAGTTCATCTTACAGTACCTCCCAAGCTTCTTGTTCACCTGTGACAACAAAAGATCTTTCTTATGATGCTCTTCAGTATATCTACCATAAAATGTTGGTTATGTGTTTGGTTTGTCAAAGGGAATCAACCACTTCTTAGCAGTATGGCCAAACTATTAGTTTAATAGAATCTTCGGATATTTCATGGTTTTTTTCTATATGCCTATCAAATAAATCATTTACCAATGCTCTGGGATGTGGTGAAGAGTGTACTGCAATAATGCAATATAATATATGGCTTGATGGAAAAATATCCTACTTTGTCTCCCTCCTTTGTCTTTTGAGATCACAGGGTACTGAGCCCATGCAGATGTCATGTGTCAAACTGACAGAGCTTCACTGAAGCCCTTCTTTTTTAGGAAGTGCTCTGAGCATCAACTCACCTCTTGGGGGAAATGTCATCCTTGTGTCTTCAATCTCTTTTCCCCAAAATTGCACATACAGAAGACATACACAACATGATGCCCTCCTGCTTGACTGCATTATTAACAAGGATATTCCCTCTAATGTCCAAAGTTTGTGACATTATTCATTCAGCCTATTTTAAAAAAGATCTTGGCCTTATGAAAAGATGCAGGGTTTTGTTTCTCTCTGAGAAGAGTACTAAAAACGTGACACAGTGTAAGAGTTGGTAGAAAAAAAAGTTACTGGAAAAAGAGACTCTGTATGTCAGTGGAATACAGAAAGTAATGGGCACTATGGGAAGAAAAAATTTCCCTGTTTCCACTAGGGTACTGAGAGAAATGTTAATTATGAGAACATCCAGGGTAGCACCCAATTATATTCACTGCTTTAAAAAAAACCCACCTTATATAATATCGTGGCCCATTGAACTCAATAGGAATTTTGCTATTGGTTTCACTCACCTCTTTAATTTTTACTGTTTCATGATCAAATTATCTTTCAGTCATTTTGTAAAAACATTGACTTATATTGAACTCCTTACTCCTTTGTTTCTCCCAGTGACTCATATATGTGATTTAGAATCCCTATGTGTGATGATCAGCCCACGAAATTTAATTCAAGAACATGAAATTCAGACTGTTTATCACTTGGCTGTCATTTTTTATTTCCTCTTGCTTCTTTCCCACATACTCTGCAGTCACACAGAGAAGCTTCCAAGCGTGTTATTGTGGAAGTTTTTATTTATTCTAGTTACTTTCCTCCCTCCTTCTCAAGTTTTAGTACATGCCAGATTTTTTTTCCCTTGTTAGGATATCTTCCATCTTAATTTCAGTTCCATTTAATAAGTTTTGCAAGCTTAGAAATGATCAAGAGTTGTTTTGTCAGGAGGAGTTCCCGCAGTGGGAGGACAGTTCACGCTTTTAAACAAAACATGCATTTTCTTTTTTCCTTTTCTTCCCACACATATTTTCCCCAATGTTTTTCTTATTATGTCAGCATGCTTTGGCCTCTGCACCCCTATCAGGAAAGACATATCGTACTACAGATAATTCAATGCAGTGATTGTAGAGTGCCGAAAAACATTTTGGCGTCATCTCTGTCAGTGTTGCAGAGTGAATTAGGTTTCCTCATATTCATATTTGAATGGTTAGACCGGGAGATATTTTGTCATTCATACCAGGGTTTCAAAGCCCCCTTATCTTCTGGCAAATGATAAACAATTTTTGTCACACTTAGTGCCATGCATTTTTAACTAACTTCTTGTTTCTTCTGCTCTACACACAAGGGCCTAAATGTTCAAAGACCTCAGCACTACAAATGTGCATGTAGCCTTGCATTATTAATGCCTGGAACCTCCACGGAGCAGTCCAGAGGTCTTGAGACTTACACTCAAATAGAACCATCTTCCACACAAAGAATATTCTCTTTGTTGTGCTTTTAATTAAGAAAAAGCATAAAACCAAAATGTACCAAAACATGTTTATCTCTAATTTGATGTCAAAGGCCTAACATGAAGATATTCTAAATACCCAGGGAGTTGCTCATGACTTCTCAAAACTGTGCTGTAGACATTTCACGTAACATAAGAATGTACAACAGAGGGAAAGCAGAACAAGTAACGTTAACCTCACACTTCTCTTCCACAAAACCTAATAAATAAATTTGGCTTTCTAATTTAGATTAATTTGTGATAACTGCACTGAGTACTGTGCCATTCTTCCACCCTTTCTCTCTTCCACAGCACGTTGTAAACTGTCAGAGTTGGAGAGCAATACAAACTGAATGTCTGCAGAACCTAAGCATTTTTTCTGGAGCCTCTCAGAGTTCAGATCTGGTTGCCTGTATGAAAAAGTCTTATGTTAGAAAATCACTATTATCACTATTCCTTCCTTTTATATTATTCTAAAATACTTTTTGAAGTAATACACTAATAAGGAGTCTAATACAGTAAACAAGTGAAATCACTGATTTATGCTCCAGATGGAAGTAAGAAGACAAAATCAATTGAGTATTCTGGCTCTAAGTTTAAAAACATACCTGATAAGTTTTCACAGACCTCTTTATGTGTGCATATAATTTTTCCACACACATATGTGCAGACATTGCTAAGGTACTTAATCAAGATGGATCTATGACAGTTTATGCTACCTGAATATCTGTCCTAACAAATTACCTTTAATAACAAATTACTTTTAATAACAAATTGCTTTTAATAACTTTACATGACTTACTGGCTGTGATTTTTTCTCATCCTTCTCCATCTCTCCAAATTACAAATGCTTGTAAATATGAGCCCTCCCAAAAAACGCAGCACAGCTTTAGAATTTCTCTCTCAATTAAACTTAGTTCTCCACATAGCCATTTTATATGTAACACAGTCACATATACATACCTATGGGAAAAGGGATTGTCTTCTAGAATCACGGTTTTTCTTTTTTTTCCTGTTCTGTGAGAATGGCAAAAAGGAGCAAAACTGTAACTGAATCCTTTTCACAACCCAGTCAGTTGCAAAATTGCCTCTCAGAAAATAAATCGCCATGCCCCAGAATTTAACCAAAAGGTGGCAGCCTTCCATCCCACTATCTCTGTGCTTTGTATGGACAGTTCTCCAGAACTGGTCATAAGGAAAACTAAGAACTTTTAAACTACTTTACCTAGCTTGATAGAAACCATTCTGCTTGCTTAATCCAAGGAGGTTTTCAGAATTAAACATGTCTGTGAAATGACATGATGCTTTGTAGTTCAGGATGTCTGTCTTTGCTTGTTGAAATTCTGTCAGAGGAAGGCTTTGCCTGAGAAAGACAACGCTAACTTTTAAAAGATCTGGCCTGGTAACAAAAGAAAAAAAAATATTTCCAGAGCTGAAATACATCTATTATTAGATAATAAAATGTATTTCCCAAAAGAAATGTTTTCCGTGGAGAATGTGTATCAGATTCTGAATTAATATCATTGTTACCAAAAATAAAAAGAAAGACAAGGGTCAACAATAGCTATGGATTGCACTGTTTTTAGTAGCTGTAAGTATGCTCTCTGTAAATATATACCAGCTACAATCTTCTCTCTCAAAATACTGTTTTACTCCCTTAACAGCTGTCTAAACCAAATACAAAATTTCATAGTACCTAATACTTGAAATATAAAAATCACTGTCAGATAAAACAAGGACTGCATACAAGGAAGAGTCGCATTTTTTTGTAGAGCAATAATGTAGGAATATTAATGTGAGATGAAACTTTAACTGGTCTCATCTTTCACAGATGCCCTTTAAGGGGAACATCTTGACATTTTCTAGCCCTTCCAATTTCACTGCCTTCCACACTACTGCTTGTTGGGGAGTTACTATGCACAAAATTCACAGAGCTACCTGCACCTGCCCATTTCCACATGTGCTACAGCAGGCACCCCAAGATCCCCTGGTGCCCCCAAGGATAGGTCAATATGTCAGAAAAAGCCCATTGTTGCATGATAATCATAAAATGAAGATGTGTTTGTCAATGTGAAGGGTAAGAATTGTATTACAAATCAAATGTGGATCATCATAAATTACAATATCATTTGGCAGAAAGGCAGAAAAAGAGCTCACTCTCTGAGCAGCTTACAAGGGGATTACTCTGGCACAAGTGCTTGTCAGGAAAGGCTTGGCACAACTAGTGCTCCTTTAGTGAGTACTGCAGTGGGAACACCTGTTAAAAGGATCTATATAGTGGACTCTGTTATATATAGTATGTCTATTAACTTGAATAACATCGATATTTTTGTTAACTCCAGGCTTCATTCTGCATTGCTGCATAAATCTCATACAATTGATAGGAGGCATGGACAAACTCCAACACTAATGATGCTGCAGATTCAGTAGAGGATAAGGAAATGAAGATTATGGATTTTCCTAGAAAACATAATTTGTGCTTATTGCCCTGAAGTATCCACTAGGGTTATTTTTTTTAATAATGAATGCTGTATCATAGAAGCAAATGAATATTAACTACTAAAAGGGATCATTAATTTTTAACATTACTACAAATTCAAGTTCATCTAATAAAACATACCACAATTTCTAAAGGCACATTCACTCTTTAAAAGTACCCTTTCTAAAGCGCATTTTAATATTGCTCCTAAAATTTTGGTTGTCTGTTAATTACCCTAGTCTGGAATTCAGTTGGGTACTCAAATCTTTTTCCACTAATCTAATGTAATATTTACACTGGGCCAAATTCCGGTCCCAGTGAGGTCATTGTGCTGCTATTAGCTTCTCTGAAAAAAAGTTCAGTACCTACACCATTTGTTTAAAATTTGTATTTTATGACTTGTAGCTTTATACTGCCCACACAGAAATGACAGCCATGCATGATGTATTAATTGAATTGTCATAGAATGAAGAGGGGCGTGTAGGTCACATGGGCTATGAGGGATACACAAATTTATTCCAAATCTGTGAGGTCAGTAGAGCAGATTGGGTAAAATACATTTTCAGCAGTAAAGTACTCTTGTCCATAGGCTTAATTGTTGGCAAAGTTCATTTGGTTTGAAAAAAGAATATATATGGGGGGGGAAAATCCCCCCATTAGAAGTTAGATTGAGAAATCCTTTGGAATAAGAGTATGCAGTTCTTACCTCAGTACTCCATGACAATCACAAAGCATATTCTGTTATCCTTTCACAGATTTGTGTATCTGTGATGCTAATAACTAAATATTCTGCTGTAGGAATAGTTTTCTAAAAAAAGTTTATTTATCAGACCACTGAACTAGAAAATAATCAGTCATAACTAAACTTTAAAATGAACAATTGAAAAGGCAGTCTTTGAGCTAATACTGTATATTAGCTCAGAAACAGATTGAATTATCTTAAATGTTCGCTTATAGGGCATAATCTTTGACTTGAACAAATTTTCTTCCTATGGTGTCATCCTCAAAGCCATCTGCTTTACTGAATAATTTCCATCGCTGGTAAATACATAGTGTACACCTCTGTAGCCTGTGGATAAAGTTTTACTAACTGCTATGGTATTGTTTTATCCTTATGGTTTTCTTTATACAATTTTTTTATTCTAACAGTACCTATAGCAATAATCACTGCACTCCATTGACATTCATTTCCAGTTAGTATTCTGTTATTTGTAGAAACTTGCTTCCAGGCAAAATTTATTTTCTAGAAAACAAAATTATTCTAAAGAACAAAAATACACAGTCAATACACTTATTTGGCTTTTCTGTGACTAGAAAGAAAGACGACAAACAGGAAATTTGCAGTGTATGGGATAATAAAGGGAAAGATCTTCTAAAGCCCAAAGGGCAGGTTAGTCTCCCTGGCTCACAAAAATATTAATTTGATATATTATCTCTAATTTTAGACTCTAGTTCTGCAAAGCCATATATATTACTCAACCCCTTTAGGCAGACCCAATAAAAACCAGTTCTTGTAAGCTGTTTACGTGAATAAGCACGAGAAGAATAGGCAATAACAGAAATAAATTCATATAAATATTTTCCCTAACGACTTATAAATTTATCCTCACACACAGGGTGAACCTGGAGAAGCTGGTAATCCTGGACCTCCTGGAGAATCTGGAACATCTGTGAGTACTTTTATTTGTATTATCATTAGCCTTTATTATGGTGAACTAAAGTATCTGGTAGAGCTTACTTTAGAAAGCATTTAATCAGATTACTTGTGTATTTGTGTATGATTTCTTTGAATTTTCAGTGAAGAACTTACACCTTTAAATGCAGTTTGTTTCCATATAATAATAGACACAGCTAGAGGATGAAGCTGAAATCCTCCTAAAAGAGTACTTATTTTTTCTTCCGAAAGTATTAACTTAAGCTTGCATGTTTTTCTCTCCGAAAACAGTTCATTGATTCGAACTGGGTGCAGAAGTTGGCACATGACCTGAGATTTACAGGTTTTCCAGTCTGAGGCTGAGGTTCTATTTTCCTATTCACATGCCAGTGTTTATGGAGGAGTAACATTGCCCTGCTCTGAAAAACAGTTTTGCCATTGTGATCCTTTTTTTTTTTAGCCATTCAATTTCCCAATGACATTTTTTGTGTTCATGTTTTCTACAGGGTCCAAAAGGTGAAAGAGGAGAAAAAGGTGAAGCTGGTCCACCCGGAGCAGCTGGACCACCAGGTGCTAAAGGACCTCCAGGTGATGATGGGCCTAAGGGTAACCCAGTAAGTGAGCTTAATAATTTTAACACAACACACTGTGAAGTTTTACTGAAGTTGTGCTACATACAGAACTGTATATAATTTTCTACAATTCCACTAAAATCATTATATGTTTCATAAAATATTTTGATGAGTGCTACCTGCTTGTTAATGGATGACACTTCCCTTGGGTTTTTTCTTGATTTATCTAGGGCCCAGTTGGTTTTCCTGGAGACCCTGGTCCCCCTGGCGAACCTGGTCCAGCTGTAAGTATACCTTAAAAACAGTTTTAGTCCTAGTCTTGGTTTGTATTAAATTCTAGTTGATCTTGACTCTTTCTTGTCTGGAGATGACTTTTGGACTGTACAATCCAGTGCTTTTCTGTTCACATATTTCTTAAGGCTTAAAAATGTTTAGAAATCTTCCAAAAGTTTTCAAAACTAGTGTCCTCAGGAAAATGCTCTGTAGAGAAATAGTGCTCTTATATTCATGTATGAAACTAAGTGACTTAAATTAGCTGAATTTTTAATTTTGCTTATTTTCCTATGAATCCTGTAGGGTCAGGACGGTGTTGGTGGAGAGAAGGGTGAAGATGGTGATCCTGGTCAACCTGTGAGTTGTTTCCGTCATTTTATGTCACCTGCATATTCTCTCCGATACTAAGAAAGTATCTTTTGCCAAATCAGTGGTTTCTATAGATTCACACTCTTGAAAACATTTTCAAAGTGGATGCTTCTTCTGTTATACTGAAAAATAACTATTTCCTTGTAGAGATAGAACTGCCCATGTTATAGTAACACAGCTGAGCAAGAGCTCAATTTCTTTTTGAAGTAGGAATAAATGATGTGTTAAGAATTTGTGCTGGAGCTATGGAAGAACACTAAAAATAGAGCAGCTCTGAGCATAAGAAAGGAATGCTGCAGCCAAATAATCTTCATTAGCTGACCTGATGAAATTAAGCAAAGATCTTAAGCAGTATCTAGCAATACCCATATTAAGCCTCAAAGCTCTTCTATTTCTGTGGATTCCCATGTAAAATATCATTAATTTTCTTTTTTATTGCAAAGAGATGGGGTTTCCATTTTGGAAAGTCTCTCTCTGCCTCCGAAAGTTCTGATTATCAGGCAATTATTCCATGCAGTACAGTTTGAAAATAAAAAAATTCTAGTGCATTGAATATATGGTGGGATGACTGGGGGTTATGAGCTGGGGGCTACCTGCAAACTTCAGGTAGTATCTGTATGTCTTACTTTACAGTAACATTTTTCAAGAGAAAGGCACCCATGGCTAACTCATGAAAAATTTTAGCAAAAGTAACACTTTCAGCACCTCAGAAAGCAAGAAACTTGTTAGTGGAGCTTGGCACTTGGCTCAGACCATGTATTAGTTCTGTGCAGCCACTTTCTGGTCTGCAACATTTTGTTGCAAACAGGAAGAGAAAAAAATGATTGCATTTTGTGCAATAACAAAAGATGTTAAAAATGTCAAAAGACCACCCTAAGTAAGGGTTTGTTTAATACTTCTCTGTCTGTGTGTGCTTACAGTACTTATTTTCTGCCCACTAAAAGGGGCTGACATATGGCAGATGTTCTGCTGCATTTAATAAAGATAAGAACTTCATCCTTTATTACCACTGAGCTTATAATTTTGTATGGCAGGGTCCACCAGGTCCTTCAGGTGAAGCTGGCCCACCTGGTCCACCAGGAAAAAGAGTAAGTAATATCTCATGTACTCTTGTTCATGTCTTGTTCTGAGACATATTCTAGAGGATTTCATCTACTTGTTCTCTATATTGTGACACTTATATAATGTTTGATGTTTCTTTTAAGTAACGAAATGGGAGAAATGAAAAAATAGAAACAGCAGAGAAAACTCTTTAACACAGCTCACATGGCACATGGGAACCAAAATACACAGGGTAGAATGTATTTCTTACCTATTTTCACCCAAGTGAATTCAGGGGCTGCTGAATTAGTCTAATAACAGAAGTGAGTGATTATGGCAGTAATAAAAGTCTTCATCTTTAGGCACATGATTGCTATCAGAGAGCAGGAAGAATGTGTCTGTGTTGGTGTCTTTAGCATCTGAATTAAAAATAATTTCAATGCAGCTTTTTGGCAAAACTGTGCCATCCTCTTTGCACACAAAATAAGCAAGCAGACATTTCTATAACTTACGAAGCTATTCCATTATTTCTAAAGTCTTTGAAGCTTCGCAGGCTTTATAAATAGAGCTAATCAAAACCAGTAAATAATGTTACACTTACAGAACTGTAGTAGATGCATCAACCTTTAGGTCTGCTTCAGAGAACAATTAGAGCAGTTTTTACTTTAAAAACCAGGAGAAGTGGTATCATTAAATGTAAGCTGAGAGTTATTTAACAAAATATGTTAAATGGCTCCATTTACTGGGCTTGAGTGAACTGACATGCCTAATTAGTTTTATCTGTTTTACACAATAATCTATTTGCTCCACCAACTTGCAAAATATTTATAATACTGTAGATGATTATGGCAGCATTAGCAACCTTGTCACTAGAACTGAAATATGGCTCGATTGAATATTAGCACTTAGTATGTTTGTTTGACATCAAATTAGAACTTCCTCCTTTATTATATAGAAAGGCAGTACCTCATTCCTAACAGATGGGCTGTTTTTTATCTGATTGTACCTAGATAAAAAAACACTTTAGAAACACAAATTCCATGTTACCTGTGGTTTGACACATTTCCAATTCAAGGAAAATGTATGGCTAAATATTGCCAAGTAATCCCATTCCTGAATTCTGAAGAAAACATTTTGTAGAATCAGATTTTACATTACTTGAGTACCAGAATGTTGCAAGCTTATAGAGAATCTGTATTATATTGATATTACACTAGAATGGAACAGTGAAAAGACTGAAAGCTTCATACTTTGCTGGAAAAATGAACATGAAAAATACTTTTCATTAGTTTTCATCAATTTCATGGTAGAATCAATGTCAACAAAAAGTCTTACACTTGTCCTTTCATCTGGACTAAGAAGGACAAACCATTTCAGTAGTAATATTGCTGTCTGTGGAGGTGCAGCTCTGGCTATACTACTAGAAAGCAACATTCCACACCATTTTGTTTTTCTGTCTCTGAAACAACAAGCTGGCAGAACTCAGAATTCATACTTTTTATTTAAAGTCTCTTGAAATCCTCAACTGTAGAGTCTCCTTATTTATTTTGTTATTCAGCTTTATTACCCTCTTCCATTCTATTTTGGAACTGACCTGAACTCAGTTTTACTGCCTGGTCTTCTGAAATTATGGTTATTACTAATTTTGAGCAATCTCTGTTTGGTACTGCCAGTTACAAAGACGTTTCCCTAGCTTTCCCTGGGAATCAAATTCTAGTGAAAGACATGGACATAAATAGTTTCTCCATTGTATATAAGAGACTTCAGCTACAGATACGTACTTACAGTGACATTCAACTATCAAGTGAAGGCCAAGAATAAACTATTTTGCCTAATTATTGACGGATAGCAGTAATAGGATTACTAGCAGTTGGTGTGTTAAGCAAATACCAAAACTGTTTTACCGTGGTGCCCTAAAAGCTTTGACAGTGAGAACCTTGCAGACTGAGTGAGGCTCTCATGGACAAGCAGTATGGTGAGTTACTTTTAAGAAATGCTACCTAGGAAGTTCACATCAGAACAATAGGCCTGTTCCATAAAATGGACCGGCATGCTATTGACCACTTAGTTCTAAACCAAATTAAAAGGTTAAATCTATGGATGAAACGAAAGTGGATAGATCATTAGAGCATCCTCCAAATTGGTACCTTAATTAACATATTACTTTTCAGATGTAACACTTGCTCTTCCAAAACTGTTTCCACCACTGCTTTTCAGAAAAACTCCTAATACTTTTATAAGGGAGAGACAAGTGCATCCTCAAAACAAAGTCCTATATTCAGATGATTTAAATAGGAATATATTTATAGGTCAAAAACATAATCTACAAAGGGCAAACTTTGTGACATAGTCATTGATAAAATCTTTGTAAATGATTTTTTTAAAAACCTTTCATTAATAATATTTAATATTTTACAGATTCTGACTTTGTAAGTGTCCTGTGCATGTACCAGACCAGATAAATGCATGCTCAGAAGGGTTTATACACCTGTGTAATTCAGGTGCAAGTAATTGTAGTAATTGTGCCTGCTTATCTAGAACTGTAGATCTAAAGACTGAACCACTCTACAGTTATGTTGTTACTATTATTTTCTGAAACTTAATTCCTTGCTCTTACTTTTGGGGCTTCTTGTTTTGCCATACAGTACTGGATAACATCTCTAGTTTGAATTCATTGATTTCTAGCTGACAAATGTTAAAAACAGCATGAGGAAAAGACCCCATCAGACAACATTCATCCTTAACATATGCAATCAATAAAAATCAACAAAGGCTTATGTTCCTCTCAGCCTTTCAGCGTGCTGGGCTCTTGAGTTGTGTCATCTGCTGTTCGGCTGCTTTCTTTATTAGAGACAATTAAATGTTTAGGTCACATAACATAAAGCTCCACATATCAATCTAAAAATATTAGAATTTAAAGTGAAAGACTAAGATATATTTTTGTTCTTAACTGGAGGGCATACTGTCTGCTTTCATTAAAAGAAGAGATGTCAATAATGCAGCAAAGCCAGTCTCTAAATTTCGAGAAGAAAAGTTTATTTGGTTCATTGCCTTTATATACAATGTTGAATAACTTAAGAAAAAATAAAGTGTTTCTGTGAAGGAGAATTTTTTCCATTTTGGCTAAAGCATCATGCTGCCTCAGCAGGGTGCACTCAACACTCAAAAATTAAGCTAATTTTCTCTCTTGATTGCAAATGCACAGAACACCTAGCAATATGCCAGGTTCTTATCTCAACAGGCTGAGGAAATGTAATAGTCTTCTATGTTGGAAATCATGGTTTAAGTCAGATGACAGACAGCTATAAAAAACAATTTAAATTATTTTAATGAAATATGGAAGAGCAGACAAAAATGTTTAATAGGTTCACATAACAAAAATTGCAAACAAGTTTGTTTCTGCATGACTGTTTTTGTCTTCTTGGTTCTGCATAAAATGTATCAGGCAATATGTCCAAAATTACAGTGCAATGATCCTGAAAATCACCATGGTAGCTGGGGTGATGAGGGTGGGCAGTCATGCATTAATGTAAAATTACTGTTATTGAAATCTTTTCTGTCAGTTAAAATTTACCAGACACTCCAACAACTCCAGTGTAGGAAGGTAAGATAAATAATAATTAGCAGTGTCTCTCTCTCTCTCTGTGGAAGCCCCATCCGTGCCAGGCCAGCAATCCCAGCCTGTTAGAAGAGCAGTGCCTTCAGCAGCTTCACACTTTGAGCAGTGTTGGCACTGTTTGACAAAGAACACCTCCCTTTGTTTAGCACTCATCATTTTTTCTATTTGTAATTTAGATATCACAGTGGTTTTAGCCCTGATAATTAATTCATGCTGCAGCTGCATTTCCAGATTATGCAGAGACCATATTTCTCAAATACAAACTACCACACTCAACCCTTTCCAGGCTCTTAGGCAGGGTGGATTATAATCCATACAGGAATTTCTGTGCAAGGAATTTCCAAGCAGTGAAGACAATGGGCATGTAAATTATATCGTGTAAGAAAACAAAGTCATTTTTTAAAATGTTCTGAGTTAATTTAGGGTGTCTCTTGATTTTTTTAGTTATCACTGCAAACTGCAGTCTACCAAAGGAATTACAACATACACAAAGGGACATATGCATCAGACACTATTATTTATTATTTATTATTGGAACAGCAGTGATTTAAATTATTCTTCCTGTTTTAAAGAGTCAACATTTGGACCACACTGCCCAGGGCTTTTTAGCTTCTATGTATTTTGAAGAGATGAAACTAAGTCATTTACCATGCACAGCTCTTGAAAATACCCAAAGAGAAAAACCTGTTGATACCCACAACAAATGGTCAAAGTCCACTGTGGGTAATCCAGTTCATGTTGTACTACCTTTGATGTAAAGCCTGGACTATCTCTGTTGGCCAAAAGGTTCACACAGTGCTGCAGATGTTCAGTTCCACCCTGGAGAAAGCTTAATTTCAGAAGCAAATGAATGATCTTAATATACTTCTACGTACCTAGTTGTAAATGAATATAAATTTCCAGGAATTAAAACTGGTGGAGTTGCTCGAGGTATGTGACAGTAGTAGTGGACAGTGATATACCAGGCGATAAAAAGTTGGGCTAGATTCAGCTCTAGTATAAAAACTTTTTATTAGGTCAAATGCTGGTCTCAATCCCTGAGCTCACAAAGGATACAGGTAGATGCTTGACTGGAAGTACAGGTTTTATCTGTGAAATTAAGAATGTTCTGGTGCTTTACTTTTAGGGGGCCTACATTGGTTTTCTGTATGTTGTTACGAAGTAAAAAGCAGTAAATAAATGGAAGTGATTGAATTTTTCTTCTTGTTGGTCCTTAAAACTTTTTTTTTTAATTTCTACATAACAAACTGCTTGTTGCATTAATGAACAGATGAGTCTTAGGATTTATAGAAATAGCTATTTGTAATAAAGACATTTCCCAGGCTAAAAATTAACCTTGTAGGAGAACAGTTGGTCCATTATCTTGAGTGCATCTTTTCTAAACTAAGTATATATAAGAGAACCATTTTCAGAAGAGTACATTAGATCCTAGACACTGCTTCTGTTCATGACTGAAGCTATGAATATTAATTACCTGACCTAAAAATCAGCCCTTGATGTTTTGGAGGAGAAAAAGGTCTTTTTATTTTTCACTTTCATATTTAGTGAATTTTTGGCTCTCCAAATGTAATTAGGCTGCTTACTGAGCCCATCCCTGATTTAGAGAATAAAGAAGTACTTGTCATTCTGTGCACTATAGAATGACAGGCCCTTTTGGAATCAGTGGATAAACTACAGCAAATAGATAGAAGTCAATGCAAAGCAAGTTTAAAACTGTTATTGTATGTATAAATTTGTATTGTTCACTTCCATTTATATCCTGTTTTAATTCTTTTTCCAAGCTATTTCTTTGGTTTGATTTGAACCTCATCATGTCAGATGTGTTAGGCAACGCATATTCTTTCCGATATTCTAAAAACCCAGGAAATTTTATAAGGGAAAAAGAGCTGCTTTGACAGATTGTTATTTTTTTATCCTATGAATAAAATGTCAAGAAAGAAACTTAATGTTATTTTGTAAGCATTTACTACTTATTAATACAGTGGAAATTACACTTCCAGATTTTTTCACTGGTTATATTTGAAAAAACTGAGATTATGAGCTCAGTGTCCATGTTTTACAGGGACCTCCTGGAGCAACTGGTGCTGAAGGCAGACAAGGTGAAAAAGGTGCAAAGGTAATCATTGAAGATTTTTTAGATGCATGGAAATATAAACTATTTATAAATTAAAAGTAAATTGCTTATCACGCACTGAGCGTGCAACTTACCAAAGTAATAATAGCTAAACTGTGAAATCCAAATGAAGACCCAGAATTAGCAGCAATACACAATGGAGTGGAGTCTCCCCCGGGCAGGCCCAATGTAGCTCACCCCTGCAAAAGGCAAGGTGAACGTGTCGCTGGCACCACATCTTCATATGAAGGAATTACAGGGAATTGTCCTGTGCAGAACACTGGTTTGGCTTTTAACAAACAGAACAAGGAAACTCTGCTCTCACTTTGCATCTTGTCTATACCTGCAGTGCCAAGCTGCCTCTCCCTCTCTGACCCACTATGTTTTTTCTAGGGTGAACCTGGTGCAGAAGGGGCTCCTGGAAAAACTGGTCCAGTTGGTCCACAGGGACCTGCTGGAAAACCTGGCCCAGAGGGTCTCCGGGGCATTCCCGGCCCTGTGGTAAGTAATGGGAGCACATAATAATATTTTAAATATCTCATTTCTTCTATCTAGTCTGGTAAAGCAACTTTGTGTTTTCTCTAGGGAGAACAAGGCCTACCTGGAGCACCAGGTCAGGATGGCCCTCCTGGACCTCTGGTGAGTTCCCTTCCTTTCAGGGCCAGAACAGAAAAAGCACTATACTAATAAAGCTTACCATTAATGTGCCTGTGCATTTACAGGAAAATGAAAAGTCAGTTCTTAGCACAAAGTTGCTACTGTTCTGTGCTGGTAAAATCTGATACACAACTGCCTTCAAATTTATTGCTCTACTTCAGTAGGCAACTGTGTTGAATGCTGCTGAGTCAGACCAGGTAGAAATTGGAATAAGACAGTGTGAAACCAAATTCTGAGTAGAATTAAAAATCAAAATAAAATGAAAGAAGCTTAAAATAAAAAAATCTACTTCTGTCCCCTCATCAGCAAAGCAGTGGTAAATTTTGTACATCCATTCGTTTTAATGACTCCTAGTTTTAGGAAATTGTTCCTAGGGCAAAAGTTTAGATCATATCTGTTCCTTAGACAAAAAAAAATATAAATCAGAAGTAGGGCCAAAAAGACACTTCTACCAAAGAAAAAATTAAAGTCTGAACTACATGGCCAGCAGGTTAATTCTTCACATGTCAAGCAAAGGTGCTCCAATTTAGTGAAAAGATCTCATATCCCTCACTCTCCAAAGTCACTGAGGTAGAGTTCACCTCTATCATCAAAGTAGAGTCCCAAATTGGGAATAAAAAGCTTTGAAACAAAATATGGACTGTTAAGAGTTTGATGGAAAAAAATATACAAGTGTTACCACATACTAAATTTTTATTTATTTTTCTGCTCTGTTATTTCAGCCAGAATATACTGGATTACTTTAGGAGAACAGGGCAATAAGGGCCTATCCTCTACTTCAGAAATAGTGTGGCTCTTAAGGGGGAAAAGGAAAGCTGTGAGTAAGAAATGGGAAGGAAATCCTCTGTTCCTTCTCCTATATGGACTTAGAGGATACAGGTCCTTAGGTAGCCTTAATACTGAAAGGTTTTACACTTAAGCTACACACCTGAAGTCAAAATCTTTCCAAGAGCATTCCTGCCTCTCCTGTGAGAATTCAGGATCTGAACATCAGCTACGAAATTTTCATATCAGACTTCTACAGTATATAAAAATCGAACAATAACAAAAAGAAAGTGGAATTTAAACTGAAATGCTGCATAAATCAAGACTTTTACCATAAACTTGTCTTTCACTTTATGTGCACATGTGGACGTGAGCAATTGCCTTTTCTTTCATTGACTGAGTAACTTTTATGGGTGCAAGTATTTGAATAACTATTTACATTTCCAAAAATGTTCAAAACGTGCAACCTCTTAACCTATAAGCAAAGAGTTTCAGCACATATATTTTTATGCCCCCCACACCAGAAAGATTTTTTCCAATGAACACTGATCTGGTACATAGATATATGCATTGATAACTTCTGTATATATAATTATAGATGATATTACAATTGCATCTACATTTAATTTCATTTTTCTCTGTCCTTAGAAAACAATAATGAGCAAATAATGCAATGATGAAGCTTACATTACATCTCTTTGTTGCCCTTTGTTTAACATTCTGATTTTTTTCTAAAGTCTCATGGATAACGTATTGTTTATAAGTCAGAGGTTGGGAACAATAGAGAGAAGATGCACAAGGAATCCTTTTCCTTTCAGCTTCTCATAAAGAGTTTATGATGGGACCACCACCACACTTTTAAATTTTGTGGTTAGCTTACAGATAAAATGCATGGGTACGAGTCAGGGAACTAAAAACTGATCTCCTCACTTACAATTCTGTGCTGAAATCTAAAAGCCAATGAACAATTATTCTGCAATAACAAGCATCCTTTTCCCACATGTCAGTCCATAGAAGCCTCCAAATATATCATCAAAAGATCTCTCTTCCAATATTTGAGAGCTTAAATATTCAATTCAAACCTGAAGCTGAGTATATTAATGAACTATATACTCCCAAATGCACAGGCTCCCTGTCAGCGCAACAAGAACTTTTTTCCAATACATTGCTGCAACTTAATTTGGATTCTAAGAAAGTAAAGTTTATATGTAAAAGATGCTGAGGTTAGGTCTCCCTCCTTTTCCTCCCATCCTCTGCAGCAGATTGCTATCAGGAGAAGAATATGAAAGCTGATTTGCAGTAGAGCACAACACACTGCAGGTGAAAAGTCTGATTCTGTATTCCAAAGCTTAAAAAATTTCACATTTCTTTCATGAATTATGTATTTGCCTAGGCTCTTGCATCTGGTGATATCCTGAAGTGGAGATGGAAAGCGTACGCAGTGAATAACATTTTGTACATGAAGTGTTATGGCACTGCTGAAACCGTGCCAGGTTGGAAAGGTCACATATTACTGCCATCCATATCAGAATTTCACAGATGTCCACTGCCACCAGGAGACTTGCAGTGAGGAGAGACTGACTTAGTCTAGCAGCTCTACACCTAATGTATACATGTTCAGGATGAGATTAATAGCCCCTGAGAAATTAATGCCTCTTGCATATGCACTGCTTGGCCTGAATTTTTCATCCCACTCTGTACAAATTACTCAAAACCAGTACTGCCATTCTTATAAACATCTGAAGATTTCAACAATCAAGAATTTAGTTGGCCTCGGCTTCACAGATTTCTAATCATACAACCCTTTCTAGATTTCTAGTTATAAAGAAATTTAAATACTACAGCAGCATCAATTTGCCTTTTAAACATACATTTCAACTTATTGTTGGGCCTGTAAATCACATTCCATCAATCACTACCGTCAACCACTGTACTCTGATTAAATAAGTACATAACTGTTACAAAGCCATAAATGCACTTTGATTTGCACTGCCTTTAATAATATTACAAGAAACATGATCTGTGCAGTATGTTAAAACTTATTTTAACATTATTTCCTTGAATTTATTAGGGTCCACCTGGCTTGCCTGGACTGAAGGAGATCCATGTTCCAAAGGAGAGAGGTATGCTTTAGCATTGTTTGTGCCTTTGTAATAGGAAGAAAAGATTACTGCCTGTGTATTGACCACGTGATCTGTCCTTGCAATGAAAATCCCAAAGATACTGATGTAAAGAGAACTGTCAGTTTTACAAGAACAAAGTAAGTAGAAATAACAAACACTGGAGATTTTTATTTTAAAACAACAATATATATATATATTTAAAAGCTATAATACTTCCTTTTGAAATAATGTATTGAGACATCTGGGGTAGCATTTTCTAACAGAGTCACAAAAATTTATTGATTGCTTGTGAATCAGAGAAAAACTGTAGAGAAAGGGATATGAATATGACTGTACTTTGTGAATTTCAGGGGTTTTTTATCACCTTGGATCAGCTGTTTATACAGCTGTATCGCATGTGGAACAAATGTGCAACTCTATGATGTGCTTATAGCATATAAATGTGAAAATTGCTATGAAATTTGTACCCACAGGTATTGTTATTTCTGTATCAGTTTCAGTAAGGACTATCTTGCACTTAGATCTTTCACTAAATAAGCAGTCACAACTTGCAAATAAAGTTTCAAAGGCCATCTAACAACAACAAATATGCTTTTAGAATAATTTGTTTTCAGGTTTATTGTTGTCAAGCAACAGTGATAGCATGTGAAAGGTTTAATTTACGTGTCTGCAAAACACATTTATTCTAATGTATATTGCGTTTTAACTATATTTTCTTCAATCTTGTTTAGGGACATCCTGGTTTGATTGGCCTGATTGGACCTCCAGGAGAACAAGGTGAAAAGGGTGACAGGGGTCTTCCTGGCCCACAGGGATCTCCTGGAGCCAAGGGTGATGCAGTGAGTACAACACATTTGTGTTTCCATTCAAGTTCCATACAAGCAAGGAGCACATATTCCAGGTTTTCTTTTGAAAGACAAAGTTATTATAAACATTTAACACCCAGAGTCTCCTGCCAGAGGTTAAAACTTTCTTAGGCATTATATAAACACAGTGAAATTAAACAGCTTAAAATGAGATTATAGAATGTTTGAGAAAATGGAAGGAAACACATACACCACATTATACACACATAACACAAGTTAGGGACAAGATAAAACTAGCAGCACCAATCTCATCATTAACTGCATGACTCAGAGTAGCTTCCTTTCTCCTTGTTATTAAGACACTATGTAAAAAGTGAGCTTTCCAAACCAGTTTGAAGAGGAACACAGTTGTGACTGCAGTGTAAGAACAACTACAAGCAACTCAACTATCAGATAATATTTTAAATTTGCAAACTCTTTTGGCCCCTAGCAAATGGCCTAAATCAAAACTCATCAGAGTTGGACATTTAGCGGGACAACCTTTTTCATAGGTATGCATTTTTAATCCACTGCAGTATGTAGGATGCTTTAGTTCTGTGCTTATTCTCTTATTCATTTTTAGGGAATTTCTGGTCCTGCTGGTCCACTTGGACCCCCTGGTCCTCCTGGTTTACCTGTAAGTAATTTTATCTAGTCCTCCTGCTCAAAACACTTTCACATTGTGTGCAATACATTCCAACTATAGTTGTATGTTCTTGTCCGTAGGGTCCCCAGGGTCCAAAGGGTTCTAAAGGATCCAGCGTGAGTAATTCTCCTATTTTTTGTTCTTTTACTTAAGTTTTGTGTGTTATTTTTAAACATTGTGTAGCATGGCCAACACTGCATTTCTTTCATTGCTTTATAGGGTCCTGCTGGTCAAAAGGGTGACAGTGGGTTACCTGGTCCACCCGGTCCTCCAGTAAGTAAGAATTCTTATCTTGGCATTACACTGACACAATCCCCCTGTTTTGACAAGGGTAAACCCCAGCATTTTTGAACTAAAATAATAATGGTTGTTTGAAAATTAATTTTTCGGGAATCATTTTTCACAGATTCCCAGACACAGAAAAACATGTCTGCACTGCAAAGTCCATTAGAAATGTGAAACAAACACCTCCCCAAATAAAACACCCAAAAACCCCCTGTATGCCCCCTACAAACAAAAAACCCTCATGCAATAATTATCTAAGGTGTATACTGAAGCACAGAAAATAGAACAATACTAGTTTCCCCTGATGATATTCTTCTGTTTCCACTGTTTTTCATATCATAATAATATAAAATGAAAAGAGTCCAAATCTGAATGCAGTGTTTCAATTTCTTGAAATTAAATATTGCTTCATAGACCCCAAGTGGAATTCTGAAGTTTTATCAGAGGAAACATCCACAGTTTTCACAGACTGTATCCGTGCTCAAGGGAATTGTCAGGGATACAGAGGTAACTGCAAGTCAGTTCTACACACTTATGTGAGGGCACCACACTCTTCCCCAAACAGCAGTGTAGTGAGAAGAGTTTAGAGCACAACAAGGGTTTGGCTTTCTACAATCTTTTTTTTTTTTTTTTTTTGCCAGTAAATCAAAACACACAGGTATAAATCTGAAGGAATTAAGCAAAATAAAGAAATAAACACTTTGAAGAAAGCCTATTCAAGGCATCTCCAAGCCACATTCTGTGGTCTTCCTCAGCTGAAAAACAAACAGAAAAGATAATCAGATCTGTTGCTTTCTACTCAGGGCCCTCCGGGTGAGGTAATCCAGCCACTGCCAATCCAGTCACCCAAGAAGACAAGAAGATCTCCTGATTATATGTTATCTGATGCTGGTGACAATATTCTGGATTATTCCGATGGCATGGAAGAGATCTTTGGTTCACTGAATTCGCTGAAGCAAGACATTGAGCACATGAAGTACCCAATGGGCACTCAGAATAACCCTGCCCGAACCTGCAAAGACTTGCAACTCTGTCACCCAGACTTCCCAGATGGTATGTTAATATTGCATGGCAGAGGAGACAAGGCTGAGCTTATGGTCTGCCAAGATACTTTGGCAGAATAATTAATTACTGGGAGATGGGTAATACAGTTGCGCAACAAATACAGTCTCGTTGAATCCATTTTTACAGGTACAAAACTTTAAAAAATGTAAGAGATGTTCTTTTGGTAAAAGCCAAAATTCTTGAAACACATAACCTGATCTGGTTTTAGGGTTAAAACTTTTTAAATAAAAAACAGTTGTTGTTTTGAGAGGTGGGCCTTACATTTCCAGGACAATCCAAGCAGGAGTGTGATGAAAGACTGATGCTGTTTAGATCAGTGGAAAGTAAAATCACAAATGTCAGCATGCTGGGACAGCTAATTGCTTCTTTTAAAATTAATGGTAATTATTTTAGTAGCTGGATACTTTAGCTTAGCATAATAATATAAAACAGCACTGGTATCATAGGAGATTTATTATCAATTATAACTCTCAAAAACTTTACTATTCTTTTACCTTTAGAAACAATAATTTGTTCTACTGCACCACCACTGTTTGTTCTATATCAGTCAGCAAAGGTTCTTTGATATTGCTTAATACTACCAAGTACTAGCATGATAAAATGCAAAGTAGTATGAACAAGACACAATGTTCTGAAGAACTATCTTGATTTTATTATGCTTTGTTCTTTTCTTCTTTTTTTTTATAACTGAGTTTACCCCTCTGAAAAGGTTTAAATGAAAGCCAACCTTCACAGAATTTTCATCCTTTCATATATTTTTCCCAGTTCAAAGCAATATTTTTCTGTTTTTAAATGGGAGGAAAAATGGATTTTGACAGTTTAATAATATTTTATTGCTTTCATTCAAGATAGATAAGAACAGATGGTCGCCTTGAGGAGTAGTTAAGCAGAGTATGTGCTATATGAAAAGTACATATTTTACAATTCAGTACCCTCCATAATTGGGAATGGTTTTTATAGAACACAATCACCTTCTTCATTTACCAGTATTTGCTTCTTATTTGGAGCCCTCATATAAAAGTAATCTTATTTTGGTTAAAATAAAAGCAAATGTATTCATTAAAATACAAAATTCTCCAGGGACAAGACTTACAGATAGGAAAGACTATTTTCAATAAATACAGCAGAATTTTTAAATCCCATAAATGCTTTGTCTATATTCTATATTCAGAAGACAGAACTGATTAAAGTATTTGTCATTTCTCTTTGAAACCTCCACTATTTGTTTGAAACGAGATTAGACCTGTAGTGTCAGAAAATCAATGGCTGTCCTGCTTGGGAAATATCTGGAGATAAGAACCCACAACACAGAAATCATCATTATAATTAGAATAGTATATTTTAAAAAGCAGTGACTTTTAATGGACCTTGGATGGACTGCACTCTCTTTCATGCCCAGCCTTCACTAGTTTCACTAGCACTGCATCTTCATAACCCAGGAATGGAAAGGTTTTTGTGTGAGGTAAATCTCTCTCAGTGGAAGCTTTAGGTACTTGTGCCAGCTACAACCCCACCAAGCCCCGTGCACACACCTTTTTATGCAGATAACTGTGCAAATGACTCCAGATTTTGCTCTCTGACCTAACCCATAGCTTATTTCTGCCTAAGGCTGCCTCTGCTCTGTTTTGGAGAGTGCTCTCACCACACGTACAAATTACCCTTCTAGCTGAAATACTCAAATGGCCAGATTTTTGAGACTTGCGATATATGTTCCACACATACTGTCATTCCTTCTCTAGACCAAGGTGTCTGTCTGCAGTTCCTCTCAAACCTCAGCAGACTCCTGCAACAGAACCACGGTTTGAAGTCAAACTAGACAAAAACAAGAGAACCTAGATAAAAACAAACTTTGATCCTGGTGTTGTCTTTCATAAATGAGAACAGCAACAGATCATAAGGCAGAAAATAAAAGGTTGCTTTCTTATTCGGATAAAATAACTTTGCTACACAGTTTGGAGAACCATTAGGTAGCAGTAAAGCCTAGTTCATCCAAATACCAATACTACTATATAAGGCAAATATTTTGTCATTGTTTTAGGGGAATATTGGATTGATCCTAACCAGGGCTGTTCTGGAGACTCCTCAAAGTATACTGCAATTTCACAGCAGGTGGGGAAACTTGCATCTACCCAGATAAGAAATCTGAAGGAGTAAGTACCAATCTGTGTTTTCAGGTGGCTGTTGACAGATCCTACTGTGCTGTTGCAATTTTAAACTAAACAGGATAATTACACTGTCACATTTTCATATATCTGTCTTTCTAATTACATTTTTAAATTTGCATATCTCTGAATGGAGTGGTAAAATGGTACATAGAGTTAACAAATACCATTTTCAGTCTTAGACAGGGAATCTATGCACCTGCTTGCTAACATTTCACTACCTTTCAGAATGCAACACAGCTGAGCAGCCAGTTACTGAACATAATCTAGCATTTGTCACCTAAAAGCAAAACACTTACTGTGTTTCTCTTGTGGGTCCATTTATAGCTATTCATTTATACCTTTGCAAAGTAGATGTAAAACACTATGTATTAACAGTGTCCTTACTCACTGTTACAGACTATATCAGAGGGGGCAGAAGGTATAGAGGAAGGCTTTCTAAAAGCTTGCCTAAATGAGAGAGATCTATCAGCAGCAACAGCAGTGAAAACTCTAATTTAGACTCTCTTCACAGCAACAATTCATTCTACCAGTTTACCTGAATCTTAATAGATTATAAAGGTCTCCCTTAACTCTCTTTATAAGCTATCACCTTGAGTTCCTGGCAAAGTCACTAATTTGAAGGCATTCTATACAAGAAAAACATCCTATTTTAGAGCTTTAAAGTGACTGAGATTTCAGAAAGAACCATTTTTTATTATCTGGTGTGAAATTTGTCCCAAGTAATATAAAATCTTCATATCTGTTAATATATGTTTTAAATAATTCTGTCTCTGCTGTTTGACTGCACAGGTTAGAATTTCATCATGGCCAAAGGAGAATCCAGGATCTTGGTTTAGTGAATTCAAGCGAGGCAAACTTGTAAGTTGTCACTGCAACATAACTGTATTCACAAACCAGGTGCACGTTATCAGCAATCAGCAGATCCGAAGGAATTTTATAAGTATTTAGATAATGAAAAGACCCCAGCCTTTTTGCCCTAAATATTACAGCAGTTATGTGGCCTCTTACCACTGGACAACAGAAGCCTACTCTGTGTTGTCCCACAGTGATCCCAGTGGTCACCTGCACACCTGATGGTGAGGATCTGCCTTCTGGCAGACCACACATCACCACTGAACTTAGGAAAGCAGCTGGAGCACAGATCCCCACCCCAGTGCAGTAACTGGAAATATACTGAGTATGAAAAGATGAGGCTGCAGGCTGACATGACTTATGATTAACTAAAAACAGATTCCCAAAGAGATTCTGCTGTTTTACACTATAAGATAGGAGTAATTCTCTGTCTTTCCAAATGGAATGAAGCTAAAATATGTGGTTCTTTGTCCTAAATATATTGCTACATTATGAAATCTATTTACTGAGTCATAGCTGTATTGACCTTTAAAACTCCATAAAATGTTATATGTTAATTTTTTTTTTTAAGAACAGCTATGGGGTTCTTTTTGTCAACAATAATTTTAGTTCGCATTGTAACCAAAAAAAAAAGATAAATATTCATCTAAGTTCTTGTCTTTTCCAGCTCTCCTATTTGGATGTTGAAGGCAATTCCATTAATATGGTCCAAATGACATTCCTTAAACTACTGAGTGCCTCTGCCAGACAAATTTCACTTATAACTGTCACCAGTCTGTAGCTTGGCATGACGCCCCGTCTGACAGCTATGACAAAGCACTGAGGTTCTTAGGATCGAACGATGAAGAAATGTCTTACGACACAATCCTTACATCAAAGCTCTTCATGACGGCTGTGCAGTAAGTACAACACTCAAAGAGCCTTTACAAAACCAACCTGTCATTTGAAGTAGAAATCAGACAAATCTATTTTTCATAGCTTTCTTCTGAGAAAAGCTTTCTAACAACTTTACTTTTCATATACTGACCATTTAGTAGATTTTTAACTACAGTACACTAGTCCCATATTAATTTTCACATACGTACCAAAAAGAAATAACCATAAGCCAACCTACAGAAATGGAACAAACCTGGAATGGCCATCAAGGCATATGCAAACAGAATATTTAGTGAATACAGCAAAAACATGTATTAAATAAGCCATACGTATGTAACCCAAACATAGTAAATTATTTTAATAGTTTGATATGTGACTTTGTATTTCCTTTCTTCATTTTGTGTAGTCAAAGCCAGGTGAAGTTTATGGATTTTACTTTTCAAAATCCTCCTTTAGCTTTGCTAAAATCCCCAGAGGTGTCCAAACATGCTCAGCTCTCTGATCACCTCTCCATCAGGGTCTCTGTGGGCATAACAACTGTTACCACTTTTCAGAAACAGAATGATTTGTACTCAACACTTGAAACAAAGACATCAAAAGAGCAAGTGACAGTTGAAGCCTCATTAGTTTATTTTGGGGTTTGATATGGGAGCATTTTGAAGGCAGTTTCTGAGAAGTTCAGTGATACAGAATTAGAGACCCTGAAAGTTCCAGGATATACACCTGCTCTCAGACAGAGATGCAGCTCAGGAGGTGCAGAGTCTCTGCTCAGCCATGAGAATCTACTACAAAACTGCTTCATGTCAGCCTTTCTATATGCCTTGTATTTTTATTTCACTTTTGTTATCCACAGTAGGTGAATGCAGAGCTCCTGAGAGAGCTGAATGTTGTAACTCTGTAAACTGAGAACCCTCAGATCTGTCAACTTGGATGCTCATCTGAACTCCAGGACTCTGGCACAGTTGAAGGGTCTCAGCAAATACAAGAGACCATGTAAAGGAAGTGCAGTTCTGATAACTAACATGATGACTTGGATGCATGATACGTAGAGGAGCTAGAGAGCTTTCTTTGGGCAGCAAGGATGTGCCTTCAAAGCTGGCTTCTAAGTCCATCAGTTGGCAGTCCTGTCAGACTAATACTTTCTTTCCTGTCCAAACAGCCTGCTGTAATATTTTGTGAGACAGTTACACTCTTTCTCTTTCAGAACTAATTAATGATTTTTTCACAGGAAAGATGTGCACTGCTATGGGAATATTACTAGTTATTAAATAGTATAGATGTGAACTGAGAATTCTTTAAGAAGATGAAATGTCTTAGATTATTTTCATTTATAGATCTATTTTAGTAAGTCAAAAAACTACGGCCTATTCTCCTTCTAAAATCAAAACATTTTTAACATAAAATCATAAGACAATTTATAAAACATAATAAACTTTAGAGTTTGCAATATCTGCTGCCTGACGGGGCAATAGCTTACAAATTCTCCACTTCAGAGATAACCTGTGAAGATCTCCAGCACATGCTCACTGCTCTGATTGATCTATAACCATTTGCTTTTTTTTTGCTTCTCTTTTAACAGTCAAGAAAGGGCTATGCAAAGACAGTGATTGAAATCAACCACCCCAAAATAGACCAAGTGCCCATAGTTGTGTGATGATCAATGACTTTGGTGACCAGAACCAGAAGTTTGGATTTGAGGTCGGTCCTGTCTGCTTCCTTGGTTAAGCTTAAGACAAAATCAGATCAACAAAAATGTTGCACTTTGGTGCTACCAACCCACTTCATGGCCACATGCAAGTTTTGAATAAGGATGGCATAGAAATGTGTCTTGCTGTGTATGTATGTCTTATCTAGAAAGTAATCATTGCCCTTGTAGGGCCAGAATCACATGACTTAACTTATTTTGCAAAGATGCTGTGGCACAGACAGACGACATAGGGCTCACTTCAGGAACACTCCCTTTGGATTCCTTTGGTGCTGTAAAAACGAACGACATGGTGCTCCTTCCATTACAACAAAGAGGTGTTAAGAAAGTGTTTAATAAACTGTAATTATTCTATGTACAGTACTATACTGTTATTTCTCTGTCCATTTCCAAAACTTGCATGTGTCTCTGAATTGCATCTGGCTGTTATTTTACATTTACAAAACTACATGGTCAATACGTGTTATGTATTCTGAAAAAATAAAACTGTAATTGCTGGTGAAGCCAATTCCATTTCTGATTAATAATAAAATCCCTTTGTATATATTGTTGTTGAAGAGCTTTGTTATTTGAAGTTGCCATTAAACTTAAGGTGGCAAAACTGGAAGATCT
Source organism: Chiroxiphia lanceolata (assembly GCF_009829145.1). Taxonomy (NCBI): domain Eukaryota; kingdom Metazoa; phylum Chordata; class Aves; order Passeriformes; family Pipridae; genus Chiroxiphia; species Chiroxiphia lanceolata. The sequence goes on along the minus strand of NC_045645.1, from coordinate 19,928,444 downwards.
TGAGCAGCACCTCAAACAACTCTTTTCTGCTGATATCACTCTGTGGACAATGAATTTTGATAATGAAGCATCTTCAAAGGTGCTTGTTCCATGGTGCTATACCTCAGACTTCTTATTTTCTTTTCTAATTCCATAAATTTCATAAGATAACTGTATATACCTAAAAGAAACAAGTTTATATTTTTGGGTGGGGAAAATATGTAAGAAAAAAACAACTTCTGTGTAAGAGAATTGTTAAAAAATCTGTGTGAAATAAATTAGTCATATAGGTTTCCTTTGTTGTTTTTTTTTTTTTTTTAATTCATCTAGATTTGTTTTCCATTTGTGCTTATTTGGTCTGCATAAATATAAAAACTGAATTCTAAACAGTTATTTATGGAGTTTTGCAGTGTTTACTTAGATGTTTATGTAAGCAATGGATGTTTGCTTCCTGAACTGGATACTAAAAGTTCCACAGAATGGTCCTATACAATATTTGCCCGTCCCATTAATATGAATGATTTTTCTTCCTGTTATTCCACCTGAAGGCCAGGGATGCAATATGTCTAGGTCATGTGATTCTACACAGTTGCTAAGCAACATACCAGGGACTGCTTCCTACAGAGCTGTCTTTGACCCAAACCCTTACGATTCGCTATTCAAAGCTCACCAAAAACACAGGTTGGTTTGGCCTTCCCTCTGAACATTTTATTCAGGTAGTTGGAAGTAGAAATTACATTTTAGCTTTACAACACAAATCCTTTTGTAATTATTTTTCATAATATATGTAAGACTTGAAAAGAAATGTTTGTTTCTATTTCTTATAAATTGTTAAATTAAATAGTACTAGTTTCTGCTGGCTCGTTTCCAACTGGTATTTTCTTATGCACGTTTATACATGTAAAAGTGAGATTTCAAAAGTCAACTTCTTGCTGTTCATATTTTCTTTTTTTTGAACCAAAGTTTGTAACTGTCACCTCAAAGAGGAAAATACAAATTTTATTAATAAAATCAAGTCTTGTCTATCTGGATTGGTCATTCTCTTATTTCAGTGTCCAGAACTCACCCACTGCCATTAGTGTAACTTCATTCTGCTTCCAGACCATCCAGGCTCTAAAAAAGTATTCTTACTACATGTCCTGGCAAGCACTGGGCAACAGCACCGGGAGAAGTGTTAACAGTGAAGCTGCTGGTCTGGCCATGTCACTGTGCAGCAGGGCTGATAAGTTCACATCTGGCTTGTATGGAGTTGTAGCTCCAGCAGTCCTCATAATACATAAAACATGAGAAAGGAGCCTGATATTCCATCCCCAGCCACTCTTACAAGATACAATGTCTGTCTGCTTCACAGTCTTGTGCTTATCCTTGTAGGACCCCATAAAGTAGGCAAGTGCCCCTATTAATGGGAAACAGAAGACAAGAATTAGACCAAGACTTAGAAACCACTGGAACACAAAATTTCCAGCACCTTGCTTTAGATAGTGGAACTGGTGATGGGTCCCATGTAGAGACATGACATATGTCCCCAGGATCTTCTCCAAAACAGCCTATCTTTTTTTAATCTGCTAACTGTTCTTTATTAACTCTGGTTAACTCTAAGCAAGCTGTGAAAGCAGCTCTGATAATTTTGGCAGAAGAGAAGCTACTTTCTGCTGCTCAAGTGGGCCAGGTTAAGTTAGGGGTTGAGCTGTTCAAGCCTGTCTAAAAAAAAAAAACCCAACACTTCTGGGTGATGTGCTTTAGGGTGATATGGGTAAAAAATAAAAATGGCTGTGGTTTTACAGAGTCAGGATTAGTCTGCAGCAGAATGTTGTTTCTAAAAGTGCAATGATGTATTCAAGAAGCCAAATGAAACCAGATTTTCCCAGAATTAGTCAAAGCATCTTGCCAAGGTTTGTGTTGGCAACATCCCAAAACAGAAAATAAACTTGAGTCTTCTACACTTCTCAGGCAAGCACCCATCAGGTTTATTCTTTAACCCTTCTTAAGGCCTTAACCACATACCTTACTATTTATCCTTGTCATGAAAGCATCTCACCACTGCCAGTTATTCTCACTCCTCTTTGTCCATTCTCTTTTTTAAAATGCTGTTGTTTTTCTCTCCAGGTTTCAGATTAAAGGGGGAAAATATATTCTTGCCTTCAAGCAAAAATTATGCTCTCTGTTTTTCCCTCGACAGAAGTCTCATCTTAGCAGTGCTTAAAAAACAAACAAAAAGAGCACTTTTTAGAACAAAAAGAAATTTCACATCAAAACTCACACATTAGTCCTCCTATAAAATAAACTTCAGATTCTGTAATTAAATCCTACTAGCCATAAAAACATAAAACCTCAGATTCAGATTCATCATACACTATTATAAAAACAAACTTACAAAAATCTATGCAAACCAAATTCCTCAACCAAACCCGAAAGAAAACAAGGATCAATATTTTTCACATTCTAAATTAAAAAACCTGTGCAATCCCAGAAAGGTTGGAACTGTTAGATGCCATCTGGATTTTACCTGTAGGAACTGACAAAACAGAACCTGGACGTTCTGTGATCATGAGGGGTCACCTGACCTAAAGCACACTGGGCAGTTTATCTTGAAAGTTTGCTTCAAGCCCCTCTAACCAGAAAAGCCATCCTGGAGATGGTTTCCCCACTGCAAACACAGATTGTGGTTATGTTGCATGGAAATGGAGTGAGTCAGCACATGGCATACACAAGTCCACAAATACTGAGGCAATGTTCTGTCCAGAATAACACGGATATACAATAGAGATTTAAGTGACAAGCTCTGACCATAGAGGCATAAACTGTTCTGTGTGTAGGTGCATTTTCTTCACCTCTCTCTCTCTCTGTCTCTCTCCTTTCTAACCCAGGATAGGGAAATATCAATTCACCATGACTGGCACATCTCTTGGAAAACTTCATAAAATGTAATGAAGACTTTATTTTCAGTCTGAGTGGGCAGCCATTATGGCTAACATCAACAGTCACCCTGTGACACAAAAAGCTACCATCTGATTCAAAAAATAAGGACAGTTAATCTGTTTAAGATTCTTCCCCTGGGGAATGGCTTTGTTAATTTTAAAATGAAGCTTCACATGCTAATGACTAGAAAAAGAAGCTTTAAAAGCTATGGATTTTCTATTGCAAGCACACTCATTTTTCTGTGAATGAACATCTTCTATTTTACATGCACCAAAAAAACCTGAAAATGACAAAGACAGTATATTAAATGTCCTGTCTATTATATTTACTGGGAAACGTGTCCTATTTGTGTTCCTTTGGTAGGCACATAAATTATCAGAGGCTCATTGTTAGTTCAGTGAAAAGCAATGCCAAGATTATTGCAAAGGAGTAGATTGCTCTAAAGCTATTTACACATTTTGTTTTCAATAAGAACACTGAAGATAATTTCAGTGAGGAAGGTTGCAAGCACACAGATATTCAAACATACTGCTCTGGCCAAAATTGGGCTTGTTTCTTTCCCAGCTGTGTGAATGAAGGTTCAGTTCTAATGAGGGAGGATGGAGCCAAAGCCTACATTGCTACCATGGACAGGTTTTGTCTAGGTTGTCCAGGGAGCTTTGGCAGACCTTGACTTTGTTTCCAGTTTCTCAAGGGTAGAAGAAGTGATCTCCATCAAAACACACCTAACTTCAGTAAGAGACAGGAGTTGTTAAGAATTCAGCAGTGGGACTGGGATCCAAGTGCCTTCTCTGCTCCCTGGTATGATCTAAGAATTTTTTTTTTTAACATCAAAAAGGCATTGTAGTTAAATCTTGCTGAAGCATAAAAGAACTCCAGCTTGCACAGTGATTAAAATGCAGATGAAAATTAAAATTCAGTCCACCCAATAAACTGCCAGAAGAAAACCAAATTAATTCTTCCCTAGCCCCAGAAGTTCTCTAAACTGGATATGGCGTAAGGATGTAATGGTTAATTAAAAGAACCTTTCTGAGTTTCCAGGGTTGGGATAACAAGGCTGCCCAGAGTCCCAAGGTCATCTTAATAACCAGGAACGACCACAGAAGCCTCACACTGAGTTCTCCTCTCAACCTGAAATATCTCATAGCCAAAGATCTTAAAAATGGCCACAGCACCCCCTGTGCTGCAGCCTTTAGGTTGTGGCCTGCAGAGGCCCAGTCTGCAAGCTCTGAAGGTCCCCAACAGAAATTAAAAGTAAACATAGCTACAGCAGAGCCATAAACCCGAGTTTTTAAACAGAAAATATTAACTAAATGTTAAAACCCAGGATGTGACTCACAAATAACAATAACAGCATTACAATGTAATTGTTTTTTCTGAAATGGAAACATTGATTTGTTATTTGTTAGCTAACTCAGCATCTTACGAAGGAAGCCCAGTGAAGTCAGCCAGGGTACTGTCATGGAGCTGCATGACTTGCAGAGCAGTACTCTTCATTACAGCACAGAAAGTAAATTTTTTGGAATGAGAGGTGAAAAGATTTAGAATGAAGTTGTTTTTATTGGTATAAAAGCTTCTTTCTGTCAAATATTAACAAAAAAAAAAAAAGGTAAGGTTTTATGTTCTATTCATACACTCTCTTGGGCCTGTGCCTTTTTTTTTATTAGAATATCATCTCAATGGTAGCTCAGGTGAGAAAGTAGCTCTGCTTTGGGGTCCTGTTGCCCAAATTGGCTCACAAGATAACACAGCACAATGTGAGGGCTCAGGCTCTGGAGAATGCATAAATAGATAATCTTCATAACATTCGCTATTCAGTAACTTTCTGATTTGGATGTATAGGGATCACTTACCCTTTTGTTATTCCTCAGAAGGATTTTAGAAATATCCACTTTGCTCTAAGCCTGCAGAGTTGTTCAATGCACAGATATTAAGATCAAAGCTGTTTACTGTCAGAAAGGGCCAAAAAAGGAATTTTAATTTCTAAAAACTTTCCACAGCACTTTAAATTCTGAAAAGACCAAAGTATGTTTCACCTTCCAACTTCTCCCACTTTTTTAGCTGTGATGTTTCCATTTGAAATTATAAGGTGTTTTTCTTCAAAGTGATGGAAAATATTTCACTGGTAGGAGGAAGTCCCCTCATATCCACACTGAGACAGTCCATGTGCTGGGGTACAGGAGCTGAGTACAATACTGACAGTGGAATAAAGGTGCAATGAAATAGAAGAATAAAGGCACAATAAAATAGTTTCTCACAACAGAAAGGAGGAAAATGTGGAGGGGGAGCAGGAAATAAGAAAGCAGTGGGGAAATATGTGGGAAAAGGATGATAGGAATTTGCTTCCCTCAACATAGGGCAGGAGGGTGAGAAATCTTTATGGCCAGTCTGGGAGCATCCCATGTGATTGCTGGTGTAGAGCAGGGGTCAGGGTCTGCTTCTCATTGCCAATTGGCAGGGGTGCACCAGCCCCTGGTAAGGAGGCAGCAGCAAACTGGTTTACAAAAAACACACCTAAAACCAATAGCAGAGATTCCATGTCTCTACGGAAAACACAGTGCTAATACCTGCAGCACCGGCTGCAGCCACGTCCCTGTCCCTTCATCTCCAACCCCTCCCTTCCCACACTCACCTCTCACTCTCAAAACAGTCCTGACACTGCTTGCTCTGCAGGACCTCTATTGTTGTGGAGCAGCCACATTATTTTGTGGCACTGAGGAATGACATTTGAACTGGCATCGCATCTTTCCAAGAAAATTTTCCTGGAGAAGCAATAAAAAATTTAAAAATGGACAGTACACGTGAACTGACAATACCTGAAATTTTTCCTGATTAACTGATTCTTGACTATTTCAAGACATTATGCAGTTTTGCATGTGTGCATTCATTTCTCATGTTTGCATAATCTTTCTGATGACTGTATGCACAAGTGTACCATGTAGAAACAGCAGCTAGTCAATGTGATTACTCATTAAATTTAATGACTAGGTTAGAATCATCTACTATAAACTAAGATGAAAGAGAAATCACAAATTTGAAAGCCAACTAAGGGCTGAAACATGTGCAAGCACAGTTAGTTAATAACCTCTTAATATGCATAACAATAATACATCATATAGATATACAGCAAATTCAGATGCACGTTCCCAAGTGGAACTCAGCTGTGATGGTGTATGAAATGATACATTTAACGCTAATGAGAAGCATAACTCAGAGGAAGCAAAAACATCAATGTACTTTAGGGCTCTCTTGCAACACTGGAATATTTTTCATAGCCAGATATCATTCCTTACTTTTCTGTTTAAACACAGTGAAGGAAGACAGAGCTTGATGTGTGCCCCCAAATATCTGTAAATAAATGCAGGCTGACTCACATACACAGAGGTCAGGGCTGTAACATTGCAATAAGCAGAAAAGGGTAAAGCCGGGCCTACAACACAGTATGTGTGACAAGGGAGGATTACAAAGGAACATGACCAAGTACAGCTGAGGAATCACAGAATATCCTGAGTTGGAAAGGACTCACAAGGATCACCGAAGTCCTGGCCCTGCACAGGACAGCCCCAAAAATCATACCTGTGTGCCTGAGAGCATTTTCCAAAGGCTCCTTGAACTCTGGCAGGATTGGTGCTGTGCTACTTTCCCGGAGAGCCTGTTCCAGTGCCCAGCCACTCTCTGGGCGAAGAACCTTTCTCCAATATCCAACCTCAACCTCCCTGACACAGCTTCAGGCCATTCCCTCAGGTCCTGTCACCGGTCACCACAGAGATCAGTGCCTGTCCCTCTTCATCCCCTCACGAGGAAGTTGTAACTGAACAGACCGAGTGACCTCAAATGCTCCTCATACGGGTTTCCCTCAAGGCCCTTCACACATCTCTGTAGCCTCCTTTGGCTGCTCTTTAATAGTTTAGATTTTTCTTGTATTGTGTCACCCAAAACTGCACAGAGCACTCAAGGTGATACTAGCACTTGAGTATTTGATGAATACACAAAAGCCTCTTTTAAGACATAGCTTTAATTACACTTATTTGGATATTTATTCTGAGCAAAGCTTCCACCTCTACCAAGGAGGGAGTTTGGTCTGACACTGGCAACATGGGTTCTCTGTGTCCATGGGGCTGCCTTGGTCCAGCATCATTTTGTCAGGCATTTTTCTTCCCCTCAATTCTCATTTTTCCTTAAAAGCATCATATTAATGTCCCAGACAAAGCATCCACAGATTTTTATATCTGTAGGTGTGGAAGAAGCAGATTCACATTTAGTTGTTATCTCTTCAAAGGCATAAATAAGGTTGAAAAAACCCAACCCAACAAAAAACCAAAACCCACAAAATACAAACCTTTCCCTCTCCTCCTCATAACACAAAGCTGTGCATGTGCTCTGGCTCCCTGCCCATGGTGTACACAGGTCAGTGCCACCTCACTCATCTGTGTTCTCTCCCCTGTCATGCCATGCAAAACATGAGTTAGCGCTGGTCTGAGGATCATTCTCTGAAGAGCTCGATGTGAGAAACCTTTCTGGAGAGTGAAGGGAAGAACAGGGTTGTTGTTTTTTTTCTTTACCTCAGTATTTCTGTGGTAGAAAGGGCTGCAAAACCTGAGTAGCTGTGGGCCTTCTAATAGCAGGTATGCAAACAACTCTATAAACTAGCTACAGTGGTGTGTCATTGGTTTTGAAGCACCATTCAAAAAGTTATTTGCCGAAACTCTTCCACTGAGACATGAGTCATAAATAAGCAGCTTTGTGGTGGATGTGGTGGATCCTCTTTCATGTAATCTCTTTCCTGAAAGCTTTGATTGAGAGCTAAGCCACATTCAGGGTTTTGTGGTTGAGTCTGGGAGCTTCCTTCAGTAATCTCATTCCTGAATTAATTGCTGCTGGAGCTCATCACCCTATAACATTTCCAGAATCTTTCCCTTATTATCTTCATCTGTCAGGTTAAATTCATCTTTTTGACATGACACATTAAAAGGTCTAAAAGAGAAGTACATACTTTGTTACTCAATAGGAAGAAGAAGCACACAGTGCTGTTACTGCCCAGGTCTGCTTTTGCCCTTCATGAAACATGAAGGACATTTCAGCAAACTTCAAAGATAAACACCTGAAATAAGAAATCTTCTTATCCACAGTCCATCACCTTTAAAGACCATGGCAAAGACTCTTCTACTTTCACAGTTTCAGGATGTTTCTATGCAACAAGTAAGAGACCCGCACCAGTCTACACATAAACATAGGCGGGCTCTCTTCCCCTTAGTTCTCCTTGCCTGCAAGTTGTCTTAGGCTGAGGGTATCAGAAAAAAATGGGATTATAATTTTTGCTCAAAGTATTCAGCTGCCAGGCAGCCAGGTGAGGACTGCAAGGTAAAACATTCCTGAGCAGGGGAGAACTCCAGACATTACTCTAGGTAATTCTTAAGTAACACAGGTGCAAACCATGCATTCCCCCTTGTTAACCACTGCTCCTATCAGGATTGCAAAAAAAAGTCTTACCCTTAATGAGGTAGGATCCAATTATGCAGGAAATGCATGGACACATTTCAAACACCTGGGGATAAAAGGAGAGAAAGGTTAAGACAGTTTTGAGCTGTATTCTGCCTCAAAAGAAAATCAATGCAAACTCTCAATGCAAAAATCAATGCAAAGCATCTCTGTCAGATGCTTTATAATATCTGAAAAAAAATACACACAAATGAATTTTATCTGTATGCTTTTGTGAAAACACAATAGAATTGAAAAAATTGTTTGTGTAGTAAATGTAAAGCTTGATGTATCTTGCAGGAGTCCAAGTTTAAGGCAAATCCAAAGAAACTGTTTTCAGTAGGCTTTTTCCTGCACATGGGTGCAATACATTTCATTTTTCAAGTTCTTAAAGCTTCTACTGATGTTTGAAAAAAATATATCCATATCTATCAATAACTCATTGATACAATCCCATATCTTGACGTATAAACTCATTGTAAACATATACTATAAACATACAAAATATACTTTCATAGAAGTTACTCACATAAATATAAATTCATATGAAGATAAAAATACATTCATACTTCGCTGTGGTGAAATCAACTACTTGTAAGGGCATTTGGTCTAATTTCACAAAATTTCTCTGTTTTGTGATGGTATCAAACCAAGAGTGCAGAGAGCTATTGAGGGCTGATACCAGGGTAAGTGAAAGGGGAATCAAAGTCATTCTGCTTTTCTGACTATTATGGTAATGTGATCAGTACCTTGACAGATGCTAAGAATAATTTTGCTGATTGACTTTTCTTCAAACCTAAGGCTGTGGGCAATCAAAGAAAATATGAACATCTGGATAAGCTTTTGATTGCCATGCTCACTGATATACTGCACCCAAATAAGCAACAATTAGTACAGCTTATGTCAAAAGAACCATCAGTTAATTCAAATTAAGGCAGCAAAATTGAATCCAATTGGCATTCATGAATATTTGTATGCATAGTTTATATAACTTCTTCTGCACTACATTATCCTTTATTACAAGGAAAACACATGCAAGTTTTGTGTTTTAAGTAAATATTTTCAAAAGCTTTATGATCTCTTAAAGCCAAACTTCTGGGCAAAATCTGTGTCCTTTGGAAGGGCATATCCAGCATAATAAAGATAAAAATTTGTTGGCTTTCTCAAGTTCACATTTCGCACTTGTTAATAAACTTCACAAATTTGGAGAAGTTATTAATAAGCATTTTGTCAGTAGCAATTACAATAACACCAGACCGGTATTTGGGTAAACTTACTAGCTAACATGGTGGTCAAGATAACCAGATTGTAGTAAGAAAGGGAAGTCCTAAAACTGACTAATTTCCTCATCTTTTTGCTCGATTTTGAGTGTAAAACCCTGGGAATATGTATTTTCTTTAAAAAAAAAATAGCATTCTTCTTTGGCTTCTATTCATGGAAACAGTAAATTAGGTTGCATGAGAACCTGAGATTAACACTAATCAAAGGCAAAAGACAAAGTTGAAGTTGTGTGCTTAATTTTTTTAAAAGAGAAATTTTTTTAACAGAAACTTTAATTCTAGCTTCTTGCAGTAAATAAACTTTAGTCTTTGCTTGGCAGATATAGATACCATTGTTTCCAAGTTAACCTGTTAAATTTTATTTGTAATTCGGGTGTGGAAATCTGTTCTTTTTAAAAAAATTGTGTCAGCTCTAGCTGAGGTGCTATTGGCGCTCAATTAATTAGAGGTGAAATTTACTGTAATCTCACCTAAATCTCAGTTTGCTCAATTTGACCTGACTCTAAAATTCTATTACAAAATCCCAGGATTTCTGCAACACATTCAGATGTGTTCATCCAAAGCCTAATGCAAAGCAGTGGTGAGTAAGGGTCACCCACGCAGCCCCAGCTGCAGCAGTGCTCAGGAACTGGGAACCTCAACCTCCACGTGTAGCCCCGAGTGCCCGGTGTTATCAGAGCCAGGGAGCCTCAGAGCAGTGCTGAGAGTATTTAAAATACTGCTACAACAGAAGAGGGACCATGCCAGAGGAGAAGGTTGGGTGAGTCAGTCCACTGGCATGGGACTCACGTGGCTACATCACCAGCTGCCACTGGTGCGATGAGTGCGGCCAAGTAGTTGTTACATTCTTTTTTTCTAGAGTCCACTTTGTTTTGATGCCAAGAAATAGGTTTTCCTAATCATTGACTCCTGTGAATATTAAGACTCCAACACTCTTGAGAACAATCAGATCAATTAATTAGAAAACTGTTACTATGCTGCTTTCATAAATCAAGGATTAGCTTGTGATCCATAACTTCAAACAGCCTTTTAGCAGCTGTTTTCTTGAAGCTCTTTCCTTTAAAATACTAATACATCCATCTTATACATCCATCTTCTGATTCAGAGGTTAAGAGTTCTTCTATTAGTGTTGCCTTCAGAAATATATTTGATGGAAAATCCCTTAGATAGTCTAATGATGTGGTCCAGTTGCTCTGAAGTGCACAGGCCCCTTACAAATGCTACTCAAAAATCAATAACAATCCTTCAGTGCCTTCAAAGGATGTGGAGTAAGGGCCTTAGTAATAGTGATTGTCTTCAGCAAATAACTGCTCACTGATTATTCTGCAGTGGCCTAGAAGTCCAAATTCCCCTCAATAACTTTCAAAATGGATGCATGCTGGGAAATGTAAAATCATCCCTAGCACACAGGTCAGTAGCTGAACTTTCTGGCTAAAGTACCTACTTATTTACTCTGTTGCTTTGTCATTATGACATAAGATTTTGGAGAGGAAAGTCTACTAAAAAAAGTAAGTTCTAAAATAGTAGGTCAGCAGAGTGTATCCACTTTACTCAGCTTCACTACCACAGCAATTCTAGAAGTTCTAGTCCTGGTTACAAGGGTCTCAGCACTTCTAATATTTGTGCTTTATACACAATACAAGAAGTCATGTAAAATGCACAGCAAGTACAGTCAATGTGCCCCACAAAGTGGCTCGACATATTTCTTATAGACTTGTCTTGACTCATTTGCCCACCCTCAAGGATACACAAAATTTCCAGTATCTCATGTTTTCAGTATCTCCTATGTTTGCTAAGAGATCAGGCTTTTCTGAAAGTCTTGGTTACATCCAATTCAATTTCAAAAATTCGAGTTGTGAAAAAGTTCTGTCTCTCCACAGAATTCTTAGAAAATGAGTGTTCCAATTTTCCAAAGAAAGAAGGTTCTTGGCACACAGAATGGAGAACCTTGCTACCTTTATGCTTCACCCTATCAAAACTTTTAAGTAAAAATATCGGAAAAAATTGTCCATGTACATACACAGATCAACTGCCAGTGATGTTACTTGCTAGAAGACATAATGAAGTAATGATATAATAAGAAAAATATCTTTGGAAATATAAAGACAGTGATGTTTTTGTATGTTAGCAAAGGAAGTACAAAATAAAGACTGAAGAACACCCAACTGTTGTTTTAATCCTGCATTAGATTTAAAGTATTTTTATTTCAATCATCTCTCAAGTATTAATGTAAAGTTAAAAAAACCAAAACCCTCTTTGCAGACATGTTGTACCACCATGTTGAGCTCTATGGCTCCATTAACCATAATAAAATCATTGTCATGATTTTTTCCTTCATACGTAATATAGTGTTTGTGTGAATGTTTCTTGTGACTGGAAGTATATTGTGCCATCCAGCAGCTGACACTATAAGTTATGCAATCCATAAATATAGAGAAAATCTTAGCAGGATTTCAGATCCAGTTTCATTGAGAATGATTCTCTGAACTGGCCACTCTCCTTGTGAGGACATTCCGGTAGCTTGGGGGTTTTTTTCATTTCAAAAGACTTTGAGAACAAATGTTATGTCCAAATATATTCTCTGCAATAAGCATAAGGTAGTGAAATAAATTAGACTAAGTACCTACCCAGGAGTAAAATTAGGTTTTACAGGCATGAGTGCTACCAGAGCTATCAGACTCAGGGAACCCTTTACGATGTAGGTCTTAGTGATATGGTAATAATGATACTTTAAGCAAGCTGTTGGCTGAATCAGACAAGTTAATCTCAACTATATGTTAGTCAAATCATTTTATCCTCTAAGTTGATTTTAGTCCATTAAGACAGCCTTTTTGCTTCACAGTGTGTACAGTCATTACATTTCCCTCCCTTCATGTGTCTTCACTCAAAGCAGCACTCAACCACTTTGGAGCTTATTAATGTTAACAAGAATGTGGTCTACCTTAATACAGTGTCAAATGAAGTCAGAAAGAGTCATGTGGATGATAGCAAGAGAAACTGCATCAGCGTGCACAATGTTATGTAGATGAGAAATATAAATGAGGGATGAAATGCAATTTAAGTCAACACTCAGATGAAAAACAAATGTGTCACTGAAGACAAACAATTTCTGAAGCAGTCCTTCCTCACTTGTAATTCTTGTAATGGGATTGAAAATCAGAAGAAATCAGAATTGTTAAGCAATCAGGAAATAACAGATATTTTCACTGAAGTTGTTGTATTTCAATGAAATTCTTATCTTTCACTAACAAGGCAAGCATTATAAAACATACTGAGTTAACTGCATGAGCATGCAAAAAGCTTGTGTATTAAAGCTGTTCATTTGGCAGAGAGACTAAATAGGCCTAAAAGCTGTCTAGCTCATTTTAACACCTTCTGTTTTTCTCATTAAAGCTAGCATTGATGTTCAGTTATTATTGTAGGATTTGATCATATTTACAAACCCTTGTTACTTTTCCTCCTTAGAGACCTGATCTGAATCACTTCTGAATATCTAGCAGATGCTCAAGATATTCAGTTCTTGGAAAGAGGCGACAGACTCTTTAAACACCATCTGAAGCACTGCTGCAATCTCTAACTACTGTGCCTAAAAAGAAAAACTTTTCTTGAAGACACCGTTTCAGACAAGTACCTGCTCCTGGTTTTATCCTTTGAATAAGCTTGTGCTGATCACTGAAGATTCAGGATCCTAGCCTAGATTAATCCCATACAGCTTTACAAATTCCGTATGTTAAATTTGTCTCCAGTACTTATGCTCAACATTTGCAGTGCTACTTTTGACATAACAGTCCTTGGCTTCCAGCCTCTGGTAATAGAAGAAATGTAACTACTGAGGCCTAAGAGTATGAATGGGAGGGGATAGTTTTGCCTTTTACAGTACTGAGCTTAATAAGGTTTCAAATGCACACTCAAGGAAGTATATTAATTTGCCTGAGTATTCCTCACTTCACTAAAGAATCAACTTTGATCAGCATCTCAGGTTTGCTCCTCAGCTCTCTTATAAAATGAATTCATGGGGTCTGTGCATAGATAATAAGGTTACTGCTCTTTTGGAAGCAAAGTGGTTTGTCCTTGTGCAGCAGCAGAGGAGCTGCTGAGGTCAGGTCAGATGCAGTTGTGTTTTAGCAACACCTGTAATTTTCACTTTTGCTGACATTAAGAATAAAATGTCTGCAGGACAAGAAACATCTTCATTAAGGATGGATGCCTATACACACACTTTTCTGTATGCCTTATTCTCCCTCTGCATTAGCCATAGGGGAGTTAATAAGGTGCTCAAGGTGAAGTTCGTGCAAACATGCATAAGCACAGAGGCTAGAGGAATTACTCATCTCTCACTGGCATAGCAGTCACATATGTACATGGAGATGATGACAGGATTGTGGATACAGAGCAGAGTACAAGATTGGTGCTATCCAAACTCAGACTGCCTCAATCCATCATCTGGATCAAATCACGACGACTTCCCAACCAGCAAGAGACTAACCCCAGCTACACCCACCACAAGCTAATTTTGTGACCAAGCAGCACTGTCCTAGATGATCTATGTCCATATGTGGCAACTAGGCTCTTATAATCTATGTTTCTGATGCTCACAGACCTCCTTCCTAATTTTTTTGATAGGACCAGCTTTAGAACCAGCTGTGTCTTTGAAGAGCTTCTCAACTCTCTTCCTCGCCTGCCCCTCCACACCACTTTTTCAGGAATAAATTCCCAAGTATTCATATTTGCTGTTTTAAGCCCACACTGGGACTACATGAATCAAATCTCATCTGCTAAACCTCTAACTGTTGAACTTCTGTTTCTTTCCTGTATATATCTATATGTTCCTGCCTTGTTAAATTCCCTGGCCAATGTATGTTAACAACAGCAAACCCCAGTATTGCCACTGGAGCTACATCTCTGAAGTATCTTGGCCTATTCTGCTCTCTGAGGAGAGAGGAAAAGCATCAACCTGACATCCCACTACCCTTGAAATCTTACCAAATCAGGAACAAGTTCATACAGGACAGCTTGCTCTGATTCTGTCAGTATTTACACTTAAGGCAAAAAAGGGGCTGACTGATGACTAATGGTACAAGGATACTAATGTATAAAACTGTTTCAATTTAAAAAACCCAAACATCTATTTTAAAGCTTCAAACAGGATTATAATTAGAAATCTGAAAACCCTTTTTGTTCTTCCAAATTATATTACACATATATCATTATAGTCATCATGTTTGGATAAGTGGAAAAAGTACATGACTGACCTTCAAATCAACCCTCAGCTTGACAGACTAGATCATGCATTATCCAGACCTCTATTTCTCATTCTCTTTCAACAGTCAAATAGAATTTATTTGTTATGATAAATAAGAACTCTCCAATAACAACAGAAAATAAGATACAGGCAGCCACCTTGCAATGTACTTGTTCTTCGAAATTCTCTTTGTTCTTTTAAAGAACTGCAGGTTTCCAAGCTGCTTGCATGAGTAGCACCTTCATCTCTTGGAGGAAGACTAGAGTATTCACAATGAAGTGAAATCAACTGTTTACAGTGCTTCCAGAGTTGACGTAAGTTACAGATTAACAACCATTTTGTTCTCTGTGTGGAAAGGTCATAGGAGATCTCAGATCATAAGGGGTCTTAGATCGTAGGGGGTCTCAGTTTCAACAAAAATGTAAACCAGAGGCAGAAACTTTTGGATAGAGACTGTAACTTAACTGCAAAAGAAGCAGCCAAGTGGTTTGCCACCACTTGTTGAAGTCCAATTTGTTCTAATAATGTGCTTTAAAAAGTGTCTTGACTAGAAGTTTCTCCTAATTTTCTTCATGGATATAAACTGATTGAGAAATTGTAAAAAAACACCAGTTTCTCTTAAATTACATCTTCAGATGGCCAGGATACATAAGTATTAGGAAAGAGCACATGCTGAGAAGGCTTCCTTAGGCCACCAGTAATTATTTCCCATAAGAATCCTGTACCCACGAGATGCAGTTAGGATTAGGTAACATACTGCACTTCAAAGATGTAAAAAGATTTCAAAGAGCTCATTGGGACTAGGTTATCCAATACACCGGGATTCCTGTGTTACTGTTTTCATCTATCTTACCATAAAATGATAACTAGACATACAGACAAAATTTAAGTTATTTTTGACAACCAGTTATAGCACTTATTACTTGAAAACCCAAAAGGCAAGTTTTCACTAGTTCATGTAAGGAAAGTAAAGTTTGTTCTCCATTTATAAAGGAGCCTGAAAATCTGTTCATTTCAGTTTTTCTGCTTGTTTACTCCCTAAAAAAAGTTTGTGGTCTATATGAAAGACCACAAACAGAACTCTTAGAAGTAACTCATTTTTTCTTCTCTGACTATACTGCAAGATTCAATTAAAAAAACCCAAAACGCAACCTCCCAAAAAACCAAACAACAAACCACAGAAGATTTTGTCAGCTTTTGACAACAGGACAACAGAATTCAGATGTAAGCTGCAAGAGGCTTTTTTTTTTTTTTTTAATGCTCAAAAAAACTCAAGATTAGTATGAAAGTGACAAAAAAAACCACAACAGGTTGAAGGGGAGTCATGTAGACAACAAATAAAAAATTTTTTCTCAAGGAAGGTAGTGCTGCACAGAGACAGGCTTTTCAGCAAGAACACCCTGGAGGTATTCAAGACTCAGCTAAACAAGGCCAGGGCTGGCTGGACCAAGTTCTAGTAATAGCACCACCTCAAGCAGGGCCTGGAGTTGATAGTTCCCAGAAGTCCTTTCCAGTAATAGTTCTGTCACTGGTGACCTCTTACTGCAATTACTGAAATTACCCAAGAAAAGAGATTATAGGGTCTTAGTAAAAAGGTTAAATATGGTAAAATGCCTAAATATAGAAATAAACCAAATATTGAAATGCTAATGCAAAAAGAGAGAAGATTCAAATAAATCAAATGAGGATAGGCAATCCTCAAAGCCATGCTAAATGGAAGCAAAGAAGGGACCCTTACCCTTTTTTCCTTTCAAGTCACCTTAACAGAAATCAAATACATTTACTTTATCACAGTAAAAGTCTGTGCTTAGAAAAAGTATTTAATAAAAGTTACCCACATCAGCTGTCATATGCATTTTAAAAAAATAATATAATTTTACACAATAAGATTCCTTTAGGGATAAGTATTATCTCTTCAACATACTTTTCTCCATAAGAGATTTTCCTTCTCAAAATGTCACCCTCAAGACTCCAAACTGTAACAAGAAATTTTATCTTATTTCTCTGTTCCAGCACTGTTTCTACTAAGGCATTCATTCCACTTAACTTTTTAAGCTGACAGGGTTTGTAACTGGTTGGGTAGGCTGCCTGTTTTGCAGGTAAAAATTTAAAGCATATTAAATTCTTTTCCAATACTCGGGTCAGTGTACTCCCAAGAGGCCACAAAATTGATACTTTATTCTGTCACCCCGAGAGCACACCTTAATGTAGACAAGCTAAAGAGAACCCAGCATGAAACCCAGCTTCCCTTCATCATAAGCACATGTACAACCACCTTATAAGATTGTTCTACTTTAATGAAGAAATAGATCATGAGTCCACTATAGTTTTAGCTACAGCAATTCCAAACAACTTAGTTTTGATGTAAAAGGAAGAATTGGCTCAGGCTGCAACTGTTCATAATTTTAAAGTCTGGAGATCTTTTGTTCATCTTGTCTATTGGACAATATCAAAGGCATCACATATGTAGCAATAATCTTGTTCTTGCACAGGGATTTTCAAGTATTTTTGGACTGGAACCTCAAGGAGAATGATGTTTAAATCATGATGATTTCACTATGAAACAAAAAAAACTATGCCTATATTAACCAGACTCATAATTCAGTGACTATAGAAATTCCCTGCATGAAACAAGTGATCATCTGCTCCATTTGTCCACAAGCAATACTAGTATCTTTCCTCTGTGCCTCCCTATTCCCCCTGCTTCAGCTTTAAATTCTCTTTATATACCACTATCCAACTATTTTTAACTTATGTCTTCCAAATTTCTGCTTGGCTGCTCACCTCATCAACATATGGTAGATCTGCTCACTGGTAGTACAGACCTCCTATCTGGGACCATTTATGTACCATCTTGTAGCTGGCACAGTCATTTACACATCTTAAAGGCAATTATACAATGTCACCGCCTCAGACTATATCCTCAGAAAAAGTTGTAGCCACATCTACTTAAAGCACTTGATCTTAAAACTGTTCATTCTGTAGTGGATCGTAATTTCAAAAGTTGAAATCAAGTTTGATGCTAAGTCTGGCATTATCATTCTAATCCTCCCATTCTGATCTTGAAGCTTCCATTCAATCTGGAAATTCCTCTTATACTCAAAAGTAGGGATTTGTAGGATAAAGAAACTCTTAAATATTTATTTTTTTCCCCCTCAAAAAAGAAAATATATATTTCCTCTTAATTTACTTGGAATACTAGATTCCCTCTTTCAGATGCCCAGTGAAAAAAGGGCACATAATGAGTGTTCTCCTCTTGAGAATAAAACTTAAGGATGTTTCCAAGCTTAGTGGAACTTATTGCTGAAGTTTGAGTCTCTAGTGATCATCTTACAGCTATTCAATAACAATTCTGGGGTTTGTACAAATGTGTGAAGTCCTTCATGAATATAAGCCAAGAAACAATGTAGGGCTGCTCATATCAGCTTTTCTAATTCTTCTTATACCAGAAGCTTAGGAATTCTTGTAGATGGATTTGTCATAATACTTTGTTGGCATTTTTTATAACAATTGCCTCTTCAAGCTAAGCAGATCCCGGAGAAGAAAAAAGCTGTGGCGAATACAGATGCAGCACTAATTAACAGATATGATAAACGTAAACATTTTAGTAAGAATTTTAAAAAGGGGGGAAAATAGTGTATTGACATGTCAAGCAGCCAGGAAATACTTTGGAAAGTTTTATTTTCTTGAAAATTTGACACTCTGCATTAGAATATATTGAGCTGAAATGCTAGGCAGCAAATTAAAGCAAGGGCCTTGTGTGTGCACCTATGCATTACTGCTCTGGTGTTGATGTTCACCTCAGCTGCCCTGCACTCACGCTCCTTTATTTTTTCAATTTCCCGGACCAAGAGAATTAATTACTATTGCCAAAGAGAGAGGAGAAAAAGAAAGGGTGGGATGCAGAGAGAGAGGAAAGGGAGTCTTCATTTGTCTGCCTGCATTTCTCTCTCTCTTAACTTTTGGTTTGCATTCAGATAGATTTGGTGCTAAGAAATCCTCATTAATAAATAAAAGCAACCTTCTGACTCTGTATTGCTTTTGGTCCCAGAGAACATCAAAAGATCGTGCAAACCGAAAGTAAAATGCAATCAATTACCCAGCTCTTGGGATTATTTCACCAAAGCAATCGATTTACCTTCACCACTGCAGCCACCTTTCATTGAAAATATATCAGCTATTTAACAGCACACTCATAAAACAAGGTAACAAATTACCTCAACATTTCCTAGGGAATAACCTTTCAGTCGTTCACTAGAAGGAGACAGGTCAAAAATGACCCTTTTTCCTTTTTTTTTAAACTTCAGTTTATATGATTTCTATTATACCCACAAGATATGTATTATAAAAAAAGGGAATCCAACTGAAGATTTCATACACTAGAATGTATGGCTTAGGTTTCAGTAAAAAGATAACAGCATCTTCAATGACTGCATACAACCAGGATTGGCAGCTGTCACATCAAACTGCATTTCTACTTAGCAGCATGATAGGAAATAGAATTCAGTAAGAAACAAGACTCAATTCACAAATGCAGGGTTTCCTGCATTTCCTGTATCACTGAAGATATTCTATCCAGGTGTGATCCCAGAGGGAGTATATGCAGGACTTCGAGGGCTGACATTTTATCTTGACAAAATGCAGAGTTCTAAGCTTTACAAGGGACACTCCTTACCTAAGAAGGGAAGGTCATACTGTCTAAAATACCATATCCAAAATACCTAGTTCATTTCCTTGTCTTGCTACACATTTTTTCTTCTGTCAAATAGGAAAGTGATTCCTTTTCTTCCCTTCTCTAGGGGTAAGGTCACATCTTACTTTCACAATGTACCTAAAGAGACAACATTCTCTGCTGACACTGATGCCCTTCAGACACTTTGCATACTAGTAATTAGCAAATTATATTAACTTTTTTTCAAAAGTGCTGAAAAACTTGGAATTGCCATTATCACTCAGCAAATGACTCTGCAATGTTTTTTCCAATGTTTTAGAAAGTCATATAACATCACACAGAAATTGAATAATTAACCTTTCATTTAACCACTGATCCTTCTTTTTAACATTATTCAGTATCTGTCTTGTATTCCCATGGTCAGATATTCAAACTTAGATTTAAAACTTAGCTTTAAAACTTTTCTTTTCTGAGAAACCATAATGCCACGGACTAGAATCTTTGTCACCGACACAGGTTTCTGTCAGGGAAATCCAGCAAGGGGAATTCATTCAAGCAAACACAGTTTTATAGAGGAGCATAAAAAATCCTAATATACCCAGCTGGACAGTCCAGGAGCTGAGCAGCAGCTGCCATTCTGATTGAAGTGCTCATTAAAAGCTGCCAGTGTTCATGCAGTAGGCTGGAAATGCCTGACTCTAGAAACATAATAGGGCAGAAATTGCCAAGTGTTAAGGACACAAAGTGCAGATCTGTTTGGAATGGTATTCCACTTACAGTCTGCTAGCCCATGGGCCTGCCTGAGCTCCCTCACTGCTTGCGTGGAGTCAGCTCTAACAGCATGCAGGTGTGAAAAAGTATTTCCCTCACTTGTAACCAGAATGAAAAAAGGGTTTTAAATATTGAAATAGATTCCCAGATCCCAGTGCCTCAGGACAGGCAGGAACATGACAGCGCACAAGTCTGTCTAAAAGCACACAAGGACTGTACAGGTGACAGCACTTCTCCAAGTAAGAATTTTCACTGACTTTGGCAACAATGACCCATTGAGGTTTTATTTTCTCCCCCACATATCAGGGTTGTTCTCGAATCAGCACTGTTCTTTATTTGATACATACTAACATGTATAAACAAACAAATGCTTTCACTAAGGAAAAGGTTCCTAGCACAGCCAGTGTAATCTGAGATAACATTTGAAAGTGTGAGCACTTTTAAGAAAGTCCACCTGTTTTTTGGTTACTGTGATGTACGTGTTTCAGATAGGGCAATTTTTGAAGGGTTTTTATGTTTTCTTCTTTTTTCAGCCAACCCTGTAACACAGTACTGGTATTCTATCATCTTCAGGCACTTTTTTACCCTAATTTTTAAAAAATAAAAAAAATTGTATTGATGTGTAATCCAAATGCCTCATGCTTTAAAGAAGGAATTTAGCATTCATGACTGATATTTTTCACTTTGCTGATGATACTACATTTTCATACAGTAGATGAATGCCTTATAAATATATAGGACATATCCAAGCACTTAAAAAAATGAAACTAATGTGGTATACAAAGTGGTATTTCTATAAGTAGGAATTTCAGTTTGTTAAAAAGGATGACGAACTAGTAACAGAGAGTCACTGAAAACATTAGGCAGCATTGGTTATGCCTGAAAATAATCCAGCTACCATCTTATTTTAGAGAGTCACAGGAGACACTCTCAGCACCTCCACTTTTTTCCTCATTGGCAGACATAGTTACAAAATAATTGCTTTACTATGATCACTATGATGCTGTACTGTCCCATTATTACTCAATTTATGCATTATTTTCCCCATGTAAGAAGTTGCCTGGATTATATTTGAGATACAGATCATAAGGAAACATCTCTGAATGTACAGTCTCAAAGGTTTAAATCACTTCTGGACCTGAGAGACAACATTGTGGTCTCATGTTTTCTCTGTGGCTGTTTCCTAATCATTGATGTTGCCGATGTCTGTAAATCATTTACGTAGCTTTGAAAATGTAGCCTGAGATATCCTATGCATTGCTCAGTTCCAAAGAATTCTCTGCCTTCTTATGTAACTTTTTTAAAATTCTACAACTTTCAAATCAACTAATGCTAAACAAGTTTACAAAACATATGCTGCTTTGAAATTACTGAATTTATCTTTTTGTTTCATGCCCCATCAAAGAATGTTTTAAAGAGTGTAGTCATGTATAACATTTTGCAGTTTCTTGGGCACGTTGGGTTTTAAAAGTGATCAGATTTCAATCACCAATAATGGCCATGCAGGACCTCAAAAATTACCACAATGCTCACAGGGTGCTTAATAAATTTTTAGTGATTTGTCCTCTTATTTAAAAATCTTTATTCCTTTTGCAAAAAAAAAAAAAAAAAGATTCTAGAGGACAACATTTATGCCTAAAGCTACTTACTGAGGACAAAAGAGTAGTACTACTTGCTCATATTTTATTTTCTATATTTGCAGCTATATAATATCTGCCCTACCTTGCTATGTACTAAATACTTTGCAGCTTTTAGATGCTTGATTTTACCATTTTTGGCAGTTCTTATATTCCTTTCTAGCCACATCAGATTTAATTTTTACTGAAATAAGTGTATTTTTTTTTCCTTATAATCATCTCTAACATCCCACAGTAAACAGCAGGTGGTTCTAATCGATCTCTTTCCATTCATCATTTCTTCCTACAAAGGTTGTCTTTTAAAAGCTCCATGTTTCTGGAACAAGATAACAGATGTTCACTACTTCTCTCTTAATTATCATACTTAAGGCTTATGTCTTAAAATAATTGAGATCATCTTTGAGATAATCTTTGATCTGGGTATTTTCTTCCACCACTGGGAGGGCACAATACTACATTACCTCAAGATACACTCATGCAATATTTAGTACTTGCTCATAGGAACAGCAATTAGATTATCTAAGCAGCTAAAGGAAGTCTGCAAAAGTGCTTTTCCCATACATTCCTCAACCTCCTCACAGGACTACTCAAGTGCTTAATCTATATATGTTGAAGAACCACCTTTTTAAACCAGGGTAAAGAAGTTTTTCTCAAGTAGGAAAATATATACATACAAGAAAAATATTGCTTAGTCTGGAGTGATGTCTTATTTTAAATATTGATTTTTCTCTCCTAGCATCTCACAGCTCTTAGCAGAAATTAGAGAACTTTTAAACCGAAATTCCGGTGATAGAATAACCTGTCCACTGTCAAAAAAAAAAATATTTCTTTAAAAAAATTAAAATTAAGAATTTTTTCAAAAATTTTAAATTTAATTTTTCTTCCAATAAGTATTTCTCAATATTCAATAGTGGGCATTTGTAACCCATGCATGCATGTTGCTTACAGTCTGAATTTCTAAGCCCATGCTGCTGTATGATACTACAAAAAGCCTTCTTTCCAGAAGGCATTGCTGGCCATCTTGGCAGCTGCAGAAAGAGATGCTTAACAAGGCCCCAGTGGATTCTACAGCTCACAGGTCATCAGGACAAAGTCTCTCACAATGATCACTTTCTCTTCCAAGAGTTGCAGAGTTTTGAGAATAGCATTTCACAGCAGTGTTAATGTTACAGATTAAAAAAAAAAACAACCGACGTTTGAAGTGGATATAAGGAGTTAAAAGCATATTCAGCAGTGCTATTTTTAGATTGCCAAGTAAGCATAAAAATCTGCTTTAACTTCTGAGGAAAAGCAGTAGAGAGAAGAGCTTATCTTCAATGGAAAAGGGAATGTCTGTCTCTAGAGACTTTGCTGCTTCCAGAAAACAGTGTGTGCCAATCAGTTCAGTTCCACTGAGTGCTACAAAGATGAATAAGCAGGTTTATATTACAAACTGATACTGAACCTGGGTGTTTGGAAGCCTTGCTTCCTTTCCTTGCCAAGTTGTCCCTAACCCTAGTTACCTGTGAACTGATTTACTAGTCCTTAGGTTTTGTCTTACCTTCAATTGTTGTTTTGAATGGCACTAATACAGAAGTGGAAGCTTAAAAGAAAACTGTTGAAATATTTAATCAGTAAAAATAATACAGATTTCATTGTTCACTTTAACATTTGACCTAATGCAAATAAAATACCTTTGTTTTCTGCAGGAAACTATGTATCTACTATGAACTCAGTTGTCGCTGTCACAGGGACATACCCTGGGTTTTGCTTTTGTGATTATATTTTTAATGCAACTTTTCTAATAGGCTATTTAAATCATAGTTCTGAAGTTCCCAGTCAAAAGTCAGAAATGTGTTTATTTGAAAGAATTCAGGTGACTAGTAAAAGATCACCCAGAAGTAAAAGTTTTAGAATAACTAACATAGAAAACAATTTTTAAATATTTTTTCTTACCAAAAAAAAATCACCTATTCAAGTAGATTATCTTCTATTCAATAACTTTAAAGCCAATTTTTAGGTGGTGTAAACTGACATGGCTTCACTGAAACTAGTATGCTTTCCAAGTCTACAAGCTGACAATTTAATCCTTCATTATCCAAGTGACTTCTTAATACGATTTTACAGCCGTGATATGGCTCTGAATCATTATTTTCCATGTATTCACAGACTCTCAGAATTCAGTGGCTTCCAGCCATTCTAGTAGCTCTGATTTCATGCCAATTCTTCAAAATCTGATCCCAAATTACTCAAAAGTCCACAAAACATCACTCACAGTTACTAGAATCTACATACAAATGCATGTTACTAGAATCTACATACATTTACATTTTAGAATCTACACACCAAGTGCCACCCTGATATATACTTCTTTACTGTGGATACCTGAGACCTAAGTCTGCTGCAGTTTGTGCTAAAATGTGTGACCTCACCAGATCATTCACATACAGATAGTTCAACAGCTTAAACAGGCGCTGTTATGATTTCTGGTCTTGAACATGAACCGTTCTGCTGTCATCATCTTTACACTGCAAGTTTTAAGTATTTATATCTTATGAGATGGATTATCCAGATTGCTCTCTGCAGTAATAATAGATCAGTATCATTCAATAACACACACAGTTCTATCCTGTGTATCTGAAGCCACCAAAAGTGTTTTCCTGGGATGAGGTTTTTGTTTATCACTTTCAGCTGAGTGAAATGACTGGTTTGGCACAAAGGACTGGCCTGTCCCAGCTGGCCTCTGAAGAGCACCTCACAAACCCTGCAAAAAGGGACATGTCTGAGACAAGCTTGAAAATGGGGTAGGTTTTTCAAAGCCAGGACTGTTGCAGGTATTGCTGCAGAGAACTTGCAGTGCTGGCCTATAGGCAGAGACAGATTGCACTAATTTAGATAGCTCCTTGGGGCTTTCAAAATTATGCCATGGGCCTTCCATGGGTTTGAGTTATGAGCTGCAACTCTTTGAAGAGCAGCATTGAATTTCACCTCAATGTATAGGCTCTGCAGCCTGGTATATATCATGTTGACAGGGTCACTTCCTTCACCTCAGAGCTCTGTTGTTCAAGTCAGTGAATTCAGAACTTATTCAGGCTGGTATCTGGGGCTAGTCCCTAATTTTCTGGATTTGTTAGACATATCTCATATACTTAGGTCAAGCTTTTATTCAGATTTCTATGCCTTTATTTCCTACACTTTCCTCTTATATTTTTATGTTTTAACCACATGGTAAATCACCTATTTTAAAGAAAAATCCTACTGATGGATTTATTACTTAGCTTGTAAAATTGACACTCAATTCTAGCATATGAGTATTCAGGACTAGATAGCGAACAAGCCTCAGCAGGGAGAAAAAAAGATTATAAGGAATATGTCTGTCCCTGACACATTATACCAGCCTCATTCTGCATATTTTAGCTTTTCATTTCTCCCTCCTTCCATTTTTTTAATTACCTCATATTTATTTTTCTCCTTTCTTGTACACTGATCAAACACTCACAGTTTGCACCTCATACAGAACAATATTTTGGCCACATTTTTCATCAAACCATTGCCACTGGAATAAGTGATGGCCATTTCTCTCAGTAGAGCATGTTACAGTTAATATCAGAAAACACTAAATAATGAACCCAAGGAACAAACAAGTTACCATCAGATTAGATATCTGTTTTCTTCTGGTCCAAAGTGTTCCTTCAGATCACACTTGAGGTGTCTAAAGATTTCTCTAGCTGACCTTCAAGTCATCAAAAAAATGAACCAGTTATTTCCAATAAATATTATTACCAATAAACTTTCATTAGGGATAAAATGCATGATTGTTTGATACAAATATATTAGTCAAAGAACCAAAGAGGGCTTTGAAAAAGAGAAGCCACACACTTTTTTTCTTCTTCTGCAGTTTGGGAAACAGAGAAAGCAAGTTCAGAACATGCTCAGCTACCACGGTTGATTTTACTAAGGATTATGTAGACAATTTGCAACTACTGCTATTGTTACAAATTATTTCTTCTGCTTTACTGTTTACTGAAGTATTGTAATTACTTTAGTGTACAAATCAGCTACTAGATTAATATACCAGAGTAAGACTACAGCAACTATTACAAAATTAATAATTTGTGGACTTGGTTTAGTATTATATATTATCTGGCTTCTATGGAATTTTGTTAGCTGTGACATTTTTGCTCCCAAGATCACAGTCTGATAAATGTTCTTTCCCCATGCCTCCACAAAAAATAAGTTTATGTTCCAATTTATGGGACTGGTTCTTACCAGCACAGAAAGAAGCTTCCCAAAAAGAATAATAATTCATTGAAACTAAAAGTTACTAATACCTGTAAAAGTCCATAATTTCTAAATTCAAAATAGTAAGAATACAGTTCAGTATGCAAAGTCTATTCAAGTGCAGAGTTTCCTGGAAGACTCTTTTATTCCTTTCATTTCTCCAAGTTCTATATATAACAACTAGAATCTGAGGTAGGACTAGAGCAAAACCACTTTGATTGTACTTTAATACTCCTCAAAGAAATTTGTCAGACACATCTTGTTAGTCAGTTTCCTCCTTTTCTCTCCTTGCAAATCCGTAATAGAGTTGGCAGAATTCAAAGCACAAAAGGACTGGAAATTGGCTCTCCTGACAAAAAATATGCTTCTGAATCAGCCCTCAGCATCTCTTTTCAAGAGAGTGTTCTTTGCTTCAAGCACTGTATTCTTCCACTCTCAGAGCAGTGGCTCCCTGCTCAATCCAAAGTCCTGCCATACTATGTATTTAACTCCAACATCTTCATCCGACAAGATTTCTGTTTATTCATGTCATTAAATGACTAATTTCCTTCTTCTATCTTTTGTGACCATTACTAATTTGTAGACTACATGCTAAGCCAAACAATTTGATTTCTTCATTTACATGTTGAAGTCTCATTCTCAGTTTCTAGAAGAGAGTGGCTGCATGAACCTTATTGACCCTGATTAAACCTTATTTGCCTCTGACAAGGCAGGCAAGCTGAGGTGAACCCTTCATCCATCATATTTCACTCTAGGAAGCTGTTAAATAGCAGGATAAATTGTGGTATTTATCCAAATAACTACAAATTATAATATTTAGTTTAGATATAAATTAATCTTTGCATTTCTAATTTATAATTAGAAAGCATTCTCTATTCTTTCACCCTCCAAAGACATTAATCACTGATTTTGAAGTTTGTCATAATTCTGCATATAATCTCTTCCTTTGGAAACTATCCTTTTATTATTTCGTTGATTTGAATCTACTAACCTGTTGTTCAGCTGCCTTTTCTGACCCAGGTTAAGCAGTCTAATTCTTCCTTGTATCTGCTGAGACTTAAGCAGGTAATGGAAGGAAGTATATTTCCAACATAGAGGATTCCCCGTTTTTTCCCCTTGCCTTGAATTCTGTTTCTAGACATGGTCTCCTATTTCTCATCCATTCTCCCCAACCCACCCAAAAGAGGTTGTGGTGAAGCTGTGGAGGGAACTTGGCACAGAATGGCAGGAGGTAGCACTGATCAGACACACCACTATGTACACAAGCCCTCTCCAGGAAAGTTCCGTCACCTTTGTAAGACAGAAGTCACTTCTGACTTGCATTTCTAAGCAAGTCTATTGCTTGGGTTAAAAACATTACCTTCCTTTCCTTTGCAAGGTCACAGTATTTTAAGCAGCTGTGATTTAGGTCTAGCAGCATAATAATTTCTTCTTGCTGAGAGTCCAGAGACACAAGGCAGTTAATTTGGGTGACAAATTCAGATAGTCCAGATTTCAGATTCTATACATCTTGTCTGCAGTCTCTCCTGTTCTGGTTCAATAGTAGTTCACATGTGATTTCAAGCTTGTTACAATTTATGTTTCACCACATTTCTCCAATGGACCCTGCAAGCTCTGCCAACCCCAAGAATTTCTGCTAAGGATACAGACAATGCATCTGCCATCCCACCCTGCTCAGTCCTTTAGCTTCTTAGCTGCAAATATAAATGAAAATTATTCCTAAGCATTCTGCTTGACAGAGAGTGGGGGTTTTGAGAGAGATACAGGACCTAACATACCAAGGCTTTTTTTAGGAAACAATAAGCCTTTCCATATAACATTTTGCAAGATTTTCTCCCCCACCTCTCAAAGGGTCAGGATTTCCCAAGAACCAATAAGTAATAATTTTTTTTTGCTAGACCCTTGTGTCCTCAAAAAGAGACAACTCTTCAGCTATAGTTTTAATTGCTATTCTTCACAACTTGTTATACAGAAGAAACAAAGGACTTGAGTTCCTACGTACTTTAAAGGCACCACTAAATTCCTATAAATGTCAATGGGAGAAGATTAAGATTTGAAGCCTTGCACTCAACAGTGCTTATAAATTCAGCTGTCTAGTGGAATCCACATCTGAAACACAAGATAGGTGGTAAGCTTTCAGGGTTCTTTTCTGAGAAAGAAACAATATTCCTAAACTAGAAACACACCTTATCTTGCAGCCACATGTTAAATACTGGGGCAAGGGCAGGGAATACCATAGCTTGCAGCTAGGAGCCTATATCCAGGTCTCTGCTGTAAAAACTAAAAAAAGAGAGAATGCCACCAAAGTGTGATCAATAGATTAACAGCCTGACCATGAGGTGGGCCATCATGTTCAATTTTAAGAATACTTCTTCAAAACAAGGTCTTCAGCCCAGCCCAGGAGGAATTTAATTGCTAGAAAGGAAATCGAGACAGCGTTGGTTTAAAAACAGGTTAAGTGGTGGGACTTTCAAAATACCAGTTTTGCTTCGTGCATAAGGACTTGAGCAACTGTATAGTCTAGGCCTTGCTGGTTCTGGGGTTTAACAGTTTTGACTACACTTCATCAGTTGCCTGTTGCCCACCTTGACTTACAACCAGTCCAAACTCCACACTTTTTTGAGCTGCATGTGCCATTCTGAATGAGACCAAGCCATTTCTCTCCACCTTAGTCTCTCTAACCAGACATCGTTTTTTTTCAGTGGTAAAATAAATCTCTCTCATAATAAACCTATAAAATTACATAAATAATTACTCATTTCTGACATACCTTTAATCAGTAGATAGTAATTCTTTCATTAACTAGCAGCATTGCTAAAAATTATGTACTGAGCATGCACCATCAACAAGATGGAAAAGCCACCCCTTCACATAATTTTGGAAGCAGATCAGCTGGTTACAAAACATTGGTTTTTCCCATTCAACCTTGACTGGAGTTAAAACTTGTTAGTTGTCATGGCAACAAAAGCATTCAGGTGGTAGGAAAGAGAAATTAGCAGCTTTCATTTGAAACTGCTCTGGTAGGGTATGTTCTCAGGAAGATTTATTTACCAGGCAAGATTGATAGTACTTAGTTTCGGTGTGGTTGAATGTTTTGAAAAATCAGTCACTATGACAAATGTGAGTTTCTATCTGCTATCATTTTATCCAGCTGTCTTTTTGCCAGAATACACCAGTGACTAACTAAATGTCTTTTTTTAATTTACTCTGGTAAAATAAATATGAAGGACACTAAGCATGATTTTTTTTTTCCCAAAGGCATTGAAAAAACCATCAACAGCAAAGTAGTAGTATGTGACTAGTTTTGCAGGAGGCTCTTTTACATTGCTCTGAATGTATCAGAGAGTTAAACTTACTTTTACAAGCAAACAGAACAATACGGTTTCTTCAGAAAGTCCTTGAAGCATTTAATAAAGCCAGCTTTATGCTATAAAAGTTGGTATAGCCTGCATCTGGCCTTTGTTGTCAGAGCATTTAATTTAAAAGAATCCATGTGTGATCAGATGTCAGTAGCCATTTTCTGATTTAGGACATACATATTAATTTTTACTGTAGAAATTTTACTGCTTAAGTTTCACTTTCACTGATATAAAACAATTAAAAGTAAGCTGGTTTGGGGTTTTTTTTGGGGGGGTTGTTGTTATGCTTTGGGGGTGGGGTTGTGTGTGAGAACAGGCAAATAAGAAAAACTTAGCTCTTTTCAGTAAAGACTTCAGAAAAAATCCTCATGACAAAATCAACTACACCTAAACAATTCTTGACAAATATTTACCTGGTGTACTCTTCACCATCCCCACTAATGGGGATTACACAGCCTTCCTAGGAAATCCACTGCAGTGTTTAACAATCCTTATAGATGGGAAATTAATTCTTAATGTCTAACCTCCAATTCCATGCAGTAGTTGACACCCTTTCCTTTTCCTCTTATGCACAGTGAATACACTGTGTTCTCTTCATCTTTGCAGCAATCTTTAGCATTTTGAAACTATTACTGTCTGTTTTCAAGGTGGATCCATTGGAAAAAAAACCCCAAACTAATTAATCTCAGGTCATGTTGTTTTATGTCACCCATCAATTCACCTTGGACAACTCCACTGTTCTTTGCCTGCCTGTGAAAGAAGGTTACATGAAACCAGTTTAAGCTAAAAGCGAGGGCTCTTAAAAGTGGGGCAAGATAAGAGCAAAAAAATGGCTTTCATGAGTCAGCTGACAGGACATTTTCTGATAGTTTCAGTAGAGCAGCTATAAATTAACTTATCTAAATAAAACAACCAGAGGTTTGTAATGTTTCTCAATATCTAATCTTGTAACCTACAAGAAAGGAAATTCCTATTTCCCTTCTTCAAAGTAAACTTTTCCTCTCTAAATTGCAGTCTGGTACCACGCCTGAAGATAATACTGAAACTTCTCTTAAGATTATGTTAAAAATCGTATAATCTATGCTATACCCTGTGCAATTTGCTATTTTCTTCCTCCTCCTTACAACAGAATGATAGATTCAATGAAAGTATGCTAAGCCAGGCATACCCCACCTTTACTCTGCAGTTGATTATCCGTATCATAATCTGTGATACTTTGCACTTGTCTTCATAGAATTGCCTTCAGTTTTTTCATGTGCTTTTTTTTTTTATTTCCTACTTGTCCAGACCATTTTCAATTCTGCTCTTGTCTTCTAATTTGCTTGCAGCCCTTCCCAGTTGGAGTCAAGCAGTAAATGCTCTATAAAGTGCTCAGCAATTACACTTCCCACGCAGTGCTCATTTCTGCATATCTGGCACAACAGGGTTTGCAGACTCATCTTGCTGCTATTAGATATGGTCCTAATTATATTATGGAGCAGTTAGAATGAAAAGCCAATCATTTAATAATCATGAAAATAACACGACCTTCTAATTCCAAATGGATCATGGTCACACTTGAAAATAGGTTGCTATGTGGAAAACACAGTCTGCATTTTTTGCCTTGAAAGAGGGCATTTGAATCTCTGAACTTCATGAGCAAGCCCAGCAACAGCATTCTGTGATTTTTTTACTTTGTGTTTAAAGTAGTTGCTTTTATTTCCAGTGTCATTGCAATACTTGGAAAATAAAATTATCTAAGGCAGTTGGACTACATGATCATTGTATGTCTCTTCCATCCGAAATAGTCTATTCTATTCTGTCTATTCTATATCTGCACTATCAATCAAATGTTACTGCTCCTCCAGGCAATGTTACCTTGTATAATGTACTAGTATTTTTGACTGCATTATGATGTCATTTAATGGGAGCCCTGTTATTAGTTTATAAACCAGTTACTGTTGCATTTACATTATTGGAAATTTTGTATTTTGATCTGAGAATTCTGTATCAGACTTTTGGAATAGTGTGTGGGGGCAAGGAGTACCACACACAAAGTTATTATATTACAAATACAAAAACTGTAATGTTTCCAGGGATATGGAAAAAAGAGGAAAAGCCACATAGCAGATTCCCAAAGCGTGTTGAAAGTGATAAAAATGCTCATCACTACCAAGTCATCCTTCTCATTCACATTCTAGAGAAAAAAAAAATCCCATGATTATTGGTGAATATTTCTGTATATTTTGAATACTGTGGTTTTGAAGCACTGGAGAAAAATAATGCAAGGTGACTCCTCAGTTCCCTGTCTGTGATGGCTCAAGGGCAAAACTAAGGTTCTGTATAAAGGCTGAAATAAAGGCATTGAGACTGACATTAAAGTGTGGATACAGGAATATCCTCATGGATTGTAATACATTTCACTCAAATTGTGTCTGCCTTTCCCTCTTAGGATGGAATTCAGACACTATAAATTTCTACCACCATAGGAACTCAGGAAAATTGCCCTGTTTCATTTGCTTGGTATTCTATTATTTTAATTCAGAGAGCAGCCAGGCTGAAACTCCGGGACCATCTTCAAAGCTGAACCATTTTAAAGAAATGCATTGCTTTACAACCAGGGAAATCAAATTAATTCTGTGCTCTTCAGTTGCTATTGAGTCATAGTTCTCATGGATATTTTAAAAAACCAAACAAAACAACTGAGGCACATTTGTGCTATGTTTCCAATTGTTTAAACTTACAACTCACATAGAGTTGTAAACATAAGCATTGCATAGGTATTAGTTAACCATTACCACTCCATATAGTTCGATCCATTAATGGGAATGACACAACCAACCTTCTATTCTTTGTATATGGATTTTCACTTCTTTCTTGATCATTCTTCCTGTGGCTCCTGCTTATCACTACTCAGTTGATAAGTCTTTTAGCTGCTTTGCTTAAATATAAGCAGAAATGAACATACCTCCTACCTATACCTGCTAATGATGTTATGGAGAGCACTATAACTCTATTGTATTTGAATAATTACTTTTATTGTTCTTGTGATTACACTGAAAATTTATTGCTTTTTAACAACAATATTGTGGTCTTAGAATGCAGAGAAATAGAGAACCAGGTGTCGAAACTCTAGTTCCTCTCAATTCATTTATATTTCCTTAACATAAGTTCATTTTTTACAGTTCAATTTTTTTATAATGCTAAGTTCTCAATACAGACAAGCTCATTTCTCTCTTACTACAGAAACATGTTATTGAGTAGTTATATTTCAGTTGGCTTAAAAGGTAATAACGAACACTCACTCTTAGCATTTTTTAGTCAGTTTATGCTGTCTACTGCTGTCTTTTTCCTAAGGGCTCATTACACTTCAAAGAATAATGATTAATTGCTGAATAGAACATATTTTTTTCCAACACTGAGAACTGTATGGGTTATTGTACTCAAGCAAGTAATTAATTAATATGTCACTTGAAGTATCCACTATCCTCATTTACCATTTCAGGGTCTAATCTACATGCATTTCCTTGCCAGTGGCTGACCTGTTAATAGCAATATCAACAAGGCTACAAGATTTATTGTTGACCTCTTCTAGAACGGCTTCATTTAGGGATGAATCTACAACAGTGACTGAAGAATTAATTAGAATGATTGTGCAACTTGTGTAACTTTCTCCAAGATAGTTAAGACAAAATATTCAGAAAACATTTCTTTTCCAAAACTAATGCAGCTAGAACACGATCAATAATGGCACATCCTCTAGCCGAGGTGTTATAATGTTTTCAGATGGTAGTCATGCATTTAGCAAACACATTTGGTGTACAACATAAACGAAGTCTGTCAAGTGTTTAAAGCCATGTTTATGTGTCACAATGCACATTTCATTGATTGGAATTACATGTAGGACTGGCCCAAACACTATAGGCATTAAGTACACACACACACGCATACACATACATGTATCATTTCTTTCTGCAGTACTGCCATGCTGGCCATCACATACCACTGTCTCTAGGATCACATCTGTTCAAAGTTATAGATATGAATGCTATAGTTGTCTTATTTTAGCCTCTAATGATCTGTTTTAATTTTGAAAATGCAAACTTGTCTAGACTTTTTTTTTGTTTTCTTTTTCCAGCTGAACCTAGTGCAAATAGGAACCTTGTAATAATTTATCAAATTGATTTGCATTATTAGTATTTTAAAAACCTCTTTGTCTCCTTCACACCCTGGTGACTTTTATTACATCTGTACAAAGTGCAGGTTTTTTCTCCTAAGTCGTGAAATTATTTAACTACTTTACAGCATTGTCCCACTTCTTGCAAACACATCTATCTAGAATTTTCATTCAGTAAGATTGTCTTAAGGAAGAAAAATCTTTGGAGACTACTGTTCACATCAACCCTCTTCACATCAATGCTGACATGAGAACTCTGTAAAATAAAGAAATAAATATACTTTGGTTTTGTGGCTTTTGACATGGCCCTTGCAGTTTTTATGGACTTTTTAGTTCTAGTAGGAAGTAATTCTGTTTGATTGGTATGAACATGTTTTTTATTGCAACCAGGCAAGGACAGTGTGTAAGAGAGGATACAATGGTGCACACTGCTATGCTGGATTTAACTGTTTTGTGCTCACATACTTCTGCAGTCATCAAAATGATAGTTGTACTCTGAAATTATTTAAGTAAAAATGGTAATTCACTGCTACAGTCCTCAGAAATAATTTTGCAAGGACTGGTTTGATTTGGCATCACAACCAGTTCCTGATGATCCTACTAAAATTGATGTCGGTCTTGTGGATGCACAGCACCTCTGAAAATGAGGTTATCCAGCGGAGAAGCTAAAATACAGAGATGAGTCACTAAAATTGGCCTCTCATACTTGCAAATGTTTACTTAAGCTATTGGCATAGGTGTTTTATAACATGCTTTTGGACTTCAACTTCTGTGTACTCATCAGCAAAAGAGGGGGAGAGTAGTAACAGAATTCTATTCTCCTTTGGATAATTGAGTTACCACAGGGCACCAAGTGTGAATGGTTGGTGCTTGACTGCAGTGTTCATGGTTGATTGTTCAAATGTGATTGAAGACAGGAGAGTTCTGTGCCTTTTTTGTATTCTAAGCATTTCCTGTATGTAGCTCTCTTCTAAGGCCACTTCAGCCTTGAAAACCATTCTGCTAGGAAATGTAGAATGGCCTCTTCTCAACATCCTTTACCATCCTACTTAAATGTACTATAATTGTCCAATGAAGATATGTACATGATTTTCCAGTTCTGTTACTCTTAACTGTTCATACTAACAAAGACATAGAGGCAGGTAAGTTACCATAAATATAGAATGTTATCTGGTTTCTTGATAACATTTTCTTCCTCGTTAGCCAAACACACAACTATCTCAGCAACTCAGAGGCAGAATGCTGGCCACACACTGGCTCACTGCCCAGGTGAGCTACAGCTCACCTCACAGCTACAGACCAACCCCACTCTGTCACATACACCTTGGACTGCAGAAAGGAAGGAGACTGGCTACACAGACAAAATGAAATCTGCTGCACTCTCTGAACATTTATGCCATCTAGAAAACCTCCTGTTAAGCAGGATTCTAAGTTGTAGCATAGCATGTAACCAAAGTTGAGTTCATAAGAAGCAACTTATGTTGATCTGTTTCCAGGGTTTTAACATTAATTAAAATAAGACTACTGAGAATATACCCCAAGTCACACAGCCAAGTACTGGTCACTCAGACTCTAGTTTTGATATTTAAAATAATCCTAAGTTACAACTTCAGAACACAAGTTACTAGTGTCCTTCATTGATTCTTTTCCATACCATGACTTAGATGGGTCCTTCTAATTTATTGAAGGCTTAGTGGGTTATAGATATTGCTGGTACTGCTTTTATCTTTTCTGCACTATGGAAAAATTGGCTTTCTGCCACACTGTACATATAAGCCACTGAAGTATTACTGTTTGAGAGCACAAAATCTTTCAAAATGAATTAACATTTAAAAAACAACCAGAAAAATATCAATCCATTAATTATCCCACAATGACCAGCAATCTAACTCCAAGTTGCTCAAACACTGATATTAACTGTGTTTCAGTTCTGTGTATGTCTCCCTTTAAACACACCTTCTGGAGGGTATTGTATTACTACTGTCATGAGTAATTTCCCCTGATCTGACATAATCAAATAACTATCAAAACAATATATGTATAGTGTTGCAGGAAACCTTATTAAAATAAACCTCAGAAGTGAAAATGTAATAGAGCAAAGAGAAATGCCCAGCAAATTATGTCTTTATAAGCTTTGCTAGATTCGCCAAGTCAAATTACTTATTTTATAGAAAGCAGAGAATGCCTTGTGCAAATTCCTGATACCATTCAGGTCTCTCTTTTTTCCAGGAGCAAAATTATAATTTTGTCATCATGACTCAGTGGAAATCCATTTTCTCTAATATTGCCTTCAGTCCCTTGAAACAAAACCTTGGGAAAACTTCCAAGGACAATATTTCTGTAATGCCAAAGTTCATCAGTTCCTGAAAATCTTCTTTTTATAATGCTGTGGAGTTAGTGTCTAAAAGATTTTGCAGGATCTATAATACACAGTATTAATCTCTAATCCATAAACAGATACACAGCTCAACACACTAATTCGGAGTTCTCCAAGTGATTAAATGTGTCACAACAACAAAGACAGATAATTTAGTGGTTTTACTTTTCTATACTTTCCTATAATCCTTTTTCTTTATAGTAACTGTATGTTCTTGCTGTGTGGGGATCGTTTCAAATACCTCATCTCCTAAGAGTACAGTACCTAGTTACTCAAAATGTTCATACCTTTTTTTAACAAAGGGCATTGTCACTTTGTCTACTGACTCTCATGAAAGACAATAATACATATCAAAAGCTGCAGTTTACTGCTCTGACCCTATTTCTGATAGCTGATGAGCAGCTCAGGCAGTTTATTCAAAGATCTACATGAATGGGCAAGAGGTTGGAATATCTGAAAGATAGCTCATCCAAGGATGAGATTCAGCTCAATAACTGCATTTTGGCAACAGAGGAGTCTGGACTCCTGTCAGTAGAATTTAGAGGGTGATTCACCATCCCCTAAAAATAGCTTGGAAAGTATCTTTACTCCACCAAGTAAACTGATTCAGATTTTACTGACTGTTACAGGAAAACAGACATGTAAATCAGATGAAAACTTCTACATTTTAGCCAACAAAATTTAGGAAAGGTAAGTCCCTTTAACCCGAGTATTTATACTATTCCTAGCTGCTCTGCTTTGTTTTGCTTTGTGTCTGTGGATCCTCATCACAATTACCCACACATGGATATGCAAAATATAGCATGCAACAGTTTCACTGATTTTATCTTCAGTATTCAACCTTGGTGTGAAAATTGCAAACCTTGGTGTGAAATTCATCTTCCATCCACTGCCATCTGCCCCATCCACAGCTGCTCTCACACACCAAGGTTCCACTCTGAATGAGCTTGGCATATTAAGGGCAGAAAAGAAGGTACATTTTCCATCTCTCCCAATTAATATGAATTAACATTTAAGCTGGATGGATGACTGCCTTACCAAGTGAATCCAGGCAAACCTTTAGTGTGCAGTCCTCCCTACTCTGTCTCATGGCACCACAGACTGCAAACTTTGTGTTGTAATACCTTGCACAACAATTAGAGCAGTGAGTCCTCTTCTAACACAAAGATTCAAGTACTATAATAGAGTATTAATTAGCTCCTCTCTCTTCAGAAAAGTGCAAAAGTTTAAAGTGCAGAAGTTTAAAGATTTTTCTCTTAAATCTCAGATATTCTGCTGCATTAAAAACCAAGTAACTGGTAAACAATTTCATTTGACCTTTCTTTGCATCTCACACTTTTGGATTAGACATTCTTTCCTTGATTGTATTTTATTGAATCCAAATACTTCAAAAATATTGAAACACAGAAGGATTACTGTAATACATCATAAATCCCAATGGTACTTTATTTCATACTATGAAAAGAGAACTTTCTTACCATAAAACTAACTCTTCTCATATGTAAAGAGATTACTTCAGAACATATCACTTAGAATATTGAATCCAATTGAAAAAGATTAAAACCCATGTAGTCAAGTCAGCAGCAATAAAAATATACTATCCTACTTTTACTGGAAACCAATTTCGTCATAGTCTTTTCTATTCAAAGAAGAACATTAGTCTAGGAATTGTTCTACAGGAAAGCCTGTATAATTTGGAAAAAAGTCTAACTTTCTTTCCAGTGTGTCACACTAAAATTATTTTCTGATTTAGAGACATATAATGAGGGATAGACTCAATGTTTGAGTGCATTTTGGACCAGCAGTTCATTTGAAAAACCCCATTTTACATCATTTTAGTAGAGATTTTACACCTTATAAATTGAGGCTACAGTTTGCAAAGATAGGAACCTTAAAACTCTGTTCCTACAGTCACTATTTGTTACTGAAACAAATGAGTTGAATACTGCAAATGTTATTTTGTAAGAGCCCACATACTTATAAGAACAGGTATCTCACACCAGTTGACTATTACCTTAAGAGTGTTGCTCATTCACTGCCACTACCCTAAAGTGCATTTTTATTTTGGAATTCTGAAATGGTGTTGAAAATGTTCTTTTCTTAAAGAAAAAAAAAAAAAAAGAAAACCAAGGGATTTTATTCACAAGTGTTTTAGTTAATTTGCTATATGGGCTTTTACTTCTTTTGGCTTCTTTTCTAGACCAAAGCACTTTACTATTGCAATAAAATATTTAACACTTGATATCAAGTTCCATATCTCCAGGGAAAGTTTGTTATATTTTCAAAATATCTTCCCTTTCTTCACCATAAAAAAAAAAAACAATAATATATTTCTGACTAATAGTATGACTCCAAAACTTTCAAACTCTTTCTCTCCACATGCACTATGTTTTCTCCAACAAAGAAAGGTTTAGAGAAAAGGCATTGTGACTTTGTTGTTAGTAGTATCATTACTGATAAATATGTGGGTTGATTTGGTAGAAAGAAAAATATGGCCAAACTATCCCAGAGACAGCTGGGAAGAAGAGCATCGAGTGTACAGACTTTTTCCAGCACAGACCAAAGCAGTGCTGTCACAGAATCACACACAGAGAATGGGGGAGGTTGGAAGGGACACTGGAGGCCATCCAGTGCAAACCTCCCTGTTCAGGCTGAGTCTCTCAGGGTGCATTACTCTGGGCTGTGTCCAGAGTGGTTTGAATACCTCCAGAGGAGATTCCACAACCTCAGTTATGTAACTGCTGCAAGAAGAGAACAAGAGTTAGTAGGAAACAGAAAGGAAGAATCAGATCTTTTTGTAGAGTGCTTCTTGAGCTAAGATTTTCAGCTTTAATCAGGTCAAAAGAGAAGTCAAGCACAGTAGTATCAAGCAAAATGGAGATA
Source organism: Chiroxiphia lanceolata (assembly GCF_009829145.1). Lineage (NCBI taxonomy): Eukaryota > Metazoa > Chordata > Aves > Passeriformes > Pipridae > Chiroxiphia > Chiroxiphia lanceolata. The sequence continues at coordinate 19,889,431 of NC_045645.1, read as the reverse complement.
TTTAAGAAATTATGCAGCTAGAACCCATGATAAGACATGATCAGACTCCTTTATGTAACCACAGAAAATAAACAAGGTTAAAGAGTTGATTCCTCTCCTTAGAAACAGAATGGTAAATTAAGTGCATCTACTTAACACATTTGGAAAATGACAGCTTTATGCTAGTGACTACTTAATAAATAACAGAAAACACTGATATTTTTTTGCTGAAGGACCTACTTCCAGAAAAGACACACAAAGACATGCATTCCCTCTCAATTAAGCATCTAAAGTGCAAGGATAATTTAGCCCTAATAGGCTGTGCCATGTTTTACTATTTCTTTCCATCATAAGGTTTATTGAGATTTCAGCAGTAAGTATCTTTTCTTTCCTAATGGAACATAAAATTATACTACTTATATATATCTTTCATGAAATATTTATAGTGCAGCAGTTTGGTTTGTGATTCATTTTCAATACAGTTCCTTTAAAATCAAGTACTTTGCTTTTTTTCTGGAACTGGCTTCTCTAGTTCCCACATCAGGTCTGCAGGTCAGAAGTGTCTGGTGCCAGCTGGCTTTGCACCAGGTCTTTGCACAGCTTGGCACTTGCCTTTGTATGAGAAATGAAGGCTAATGTTCTAACCTTCTGACTCAGGCTCAGAAGAGACACTGTTCTTTTTCTGATCACAAGGGAATTTAGGTTTTGTTTTCACACAGGCATTTTGAAAAAAATTACAGATGGGGTTTTTTGCTGTATGATGTCAGCATAAACTTTGCCTTACTGTGGTGTGAGTTATATTAGTGGAGACAAGTAGTGTTGCCCATTCAGTTTGTTCAACGTTTGTCAAAAGCAAAGATAACTACACAAACAAGTTCTTTCAGCAAACAAAACTTCACTAAGAAACCATTGCTTCTGCTCTCTAGGTTTAGCACCTAGCATGGAAAGAATAAAAGGCAAAATCCCCAGAAACAGCAAGGTTTTAATTACTTTTCCAGCAAGGTGCAAGCATATTCTTCTGGCATAAATCCCTGTCACATGTTAGATTTTTTCATCTGCAGGCTGAAGTTATTTGTGACCAAGTAATACCCATTTGTTCTTTTGCCAATGTTATTCTCAAGTTCTTTGTTTAATGTTGAGCTTTTATAAAAAAGCACCCACATTCCTGGAAATGCCTAACTCTATCCATTCTTCTATCATATTTGCTTTTATCATAGCTATCTTTGTGACTAATTATTCCCCTAAAACTTACTATTCTACATCTTCTCCCCCATTTACTGAGAGCTATGAGCATGTGTATCGACAGCTTCCACAGCTGAGGTGTTGGTGGACTAGTGTGACCATTTGTTTGTGCCTTGAGATATTAGGAAAAAAATTGGAAAAAAGGCTTCCAATCAAATTCTTTAGTTTTCTTTAAAAGTTAATGGAATGTTATCTACCACTTCTATAGAAAAATTGGAAAAATGATTGTATTCATCTGGTACCTTGACTACCACTGTGCTCTGTTTAGAATGCATCAACTCACTGCCATATAGATATACTCTTACTTTAATTTGGTAATTACGGTTTAATCTCACGGTGTCAAGAAGCACCAACAGTAGTTTCCTTTTATACTATGCTTGATTTAGCTTATTTTTACTTATTCAATGTTAATAAAATCTATAAAAGGGTACTCTGAGTTTTAGCATTTTCAAAGTGAATTTCATTATGTTTAATTAGGAACAGATTTGATCTCCTCTAAGATTAGTCCTACGGTTCTCACAAAATCTTACACTGCAACTGTCCGTGTTGTACCTGTTCTGTGGAAAAAACAGAGCTTTTACTCTCCAGCAATTTGAAGGGATTTGAATGATAAGAGAAAAATGTTTAACAGGAGAAATTATTTATGTTTGGTTTTCACCCCTCAGGGAAAAAAAAAAAAGGAAGAATTAATGACTTCTGTGATTAACCTTTCCAGGAAGTGATCAACTCATTTCCTTGGACTTCATAAAAACTAGAAACCCACCTGAGTCTGGTAACATCCCTTGGGAAGATAAATTTTGCTAGTAAATATCTCAGTTACTACTCTGAGGCACTGTTTTACAGATGCATTGCTATTCCTTTAACATATGTGAGAATCTGTTTTCCATGCATAGGGCATAGTCATTCTACTGGTTAGTCATAATTATGGATGCTCAGGAATAGTTGTTAGGCATTAAGACCACATGAAGCTCAAATCCTGGAATCTAATGTAACTGATTTGTATGCATGCAGAAGTTTTCATTTCAAAGTACTTCAGAACCAGGCTTTTCTTTTTATATTGCCTAAAAGTGTAAAGTAAACATAATCTGAGTTTTTTCAGTGCAGAGATATACTTACACCTTAAGATTTGTGAATCCTCTAAAAATAAAGCAAGCTATATTTAAAACAAAACCAAAAGATTCAGTTATGGTTTAGAACAGCAAGAAACAAATGGACTTACTTTTCCCTGTTGTTAGATCTGACTTTGCTTCTTAGTTATAATCCTGCTCTTCCCACTCAGGCAATTACATTAAATACATGGCATTGCTATGGATTGAGCAGCTATTCCAGCTTTCCTTATGTTCCATCTTCTTGCCGCCATTGACTTTTTTATACAGGCCTTCCCAGTGTATTCTCTTTTGACAGGAGAAGATCAATCATCCTTTAATGCACAGGTATCAGAGACTGCAGTCGTTTCAAGACTGCATTTGCTTTAGCTTTACAGCCTGTTCTTTTGCTACAATGCACCTAAGGTCACACTCTGATTTAGCTCTTTGACATGGATTACTGGAATATTTCTCTGTAATAGGTATTTTTACTCATAATATTACTAAGTATCATATGAGAAAAATCAAAATGAGATTAAGCTTTGTTCTTTGTTGTTTGACGAGGGCTGTTATAATCACAGAAAAAATACTGCACCCTAAAATGTTTTGAGCATATTAGACCCAAGCAAAAGATTTAGCAAAGGCCAGAGGAAGCAGGGCACCTACTCTGAGTGTCCATGCAAGGAGCACAGGCCACAGGAAACACCCCAAACTCTGCATTTTACAGGTGGTTCCTGCTGCCAGCCAGGAACAAAGGATTCAGGCTCGTAGTGACTCAGGAGAAAGGGCATAGGATGGGCATGAAGGGCCCCTTGTCAACTGAATGGAAACCTGAGTGAGACATGCTTACAGGGAACAAAAGATGACCTTAGCAAACAGCAGCTCTGGGTTTCTGGAATACGGGTTATACAAACTGCTATCATCCCACAACTCTCATCTTCAAATTTTTGTCCGTAGAGTCATAAATCTATTTTCACGGGATAATCTCTTTGCAGCACATAGTTTTCAAATATATAGCATATCTAAGGTGCAAGATTGCCTGTACCCTGGGAAATGCAGCTATGCTAAACCAGTAAGAAAAAAATTCAGCTAAGCTGAAAGACATCAAATCAGTGGTTGCATTAAAAAAAAAAAAAAAAAAAAAAGACATAAAGAACACAGCTACTCCAGACAGTAGCAGTGGGTGATATTCTGTTACAGCATCTTGTTGGCAGATAAATAATTACTCTGACAACAGGAGTGCAGAATTTATCCTACAATCATAACTTTAGTCTTCTACTTTAGATAATAATACATGGTAATTTATAAATACAAAACCAGCAGAACAAATGATCTTGTTTAAATGTCACCTTCCAACTCAGCTGTTCCACTCTCTGCTTTGTATTCCTAGCCTCATTTCTTTACTTGAATAGCAAAACAATACATTTTTTAATTGCATTAGCCTTAAGAGCCCAGGAGAAAGTGTGCCAAGTTTTCTTTTCCCTCAGCAAGTATTGGCAGGCTTATGAACTGTGTGGCAGGTACTAAGAATAAATAAGAACAGCTCCACTGAAGTTGATAACGTCTGATAATTTATACCCACCGAGGACCTGAATTGGATTACAAATTGCAGAGTCATTTCTGTCCTTAATTATAGTTATGCCACCTCACTGCAAAATGAATTTCTACAGGTGGAGCTTAGGATCTGAGCTTACAGAATATTTATCGATGGTGATGACACAGGAAAAGGAAAAACTTTCATTTGGCTTTCACTTCCATCTGAGCTTTCACTTAGAATATGAGTGCTTGTTTTCTAACTTCAGGTCTGAACTTCAATACTGGAAACACAACCCTGAATGTCTTTAAGATGCAGCCATGCCTTTCAATTGTTTTCAAATATATCTGTAAGCAAGTACTTCAAAATAGTCTTAAGAAACTCCAAATACTATACACTTCTGAAGACAAAATTCCCATAAGAAGTTCCCTGACCAGTATTAAAACTAGTGAAGCCTGAAAAGATGTTTTATTGCTGGAATTGTACGGAGCAATTGGCAGGGAAAGCAAACACAGCTGCGGGACCTTGAATAAGTGCAGTGATTAAGTGTACTACCACAATTATGTTAAGCCATGTTCAATTTGAACTCTCTGAAACAAGTGAAGTGGAAGGCTGCTGGCATTACCAGAATTAAAGAGTGTATTACAGGTGAAGAGGACAGAGAGCTTGCTCAAAGAAAGGCTACCAATGGAAGATCAGAAGAGCTCTGGGTTTCTGCTGGAAGGTTCAGCATGTAGAAAGACAACTAAAAAAAGGTGGCAATAGCAACTAATGTTTACTACCTAGAATAAATTTAACCTGGAAAACGGAAGGGTGTTTTAACTCCAGATAACAATCTATTTTAAATGTATAATGACTTTTCTTAAACTTTTGTTGCATACTTGAAAGAAAACCTATTTTACAACTAGATATATCATTGAAATAGAATGTACAGCAAAGTGAACTTAGTGGGATATTTCTTCTGCACTATTAAAACTATGAACTGCTTTGGCATATGGTTCCTACTGAAAAAAAGTCACACTTACCAGCAAATTCCAGGGGTTTGTGGGAATCTTTTAAATGGGCTATGCCATTCTGACCACAGGAAACCAGTTGGCAGGGTACATTAATTTCAGCAATGCTTCATTTCAAAAAGAGAACTGGGGAAGAAGCATGGCAACATCCTTGCACTAAAGCTCTAAGTCAGTCAAGCTAACCTCTCTAACATGGAAAACGTTAATTACTTTCAGTATAAATATACCAAATAGAAAAAAGAATAATATATTGAAAATAAATACACTTCTAAATATGAATAACACATTGAATATAAAAATAAAAACACAAAGTAGAATATTTTTGTGTGTATTGAGCTGAAAGACTTTGAGCAATTGGGGGGTTTATTTCATTCTGTAAAATGCATTGGTTTATTCAGTTTTGGAAAACTGCAGAAAATACAGATTTTCTTCCTAAAAATAAAATTCCATTCTTGTTCATCTCTAGTAATTAGCAATAATTATCTTCTTATTAATTGGTACATATTGCCTTTAAAACGTGCTGCCCAAATGTTTATTTTTGATTTATATCTGATCAGCTAAAACATCCATATGGTTTGCTTTGGAAAGATCCACTGAGCTTGTTTTCAAAAATAATATGGGCCAACAGATAGTCAGATTTCAGAAAGCTCTATGAATCAGAAACTGGCATTTCTTAAATTACTGGGTGCCTGACTTAGCACAATCTGTCATTGATTAAAAAACAAATAAGTGGTGAAATCCCCTCGGTGTTCTTTGGAACAGGGGCAGATGGTTCCCATCTCCCTGAAGAAGTTTTGTTTTGTTTTCCTCCTCTCAGAAGGGAAAATTGGTAACACTGTGACAAAAAACATACTACACAGAATAACAAGTTCAGGCACTTTATGAGAAACTGTCATATTGTTTTAAAGGAGAATAGTACTTTCCTGGGAAATGACGTGTTTATAGGATTATAAAATGCCTGGGATGACACCAGGATATATACCCAAATAGTAAGTAGTGCTGAAATCTTTGAATCCCTCATGGTTTTTCACTGCAGCTTTCTACAACTATGATATCTCGTACTTTCATTAACAGATGAAAACCAGAATTCCACAGGACAATCATTGGACTTCCCAGAAATTTGCTAACAAGAACAGACACGGGAAAATCTGAGAATCTTTGGTTCTATTCTGGGGTCAGGAAAATAAAATTTTATGGTAGGCATAGGCCCAGTTCTATTTCCTCATTAAAAACTGCTTTGTACCATTGCTCTTCTGCTCCTGTTCTCCATGTTTTCTGTTTCAACCTTCCTTACCCACTCAGTTCACCACCTCCTTACCTATTACTTACACCTTTTGTGTGAGTTTCTGTTCTCTCTCCCCTTCTCTCCTCAACTTGTTAATATTTTGGAAGTATTTAAAAAAAAGCTGTGAACATACATTTTGATCCATTTGGGTTTAGATCATAAAAACCAGGGATATATAAAATGTAAAAATAAAAGAAAATAAAAGGGAGAAAATTAAATCGGTATTTTGAGCAGCCATTACAAAAGAATTTCAAATTCCCTAACAGATGACCACTGAAGTACCTTTTGTGAATGAAGGAGTCCCACTTAACAACTGGGCCTTGTCATTTACCCAGAGTGCTGACCAATCTTTAGAGATATTTTTCCAAATCCCTTCCTTTTTTCTGTTTTGTTATCTAAATGTCTCATCAGAAAGAATAGCTGAAGTTATGCTCTTTATTCCTGCAGTGACAGTACTATCCCAGAAGACACAATTAAAAACACAAAAACTCACAGGATTTTTCGCTTAAGTTGCAAGTAATTATTTCAGTGTATACTTAGAACTTGAGTGTAACACTTCCCCTATTGTCCTCTAGACAAGTCTTTAGCTGCTGGGAGTTTCTTGGGGGTGGCTGGAGGGGATGTTATTTGGGTTTCCCCCACCCCTCCCCTTCCACAGAAGTTACCAGAATTGTTTGCCTTTCAAACTGTTACAGTCTATCTTCAAGGAGAACTTTAAAAAGCTGATCATAGCTGCAGCTGAAGTGATGTAGAAATCCCCTCGAGCTATCTGCAGGGTTCTTCTGTCAGCAACCGGAGTGTCAGTCCTCTCCAGAGAGACTTGAAACAAAGCTTTAGTCAACTCACACAAGTTCAATGGGAAAAGCTCTCTGCACAGGATGATGTTTATTTAGGGAATAAGCACGCTGGAACTAGGAATTTCAGAAGTAGATATATTCCATTAGAGAGTTTTGTTCTGCTACAATTTTTGAGTGTACACAGCACAACTGCAGTTCTTCATTTCCACTTGGATGAAAACAAACCAAACTAACAAAATGCAAGTATGTGCTGTTGAAATATTGTATGATTTAATCTGTGCATTTAACCATGATTCATTGTGATATTTAAGGGATAAGGTATTTGTGAACTATTAGGAGGAAGCTCCATTGTTTGTGACAAATACACTACAGAACATTACTGGTCACAGTATCAAAGCTATCTTAACAACAACTTACAGAAAACAAAGATTGCTCCTTAAGCTAATAAATACTATAGACGACTAAAAGATTTCAGAAAAAAAAACCCAAGGAGAAAGCTTTATGAATAGACAGAGCAATATGACAAAAGGAAGGTAAGGTGGCAAGAGGAAACATGGGTTCCCTCTAGATTGGGGCATATATGAAATTGGGGGAAAATAAAACTGAATATACAGTAACAGTACAGTAAAAAAAAAAAATCCAGAAATAGAAATATCTAAAAATAGAAAATAGGAAAAAAATAGAAACCCCACAATACCTGTATTTCTATTTCTAATTAAAACTTGTCTTGTGTTAAATACTGCACTATATACAGACTGGTTTTGAATTGCTATAATTATACATCTGAATATGTATATAATGGAAATAGGGTAATCAGAGGCAAGTGGTTTTCCAAAATTTTATAAATAGCAAGTTTATAATATATCAACAGATGTGCTGAGAGGCGGTTGGGTTGTTTTGCCTTTTTTTTTGATAAAGTGATGCTGAAAATTAAAAAGAATTAATGTATGATTTGCAGTCTTCATACTTAATTATACTGGCATTGGTTGATTACAATGGCTGCTTTAAAATATTTACTACATTTAGAAATGGTAATGTCCACAGTTTAATCCAGGCTCTCCAGAACTGCCCTTTGTTTCTAATACAAAACAAACTACATGAAAATGTTGTGGGGATTTTCATGTGTTTAAATTTTATGGCAGTGAAGTATCTAAAATCACTCCATTTCTGTAGCTGGAACAGTCTTCATGCTTATAGAGACTTGTGCTTTCTGATGCTAACTGGCATGGTGCTGTCCATGCACGATGCCAGAAGGAAGGTTTGGTTGACTGCGGCACGCTAGCACTTGGGCAATGCAGATGAGTCCTGTATTACTGGAGCTCTTTGGCCAAGAGGTAACTAAAGGAGCCCTTGAGATACCACATCAGATACGTGTTTATCTTACAATACCTGGTCTTCTACTAAATTGTCTGCTGTACCTGTTGGCAGGGAAACCAATTTTTCACTATTTCCTAACAGATGTAACCTTTCAATTAGACACAGAAAGATGCAGTGTGAATTCTTTGGTGCTACATTCACCAGGGCATAAACTGAAACAGAACAAATTTTCAGATTCACTATCTTTAAAAAAAATTTAGTTTCCCTTCATATTTAGGACATCTTATTCTATTCACAAAATCACCCTATCTTTTTCCAAATTACAGTCTTATCCAGCAGGTACAAATGTTTACATCAATAATTGACTCAGATGATAAAAAATTTTAGTGCTGTTATAGCAGCATTATAATAGCTTTGGAATTAAGGCTTAACTCAAGGCTAGAGAAGAGCAAATTATTCAGCTGGATTTATTTGGAAGGAGTAAAATCTCCCTTACAATTGCTTTACCAAAACAATTATTAGAAAACAGAATACATTAGAAAGAAGAAGGTAGCCTCAACAAGAATATTGTTTTTAAAGTGCCTTATAAAGCAATTGGTATATTTATCTTACCAAAAGCTTGAGAAGAGACTTGACTGCTGTGTGTAAGACTCATTATGAGAGGAAAATGTGGGATCTTTAAGGAAGCAGAGCTTCATATGAGTCATTTGAATTGATATTTGAAACCTTTCTAGGTCTGAAGGGTTAATTAATAGATAAAATCATCTAATGAGTTCAAGCCCTTTCTTCACCTAACCTGTCCTAGTAGAGGGAACCATCCAAATTTTCCCAAGAAAATCTAAAATTAAGGTCTTGTCCACCAAAACAAATATTACATCCTTCTTTCTATGAAAAAATCAGGTCACCAAATCTTGGGCCCAGTATTAGGATCAATAAAGTTTTATATATATAAATTATCTCATGACTTTTTCTAAATTAAGCTTTTTTTTTTTTTCCTAACGGTCTGAAGTAGCAGAGGAAATAAAGTAATGGACAACTTCAGTAAAAAAAGCACCACTGTTGTAATTTTTAAGTTAATTTCATTAGAAATCAGTGGCAATTAGTACACTGGACTATGCATTAGTACATACATTAGTATGTCTACATTAATACAATGTATTTTTGCATCCTGGCCAAATTATTTCCTTGTTCTGTATAACTCAGTGCAGAGCACAAATGCTACTTCACTTACACTTCCCATTCACGCTGCCCTGCTTGGTCTCTGCACTGAATAACGGGCCCTGTTAGAGCTCCTTCCTAAAAACAAGTGAATGCCTAATGAATACAATAGAAACAACTCCAAATATCATTAAACGGATTTTCCTCATGTAAATGCGATGCTTAAGCATTCCATAAAGAAAAAACTGTGAATCCAAAATAAGAGAATTAATTCTGATTTGGAAAGACACCGTATGTAAATTTTGATTACTCTTTGATTATGTTGATTGGGGGGGGTTCATAATGAAGGCAGTACATATATTGCTTAATGTGTCACACTTTTAAAGGACTGCAGTAAGACAAGTGCAATCAAAACAGCAGATTTAGTTTATTCAGTCGGGAGACGTAAGCACAACTGTTTCTGATTTCAAAACTTGCCACAGTGAATCAGATTAAAGACAGCGTGCTGTGAACAGCAGGGCAAATAATCTGCTAAACCATCAAGGCACCCTCAGTCAGAAGGCTGACATCCAAGAAACAAGGTTACTGAAACAGAAGTAAGGGAATTTTAATTGCAACAATATTTTAAAACAAGCCAAGTCAAGTACCAGTTTGAATTCAATGATACCAGTAATTGAGAAATTATATCATGCTACAATTTATAGAACATCCAAGAGTCTTGCAGAACAATTATACTACATTTTTAAAAATCATGGGATTTATTTCATCGTGCCACAGATTTTCATAAGAACTTACATTCCTTAGAAGCATAAATCTCATTGATTTCAAGTGGTGGTTTTGCTTCTAAAAACCTCACTTTTGAGCATAAGTTTCTTAAATATGTTTCCCATGTTTTGGATAATTATTTCACCTAAAGAGTTCCTGCAGATTTTTTAATCCCACTTTTATAACAGCTCCCAGTCTAGTTGGTTTTTCTTGTGTAAAATAAAATGATTTATATTGCATATTACTCACTTAAATCAAAACAGTGAAAAATCATAGGCTGTCATCTCAAGGGTTTTGTTTAGCTCAAACACACCTGGAATAAAAGTGCCAGCAAAAGTAAAATCGGAAATTTTGTATTTGATAAAACTATAATTATCAGTTAAATTTGTTATTTGGCTTTGGGTTTTTTTAAACAAGTATGTTTGATTTGATACTCAGTCATGCAGAAATCAGGAATATGATTATTATACTTCTGGTAGATTTTATAACAAACTCCCAAAACTTGATTTCCACTGGCATGTTTAACACCCAGTTTAACAAAGTTGATTAATTTCTTTAACAGCTCACTTCTACAGCTCCAAATATCTCATAAACAGACACTAACAGAAACTTCTAAATGTTTCAATACAATCCCACTTCACCAGACTGTTACACTGTTGAAAACAACATTTGTACAAGAAGTGACTTGAATCCTGTTGATTTTGCACCAAAAAATTTTAAGAGAGGTAAGTCCCACCAGCCTCCTCTCCAAAAATATATTTAGGCAGGGAATATACCAATGAATCCAATTAATTAATTAATTAGAAATATCCCTTAATTTGGGTCTGTATTTTACCTAATGTGTAGCTTAACAGCTTTGTTATTAATCATGTCTTAATGTAAACACTTTGAAGCTGTTGCTACACAGTAAAGTTTATCACAAATAGTCCCTGTGGGAAGCACCAGCTTATTTCATTAAAACTCCTGCCTGCTGTTAATTGCTCTTAGGAAAACACAGACAAATTAACTGTGTTTTAAGAGACAGTGGTGTAAGTTTGTATGCTTGTGTGTTTGATTGCTGGGGACTAATGATGTTCCTGATAATCCTCTGCTGTTACACTACACTGTATGATAGTTGGCAGTGCCAGCCTGTTTTAATCAATAGCAGTTGATGTTACAAAGGTTAAAAAAACAAAATATGCTTTGAAAACCATAGTGTTTATCATGCCAGCAAAGACACAGCATCAGTCTGGGTAATGGGCAATTAATTTTTAAGTTCTAATTAATCTCTTGTGTGAAAGAAATTATGATTTTTAGCTGGGATAGTTAATGTATATTAAATGAACAAATAAAAAATCCAGAACAGTTTTACTATGACAGTGGCATAAATAGGATATGTGCCACCCTGCTACTGGAATCAAGGGATTTCCATAATTCAAAGAGACGTGACTTTGTATAAATTGTAATAACATTCAGTTAAAATAGTGTACTAAAAAGACCATTTAATTTAAATGTTCTCAGTCAAAATATTAGCAAATATTCTCTATGTAGTAGCAACAGCCTACAGTACAATTTGCCCAGGAATGTTAAAGCAAAAAGAAAATTAGTTATTTAATAAGAAGATTAATTAATATTTGCAACAAATATGTGTTATTTAAGTTATATAAGTTATTTACTATCTTCCTCACAGAAACTTACAGCATTATAAGACATTCCACATAGTTATCTGGGCTTCATCATAGATGCCTAAATAAAGTCCCTTGGAAAGCATGTGGCTGCAACCCAAAACCGAAAAGGAATTGTGTAAAGAGGAATAAGGGGATAAATTTACATGCCATTTCCAGGTCCCGGATTTTCAACACATGTAATCCTGTGATTAAATCTGATCATAATCAGAGGAACATTTCAATAATACATGCTTAAATTAAAATGTTTTCTTTAGTCCTACTGAAATTTTCCAATTAGACCATTTGCTGTAATTTTCAATCCTATGCTCTATTATTTTTGCTGAGCAAACTGGAATATCAGTCCCAATATGAGCACTCCTGGTTATTCTTAGCACAGGGATAAGATGAACAATATGGTGAACGCCCAGTAGTTGCAAATGAGGGCTTGAAATTTTTCAATCACAATTAGTCACTTAAAAAGAGAATATCATTGATGATTAAATGGTTTGTTCTATATATCAAAACCTTATCACACTTTTGTTAATCTGTTCAATCATAAGACTCTCTGACCTTTTTCTCCCTTGAGTGAATGTTTTCCTAGTCTGATATTTATCAGAATACCATAAAATACCACAAAGACCAAAGGGCTTAGACAGAAAAAGCTTAACAGTTGCTTCAACAATTCTCTGAATTTTCCTGTGTAAAAGGGCTCTAATCTTGATTTAAATGACAGGATCATGTTAAATACAGCCCTGAATGCATAAAGATTTTTGCAAAGATGCACCTGTTAATTTGCAAACCCTAGCGTCTTTGAGACACACAGCCCACTACCTTCTGAATGAAGGAAAAAGAATCTCAGGCTTTTGGGACTAGAAGGGGAAAAAAGCAAACAAACAAAAGAAAAAAAATCAATTCTTGGTCATATGGTTGGTTTGCAAAAGAAAAGCTTTTTTTCTTTTCACATATGGAGAAACCAGAAGTATTTTGACTTGTAGCAGTCAGAAGAGTCTTGCAGGGAGTAGGAAAATTAAAGGAGAACAATTTTGGGTGATATTTCTTTTTTAAAAAAAGTATTTTGAGTATTTTGTTTACTTGCTTATTTACACTTCCTCTATTTCCCTTGAAACTGTAACTTTCCAGTTGCTAGCAGTACAGATTTAATAATTCATCTGAGGCATAAATTTGACATTTTAAGTCTTCACCAGAGAGTGTAGCTTCTTCACAAAATCAAAACATTACTTATTTCAAACCAGTGACAATCTACTTCTGCTTAATATGAACTCAGCCGTTCAAGAGTGGTCTCCCACATTCCCAGTGTGTGTAAGCCAGGTACTATGAGCCATCTGTAAAGATCAAATCATAGTTCTAATAGAGAGATACTGTAAAAGTGTTGCAAAGTCTTGGTAGCATCAGGTTAATGGTTGGAATTGATGATCTTAAGGGTCTTTTCCAAACTAAATGGTTCTATGATCCTAGGAAAGCCATAAAAAGGGACACTATGATTCCAGCCCATCCATAAGTGGCTCAGATTGTAAAGTGCAAAACTCTCTAATCCTTTCTCTCTGAAAAACCTTTCCTCAAATACCAGGCTACCCAATCCAACACCACCATCGCACTGCCAGTTAGGAAAATTATGGCAGTTTTATGTAATAGAATGGAAATTAATAAAGGCATGGCAAGTATAAACCTACTGTGCAATCTTATGGATCCTGCAAATACTAAAGAAAACACTTGCTGACGCTGCAGAAATTCAACAGTCACCTATCCACAAAGTCAGTGTGGTTTGCAAAAGTCCACTCCTTTGCCAATGGAAAAGGAAGCGAATCAATTCCTGAAGATGAGCTGCATCAAAAAATCATAATGAACTTGACTTGGCAAGGGTTAAAAGAATGCAGGGAAATTGGTTTATATGTGCTGCACAGATTGAAGCAATGTAACCTGACAAGGATTTCAGCAATTCCCTGGCTTTTTCACTGAATGAGCAGGTTTAGTGCATGTTCCACAGCTGCAAGAAAATTAGATAATCTGCAGAAGAAACAAGCTTGGATCAGAAAGGACATCAAGGACAATATTTATAGTGCATTTTCACTATAAGAAACAGTCTGAAAATGTCAATGTTTTTCATGTCAAAGAAAAACTACAAGAAATAGGAGCACACACATAGAGTTTCCAGGTCAGTGAAAAACCAAAAACTGGAAAAACACCAGAGCACATTTTAAGATTTGTCAGCATGTTTGGGGTAATATGTAGCCCAAGGAGATTTCTAGGGTGATCCTGTAACTGTCTAATTTGAAAGGTAATTTTGTTGTTTGGATTATCAGAAGGAGCAAAATATGTCTCGCATGGAGTTGTTCTGTGGAAGCTAGTTTATCACAGAGCAGCTCCAGAAAGTGAGACGGTAAGAGCAATTCAAAGCGTATGAGTATGGCCAGAAAATCTTTGGACAGGGTTTCATGGCCGAGGTGATACAGTGTTGTAAACCTCTGCACTGGGAAGCAGTGACAGGTGTTAACCTTGCAGAGAAGGATTCAGTTGGCAAATCACTGTGTGTCTGGAGGCTTACCACATTTGTTAAATTCTTTCTACAACAAAAAATGGCAGCAATTTTGGGAAAGGTCATACAAGGGCTGCCAGGAATTACAGTCTTCGAACACAATAAACAGAAATTGGTTAGGATTCTGCAACACCTAGATTTTGCACTGTCTGGCATCTTTCATGATTACAGTCAAAATTAGGGGCAAAACTTGCAAATTTTCAGGCCTTTGGGACTGCATTTCAAAATTAACTGCAATGAGTGATGAACCCCCTCAAGTGTGAATAGTGAAAAAATCAGTAGATTTTTTGGATCTAGGGTAATTTAGAGATTACATTGACCAGAAAGGTATCCAAATCCCCACTTTTTTTAACCCAGAATAAAGGGTTAATTTGCCTTGTTACCTGATAAAAGCATTTCCTCAACATCAACCTTGCTGAAACCTATCTGGAATGTAAATTACAATAAAAAGGGACACACATATTTACTGAAAACTTACATCTTTACTTAAATTTACAGGTTAAGGGAGAGAACAGAACCTACACATGATATTTGACAGTGATTTACGGGAAGATTATTTCTGGACATCACTGGTTCACACCATCAATGTAACAGCTACATCATTTTCTACTGAAATGCATTTTCAAGTCTTTTGAAAGATTCTTGGAAGTTGGGGGTTTTTTTCAATGTATCATTGTAGAACATAAGGAAAAATATTTCATTTTCCCAAGATTACAAGCATATTGGAATAATACATTATTAGTATTACTGGGTCTTCCATGAAACTTAAGAAATATGTGGTCACCATTCATTTGAGTATTTGCAGTAAGTTCCAATATACTACAGTTAATAGTTGGAGAATAATACATTTTCTGCTACTGTCATCATTCATTCTAATAATAGTAGTATTTGGTACGAATACTATTAGCTACTTCAGCTAGATCAGAACCATCACTAACTGTTGTTACCAGATTACAAGTGACAAGAAGCTCCGTTCACATTTCAAGTTTCAACTATTTGTTAGAATAAACAACATTAAAAATCTCACATCAGCTCACCAGGTTCAAGAAACAGATAAATAGAAAGATTTGATCAGATACACAGACATAAAAGATTGTATTATAACCCCACATACACTGAGCCTACAAAACAGGGTTATCTTTTTTATGTTACTTATAGAACTACATCCCACACTATTATAAATCAGACTCTAGCAATACTGGTTATAGAATGTTTGGCCTTCTTTGTTAGAGCCTGAATGACCAAAAAATTCCCTCAAAAAACAAAGACAAGGGTTTTTTCAGTTTATAGTAATAAGAAAATTGCCTGCAAATTGATGTTCTTGATGTTACAAGGGGAATAATGATAAAGCAGCATGAGCGGCCATGCTGGACTGCACAGTTACCTGGGTTACCTGGGGGGGGGGGGGGGGAAATCTTACACTTTCATATTAATGCTAATCTAGAGTAACTGAGGTTTACTTACCCCTGACCTTGCTCTCCCACTGTTTTTCTTGTACTGGATCTAATTAATGATCATGCAGACAACAAGATAAGTTGGTACCGCTCACAGATCTGACAGAAATCTGTAGAGGGCTGGCTAGCAAGACAGGGACATATGGATATAGCTAAAGCTATGGATGAGCTGTTAGAGTATAGAACACGGCCTGTCTAGGCCCGTGAGAAGATCTGAGATAACGAGGTTACAGTGCCCTTGTACGTGTTAGTTGGCTGGTAAACAGGACACTGTGATTAGCAAAACAAAAAGCAACTGAAAGCCACCTGTGTCAACAAAGGAAAGGAGTAAGAGACAGAATTAACATCTAAGTGTCAACAATGTTAGGGAGTAAGGAATGAGGTCAACATTTAAGCAGAACCAATAATGAGCTTAGCTTTTGCAATATGTATGAGCTAATTATAAAGTGTATATTAAGCTGTTAGTAGTGATCAATAAACGAAGTTTGCTGATTCTCATATTGAGCGTCTCATTCTTCCCTCGTCACGACAGAAATCCACTGATAAAATTAACAGTTTTCTAACAAACCTACAAGCAGAGCAAATTCACCTCAAAGGCATGTGACCAGTAGACTTAGTGCAAAGGAAAGGGATCCATGAGAGGAGTACGATAACATGTGCTCGATGTTATGGTCAATTCAGAGTAAATGCTAAACCAGTTCTCAAGTAATAGTTCCAGGAGAGGGTCTATAATGAGAAACCAAAGAGCAAAACTCATGACAGTCCCACACAATTCTCTACATTTTTAAGGAGATATAGCTAATACAGCAGCTTCTAAAAAAATACTCTACTGGTGACAAAATGTCACAATAGTGACAAAACCCAAAAGGGCCTTTTCACCACATTGATAAAGCAGTATCCTACAGCAAAATGAAAGACATATACACTTTAACTCAGTCTAGCTTCTCTCAAATCCTCCTGTGTGCAGCGAAGCTATCTACACATGGATGTGTCAAATAAAGGGTCAAGAGGCAGAAACTAGATAGTAAATAGATATTATACTACACAGTACCGATGTATCTCAGCTTTAAAATTGTTTATGGTAGATTCAAATATGATGTAACCTTTCCATTTTATTTTCACAGTGAGTTGATAAGATTTTAAAATTATAGTGGTTGCATATGAAAGTTTGCATTAAAAAAAATCCTTGGTTTTTGTCAACTAGACAGGGAATTAATCCGGCCTTGACTTTTATAATTTAGAAAGATCTGTGACTCATATGCTTGTAATTTCTGGCCTCCTGATTTTGTCCAAGAACATCAGGCATTGAGAGACTAATTTTAACTCAAGTTTCCAAAGACAGTCTGTGGAAGGCACCTGCAGATGCTGCTCCATTTTCCAGAGAGTCTGAGTTTGGTCAGGTGAAAAATCCAAATTCATGAAAGCCAATCACACGCTTTCCACAATAGGAGCCCACATTAGTTTCCACAGAAAAGTGCTCTGGTGGGGAACACAGCTTTTTATTTCTAAATAAACCACTTGTACTGAAATTTATTGAATGAACTATAGTCAAAGAGAAAGTACCCTAACTATGAAATACTAGGAAAAGACAAATTATTCTAAGTGCTCTGCAATAAAAACAAATCAATCACTTTTAATTGATATACTAGTTAGTTGAATGTATAAAGCCAGATACAATGTTTTGACCATGCTTACTTAATGTATTCATTTTAACTATTGCATTAACATTCAGTGACTGCAGCCCCAAACCCAGAATCTTCTCTACTAAAAAGACTGCAAAATCTCTTAAGCAGAACTTTTCACTGATTTAAATATTCCATAATGGATGGAATGAACTAAACCCACTATTTTCAAGCATCCTACATATAGCCTATGCCCTGCTTTTACTGAGCAGTGAAACTCACATTAAAAAATGTGATTTTTTAAAATCACATTAACTAAAAACAGTTTAAACTCTTCTATTGCAGCATTCAGCTGAGCTACTCTAACAGAGAACCATCCCCTTACTTAAGAACACCATGCACTGACAGAAAAAGCCACAACAACCAGATCACGGTAACAGCAGAGTAGCATCAGTGTAATTTCCTACAGTTCACATGGGCATATATGGGATGAGACTTATGGAACCAAGATCCAACTCTGATATGCTGGCATTCATGGTAACTTCTCACTGTCTGCTCCCTGTAACTCACTGGAGCGTGGGACATGCTTTATGACTGCAGTTACAAAATCAATCAGTTTTCCTGATGCATGTCACACATTTGTCCTCAGAAAGCATTAATAAGTGTCATAGGAAGAGAAATGGCTCCCAGAAAACCAGTGAAGCCTAGAAGGAGCTGAAAGCAGCATTAACGAAAACACCGAGGCACACTTTAATAAGATAGTTTAAACTCTGGTGGGTCTCTTATTTCAAGAAATTGCTCTATCACCTAGTTTTACCTTGAAGCTTGCCACCAGTGATTAAAAATGTTTTGGTGATATCATACAGGCTGCAACAGTCTCGAGACCACTTGTAGTTAGAAATGTACATTTAATTTTCACATCAGTGATCTGAAGATGCCTGATTTCCATTAAATCAAATGGTTTTGGGAGGCTGTGTCTATACAGCTAGAAAAGACAATAGAAGCATGTTACAAATACTATTTCAGCTGATCTTTATGCTTTTTAACATCCTAGTTCACATTAAGGAACACTTCATGTCGATGATAATAAAATGAACAAGCTGGGTGAGTACTTTCTTGTCAGGTACTCAAGACTTTCTCAGCTCTGCACATCTCACCATTTTTTCCTATCGGAACCTTCACTTCAGAAAATATGTTATACTGGCACGTAAAACCTGCTGCCAGCATAGCCATTCTCTGTGAAGGATTAAAAAAAAAAAAAAAAGTCTTGCATAAGCTCCAGCAGGTTAGCAGCTGTCAGAGTATCAGTTGAAACAGCAGGTTCCAAGTCATTAAATCTCAGCTTATGTTACACTCCAGAGATTTCTGAAGTAGCAGAATGGTGGGCATTACTGCGTAGGCAAAATAAGAAAGGCAGATGTTGAATTGACCTCTTCTCATTGAAATCTAGTCCACTATACTAACAGTTGCACTACAGATGTCTCTAAAGTTCTATGGTGAACTCCATGGTAATAAAAATGAAAAGTGAATTCATGAAAATAATATCACCTGATTCACACTGCAAAACAACTGCAAATTTCTTGGTGGGAAGATGTTTTTGGGGGTCAATTAATAATGATCAAAATCACTCTCTGATCAATCCTAAAGAAAACAGAAAACAGAAGAAAGACATTGATATTCTAATCCAACATTATTTAAATTATCTGGGAAAGCTTAAGTGAGGGAGCTTCAATATTGAGTAAACTCAAGCAACATCAGAAACATGCAATTCTGCTGCAATTAGCGTAAGCATAATTAATATAGTTTGAAACTCCTAGTGTCTGCAAGAATTAGAAAAGCCAAAACAGAAATGCAGTCTAATTTTTAATGGTTAGTATTATGTTATGCTTTTAGGGTTGACTGGGCATGCATTTAATGCTGACATTGTAAAATAATTAAATTGGAACTTAAGAACAGGGACTGTCACTTCCAAATGAAATGGGAGGAAGAAAATGATGGATAAACAGGTAACATTAACAAATACTGGAGGAATTTATGTAGCTATAGTCTTGTTCTACTACAGGCTTCATGCTGAGAATTTCAGATGTTGAGAGCTCAGCAACAGCTCAGCAAATACGAAAGAGACTGCTCAGATGAAGTGTTCACCTCTGCAGCAAAGCTACACGATGACATGCAATAAAAAGACATGGCATCAGCTCCCTCAGAACATAACTGTAAAGTTTGTTTGGATACAAACATCCACAGCTCTTCAACAAAGATCCAAAACTCTTCAACTCACTTTCCTTCTTCCTTTCAAAAAACTGAACAAACATCTACCTACTCAGTCCTTCTGTCTTTATTGTTGCTCACCAGTTTTAAGAACTTGGTCACAATGAGAATTAACTGTATTTTTTCCTAAACTTAAGGAAAAAACTTATTTTCAAGAATTCTGTATGTTTCCATCTTTATCTTATGTGAAATGATATTTGTTTCAGTTTTGTACCAACAACCTCAGCTGTGGCATTATACTTAAGCAACCTGAAACAGCTGGTTTTGGCAATATTGATCAGAACATCCAAGGATAATTAAGCTTTTGGGTTTACCACTTAAAGCAATTATTACTTTGTTAAGAGTCTAATGATTTATTAGTCCCTTTTGTCAACCTCACTATCTTGTCTTCATCTGTGCTATCACTCCACCTAATCTAGCACAATAATCTAGCACATAAGTGTTGGAAATGTTTCCCTGCCAATTAAACAATCAAAAGTCCTAAATTATTGAGGTAACTGAACCTGTGTGTAATTTTAATGTACTGAAGGCAGGAAAGCTTGGTGCTGTATACCCTCTTCTTTATACCATACAGGAGATTACACTTCTGTAAGAAATAGGAGGAAAATTAATTGGCTTTTCCAAATTTTGCGATAAGATGCAAACCAAGATATACTTATTCAAATGGTAGTGGGAGTACTTGCTCAGGGGCATTGTATCCTTCTAACACTGTCACTGATGTTTCACCCATCTTTTTGAGCTGGGTATTTTTAAGACACCTACCATCAGGGTTGTGCCATCTGGTACATACCATCTGGCATTCCTGGTCTGCAGTGGTTGATGATCACTACCTTAATTAAACACATTTTGTTACCTCACAGGGATGTCAACAGTAATGGATAGTAGTGGCAATGTAGATCACTTGCACATACAATGTACACACACTCCCTCATGAGATTTGCAAGGCATTTGGAGAGCTTATAAATTCAGGTGATGTGGTAGAAAGTATTAGGATCTCCACAGCACCCTTTTCTTCCAGTTGTCCTGATCTTAGCTTTTCTTTTTCTACCACTTATTCTGCATATAGTTGTTCTATAGCAATAATTTACAAATCCCACCAGGACTTTGTATATATTGCATATTCAAGCACATTGAAGCACTTCTGCAATGACTCACACACTATTGCAACCCTTCAGCAAAATTTCAGCCAATGCTGAAAAAGAAATACATTTTAGAGCCCTCAAACACAGAGTAACTGTAAAGTATTAACTATTTAAAAATGGGCTGGTTATTAAATGGAAAGGAAGATTACACAGTTAAAAAAAAAACCAAACCAATATTTTCTGAATTGTTTATAGAGTCCTTGAAAGATTTCTTTCTAGGATTTAATAAATTGACTTGAACAGATCATGTATTACCTATTTTAGAATATTCAGAACAAGTGATATCCTCTGTGTAGGGAAAAACCTGAAGGAAGAACCCCTTGTACAGCTGAAGTAATCCACTTGAGAGGAAAAGAGATGTATGTGGTGCTAAGAAAAAGATTAAAAGCCACTAGAAATCTACCCTAGTGAAAAGGAAGAAAAGAAACTAATACAAGCCTTGGGGCCAGCTGCCTACAATACCTTATTCTAAAGCCAGACAATTAAGAAGTCAGTCATCTTGTTGATCATTTCTGATCATCAATGATATGCTCCAAAATTAATATTGATTATGATGGTCTTCAAAAACAAACACAAGCACAGCATTTCTTACCAAGTTACTGTTGATCTTTCTTATTGCAAAAGCAGACAAAATTTTGATTAAAAGAATTTGGTTTTCAAATTTTTTGTGTGTCTTTCTTTGAATTATTTTTCTTTTTTCTTAGCATGCCATGTTCTCTGATTGAAACATAATATGCAATGACTCACCAAACCACACTCAGAGGAAGAGTCCTATGTGGGATGAAAGAAATAAAAGAGCTGCACTCAATAGAGGGAAAAAAGAATCCACTGCAATGATAATTATGTGAAAGTCCATAAACCATTGTTCGAGATCTCTCTGTTAGCACTGCACAAATACCATTTGCATCTCATTTAATAATACGTCAAGGTTTAAACATTTCTGCCTGTTTTGCAGTTTTATTCTCTCTCAGAATTTTCTTCCAAGTCTACAGTCTTCCAAGTTTGCACTGTGTGTATTTGCAGGTTAGAAGTACAACATACCTGTTGAAAACATAGCAATCTGATCAAATACCTTGCCTAAAAAAATAAAATCTTAAAGCATGATAATTCAAACAAACCCAAGGGAAACACTTAACACCAACCAAAACTGATGAAAGATATTGTTACTGGAATATAGAATGCAAGCATGCAAACAACCTCCTTGCCAAAATTAAAGCTGTGTTTGTAAACAAGCAAAGATTTTTGTTGCATTTTCCCAAAGCTGGATGTGCAAGTTTTTGCCCTGGCTAGATATTTGTAAACCTCGTCTGCCTGGCTCTTTGCTATTGCCATTTCAATTTTAGAGCTGGAAATGGTCACGTGATTTCCAATGCAACAACTATCTGAAAAACCCACACTAATTTATGCCAAAAAAAACCAAACAACAAAACCAAATCAAAACAGTAAATTCACAAAAAACCCAACTTCAGTATTGCCCGTGGGTTCACAGTAAGTTTAATGGTGGGAAAACAGATTCATTAAACCTTTTAAACTGCTCTGAATGCTCTGGACAGCTGTCTAATATATTAACTCTTTATCGAACCAAAATATGGACATTTGGACACAAAAGCACAGGCACGTATTCTGATTATTTTCAGAGATTTCTTCTGTATATTTTTTTAAAGTTGGTTAAACTTCTTCAAACTAAAATTTGTGCTCACTTAAAGCTCTGACAGTTTGGAAACAGCAAATGATAACTCATGGTTAAAACTCATCTGCATGTGGGGAAACTGCTGGTTTATGAACCAAACTGGTGAAAGTAAGAATACAGCACTTAATATGCCATAACCATTAGCTGTAGTGAGAAAAATGAACCATTTTTTTTGTATTATGACCACATTTAAATTATTACTTAACATTTATATATTAAACATCTGTACATTATACCATGAACTGTGTACACACACACAGAGCCACTGTCATATGAAAATATGTAACTTTCCACAATAATCCAAGAAAGCAAGGTACACTTAGTCTCCCAAAATACAGTCACCTTTGTCATCATACAAACACTGTTAATTTATTTTCTTGTATGCATCATACCACCAGTGTAACAGCACAACTAATAAAAAAAGATAAATTCTAGGTTAGCCTTGAGGCTGTTCTCTGTTCATAAGCTTTTCTGCTGCCCCCCTCACCTAATTTTTCTTTCCAGGGACCACTTCCAGGCAGACTACTAGTATCTTACTTAGCTAAACCCCTCAAACTAATCTTCCCTGACTAGCAGCCTCCCCCGAAAGCTCTAGAACTCTTTCTGAAGCCCTGCAATTTTTAATGAACTGCCTCCTGCAGCCAGCAGAAGGGCCAAACTGACCAAAATGCTCTACTCCTACTTAAAGACTGCACACAGATTCATGGATAAACACAGAGCCACAGACTATGGCTCTTTCTGAAATTACTATGATGAAAGTAATCTCAAGGAATGTTGAATTATTAATGTATGGCTAACCTTTTAGCTTGCCTTTTCAGTTTTTACTTTGATCTAAGCATATTTCTTTCATTAAAGAACAACTAACCCATTTCAATTTGTCCTCTTAATTTCTCAATTTGTTCACTGCAGTCTGAATAAACCTAACACATCTAATCAGATGATGTGAGAGTCAGCACAATTTCCATAATATTCACTTGTTTTTTTAAATGCCTGTGATATCGTCGGATCAACTCTTCAGTGTTCCCATCTTTTCTTTCTGATCTTGTCCTTTGCTATTTCTCCAAAGTAGAAGTTTTTCTTATTTTAGGTGGAGTTGAAACTGGTGTGATTCTTTCTGGCTCCCAGATCGAAAAGCCTTCACCTCACACAGAGCAATCTAACCCATCAAGGCTCTGCTGCACACAGAAGCTTTATCAACTGATGTTAACAAAGTTCTCAGAATAGTATTATTTAGCTGGCTATTGATGCCAAGCAAACACAGACAGCATGAATGATTTTATTTATCTCAGTCTATATCTTTAATATTTGATGTACTGATTGAACATATAAGCAATAAAGCCTGGGGGGAACAGGGGGGAAGACAGGAGATACAGTGAAAATTAAAAGACAGGCAGACAAATGAGAAGGCTGTGATGAATAGTACTTCTGATTTCTTATTTATATATTGCACACATACAGGTCTAGCCATAGGCCAAGGTCCCCAGACCAGACTTATTAGTGGAACTAAACACCCTTTTGGTCTCCAGGCAGCTGCAGCATTCCCCTCTGTTGGGTACAGCAAACACAGCCACCTCCCCACACGCAGCACACGTGGAGCTCTGTTACCTGCTGTCTCACACTTGTTACCCACAAAGACACCCACTATTTCGATGCCTTTATGCCAATCTTTCAAAACCAGATAATTCTACTCCCGAAGGAAATTGCAGGATATTTCCCAGTAACATCAGTACCGCCAACAACAAGCAGCTTAGCAAGGCAGACCTTTCTACCACTGCCCCCTGACGTTTGTACTATTAGCTGCCATTCCTCAAGACAGATAAGTAACTACTAAACACTAGCGGTGAGGAAGAAACTCTTCCCTCCCCTTGGAATGCTCTTAGCCAGTTAAGGGTGCTGATAAAACTCTTTACAAACCTCCTCATATCCAAAGCAAGTCTGTACTCTTCCACGGCATTCACCAAAGTACATCTATTTGCACCATTTGTCATGGAAGACATACTTTGAGAAAAAGCAGAAATACAGAGAAAATTATTTCATAATGAGAAGAGTTTTTATTGTGTATTTGATTGTATAATTGATAATAAAGGTATCCAGATAAATCTCTGAAAAAATCTTTGTTATTATTTTTATGCATCTATGAAAAAAAAAAAAATTATTGGTGGGATTATCTTCGCCATTTGTACCAGCCACAGAGACAGTCAGCTTGCTATACTTTGTATTAATTGACTGGCTTTGCTGTTTCAGATGGAGACAAAGCATCAACCCTAACGTGTTTCTTTAAACCATTGTCATGATACAGAACAGAAATATCTACATTATTGAGAACTGTATGAGGAAATGTTTGTTACATATGACAAACTCATAGTGCTGTTTTAACAATGTAAGAGTGAGTTTCCCCAGAAAATTAGAGTGCATTTTAGTGTTAAAATGACTATTAACCATTTATAAAATAGATGTACACTTATTTCCCTTTTAGATAAGTAGTAGTTCTATAGCAATTTTGAGAGTTTAATAGTGATTAATACTAATTTTGCCTTTAAGTCTTTTAAATAAGAAAGTAAAACCTCGTACCTAGGGCCTTTGTTTCACTGGAATCAATTATCTGCAAAGAAGCACACTAGAATATTGATTTTTCTTCTTTTATAAAAAAAAGTATAGTTAATTGTTCAGAATGACTTGCAAAACAGAAAGCACACTATATTAATAGTGAGGATGAAGCTATCTATGCACCATGTGATTTAACAATACTTACTATTAGCATAATGAAAGCTGCAATTAGGAATCATCACACAGTTGTAGTATCTCATTCCATCTTTACTTTCATTTCTTCAATTTATTTTTTGTAGTTACACTTGAGAATGAACATTAGAACAGATAAGCCAGGAAGAGAAGGAAATGAACCTAAGGTTAACAAGAGTGATTTATTTCAAGAACAGAAAAGTGGTGATTGACACAAAGGAAGATATATTGCTTTGCTTTATCTTGTAACAGAAGATCGGTGAAAAGGGAGGAGATTTCTGAAGGCGGAACAACCTACATTGTCACAGACTTCTTCTAGAACAAACCAGTGGTGACATAGTAGCAAATTAAGAAAATTTAAATGCTGTGGCTTTCAACAAAATTACTACAGAAATGGAATCCCTTCCTCACTTGAAAGAGAAATACCAGCAGTTCTGCAGCTGTGTTCTACAAATCACATTTTGACATAGTCATTCACAGCCAGGACAGGCAGTATATGCCCAGTTACAGAGGGCTAGCTCTTCTGAGGGTGAAAATTTTTAGTAATGCAGGTATTTAGATGATTTGATCAGAATCAAAATGTAAGTTAACACCCGTGCAAGACTGGCTGGATATCTCAATATTTCTTGCATTACGGTCAGCCAGAAAAACACGATTTAACTACTCTCTAGTGACAGCCTGTTTCTCTACTGAACAAAAACAACAGTGTAGCATCCCCTTGTTTAATTTTCACTAAAAATATAAAGAAAACGCTATTTTAGAGGACAAAGTATTTCAGTTCCATGTATGCTTAATGACAACCGTGAAGTATGGATCAGTAAAGTATAGTAACTGTCCATCAAAAGTATGAAGATAAACCTAAAAGCTGCGCAGTGAAGCATGGAAAGACCTATCTTTTGTTCTTGAATGTCACAGAGAAAAATAAGTACTTCAAAATAGTAGAAAAAATGGTTGAGGTTATATAAGAGACAGACAAAACCAAAACTGAATTGTCTTATTTATACTACTTGGAGGAGATACAAACATTCATTTAGGATTAGCCACATACTGGTATATCACATATTGGAAGGTGGTGCATAAACAAAGATTAATATAGATAAGAAAAAAGGTAGCTGGCTTCAAAACACACACACAATGAGTTTTTACGAAGTAGCACTGCAGTAACACTTCAAACAGTTCCATTTCAAATGGATCATGGGAGGGATTAGTAAATAAAAGCTTGTCTTTGACTCTCTATGTTTCTTAAGAGTTGATTAAAGCCAAAAAACATACAAAAAAGTGCCAAAATCCCCACACTAAACCTTGTCAAATCTGTTTATTATCAAGGAACCACTTACCACTTCTCTGCTGAGGTGTACTAGGGTAGAGATAAGGGGCATAAACCACGAATCAACACCTTTTTTGTTCATAAAACAGAATTAAAAGCATGGCTTATTCAAAGCTTGTGGGAGGGAAAAGAGCTGAGTTTACACTAAACTAAGTTGTTACTGAAATGCCCCACATTTTCCAAATCTAAACAATTAATGTAAAGTCCCACTCAACCAACTTTCTAGTCCTGGATAAACTGAACATAAGGCTATAACCATAACTTCATTCAGTGAATTTTCTCTTTTTAGCAGTAAAGGGCATTACGTGCTATAAAGTACATTCAGTCCTCAATGCTGCAAAACAGAGCTGGTGGACTCTCTCAGTTTTCCTGATGTCTCCTGGCCACCTGTAATCCAAATGGTGTCAGTGACAGAGGAGAACTATTAGTTCTTTTTCCTAATAGTTTTTTTCCCTGACCTTTATTCTGTAGGGATAAAAATATGACAGAGCTCTGAAGCATTAACTGCATTTCATTACGGCTTTTAAACTCTTCAGAGCAGGTATTTTCAGCTGTTGAGGCTGCAGCCACATTACCTGCTAAAAATACTAATAGTAACTGCCATATTTTATCATGATTTTAGGTAGGCATAAAAGAACAGCAAGGAACTCAGGAGGAAAACAACAAAAAGTTTAAACATATAAATTAATTGTTGCACCTTTTCATAAAGTACATTTACCTAATACAGTGACTCTCATTCCTCTACTGGGTATTTGAACAATGGCATTTGAAGAGCCAGTTAAGTGTCAGCCATGAATCGTAAATCAATTATATCTGACCCAGACATCGACATCTTGTGAGGGGTTAGAGAGCAAAAGAGAAACTCTACTGTCCTTTGGGGGCATCAAAAGCTAGAGATGTAATGGGTTTAGAAAGGTACACCAGAAAAACAGCATGCAATTTACTTCTTTTAATACACAATACCTCTGTTGTTTTTCTACTCTGTCCTTTCTGGAGATACACATGATGACATTGTTGTTTTGATATTTTTGCTACTCTTTATATGAAATCAAACAGATCAGTTAAATAATACATTCTAAGAGAGAGAACCACCAAGAGAAATAAAAAAAAATAAACAACCCACACCCCACTTAAATGTCTTTACTTCACTGGGAATTGCTTGTAGTGTAAAAGGAGTCTAACAGCTCACTATATATAATCTTCAATTATTCTCTCTCAGCCTCAAATGGTTTCCCAGACAAATGCTTTATATCTTTTAAAAAATCTGCCTTTAGAAAATGGAACAATTTTAACTGAAAAAGGAAACAATGATTAAAACATTTTAAAAATATAATAAGAGAGTTTCCATGGTAATTCTGTTGGTGACAGCAGTGAAATTTCACCTGTGTGTTTTGATTTTTATATTATCTCCTCTCTATGTTTACTTGCCATGAATAATCTTGCTCTTTTAATGAATATTCATGAAGTGTGGGGGACTGCAACTGTAATGAAGCCAACAGGCATTTACCATTTACTTTTAGAAGGTAGTATCAGTGAAAACCACAGTAACATTCAGCCTTGCATTTTGTTTTTACCAATGGGCAGATGAGGAAGTTAGGTACCCTTAGGTAAGAGCATAAGACAGGGATAGATGACTGAATTCCTCTTGTATGACCTTTCTACACTTTGGTAGCCATCCAGCTTGTGGACAAGAATGGCAGTCCAATAAATTTTAAATTAACATTAGGAATTATTTGTACAAGATTTTTAGAATTACTTTACCTCAGTATTCTCCTTCTCCACCCTAAGCGGTGGATAAATGCAGTGGAAAAGATCTGTTTACAATATTTTTTTGAGCATTCCTATAATAAATCTGGTGTTAGCTGTTTTGCATCTCCACAGGGAGACAATCCGCTTGAACAAACGAGACAACCAACTATGTGCAACTTCAACAAACTGCCCACAGGCAAACAGTGAGAGCTACAGCAATATTTGCACATGTTCCAAACTTTCAAACAGCTGAGATACCCTGATTTTCACAGGTTTATGCTCTTAACTGGATAGTCAGTGACTTCTTACACCATGGATAGTATCTTCAACTCTTAGGTTGCAGTGCTATGGTGAGATATGAAGTATTCAGGAAATGCAAACAACTGAAATTGCCCAGCTATACTTTATTTCTTATAATATATATTTATTTTAATGTAAAATGGAGAGAAAGAGAGAAAGATCTAATATAAGGTATTATTTTATCCCGTGCTTTTTAATTTTACCAAATTCCATCTCCACATCCCTCTAAAAAAAAAAAATGTTCTTAAACTCTGCTGTACCATACATGCAGCAACAAAAATCATGGACCTAAACAATATACGAATAAGAACTACCAGTATCTAAATATAAATCAAATAGCCCTTTGCTACATTGCTCATTTTACTCTGCCCTAAACAAATTTAAAAGTTGATTTCTTTTCTTTACAGTCCTCAACAGGCTTGGGCTGTTTGATCACCATAATTTATGAGAGATTGAATGAGACATCCTAATGAGGAATTCTGCAATGGCTGCTTGCCAAGGAATCAATCAAGTGATCTCTTTCAAAGTCTATCACTAACCTCATTAAACTAGTGAGAAATGAAGCTGTGAGTTTCTCAACTTCATTCTCTACAGGCTTCTGACACACTGAAGGGCTGCCAGGGAGGGACACTGACTGTGTCCCCCAGAGCAGACTGGGCACTGGCTCAGGGAAGAGATACTATGGATCTAAAAAGGTCACAGAGACAAAAATGGCTATAAAGGTGATGCCCCTTTAAAGACTTACTTTATTTGCATGTAGTTTGCTATGTAAAAACTGAGTGAACTTAAGACAATGTCAGCTTCACCCTTGCGGCTCCCAGTCTTTTATCTGGCTGCTGGTTATTACCATGGTGATTCATCCTAATGAGTAGCAAACAACTGTTAGTAGGTGCCCTGAATCAGTACAGCAAGAAGCAAAAAGACTGGCAGGAGCCTTTGTTCAAAGCACAGGTGCTCTGAAGACAAGAAAGCCCAAAGGAAGTGATAAGAAAGAAGTGATGCATGTGGTGCCTTGCACTTGTGTTCTGTTCACCTGGCTGCTGCAAGCAAACATATATAATGCTTCCTACTACCTCACCCATATTTGGTACCACTCTCTGATCGCCTCCTCTTCTGTCCCACTTGATCACACGGATATGACTTCTCTTTAAAATGTCACATGTGGTGCCACACTTCCAAGAGGAATAAGAGATTTTATTTTCTAATAATAGCATTAAACTTCCAAATTACAGAAGGAATTGTCAAACCACAGGCATATACAAGAACAATCCCAAAGACCACTTTTCCTCAACTGTGTAGTACCACAAATCTGCTAAAATTACTGCAGCTCTCCAAACTGAAAGATTTTTCAATACATATGTTATAATATATTTGTCCGCTCACCAGCTCTTAATCTTCTGGAAAAGTTCCCTAACCTCTAGAGTTTTAATAAATTCAGAATTAGTGGGATTTGATTAAAGACTTTCTAGCATGAAAAAGGTGGGGGTTTTTTGTGATTATAATGTTCATTCAATATGACATTCACTCACAAGCTGAGGTCCAGCCCAAGACCAAAGCTCTGCTTAAAATACACTCAATCCCACAGGGTTCTCCTTGCATAAATCACCATGTTCTCCACATCTTGCAGCACTAAATAATGACTGAACAATGTTATCAAGAGTGAGAATTAGACATCAATTCACTTAATGGAAGCATCTAAACATCAGTCAGAGAAATATTACCATATTACCAACCTATGGCACATACAATATATCATGAATCATATTTAAGATTCGAAGGTTTCAAGTATGTACTCCCTGAGCAACAAATTCTTGACACACTTCCCAATGTTCTGAATACAAATATAGGCAAGATAATAAGAATCTGCACACTTAACTGTGCTGTTATCCTGAGAAGAATACATTACATTCAGTATGTTTCAGAGAAGCACTCTTACAAAAATAGTTTGATCTTTCAATAGGAATACTTCCTACTTAGGAGAACTATTGTTTTTAATTAGTCTGGAATACAGGTATTTCTTTAAGACACATTTAGAAAAACCACATCTCACCGTAAAGAAACACTATATGAGATTCATCAGTGTTAATCCCACACAATGAAATTAAGCAAATTATAGGAAAGTATAATATGACATTCATATTTTGCTGTATATTTGGGTTAACTAAACTTAACCCAGGCAGCAATTCTGACCATTCCAGTTATGATATAATAATTCACAAGTGAGGGATGTAGGCGTAAGTCAGTCCCAAAACTCTTCCCCATACTGATAGAAGAGATACGGCTTTAGGAGAAGGTGAGAATTTCATTTCCTCAGCACACATACTCCAGGAAACCTCCATGAGAACAACTACAATTTAAGGCTCAGTCTTAAGCATTAAAAATGGGGGTGTGTGGGGATGTGTGTTATAGTCTCTTTCTTATCAGTTATTCAGTAATAATCAGCATACTTTGTTTTCTGGTTCAAAATCAACCTCATGGGACAACTCTGTTTGCATTATTTTTAATTAGTTCAGCAGTATGACTTTAAAAATCTCTTTCTCTTTTAAATAAAAATGCACTAATCTAGAAGTAATGGCACAAAAATGTTCTATACATAATTGCAGTTTCAGGAATTTGGATTCAGAAATCTTTACCATAGTTGAAGTAGAGGATGATAGGCTGTGTTCTACCTCCCAGTGAAGCTAAAAACAGAACTCTCACAGATTTCACAGTGTAGATTCCTCTGTCCTTACTGGCATTACAGTTGAAAAGAGAGAGGCAAGGTTTAAGAAAAGAAACTGCAGAAATATTTATATTAAAACTGGGAGCCCAGCTCCCAAATTATCCTGAAATCTCCACAGAAGTTTCCTTTAACGTTGAAGGTACTCATACTAGACAGAAACATCAGTTTTTCATTGTACAGGCCTCCAAAGATTTGAATACCTAAATGTAACTTAGTTTCAGTAGCATTGCTCAGCAGCTTTTCACATATATGCCTTGCTTGAATTAATTTTCATAAGCTGTTCCTAGTTTGAATTCATTTTCGTAATGCTGTTCCAAGGGATATGAAAGGATTAGACATGATTAGAAGCATTTCTAAAAATGTTAAATTCCTGGGTTTGGCCTTCAACTTTTTGTTGTACCACCACTAGGTATGTACCACTATTCGGGGAACAATTTCAACAGCATGAAAGATTCCTCACCTTCTCACTTGCTCCTTTTTCTCTATCCCATCATGATGGTTCAGGCATCCTCAAGAACCACATGCCAGGCAGATGAACATCTTCGGTCAAAACTGAAAAATGAACCTGGACTTCTTCTATCAAAATTAGTTGCCATAATATCACAGTTACCACTTCAAGAAAGGAAAACTTGGTTTCCCCAGGACAAAGTTCAGTTTTCTATCAATCCCAAGAGGATGAAAAGTGAAGTTTAACCCCAGTAACAAGACTTGAACATTTAGAAAGCAAGGGCTGCTGCTGGTGTGAGGACAACATGACTTCAATCTGCCTTTGATATTCAGACTTATTTTCTCTGGAAACCGGAATGCAGGTATAAGAGGAGAGGAGATGGAGACCAGTGAACAGGTGATAATCTAATGTTACAGACTGCATTAGAACTTGGAATGCCATCAGGAGCTGGAAGCCTCAGAAGCCATGAAGTACTGTGAAGTTTCCCAGTCTAAGCAGTGTCTCCCACCAGCTCTCAGACAGAAGTCTACCATGATCTGGTGCCCCACTGTAAGACATTAGCTCACCTCACCTGTTCAAGTAGCTGATGTGCTTCTCACTGTACCTAAAAGTGCTTTTTTATAACACCCCCCATCCCAGTGTCTGTCTTTTTTAGGAATAAGTCTCAACAGAAGCAAGAAAGGTTGAAAGAGAGATCACAGAATGACACAAAAGTGGTGTGATTATACCAAGCAATGATCTCTCCTACTGAACTACTACCATGGCCAAGCTTTTGGTAAGCACTAAGGCAGAGACAATCTCTACCACAGGGCAGACCTTCCTAGTAGTGTATAAAAGTAGCTAGCAAGTCACAGGAAAATTCAGGTAAATATGTGACAGGTTTTCCAATGAACAAGTCCTGTCCAATTTAAATATTACATTTCTACTCCTGCTGTACTTGTGTTCTTTCAAAATAGTTAATTTGCCCTAAATGCTTACAGATACAGAGGATATTTTGTAAGATTTCAGATCACTTCCTGTCCAACATAAGCTTTATTTCCTAAAATAAGCACAACTAGAGAAACAGGTGGTTTAGAAAACAAATCAGAGCCAGTGCAATTACAGCAAGACTTGCCTTCAGAATGTAGCCTGGCTGTCTGCAAACCAGATTCTAATTTAAATCCTAGTGGGAAACTCAGAATTAGAATGCTTATCACTAACATGGTGTTCCTGTGTGTTATTTCATTTGGATTTGGACATGCAGCATTAGAATATAACTGGGTGAAAGAATACAAATATCTTACCTACCTTTGTTTTACTTTTGTAGATTCTTGCACATGCTTAACTTTACTTATGCAAATACACTGAAATAAAAAGGGACTATAACTGTGATTAAGGTTAAGCAGATGCTAATGTGATTTACAAAACTGGAGCCCTGAAAATCAAATGGTTTCAAATTGAAAGGGGTAAACACAGTCATCTCTGATTTCTCTCTCTTCCCTGATTTCTTCAACTTTTCTTCACTTTCACAATCTCCTTTTGTAACAGCCCCCATGCTGCATGCCAGCGCTGCAGCCTTTTAAGTTATTTTCTTTCTGCATGCCTACTGATTAAAATAAGGGCTGAACTTAATATTACATGTTAGGAATCACAGTTGAACGTGTTTAATTTCTGTATCGGTGAAAACAGCTGTTACACATGGATAACTGTGTGTATATCTGAGCAGTCATATCTTCATTTTACAAAGAATATACAACCCTGGGCAAGACAACTATGCATCACCTTTATGAACAACTGCAAAAAGAAGTGAAGCACCTCTCACTGCCCTGCTCCCAGAACATGCCTCATCAGAAGTCTGTAGCTAGTACTGTTACCAGCTTCAGCGGTCAGGCTGGGTAAGCAGCCCATTCTCAACACGTTATCCTTTGCCCTGTACAAGCCCTCAGTCCCACCAGCTGTCAGTGACCCCTCATCATCAATATCAAGCACAGGCAAACCATTTCGAGATAAACTTTTCTCCAGCTTGATGACCCTGCCACCTGAACCTTAACAAAAACCCAGCTCTAATCACTTATCTGTAGTTCAGTGATATTTTTTCACCGCAGCCTAAAAAGTTGTTTCCAAGCATCACATGCCACCTTCAGGTCTTAGATTAGTGTAATAGCCCCTTTCTGAATTCTCACCTTATTCTAGCTCATTTTTATCTGCAGTTCAACATTCATATATTAAATCTATTCCAGATACTCTTTCTTAGCCTGGCAGCACCTTTTGAATCTATGGCTTACTCTGAATTATATCCATATCCCATGCAGTACCTTGCACTGCTTTACACCACCACTTCCTTACCTCACTTCATCTGTCAGCACCTTGCATGAATTAAAAGATGCATCTGAGCATTTTAAGATCTGCTGATGCAGACTCAATCTTTCCACTAAAATTAGCACTTTTTGACCCATCACCTAAAAGTCATATAGAAAATTAACAAACTTATCTAAATTATTTTCTAACTTAAAAGAACTGTGTTTTATTATGGGGGGATAAGGGAAATTAAACTCTCTTTTATTTGAGAGACAGCATCCTACAGAACACTGACATATTGCTCTGCCACTTTCAAACAGGAACATCATTTCAACCTGCTCCATTCTGCTGCTTTTCTTGAAATCAAATAAAATTATTCCAGTAAGAGAGGGAGCATATGCTATCACAGTGCATCTGAAAATAGTGTGTGCATTGGCCAGCACTGTGACAGCTGAAATGCAGTAGAGGTGTTTCTTTTGAAGACATTTGCCAAGGAACAAGTCTTAAAGCCTTTCCTTGATTTCCTGAAAGATACTTATAATTGCAACAGCAGGCATACTGCTCCTAAAGTTTGCAGTCACAGGCTGGCCTGACTTTCAGAACTATCCAATACCTTACCATAGTTCTGAGTGCAAGTGCCTATACTTATTAATTGTAGTCAGTCCTGGAAATGCACAGGATGAATTTTCTTCCCAGTAATTCCCCTTCTTCTCCTGCAGTATCCCTGGGGTATAGATGTGTACATTGATATGTATTGTCACTTCTTGCTCAGTTTGAGGGTGGCCCCTCTTGTTCCCATACCAAACTCTAATTCTCTATATATTTGAAGAAGTGGGACAAGCTGAGCCTCTAGTAACCAAAACATGATTAATAATGATGTGGTTTCATCATGGTTCAATTCTAATATAAAAAATATCCTACATTTGGACTTACTTTATAGATTAGGCAAGAATATTACAGATTTACATGACTCCATGGCTATTAGCGAAGTTTTGTACTATGCCATCTTAGAATCTGCCACTTCGGATGGTTATAAAATGCATATATTATAATTTTTTAAAATGTTGAGTATACATTTCACCCAAAATATAAATTCATTATCATATCTGGTATGAAAATATCTAGATAGCTGCAGAATAAACAAAACATAAAATGAAACCTGAATTAAAGCAAAACTGTCTTGTGGACTAATACATATCTTTTTATTATGATAGGAGAAAAAAAGGTTGACATGATGGTGTTTTAAAATCAGAAACACTGACACTGCATTATAAATTATTCTCTCTCTCTTTGTAGTTTATATTCATATAGTGTTAAGCGTTTGTGATTTCTCACCTCCAGGCATCCTTAAGTATGCTTGAGAACCAGAATAAATGCAAACTCAGAAGCCTTCTTGAACTTTAAGATGAAGGCCACTATGAATTTACTAGAAAATTCCATTAAATTCCTCATGCACATTCTCTACTGTCATCTCAGCACATTTATGATAAGAATGTGTAACTGCCTGCTTTGAGTAACTCTTCTATCTGCTATCTACTGGCTTGCCTGTCTCTGTTAATAGTGCTTTGGATTTCAGAGGATAATACAGTCTGGAATGAAACTATCTCAGGTTTAAAAAAATTATTCTCAGACATTAATTTTAAATATGAAGTAGAAATATCTGTGTTTAGCTAAAAATGATTAATGGGATTGGACTTAATGTGCCAAATTACCATATTACAGTGATTTTATAAGCTGTGAATCTTCCTTCTAGAACACCTTGTTTCTATTTCATGATAAAAACATTCCCTCTTTCATTTATCTGGATGTGAACACTATATGAAGATAAATTACATGCCACAAGTTTCCACATACCATCACACCCCTCATTTTCTGATACAGAAAGCTCTCTTACAACTAAATCAACAGAAGGAACTTAACATGTTAATAAAATAAAACAGGAACTTGGTTTTATGGGATTATGCTGAGCAGTATAATGAACCAGAGGATCCCAAGTACTTTGTCATGCATTTCATACTCAACAAGATAACCAAACAATCGTTTTCAAAAAAGGAAATCTACTGCTTGTTATTTAGAGTAACCATTTTAAAGCACTTACTTGATTTAGAGTCACAAAACCCTAATAAAACCAGTATGGTTTAACATGAGTTAAACATAATAACCTCTGATTTCAGAGATTAGTATGAACTAAGGGATACAGATAAGCATCCAATGGGATCTTCTAAATATCTAACCATCTGTGTTTTATACCTGTTAATATTTTGTGTCCATGTAGGGCAGGAAAGGAGGGAAAAAGATTAGTAGGTCAGTTATATCTCAAAAATGTCACCCTATCTCAGCATAATTATATTAGCTAAAATAAAAGAATACAAGTTGAATGCAGTAATATATGTGACACTAAAATAGAAAAGTAAATTAATCCCCGCAATTAATTACACACAATCTAGATGTGTGCAAAGGATCAGGATATATGACATGATACAGGTATCTTATCACATCACACACCATGTGGTCTAAGAAGCCAGCACAGGTATTAGTCCTTTGATCTTATTCCCTAACATGAATTTTTTTCAGGGCAAAGTAAATATAAATCCTGAAGACACTGGAAAATAACAGCTGAAGGTTACACAGGTAACACTCAAACTATACACTCAAGCATTGTATTTTAAAATTTAAAATAACTCAGTCAACCTGATTAGATTATGCTCCATCATGTGCATAAACCCAGAACATCTAACAGATATTTTTGAGTTAAAAATGCTGTCTCTAATGATTTGACACCGATGTTTCATAAGGCTTCTTGGCTGCCAACAATCACATCCATCTGTTGTGTTGGCAGCATGCTCAATCACAAGGTGTGCTGGATCTCTTCATTTTAGGCACCATTGCCAGAGAAATACAAAAACCTTTGAACTGAGTGCGAATGAATTCAGAAAGTACCAGTTAAAAGCTATCTGAATGGGACAACAAACTTTGGGCAGAAGATAAAAAACAGAAGAAAGAATTTAATAAATCTAACAATGGTCATATCATTGCTTGAAGAAGTGGGCAAACATTGAAAAGAGCCATTACTATCCAACAGTCATGCTAAATGATAATTCCCAAGAGACACATATTGGAAATAACAGCACTATCTCCTATTTCTTCCACAGAGCTTAAAGACCACTTCTTGACTTCTCTCTCATACATGCGCATATATAACTATACATACATAAAATATCAATACACATGTGTGTACTGAACATATACATATGTATAGCATATATAAATATTATAGACAAACATATATTAACAAGATGTGCATAAAATATATATACACAGATCAATTTTACTGACAAGCCCTCTGTGGTTCATTACAACTACAAGAAGCAAAATCTACTTGCTATAAAGTCTTCTGTTTATTCCCAGGGGGAGAGAGGTAGTCACTCAATGCTTCTACATAGCAAAGCACATTTTCCTGCACAGTTAAGAGGGAAAAAAGCCACACAAAACAGTGTGGCTAATCCATTAAGAGAAGTTCTGTATGTTATAGAAAAATTCTGGAGCTTCAAACTTTCTTCCTTTTTGAAGGAGAATTAGGAAGAGGTCTTCACTTGGGCAACAGTTTTTCCAGCCATCATTTCCATGCTAGCCACCAGTATATTGTTTCAAAAGTATTTAAGCAGGGAAATCTCACTGGAATTTCTGGTTGTTTTTTTTTTTTCTCCGCAACTATCAAGAGATCCTTAAATCAATTTATCAGCTATAAAATCTGGTATCAGCACACGAAGTAACTTTCAGATGAATGATTTCCCTTTATTCCACTACACAAATTCAGCCCTGTTACTCCTCAAGGCCTCAGTAAAACAGTCTATGACAGACAATTTTGAAAAGAAGTTCCTAAATTTTCGTTTCCTTTTTATTTCTTCCTCTGTACAGTCTGCCCAAAAAAGACTAAATTCATAGAAACAAAGCTCAGTATTTTAACATTCACTTCCAGATACTTGGGGTTTGCTTTTCTAGAACTGTGGTGACTATGCATATCAGGAGAGCAGAGGAGCAGTTTAGAACCCCTACATTTGGTTCAGCTGTCGCCAAGAGTTGAGCCCTGTGGGAAGAATCCTGCTGTCGGCAGCATTTCTCTCTCAGCTGTTTGGCCACGGGCTGCATCGAGGAGCATCCTCACTGCCAGCCAGTTACAGTCTCTAGTGAGAATTGATCTGATTTTGGCAAGAATGGGCTTTACACCTTTGCCAAATGTGACCAGAATAGATGAAGACAGTCAGGTCCCTACACAGTCAATGCCTGAAGTGCCACTCAGTAGTACATAACTGCAAACAGAGCAGCAATGGGATATTCAGATATAAGGTTGTCAAGGAGCAGGAGGTTTTTCAGCAATCAAAAGTGCTTTGTGATATTGTTTGATGAAACAACTACAACGTATAGCATTAGATGTCACAAAGTGACAGCAAAATGTGAGAATGCTGATCAAACCAAAAAAAAATAAAGGTCCGTACTAGAATGTAATATTTTAGCTGAAGTAGTGAAACAGTAATAACTATTTCATTTTTAATGCTATTTTTGTAGGAGTAATTCTTTGAGGTTTCAATCAATAACTGCTACTTTGTAATTTCTACTTATTTGAGGAGTGTGCCACAGAATCTTCACACAAGAAGCTCAATGTATGAAAGCCTCGGTTTACTCACCACAGAACAGCTCCATCTATAATTCTGCTGGCTTGTTGATCGCCATCTTTGTGAACTTCAAATTATATGGCTCTCTTCTTAGTCTGGAGGAAGATAAAACAATTCACCTTTTGTAAACACATTCGTGAATTTTGCACACAAAAATACAAATACAGTCTGCAAGTACTTTAAGAAACAATACAGTGAATCAAAATAAAATTCAGAGCCTGACTCCATTACTTTGACTACTGAAGCAGTGTTTTCCAGCAACAAGATTGTTTTACAAATATTTTACATTAATGCTAGTATGAAATTATGTCAGTGTATGGCTGTACAATAAGAATCTGTAACTCAGAAAACTTAACTATGTTCTTTTGTGGTGTGATAGGGAGCAATGAGCATTGATAGTAACTGAGTGACATCCAATTTCCTCAGATCTTAGACCTTTCACCTGTCACATGCAGGAACATCAAGTTCTTTTCATGTTTTGTTTTCTTAAAAATTGTTTTTATTTCCTTAAATATGTAAGATTAGTCTTCTACAAACATTTATATAAATTTTAATTATCAAGTTGAATTCATTTATCAGATTTTTATAGTAATGAAAAATGGCAAATACATATATAAAAAATATAATAATTTGTAAACTGAGATTTTTTTATTTTATTTTATTTTAGCTGCTTTCACTTGTGGGAGATGATCTGAATCACAGATTGGCAGTTATATCCAAAGAATTTCATGTGGAAAAACTGATAAACTTGAAACTGGTAGTTGAACAGTTCTAAGGAGGATAATGCTTTTGGCTTCAGATCTTAAAACAGTCAACATTACAGTACAGGTTAAAAGTATTATAATATGCACTAGTAGATTTTCAAGGCTTTCATCACAGAAATGGGAAAGAAAGCAGTCTTGTAAGTCAGTCAGAGCATTACATCCCACAGTTAATTATTTGCCTGTGTAAAATTTTAGCCTAAATTAGCTAAACAGAATAAAATACCTTTATGACCTCTCCTGGAGACTTCTACTGATGACACAATATTTTGTATTTTAAAAGTTAGGAAGTCAGCATTTACCATACAGAACAGTCCTTTCAATACGCTTACACTGAGACAAAAGATAAAATAACTTAAAGGCCTAGTTCTCTTCTGCATTATATATCTGCTTAGCTCCATTGGCAATTCATCAATTGATTGATCAGGTTCAAGATGATTTCAAGTGTTCAGATGGGCAGACAACACAAGTCAGGAGTATGACATAGTGTATGTCAGACAAATAAACCCACCAAAGCTTGGCATTTTTATAAGACTCTCCTGAAGACAATCATAATGAAATACATCCAGTGCTTCTGAAGGGTCCAGATTTCTGCAACATCCATGCTAACTCCAAGCCTCTATACTCTTTTTGTCTCAAGAATATAGATGCTGACCACCACTCCAGCAAGCTAGTACAAGGTATGCCTAAGCAAAGACAGGCCAGAACAAAAATGATAACTTCTTTGTTATTACATGAACATGAGTTCATTGAGAAGTAAAAATCTCTCTCCCAGTTTTCCTTCCAATAGATCATTCAAAAGTTACCCGTATCATTATCAAACACATGAAGTCACATTCATCTGTAGTGACATTCGTGGAGCTCCTGATACAAGTTCTGGCTCTGAGAGAACGGCATTATTTTATATCCATATAAATCAGGAAAGTACTTCTCCCAGTGCTTTTCATACTATTCCTGTTACACCTCAAGCAAATTACATTCTTTTCAAGAGTAGTTCATAGAATAATTTTTCCAGAAAGCAATCAATAAAATCTCCCCTCATGCCCTTCCATCTCTCTCTGCTTTCCTGAGAAATAAAGCCACCAGCTGCGCTGGCACCTTTGATACATGACTTGAGTGAATTTTTCTGGACATACTCCCTCTCAAGCATGTAAGTTGTAAAACTGTTGTTCTGCTGACCCTACACCACTGAGGTGGGTTCAACCATTCAGTAATCCTGGAGACAAACTGACTGACTTCAATCTTGCAATGAAAGGAAACCAGCCCAGCTGGAAACCTAAAAACGTATGACAAAAGTCACACTGACTGTTCAGAAAGAGCGAAAAAATTTCACCAAAGTTAAGCAGTGTTTTCTCTAAATCAATAATAAAAACTGCATTATTGCTACACAACAAATAGAGATGCAGCAAAGCCTCTTCAGGCTTTAGGAGACTACATATATTTTTATTCCTGAATTTCCTAATTATATTATGTATTTTTAAAATACTCTATATTCACATCAAATTATTAACCTATCAATTATTTTAAAATAAGGCATAGATACAATAATTTCCTCAGGGGTACGTCAAATTATATAATTCACCTATTTCTAGTCATAAGCAGTGATAAAGACTTGTAATGACAAGTAGTATTTTAACACTGGTTATGGTTAACATACCATTTTGTGCTAAAGTAAGGATACATTTCATTTTTCTCCTACTCCTTAACATAAAATGGCAATGATCTTAATTTAACTTAGAAGTAAAACAAGAGCTAATTCAGCTACAAGGAAAGCAAGTCTAGTTATGTAAGCCTTGGGATGAAACTTCCCTGCAAATGAAACATTTGAAATGAAAATCAGCCTGTTACACTTGCCTTTATACTGGGCCTAGAAGCAATACAGTTACAGCTCATCCATTCAATCACTTCTGATTTCCAGAGCTTTTTTTCCAGAGGGATGTTTAAATGAGATACCTAAATGTATTTTATGCCAAACAGTCCAAGTATTAACAGAACTGACTTTGGGTCTTATACCTAAGAATAATTACAGAAATCATTTCATCTGTCATGTGAAGAACCCAGAATAAAATAAGCTGCCACAAAGCATTGTGTCATGTCGTCATACGCATGCACACGCACACATTTTATACATAGAATATTGCAGTTGTTCGCTTTCCCTCGTACAGGGACACAGTCTAAGGTTGCAGCCTTCCTTGGGGAATATGCTATCATTAGATTTCCCATTAGGGCCTTTTCCGTGGAGAAAGGTTTTTCCTGTATCACAGGTTAAATCATGCTAATTTCAAACTAGAGGCAGTTACATCAAATTGATTTTTAGAAGCTGAAGAGAGGTAAGGTGGATGGTGTTGAGAGGAAGCAGCAATGTGTGTTTTCAAAATCGTGCTTGCATATTCTGTGTTTCAGAAGCCCTTGAGATTTGCATTGCTCTGTTTACCTCAGGTCTACTAATTCCTACTCTCATACCCACTGGCAGAACATCACCAACAGCACTAGATTTCTGTGTTGTAAGCAGAGCTATGGCTCCTTTTTGAACTTTTTGTCACTGTTTCCTAGAATTAGTCCGAAAGTATAAATATCAGACAGTTGTTATATCTTTATGCCTGACAGATGGTAATTTCTCCAAACTGAACTGAGAAAGCATAACTAATACAAATAATAATAAGGTATCTCTGACAACAGGAAGAGTCATCCTAAGAGTCCCATTTCACCTACGGGAAAATGAAAACCTCATTAGGTATCAGAAGACCATCTGAAGAAAGATTTGGGACCTTCATTCAAGAAAAGACAAAACCAGATTTAGGAAGTGTCAGATTCTGAGGTGTGAAGCAGTCAGGGGATGCTGTCATTGCTGGGAAGATGCAGAGTGAGCTACTCCTGCTCGTCATGGATAGACTACTGTACATTCCAAGGAAAGCAAGTGGTGGGGGCAAGCAAGAGAAGAGTGGGGGCCCTCTGAAAGTCTGTGAGATTTTTAGAATTTGCTGTCTTAGATAGGATGGCTATACTCATACAAAGAATTGAAAAAATCAGTCTTACTAAAGTATTTCTGCATAGTTTAAAATTACCCTCTTTTAACCTAGCTTATATAAATACATGCATTTGTGTGTAGATATACATATCGATTATATACTGGATCTCATCTTGCAGCTTGAAAAGCTACCGTGTGAACTATGTTCATCAGAAAACTGCAGGCTAGCTATTAGGCAACCATCTATTGCTGTTTAACTAATGAAGATTTATGCAAGCCAAAAAAGTTCAAAAACCACCTTCGTAATTCTTCAGGAAGAAAATATATAGCGATTTTTTTTTGTTCTTGCTTTTAATAAAATTCAAAAGCTAGAAATAGGAAAAATGACAAATTAAGGAAAAAAAAAGTGTAAAATTCGTCTCCCACCTACTAAAGCACACAATGTACCACCTTCCACAGTATCCAAGATGGGAAAAGGTTATTTCTCAAGCATCCAAACATATTTAACCATTAATCTCTCCCTCTACCTCTCCAAAACAATTCCCAAGCAATTACATTTTTTTTTTCAATTTTTTGAAAGCCATTCCTCCCTTTCCTTAGGAAAGCTGGAAAATTCATATAACCTATTACCACTAAGGAGCATGACTTGCTTTAGAGTTGGGATCATAGGCCTTCTTCTCCTGTTATCTGTTAGTTTAACAACCCTACAGCCATGAAAAAAATTTCACAAACTCTACAAACTCAACTACATTACACGGAGAAGTGGAAAACCATGAGAATTATGTTGGGTGAGAGTGATAGTCATGCATTTATATTCAGGACAACATGGTCCTGTGACTACAGTGGGAATACTGATTAACATGTCAGAATGTATAATTGGTCCCAATAAATGAATCCCTGAGGAATTTCTGGAATTTCCAAGGTCACCAGTAAATATATAAATATACCTGAAGTCTCTACTTAGGTGTATTTCATACCTGAGCATCATTTTCAGCTATAAAGAGCAGTTATAAACAAGTTGACTAAAGACTTTGTTTTAATTCCACAGGTAAATTTAATCTTCTCTAACATTAGGCAGGGATCAGGCAGCTTTCCTCCCCAGCTTGGAAAGTTCCCATTACAGTCAGTGGTGAGAACTTCCTCTGGGCAATGACGCAGTCTGCTCGTGACAGGCATCTCAGACTGGTGGAGTAACACCTAAAGCAACTCAA
Source organism: Chiroxiphia lanceolata (assembly GCF_009829145.1). NCBI lineage: Eukaryota > Metazoa > Chordata > Aves > Passeriformes > Pipridae > Chiroxiphia > Chiroxiphia lanceolata. Next base: position 19,845,705 of record NC_045645.1, on the reverse strand, counting down.
AACCTCACAGGTTCTCCTAAGCGCTTAGTTCTGACTAGATGTCCAGCTGGTAGCAAAAGGCAATTAGGTGATAAAACTCTCACTTGAAATTAATGTGAAGACCCTGGGTTAGTGTACTAAAAAGGAGAACTAGCAAAGCTTTTAAATTCCCTCCTCTTCTAGCACTAGTTATTTCAGACTGATAAAGGAGAACAAAAATATGTAAGAATTTTTGCACTTTAATCTCACAGTTCTGTATTAGATACTTTCTTCTTTCACAGTATAGGAACCCATGTGAAGTGAGCAGCAAGGGCAAAAGCAACTGTTATTAAGCAGAGAAGTAACGAGACATTTCAGTGCAGAATATTTGAGAATTTTAAAGACTGCATAGGTTCCCTCTATGTATCTCTCTCTTACCAGTATACATAGTTTGCCCACACTGCATGATGATAACAAGACATCAAAGTATCACTCTTACTCTACAATGATGGCAATTCAGAAGACAGATTGCAAATTTTGCTGTAAATCAAAACTGTTCAAAATGTTCTCCAGACTCTCTTCTTCCAGCAGTGAACAATGATCAGCTTCTGGAGCGTTACTTCAGGTGTTCACTGCCACCTATTTAAAGAAATTCAGCATCCTTGACATTGAAAATGGCTGAAGATACCAACTTCTATACAACAACAGTAGCAGAATGATGCCATAGCAACTTCAATTACAGACACCTGAAAGAAATAGCAGCTCCTGTCCTGTATCTATGCCTCTTATCTATTTAACATGAATTTGCATTAAAACCTCATATATCTTGGCATCGAGGTTAGACTGCATTGTCATTACTCACGTAAGTTCAGCACAATATCCTGTAAACCTAACACACCTAGGAAAATTATTTGTTCATGCATTTCACACATGAAAAAGATACAGCTGCTTTTAGAAGTTCCATTTGACTCCTCCTTGCTGAGATATTCTTCTTCTGGGTGCACACTGAATTATTGTTCAATATGCCCTCCTCATATGAAGTTCTTATTAAAATCCTCACTCTGGTTTTATAAAGAGTTTGCAAGATGAGAACGTGCCCTATAGAAACCAAGGGTCTGCCTTAAGGTATTTGTTTTTCTTTGTTGCTATAAAACAGGTGCCATTTTATTGACTCCTAATATACTTGTATTCAGTAGACATAGCAAGTACACACCACAGCGATATTAATATAACAGGGCACTAATCAGGAAATGACATTTTGAAAACCTCTGTATTTTTAAATTGCGTTCATCTAAAGAAAAAAATCAACTAAACCCACCTCCCTGCTTAATTGGGTAGTTTAATCCACAGACCTGTCACAGAAAGAACACAACTGCCAGAAACACCCAGTGTTCACATTGCTGCTAAGATTAAAATCAAAGAGAATGTCAGCATTCCTTTGGAAACAGGAAGAATCAAGGTAGAGGTTTTTTACTGCAACAAAATACTGTGAAATACACGTACAATGGGAAAATAGAGTGTATTTATTTCTGTTGGGGGTTTTTCCTCCTTGTGTTTCTCAAAGCATTTTTCTTATAAAAATTTAAAAAAAAAAATCCTAGAAAAATAAAGAGTGGTGATGGTTCATTACACACTTCTTGGTAGGAAAACACATTCTTTCCTCCAAGGCCAAGGAACACCTGTTGAGTTTTAGACCAAGATTTTCTCAATATGGGTGCTTCAGTTCCCAATCACCAGCTGTCAAGATAAAAACCAAGAAATATCTAAAATTCACTTTGTGTTTAGAAGTTAATAAAATAAAACTAGAAAAATCCTTATTAGAACCTTTTAGAACTCTCGTTCTTAGTTGGAATGAAAGTTCAAAATTGGATTGATAATTTCAGACAAAATGATTTGGACTGGTTTTAGGTCCTACTGTTACAGAATATGCAAAAGTCAGGTTATCTCAGAAATATTTCATTATTTTAACTTTTAAATGGGAAATCTCTCTCTGTTGAGAGTGGAAAATCTAACCACTTCTATATGTATGTTAAATTGCCATGCTTTTCAGTAAATTCCAATTGCAAAGATGCAATTAACTGAAATAGCTTTTTTCCCCCCAGGTAGATCAGTACTTTAAAAGCACGTTTCTACCAAGCTTCATTAATTGCTGTTTTGCAGCAGATGATCACATACTAACTGTTGTAGGACTTGCACAGGAGAATGTGTTTGTAACAGTTGTCCATTCACTTTCAATCTTATTTTCCCCAGTGTAATTTCATTGACTTTTCTCCATGAAAAGTTTTGTCCCATAAATGCTAGCTGTGATTATACTTAAATTCTACCTTAACTAGCAAACACAAAGCTAGGTAGCATCTAAAAAGGATTATTTTAATAAATAAAAGTCTAAAACAGTAGGTCAAAATCATCTTTCGGTTATACTCAGATAAATCCTGAGTAGACAGTAGGCTTCACTAGTCATGCCAGGTTTCTTTTTGTGTGAAGTATTTTTGTGACAGTAAAATTTTTCCCATATACCCACATTCCTCAGGATAAGCTGTTACTACAGCAGGCCATATCAAAGCTTTCACAGCTGAAAATATTAGGAAAGTGTCACAAACAAACCATTTGTAATGGATGAGTTGTCCCTATATGGCAAACATCCAGAAATAAGATATCCTTCTGTCAAAGGAGCTGAGTTCCCAGACATAACAGCAGTTATTGCTCGAATGCTGGAGACATGAGTTATTTAATGACTAATCACCAGATTATAACATAAGTTACACAGTAAAAAGCTTTCCTTTTTCATGAAGTCACCTCAGGTTAGTCTCCATGGCAGAGATACTGCTATTTATTTTAAACTCGACCAAAACAACAATTTTCTGTTTCCCACACATTTTAATTCTCCAATATGTTGCAAAATTCTGAATCCAAATCATATTATTGCCTCATAGAATCATTTAAAAGAAAGTATAGCTTTGTAAGAGCTGATTAATAGACATTGAGGATTCCTGGCATCTTGGAGAAAACAACTATGAAATAGCAACCAAAAGAGACATACCACTCAGTGTATCTGTAGAAGTGAACTAACAAGACACTGAAAAGCTTACAGAATGGATTTTTGCAAAAACTGAAGGCAACTGTATTTTAGTTTAGTTACAGTTTACTCCATATGGTGAAAATTGGTACAGTTGACAAAACATGTCTGTTCCTCAAAATCTTCAGCAATTTGAGATGTATTACTCCATATTCTTTTGATTTTTTTTTTTAGTATTCCTCAGAAAATTCAAATTTTAATAAAGGAAAAAGCATTTAAAGTTCCTATTTCAGCTACTATGTACTGCTTTCAAAAAGCTACTTGCATATGCTAAGTGGAATACTAAAAATGGACCAGTACAATGTAAAGTTTGTTTCAAACTTTCTGAGAAATTACTTTCTGGTAGGGTTGATTGTCAATTCAGTATTGCTTTTGATTTCCTTAGACTAGATTTAGCAATAGAACTGAATGAATCAAGGCACATGGGAAGATATCTGCAACATAACCCTCCCAGGCTTTTATGTTTAGATCAAAGGGTATTGATTTACAATTCTGAGGATGAAAACAGTGGTGAAGAAAGCCAGGCAGCTTTAAGTAAAGTGCTGAGATCAGTGACAGATCTGATTTTAGCTACAAGTTCCATCAAATAAAAACAAGGCCAATGGTCTTGTCATAAACATGCCTTCCTTTCCCCAGCCTGCTTCTAACACTAGCAACTATGTTAATGCAAACAAAGTAAAATAAAGTTATGCAGAGAAAACAAACAAACAACTTCTGTGTCCCAGGTCAATCACAGAATGAATGCAAGTGAGAAGCTGGAGGACCACAAGAGAAACAGCAGTAAAAACTGGTGTAAGATCAATCTCCACTGTACAGAACAGCGTACACTGCTGCCTCAGCAACGAGGGAACAGACATCCTTCCTTTTAAAGATGCAGTCCATAGGCAGGGGAACAGCCAGTACTAAAAGCTCTGCAAATCACATCTATGCTTTGTTTTGATTTAGGGTGAGTAGTTATTTTTTTAATCTTCTAGCCATTCCTAAGTGTTACCATTCCTAAGTGTCATTTTACCAACAGAGAGAAAAGCTTTCTGAAGAAAAGGGGAATTATTTTTCTTTTTTTTGTGACTATCAATTTAATATCATTCACACAGGTGCAAAATCCTCCATTCTGTTAGTCAGCTGATGTTCTGATTTTCTTTTTTAAACCTCATTAAGGCAGCAACAAAGTCCATAATCCTAAATACATTAATACTAAACAAGAAGAAGCAAACAGTGCAGCAGCTGTTACATTTGCCCTGGGAGGTGGCAGAACACGGTGGAGACTGTAAAGCAGAACAGCAGGGGTAGGAGAAAGTGATTTTTTAATAGCACGACAATACAGCTTTGTTTTCAGAAATGGCACTGAGACAATAAATAAAAATTGATTTAAATATCACTCAGTGCAATCTCTGAACCTAAGCAAGAACTTCAGCAGAATAGTATTATTTCTTCATAAATCTAAGACTAAATGGATATGGGGAGTATGTATAACTAAACTTTGGAGCTCTTAGACAATGGTATTTCAGCTGGATGCTCACATAGTAGTATAGTTTTTCCTATTCCTCCTAAATCCGAACAAAAAGCATTTTTTCTTGTCATCACTGTCTGAAAAATAGCAGATCTTTAATCAGAAAGTGGGTATACTGACTTTATTTTATGAAAATCAAGGCAAGAAAATCTTAGCTTTCATCCACAATAATATTTTTGGTAGACCATTAAATGTTAGTAAAAATTTTTTTTTCTAAAATGACTAAAAGTAAAAAATGGATTAATGTCTTTGTTTATAATGAATTCATATAACTACATTTTCATTCCTTGTCCTCAGTATTCATTTATTTGTCACTTGGGCTTTACGAAGAACCAAGTAATTGCTAATAATAAATTTAACCTGACCAAGCAGAGACATCAGCAGCTTTTGTACCTTTTTACAGAAGGTTCTTTTCTTCTCAGTGGCATGGTTTTTTCAAGGAGATAGTCTCTTGAGCAAACCTGTTAACACGTACTTCACTGAACCTAATAGAAATAATAACGCATCATTTCTCAAGCAACAATGCTCATCATGAGTTTAAAGCTCTGAGGACACGAAAGCATCTCGATAGCTAGCTAAGGGTGAGATACACCACTGTCCCAGAGAGCCCAGAGAGCACATGTGCAGAGGGAGGATATCTGAATTCCCCCTTAAAACCCAGGGCAGAAGTGCTGCTTTAGTCATTTAGATCAATGACACAGTTACTGGATCACATCTCAGGGCCCCATATGGTCTCCCCAGACAGTTCTATCTGCACCACACTTTTTCCTATATATAAAAGCAGTCTTCCTCATCAAGCCATAGGATCTCTTGCCCCCTCTACATCCAGCGAGCATAAAGACTTTGTACCAACCTTCTATCTCAAGGTAAAATCACTCTGCACATATCCTGGGATAAGACATAAAAAAATGCAGAGAGCAATCCTAAGACATAAAAATATCACAGAAAATATATTAAATGTATTGTAGGGTCCAAGGGTTTAAAATTGTATGGTTCCCTGTCCTATTTGAAACATTTCAGGAGATTAAAAGAAAGCATGGTAGGTCATGGAGAGGGCTCAGGAGCCTCCAATTCCAATACCTCTTCTGTCACTGAATTTCCCTCAGAATGAATGCATAAGCTTAAACTGAGACTGTGAACATGTACACCAGCAAAAGCGGAAGGCATAAAAATAAGAGCAATGTACAGAGGAAAGGGATGTCAATAAACAAATCAAATTACTCTCAGAATATTGCAGTGACAGCAACTATCCAACAATATTTAGCGCGTTCCTTTTTAAAAATTAATTACTGTGCTGTGAATTGTTAAATTATTTCATTTAATCATTTAGAGTTATCTGAACATCACCCTGCAGAATAGACTTCACAGTAAAGTAGAGGCCAGTCTGATTCATGTGTAGACATGGGAAACAGAATTAATACCCTTTGGCAGGCTGGAGGGAGTGGACAGAAAAAGGAAAAAGTGCAAACAATAAAAAAGAGGACCCTTTTTGTTACAAACACAGTACCTTAGGTAAATGCTCAGCAATTTTTTTCATTTACATGCTATTTTTCCTAATATGGAAGATAATGGTCCTGGGTTAGGGGAAAAAAATTGCATTAACTGAATTGATTATTTTTCTAAGCACTTGTGTAGTGTAAGTGATGCAAAAAGAGCAAAAGTGGCATAGAAAAGGATTTTATCTTTATCCATCAATTCCAATGAATTTTACAGTCATTTTTGTAAATACAAGTATACTGACCAATTTTTTCATGGCACTGTTTCTCTCTAGAAAAATCAGAAATAAGAAATGTGAGGTGTTTCAGTAAATCCCATGACTGCCCACAGCAGAAAGTGAGAAATGGGATTGATCAATCAGAACCTGTTTTTAATCAGAGTCAGTTTTTAATCAGAACCTGTCATAGTGCATTGTTGCACTTATTGCAACAAGAGTTAGGCAACTCTGCTATTAAAGCAGGCTTTGTTGCAATTTTATCATTTCGACATTATAGATTAATGGTTATTCTTTTTGACAGTATTACAGACACATAAAATTACACTTCTGTTATCAAGCACAATCCATTTCACCTTGGAAAACAACCACTTTCCAGAAAGGGACAACTGAAGAGAAACTTGCTTTGACTACTGAGGGATGACTGAAGCTCAGAGAGGTGAACAGATGCACTAACTAATTAGAAGTTATTATACGTAATATATTGCAATTTTATTTCAAGAACAATCTAGTTCTTAAATGTACTTATTTATTTCACCTACTTAGGTCAATAAATAGGAAGTCTAAGCTCAGCATGATTAAGAATTAAAAAATGAATTTATAACAAAGTACAATCACAATCCATATTGTCTTAAAGCCACTAAATTTATAACTATTTTCTAATTTAGATTTTATACAAAGAAGGACCAAAGACTGGAAGATGTTACATAAAATACTTTTTCAAAGACATATAGAATACTAATCATTTCATGACAGGATAATAATAGCACCCATAAAATATTTAAATACACAAGTATCTATTGCAGAACAACATCCATTAATAGAATTGGCATTAAAGACAAAAGAAAATGTAAAGCAAAATAATTCATGCAAAGAATCTGAAATACTGAATTTGCTTAAAACATTATCTTTGCAAACTGTATTGACACATGCAGAGGTAGGAAAAAATAATTTAAGAACAGGACAAAATCAGACACAGTTTGGAGACTATTACATCACAAATATTATTTTAATGACACTTTATCCAGTCTCTACCAGAAAAACTAGTCATCACATATGAAACTGTTTGACAAACACAGCTTCCTGAGTAGAGAAGAATGCAAGGCATCTCTGCAAAGGCCTTCTGAAACAGCTTACTGAAGTCATCCAAATAAGAACACTCTGCTGTGATCTCAGTGACTGAAATACTATGGTTCGCAACGATTTTTCACCAATAGCCATTTAAAAGACTAAGACCTACATTCATAGTATTTGTTAATGCAAGAGGTCCTGCTTTCTACAGCAACCCAACCTCACCAAAATAGAGCCCAAAATACCAGCATATTAATTGGCCCATGGAGCCTTCAAAGACAATGTTAGATCTCAGTCATCACTATACACTTGTAAAAACAGCTTGTGCCATACTACACAAATCATATTAAATAATTTCCTGTTTAAGCTACAAATCTAATGCTTAAATTACCTATAAACCATTAGCCTGAATAATCTCAGGGGAATGTAATTACATATACAAAGTCTTTCATCTCAATTAGACTGAATATAGAAACAGTAAGTAGTGAATAACTTTTCATAAACAAAAATCTGCTGCCATTAAAGAGATCAAGATTTGTTATTGTTACACACTGGGGCAAAGAAATAATTACAAAATGAAGATTCATCTAACCAGGATTCAGCAGCATTCAGATTTTAATGTTTAACTCATAATGGGTCTGCAGGGCAATCACAGTAATGGAATCAGAAACAGATCCAAATGTCTCCATGAATCATAAGCTGGTCTAGATTTCACTGAAGCAAATTTAAGTAGCTAAGAAATCAGCACATACTATGAGAAGAGGACCTAGCTGTCATCTGGCTTCAGGGCTGCCCAGGCATACAGCCACTTTCTCATCACACAGCCCTCATCCTTACTGAGAAACCTATTCTGGACTGGAACTACGTCCAGTTAGCACTGTAAAGGAATACTGAGTCACCTTCATTGCACAGAGAATGGAACTAACTGCTTTTCAGAGTAATCTCACATTTCCAGAATAATCTCACAAAAAAAAGGAAGATCATTTCCTTTTTAATGGCAAATTAATCAAGTTTTCTGAATAAATATTTCAGTGCAAGTAGTGCTTAACTCACTTACAGGCAGAAACACTGAGATCCTCTACATGAATATGCATTTTGTAGAGGGCTCAGTAAAACTTCAGAACAAGGAGTTAGCATTGCCTTGAAAAAAATATTTAACATGATATACTCTTCCTATTTTTACAGTAAAGAGGCAAGAATCTTCATCTCCAGATGCTGCAATGTTTCATTTGTATTAACATGCCCCCAGTGAAGCAGAAAAATTCCTAATCAATATTAAGGAGTTGCTAATGTATCAAGGATATTAATTAAATACAGCATGAATGTGCTGCGAGACCTAGTTACAAGAAAGGATAACAGTAATCAACATTGCTTCTCTCCATTCCCACTTTTCTGCCAGAAAATGTCCTCTCCATTTGCTAACCCACCCTTCTACTCTATTGTTATGACACTTTCATCCAGCAGCTTGTTGTGCTTAGAACAAAATTCAGTAGAAGACAAAAAGCAGTTGCAACAAAGTATCATCTGCAATTTGGGTTTCCCTTAATTACAGCTACAGAAAGACAAGAAGTTGTCTATGAAATAAATGAAATTTTCTCTCCTTAACCCAAAATGACTTCCAGCCTTTCTATTACCTTGCCTGCAGTCTGGCTTGATGGAAGCTAAGGATTCATGATAAGACAATGAAGACCAAATAATGGATTTTTCAAACTTTGAAAAAACTTTAGTACTGGGCTCTGTTCCCTGCACTTTTTTGGTCATCTCTAGTTATACTCTCCCAATAAAACTGCACAGTTAGGTAACAATTTCACAGAAGTACTAAAGTATGTGTTTAATGCATTTCTAAATCAATGCTTTATACCATGCTCAATCACTCTGATTTCTGAGTGATTCACAGCAGAATTTTACCACTTTTACTTACAATTGATGCTCTGAAAGTGTGACTGAGCCTAAAGTTTTTCCTCATTCCTCCAGTGTCATCTCAGGCTCTCTCTATTCAATTTCCACACATCAAAGGGATTCTGAATGATAACTAAAGTTTTTGCTCTCCAGATACCCAGTACTTAATTCTGCTTCAAAGATGGCCAAAAATATTGCATGCTCAGTAACAATAAAATAATAAAATGTGTTAGTTTTCTGCTGTAGTTGTTGTCTTACATGACCTATCCTTCGTAACACAGAAACTATGAATGCTTTCAGAATTACCAGAAGCATTTGGATATACTTAACTGGTGTTTCCCCAAAGAATTTTCCTGTTTCTGGAAATAGCTCAGACCTTTGGAAGGAAATTCAGTGAGATCCTACAACTGGACAAAAGAAGTTAAATTCTATTCACATATACATTATGTTTTAGGAGTTAAATAACATATTCTATAAATTATAAATTTAATTAATTTATCGTCAATTACCTTACTGACTGCTCTCTATTCTTAAAAATTCCTTTTTATCTGCATTTTAATGCTGTATTTTTTTCTCCCCAGCCTGCAGTTAGTCAGGTAATGTTTTCTCTTTCATGCTCTTTTAAAAAAAAAACAAACCCTCTTTTTATTGTCCGTGCATTACGATCCTAAGGCAAGAGTATTCTCAAGTTGACATATAAAATTTCCTTGAGTGTCTTCTAAAAGCTTTGAATGGTTTTTCCACTATTGTAGCCTTAAATCAAGGCTTTGTGAAAAAAAATGTTATTAGATCAAGCGATTAATATCTCCATATGACCATTTGCTTCCAGTAATCATTTGTGCCTGATTCATTAAATATGAAGATTTAATTTTTGTACTACATAGAAAGATGTAATGATTTGATTTTTGGTATTATATTATGTACATACTTCTACTACATTGTAGGTTTCAAAATTATTAACAAATATAACTTGATAACATGCATGGCATGGGGATACAAAACTATCACAAGCATTGCTGCAATGTCACATTCGTTTTCCTTCCTGTAATGAGTGAGCTTTAAAGAATCCTCAATCTGTTTTGCTCAGAAAATATTAAAAAGAGCAAAATTGCTCTCTACGAAATGTTTCAGCTTGAATGTGAAGTAAAACATATATCAGTAGTAGCACTGCTTTTTCCAAAATTAAGCTTCTAGCAATCAAAACTGAAGCTTTTTAAATATCACTATGAATTAAGATACTTCATGTACCAAGGGTATTCCTATAGATTTCCATGTCTTTAGGACATAGGCACCTGCTGCTGTCCCAGAACAACCTGGACTTGAATAATCTTTGCAGTTTTGTAACTCCCAAAGGAACTGGTGACTGTTGCAATTTCTTGAGAAGACTGCCAGGAGAATTTGTAACACACAATTCAGGAAAATGAGTTAGGTACCCAAGCTAAAAGAATGACCTTCCTTGGCTTCTACACTTTCTCAAAGAAAAACATTATTTCCCCTAAAAGACTCAGAGCAGTAGCCTCATTTAAAACGTTCTGACTCATGCTCTAGAGAAGACAATTTGTCTCAATCAGCTCTCAAGAAAAGCACCTTATGAGTTGTTCTGATTGCATTTTGAGGCATAAAAACTACTAGCAAACTTGCACTCCTTTTACAGAATAACATGGCAGATTTTGCAATAGTTTTATGTTACAGATTTCTTCATTAAAAACAAAAAACCCAAAACAAACAAACAAAAATAGAAACATGAAATTCCTAGACAGTCAAAATCTCCAACTGAAAAAAATCCACAAAAATCTAAGTAGAAAAATATAAATATTGATAGATGTCCATACAGAAAGCCATAATTTTATATTACATAAAGACTCTCTTGAAACAGTAATAGAGAGAAACAAGAAGATATTATTCAGGCTGGTCCTGTATTAGTTTGAATTAACTTGATTCAGGAAAAGGTAGTTTAGTATCATCCATGTGGCACCTTTCAATCTACCACTCTCTTAAAGACAATCAAAGTACTCTGAACCTTCTTCTTGGTGACTGCTAGTTACAGGTTTCCTTTCAAATGTGGCTGAGGGCAGGAGGCTGACCGAGTAATTCAGTGATGCTGAGAGCTGCCCACACACACAGACATTTTTTATGGTTTTTATCATGAGATCTGAGACACACAGACCATGAAAATTAATTAAATAAATGGAATCCAAGAAGTAAGGTACTGAAGAACTAGGTATACAAGCTAAAGCTACATTAAAAGCTTCTTGCAGGAAAAATGAATTACTCAGTAAAAGTCTCACTGGACCTATTCTAGAATAATTTCAGCATGATAACTTTACATATTCATAAATTCAAAAAAATGCAATCTGCAATGAAGAGACTGGAAAAATTGAATCACTTTTCCTTATCGGTGTTTCACAGTCTGTTCTATATGAACCTGATGAAATCTATGCTGCAGTGTGTGCCTGCTCTACAGGAATGATTGCAGCTGTGAAAAAAATTGCTTCAAATATTCAGAGATTTCAAATATTCAGCGATTCAGGTTGTTCTTTAAGCAAATGACAGCAAAAAACATAAACTACATGCCAGAGCAGCAACCATGTTACTTAAAAATTTCATTTCCATAAGGTTCCATTAAGTATCTTCTCCCAATTTTGTCCTTCCCAAAACTCCAAACTAATAACTTGAAAAGACTTTGCTAAACTAGAAGACATTAGTAACTACCTAACACAAGAAAGATTAAGAACATGCCCGCCAGTAACAATATAAAAATAGACTCAGCAAAAAGCCCCATTTCAATTTCTGATACTTAAAGAGTCATGACACTCTTTCCCTAACAAGAGTGCCAAACAGTAAAGAAATGAGTTATTACAAAAATAAATAACATTCTACTTTTTAACGTATCATAAGAGAAAGCATTATGAATGGCCTATATTAAAGCTAAGTAAACAATCTGCAAAGAAAAATTGATCTCATCTAGTTTTCAGCTTTTAAAAAAACTGAAGTGAACTCATCAGTGAGTGATTTTAGTATTCTCAATGATGATTATTCTTGAAAATATTTAGAAAATATTGTAATTGCTGTAATTCTGAATTGTTCAGAAGCATTTCTAGGAATCGATGCTGCATCACTTAGTCTGAATCAGGCAGAGAAACCCTACAGAATTCCATAAATAAATTAATGCAAATACATCTATAATTAATACTTCAAAATTTGCATTTAAATTTCATTGTTTACAAATTATTGTGCTTATTTCTTTGGAATTCAACTTCCATTACTATTTGTGCAAGCAAAACTGACAAGTTTAGAACTTTATGCTGTGGGTCAAAGAGCGATTTGACAAAAATTTTAATCTCCTTTTTACTTTTTCTTTTTAGATCCAGATAGGTACATAACTAGCTTTGACAAAGTCCCAGTTAATCTCAAACCCTCTTTTAAAAGGACAAATCCTTTTCTTTCATTCTCTCCTAAGAGCTCCAATCTATTGAATTAAGGAGGTACGTTTTTATGAAACAATCAATCAATTCACTAACTTTAATGTTATTTTGCAACAAAGAAAAATCATAGTACACAGAACCACCACCAACTTATATACTGTCATATTGCACTGGGAAAACAAACACTTGTGTAAATAGAGTGTAAATAGAGATTAACTGACTATCCAAATCTTCTGTAAACTTCCTGATAAGGTTTCCCCATTCTCTTCAAATTACATGGTACCATTTACTTACCTGGACCAAGAAAAGATGCAGCTCTGAATTCTGGACAGTAACTCATTTCAGAAAGGTAGGATTCGTATTTCATTAAACTTTCCTATTAACTTGGTATCTGTACTTTAGCACATATGAATCACTGCAAGACTAAAGTCAATTTATCACTATTGTATCAGCTATAAATTACTGAACAATGAGAAGCCCATCATATGTAATACAGGAGAAGCCCTTTTTGATTTACTATGGGTTCCCTGTAGAACACTTGTATTGTCAAATTCATTTTAATGAGAAGTTCTTTGAAATAATGATTCAAAAAGCAATTTTCATTAATTAATATTGTACATTTAAATGAAGATCTGGGAAATGGAAGATAGAAGCTATAAAAGTTCAGAATTCAATGAAAAACTCATCCTTACATAATTCTGATGACCCAAATAGCATCAATTTCACAGAAAGTTTCTACTTGAATTCATTCCATAACTAATTTGCAGGTCAGCCCACTGAGTTCCCAAGTTCACTTTTAACACCCACAACCTCATAGCATAGAGGCATGAGCCACGGCTCTTTGTTATCTGGTCAACTAATTAGCTGTAATTACTAAATTTCTGCTGTTTACACTGGACTTGGAAGACTCTCCAGGTATTTAAAAATCAATCCTTTCTGTCCTGTTGTGTAACACAATATTTTCCAAAGCACAGAGGAGGGAACTATACTTTCAGTTTCGAGAACACGTCTCAAATTATTGTAGCTCTATTATTAACTTCCATTGAAACCAAACCAAAGACATTAAATAGCTTGACTGCAACACAGAAACTTCAATCCTTCTTGGTCAAGACCTGCCAAACCAGCCAAAAAAGAAAAATTTCCAAGTTACAGCATCAGCCAAATTAATTCTGACCTTTTCATTTTTCTTTTTGCTTGTTTTCTTGGGTTTTGGGGTTTTTTTAAGACTATGGCACAACAGTAGATATTAATTTGGTTCACCTGACTGGCACATAAAAACTACAGTGAAATTTTATGCAAACTTGTAGCAATGAAAATGTTGTGCATTAAGCCACGATTTTAACTAAATTCCTAGAGATTGGTGATGTGCCCCTTTATAGAGCAAGGGGTCCAAGAATGGGAATTTGAAGTTGTTTACAAGCTGAAAACAGGAACCATTGTTTTCCATTAAGAACTTCTGGGAGTCAATTTAAGAAGCATCCAAAAGGATGTGGTTCTTGTGACTGATAACATACAAAACACCAGATTAAGGATAAAGGCCAATGCACAAGTTTATCCCTCAGGAGCTTGGGGAATCATGGCAAGAGAACTTCTCATTCCAGACTTTTACAGGAATGACAGACTATGAACTCAAGCCCACAACCTGAAACAGATCTGATTCTGGGATTTAGTCTTTCTTGGACTTGGAAAACAGTTTTGCCTTTCTATTCTCTCTATTCTTCTAGCAGAATGACCTGAAACACTAAAGTGACTTCAATGTTCTTTAAATTGCACAGCACTGTAGCAGTGGTGCCCTACTACTTTGTTCTTCCACTAACCTTGACCCTTTGAGTTCAAAGCTTGGTTAGAGAAACAGATTGAAGAGATGTATATAGTATATATCTCACAGAAGGAGTCCCATTCGGATTATTTTTTTTTACTAATACATACTGAAAATGGCATACATTTAATGTGAAATAGTGTATTGACGGGCCCTAGAAACATCTGCAGAACATGTCAATACAGCACTTACAAAAATAGGTATGGATTTCTTTTCTACTAAATAATGAAGACGTGAGTAAAGCTCTCATAAATTCTTAAATGTAAATCACTGCTGTCTGGGGCTACAATAGATTAATCTCTTCCTTTCAAAGACTTTTTTTTTGGATCCCCATCCCAACTTTTGAGTAAATAGATAGATAGATATATATATCACAGAACACATCTTGAAACCATCTTTTTTGTTAGTGGCACTGTGTAAGGAACAGATGTAGTACCTGTAGTAACTGTAATCTTTGCTCATCCAATTTAAGCCCATGAAGAGGAAAGTCTTAATTATACAAGCACTGCAGCAAAGGAGGGCAGTGATCCTCAACTGCAGCATTTTACCTTAGCACCTACTAAAATTTTTTAGATAACAAGCCAGGAAAAAGGGTGACCAGCATTTCAGTAACAACAACAGGCAAGAAAGGAGACTACTGGAAACACCAGTAATGCCTTTGTACATAGTGGATAACTCATTGTATAGGAAATTGGAAGGTGTTGTACTCTTTTGATAGGCAAAACATTAAGAAGTGAGAGATTCTTGAAACACTATATCCTTTTAGCCTATAAAACTGAAGTAAATCACTGAAATACAAGCTTTGGCAATATTCTCACTGTGTCATATCTTATCCTCAAAATTAAGGCAAAACAAAATACATCATGAGAGAAAGGAATAAAGGTGACTAAACTGTGAGGCAGAAATGTCCTCAGGCCAACATCCCTTGATTTAGAAGAAAAGAGTAGAAAAGAAAATTTATTGCCAGCATTCAGTCTACTGGAGATGAATCCAGTGGGAATTTGGAGCAGTCTGACCAAAATTTTACTTGAATACAGCTTACAGTGCATCAAAGAAACACCATCATGGTCTACTTAGCCAGCTGCCAGTCATCTGCAAAAAAAGAAACTAATAAAATTTGACAAGATTACAGAAGTAGTCCTCCAATTCTTCAATTCAACATTAAAAAGTAGTGTCAAACACAAGGCAAATTTGCAAAAAGAGGCTTCAATCTACATGAGATAACTGATATATTGATGTTTCTGCTTCATTTTTCCCTGTTACCATTGCCAGCTCTGCCAGTGTAACTCTTTGCACAACATTCCTGCTTGAAGTTGCCCTGAGTCATTATGAAGATGGTGATTTCTTTGAATATCAGAACCTGCATCCCTACATAAGGGAGACATCTTGGTTTCATTCTCATAAGATCATCAAAGCTGTACTCCTGCTCCCTAACCACATCAGTAGAGAACATCAGGAAAGCCCTGAGAGAAACTCAGCAGTGGCTCCTGTCACATTTGTCTAAGGTTCAGCTGGCAGAGTGGGCCACGGGCAGTGTGGGGAACTCAGTGAATTTGTGCTGACCATTACACTCCAGTGCAGATATTTGAAAATTGTAGGAGCCTAAGATTTGTGACGTTTATTTCCATTAACTGTGTAGGTGAAAAAACTCTCTGTAAAGCTAAGCAAAGCTTCCCTTACTTTCTGAATTCATTTGGAAGACAAAAGTTACTCTACAACCTGTTGGCTGTAGAGTTGATTGTAATTTTTCCCCACCATGACACTGAATTTTAAATTTTCTTGATGCATGACTCTCTTTGGACTACTAACTTCGAGTACAAGAAAGCATAAGGCTTTAACTGTCACACTATTAAAAGTATTTTAATAAGTAGAAAAGCTATTTATGTCTCATGCTTGGGAAAATAAGGAAGTTTTGGGTGTTTGGGTTTTTTTGAGCAGATATCACTGATCAGGCAGACAGTAAAAGAAATTACTTACACGCCTGGGAAAAAACCAAAAGGTGGACACTTAAAGGAATTAGTAATATTAAAATGGAAATGTCTCTATCTAGCCACTTGTATCTAGTGATCTACTTACTGAAACAAAGCAATACTTCCTAAAACAATGATAAAAGAATAAAATTAGCAAAGACAAATATCCACTACTTACTGCAGAACAATGCCACAGAAAAATCAACAAGGTAGTAACAGGTCCAAGAATATTTGTGTATCTATGTGTCCAGGTAAACCCATATCAATACCTTTCCAAATACACATAACTAAAACTTAGACTTCTGTGAGCAATTTCTTTCTCTGGGGAATTATGATACTGATGGAAAAATAAAATACCACGCAAATTTTCTAACAAACTATGAATGAAAAAGAAAATTTAGAAAATAAAATACTTTAGCTGAAAAGGTATCTTATTTTATTCAAAGTAAGTGACTTTGTTCAAAAAGTGACTTTTGCTAGAAACTATTTTTGTTTATTATTATTTTCTCTTCTTTCACTCAACCTTTATTTTAGCTAAAGTTTCTCAGACAATTTTATTAAAAAATTATAATAATGTATGCATTTTTCAGGATAAAAATGTTTTACTCAAAATTTTATCTGCTCCTACTGAAAATTCAGTAGGATGTGAGTGACGAAGTGATTTTGTAATTATTCACTGTAGTCCAGGATAACTAAGATACTTCCCCACCAGAACTGTGTTCAGCTGACAAGTTTCACTGACTTCAAGGACCTTTGGTAAGGGTCTGGGTTGCTCCAGTGTGCAATAATAGACCCTAGCAAGAAAGCTGCACTGTATTTCTTGCAGTGTGTCCAGGAATTTAAAAGTTCTGCATAAACACCCATAAATTAAACCTCAATATGTCACTGCAGTCAGAAATCCAATGTCTTCTCATTTGCAAACAGGTATTGAACAGGCCTGTTCCCTTGGTGGCACTGAAATTTCCACTGTACAAAGTACCACAACATGAGTCCTGTCTCCTCAGCTATAAAAATGAATGGAATTGATCCAGAAAGTATTCCTAAAATGACAAAGGACATGTAAGAAAACTTGGGTGTGGCAAACCATGCCTAGCATTCAGCAGAGCAAGTAAATTTATATGCCTGATCTGCACAGCAACAGTAGTTGGGCTGCAGGGCAGACACAATGCATGGTGAGGTCGTGCTGGTTTAGGCACAGTTCAGTGAATACACATGAACTTTAGAGTCTCCCCATCATCTTACTCCTTCTCCCTCCCTGGAGTATTGCTTTGTCCAAGTGTTTGGAGAGCTGACCTTAACAGAAAGTGTGAGCTGAGGCTGTCACATGGATTAGCCATAGAGACAGAAATCCTTTTCTGACAGATCTGAAAAAAAGCTCTTGCTGTTCCTGCACAACATTTCATAATGAATGCAGGCCACAGCTCCCCTACCAGATCACCAGTCTATCTTCCTGCTGACTCTGACCTCTTTATCAAATCCCCTCTTGTACTTCAGCATGCTTTCTCCCACACACACCTTCCATTGCAACATAAAGTTCAGTGACAGTCAGGATATTTATTTCTTCTTACCCCACATCCCTTTGATCTTGAAGTAAATTCATGCTTAAAATAATGTTGATGAGATTCTAATCAAACTGATAGCAAGAAAGGAGAAAGTTACAGTCAAAGTCAAATTTCATTAAAGGAGCAACAATTAACTATTTTTGCAAATACAAAGATTTTTATGTCTGTAAAGGAAAAAACAAAGCACAGTGGTACATTTCCATTTGGACACTTCTGTACTACCAAGTAAGCCCCAGTTTGAAGTCACTCAGCTTTCTATCCCTTTCCCTATATACAATCAAACAAATTCTTGCTACATTAGTAAGTACTGCAAAATAATTGATTCTCAGGTGGCAAATTATGAATTAGGATTCGGCTTAAAGCACATTTTTCATAGCAGAAATGTAGCCTCTGGAAAATAGGGCATTTGAAATAGCCAGATTCTCTCGTAAATAGCATAAAAGGTGATGCTATAGTAACTTAATAATTCTTTTTACTAATTGAATCTCAAAATTTCAAACTCAACCAAGATGTATGAGTCATATACACATGCTCACAGCACTGAGATACTTGTTATCTATCACCCTGAATGCTGACAGAGAGAAAAAATTAAGACTTTCTTTAACCAGATTGAAATTATATAAAAGTAACCCCATGCTACCTGCCTCCTTCCTCCTATTACCATGGTTTATATTACCCTTCCATATTCTCAGGAGAACTGAACTTTCTATGAAGATTAATGCTACACTCACTTCACTGCACATTAATGTAGAAGACATTATTACTTTGAGCTCCAGGAATTCCCACTGGCAAACAATATTAAATCCATGCATTGTCTCTGCAGGTATCCTGACATGTTGGCTTTAGAACTGCTGTAAATTTAGCCATGGTTGATAGTAGGACTTCATGCCAGAATTTTGATTAAGGTATTCAACCACTTCAAAAAAATTTTATACATATATATATATATATAGTTTGGAAGAAAGTACATACTGGTACAAAACTACAATTGTTGCTTCCTATGCTACAGAAAACACAATGGTTTCTATGTGAACACTAGAGAAGTTGCAAAGTCTTAGTTTGAAATATCAATATTTTTACAGAATTATAAGACCTTCATTTCTTGACATATTAATTATATTGTTTAATGTAATGTATAAATTTGTAAAGATGTGTCTTTAAGAGCACTAATATTCCTACAGATTTACCTCTACTTTTTTAAGGGAAATATCCTTGAAATTGCCCTAAGGAAAATTTATGGGGTAAGAACAACATATTGCTTATATATTCCCTATGTCTTCTTGCTCAAATAAATAAGAAAACACAGAGAAATCTTGATGTCCTATGTTGTCCTTATTCTTTAGAATTAAGTGAATATAGTCTGTGCAGAGATTTAGCAAGTCCTCTCCAATTAGAGATTTACTTCAGCACTTATCAAACTTAACTTCCCTTTCAATCATTATGAAACTTGGGTTTACAAAAGGAAAATATGTTCAAGTTGCTGGGCTGTGAAAACCATACAGATGCTTTCTTTCTTGGATGCATCCATAACCGGTATTGTAGGAATTACATGCACAGATTGAAAATATACGTGTAAACTTTGGTGCAGAAGAGAACACTAGAGTGTGTTCCTGAAGACCTCCTGTAAATCTTTCAAATTCTTGGAAAACGGGATCTCATTTGGCAGTCTGTCACCCAGCAAAATGCCAGGCATAAAATAAGTGTCACTGAAGTTGAATCCCACAGCTCTGCATACTCCCACCTTTATACCTGAAGTAGCAAAACTAGCAATTATGAAACAGGCCAAGAAGAATCTACAATCTAAAGGTCCTTTTTAACCTCAGTAGGAATATTCGGAGTTAGAAGTGAGACTTGAGGTATTTACCATTTCTGTATAGCTTTATGGGTAGCAACAACTCAATGGTAGTAACCTTCTGTTTTCACATTAGATATTTGTTTTCAAGTCATAGAGTCAAGGTTCCGTTCTTGAGGATTCCCAAGGGAACAGAGGCAAGCAGCACGCAAACACAGCAAAAGGAAAAAGGCTGATCAAAGTAATGCAGCTGAGCACTGGCACTTACCACACAAACTAAGACCAACAAGCTTTTTTTTAAATTTTATACTATTTTAAATAAATATCATGAGGACTCTACTAACCACGACCCTCCTCTTCGATAATGTGCTTTTATCATACTTCTTATATGGTGAAACTCTTTCTGTTACAGGAAATAGAACCCTGCAGACTTCTCTATAGGTTAAACAGTTTCAGGTAAAGCAGCCCTTTGGGACAAAAATGCCCTATCAGTTACATGCCCTCATCCCGAGAGGATCCATTTCTTCCAAGTCATGCCAGTTTCAAGCTGCCTGTTTACAGATGCAGCACTCAACTTGGACTAAAGAATTCTGATTTGCAAAAGCTGAATTTGGATGCCAAAGGTTTCTCATAAGATTTTAGGATTCTAAACTAAATGTCAAATGAGAAGTGTGGCTTATTTTGATAAGTTTTACATTTTAAGTCAATACACATGTCTTATAAAATAGCACTATGGAGTAAGCAGCTCCTTTTTTATTTTCACTTCTCATAGCAGTATAGATTTTGCACCCAAAACACAACAGAAGACACCACACTATTTCCCTTGAAATATTTTTTTTTAAATTGTTTGACTTTAGAAAGGATGAACTTGAACTTATACACTTCATTCATAACTCTGCACTGTGGATTACCATGTTTTTAATTTATAGCCTTCTCTGTTTTCCCACTAGTTCAAAACACTACACTGCCAACATTTCCACAAAGTATTCAGAAGCAAAACATGGCCAGATTCACAGATGCTTCTGTCTCTCTCTCTGACTGTGATCCATATATAAACCTCTAGTGAACATGCATGGCTTAGACCCTGTAAGCATGTCAAGTATATTAACAGTAATACTCTCTCCCTAGTTAATCTTTTTGCATTATTATTTTTGCTTTCATTTTTAAGTGGAAAGAAAAAATATAACGTAAGAGATCTAGTGCAATTTACTAACTTTGATGCCTTTGGGAGTCACAGGCAGTAACTCACTTAACACAGCCAAGATGCTTTGGTGACTTCTTCCACCTGATGGAAGAAATCATGAAACTGTCTCCCTCTCGACAAACCCACATGGGCCTCAGTGTTCACTGTGTCAGGAGGAAGGGACTGCAATTGTCATGTTTGTTTGTTTTTTTTTCATTTTTATCCAACTTTTAAATACTGATCATGCTGTCCTGATTGTGTTTATCAGAGAATTGGACTTCTTGTGAAACAAATACTTACACTGCATACCTTGTTTCAGGGATAGCGCTGCTGTTTCCTCCAAACTCCACCGTTTCCCAACACCAAATTGTGCCCTATGGCTAAAATATAGCTACTCCCTTGTCCTTCTGGAATAACTCACATATCAGAAACAATCCTTTGTTCAGCAATGGCTCACACGCCTGGACAGCTCGCAGTAGTCAGCTAATGCTGATTGTATTTGCAGCGGACTGAGAGTGTGCCCTGTGGCAGTTCCTTCAGATCAGCAGCCAGCCCTAACCTGTCACTCCAAAGCAACATTTGTGTGACTGTGCTCTAATTACTCATTCTCCTTGTTCAGATGACCATGTGACTTTATGAGTTGTTAATCTATGGAGATACTACATCTCCTACAGCATTTAAGACCAATTGACAGTATTTCAAACAATTCCCACTGTGGCTACTCATAGTGCAACCGCTGGCCTGCTCTAAGGCTCTACCTGTTGGGGGGGGTGGTTCTTGAAGAGAACTTGCAGAACAGGCTAAATTAAGTCTTGGAAAAATTCTAGACAGATAAAGCCCATTTTAATAAGGCAAGGTTATCCTTATTCTCTGGATAAATAAACCATATCTCTTTGCTACACTCAGCATGTGAAGGTTCTCCCTGGATTTTACTCCCGTTTCTATCAGTTTCCTGTTGCACAGATGAACTACGTGAGTTTTCCTTAAAACCATCCCAATACCATTGATATAACAATGAGCTAATGGTCTTTCATTTCAGGACAAAAGGGAGTGGTCCTTCCAACCTGCTGTTCTGTGGGGAAGGAGCACGCACAGACTTTTAGCTGTCTGATCAAAGCACACCTATTGATTAAATTACAATGAAAACAAAAATGTCAGGTCTAGATTTTGGAACTACATGGAAGTAAATGCCAGCTTATGAGTACAGACTCTTTATGTCTCAAAAATAGCTTTCTCCTTCATAAGCAGTGCCATTGATTGAGATGCTATTCAGGCAAATGTCTAAGAACATTTTGTTCAGTAATTATTGTAGGCTTGAGCACAGAGATTATAGAAGAAAAATCTATTTTAAGACCAAAACCCAGTGTGCCCTTCACTGCAGGCATGGCTGTGACTAACAGAGATGTCATGCTTATTATTTTACCAGATGCAAAAGCTCAAAACAAGCTATTGAGCTCATTAAAGACACAAAGCATGGGATAGCATCCAACAGTCATAGCAACAAATTACTGGGCTCCAGGCAAACTAGCTAACTACAAATTGAAATGGGAAAAAAGAGTAAGCATAAGATATACAGTAATCATACACAGCAAACGCAGAAGTCAAACCAACAGGTCTTTGAGCTGTCAAGAAGGAATATACTAAATTCTAGTATATCTTGGTGACTAACAGATGAAAACCTGATTTTTATTAAAAAATTGATTAAAAAAACAAACAAAAAAAAAAATGAGGAAGTACTGCAGCCTGGGTTCTGATTAATACTCTTGCCAGGTCAAACATCATACAGCTAGAAAACATATTTCTTTAAAAACACTTTCACATCAGTGAGGCTATGTACCCCCTCCCCTCAAGCATGCCTGCTCCAATTCTGTGACTTTAGCAGAGTTCTAACTTCAGAAGAGCTCTAAGCAGACTGCAAATCCTATTGGCATTGTTGCTATTCTTGAACAAAGACATCATTTTTCACCTCCTCTGTTAGACAGTTATAAGTAATTGTTAAAAATGTGGAATTAAAGCAACATCTCTGAATCGAATTAGCAAAACAGAACAAAAAACCATCAACTTCTTTCATCCATAAAGATGAAACAACTGTGCTGGTCAAAGTGCTAAGTTTCATGTAGACTTCTTGTGAAACTTTAAGCTACCAAAGAAATAGAATCTTCATTATGAAAAAGTCTTCAGCTTAAGAGGTCTGTCAACAGATACAAAGGGTCATCTTCAATGCACACTCCAGTATCTGCTTTTGCAGAAGTGTCAGGAAAAAAAGGTCATTAAAGAGAAACAGTTAAGTCTAACACAAAGAATATGTTCCTTTCATACAAGATTCTAAACCTTGGAGTTGGTTTCCTGAACATAGTAAGATTTTAAAAAAAGCATTTTACAGTAGGTATTCAGAATCTCCAAAAGAAGAGGTTAAAGATTAAAATAAATTCTTCATGGAATCATTGTATTTTAAAGTATCCTACGATAATACAAAAGAGTTCAGCAACGTACTGAGTATGACTCATTTTTCATGGAACTGTCTTAAAAATAAATCACAGAAGCTCTTTACGAATTATCTCCCTTTGAAAAGACTTGAAAGACCAGACTGCAGATAGTTGACATGAAGATGTCAGATGAAAAGAAAAACTATCCAATCCATTTTATTGCACATTGGGTATATTTTCGTTGAACTGGGCTATGCACTCTCATGAATCACAATTCTAAGATACCAGGAAAAACAGACAGTTTTAAGACTTCTTTAAGGGATATTTCTAACTGTTGACCACTATGTGACTTAAAATATAGAGCATAATTTTAAAATTGCCAAATGAAAGTTATAAAATTAGATATTCTTTAAATTATGATAATTTACATTTTGATGGTCCATAGTAGCTTTAAAATTGTTATGAAAACCTTTTGCATGCTTTTTTACGCTGTGATGGTTAAATCCCTGCAGAATTATTAGGACTTGACAGCTCTACATAAAGTTGAAATAATGGGGTTTGGCATCTGAGAGATCCTTAATCCTCTTCCATCAATATTGCTGCAATAATTGCAAATGTCAGGCTAAAATGACTGTGAGCCTCAGATATCTGTCACTTACAATTACACCAATAAAATTGGTATGATTATTACACTGTATGTTCTATTACAGAACCACAATACTGAAAGCATAATTACTCCAGCATGTGCACTTCTTTTCAATATAAACTAAAAAAAATTTAAAAAAACCTCAAAACCTGAAAAACTCCCCACCCGTTTGGGTTTTCAAGCAAGTCCTACTCAACTATCAGAAGAAAATTTTCCTCTTCCACAGGATGAGACAAACTGTAGTTTCTATTTCATCCATATATACGAAGAATGACATTTATCCTGTCACTGAAAGCAACAGCTGCACCAGACATATTTTAATTAACAGAAACCAACAGTATTTAGATATACACATGCAGTCTTATGAACAGCCTCTTCAGAGCAGTGTCATGTGATATTTGCAATTTTATCCAAGAATTGTTTTTTGTCGTGCTCTTCCTTGAGATAATCTAGCACTACTAAATATTCTCTGGTGCTTTCTAAAAAAAAAAATATTCAGATACATTATAAAAGATTGCTTGTCATTAGTATCATTGGATACTGTGAATTATCACTGTTATTGCAAAGGTAATGGCTTGTGAAAAGAGCTGGCAGAATGTGAGGTCAGCGTTACACAACGTTACACAGTTAAAACTATTTCTGTTAATTACAGATTCTGAGTGGCCATTAGATAATTTAATATACAGTATGAAATCAGTGTTTGATTTTTGATCTCTTCCACTCTCTACAACTTTAGGTGAGTTGAGTTCTAAACACTAAAAATAATCATAATAATAAAAAACACAAGCATTTTACAGTCTGTGAACTGAATGAGTAATAAATGCCCCTTATGAAAAATCATGTTCTTTTAAAGATAACTCTTCTAAATTTCCTTGGAATCACAGCTATTTGTAGCAGCATTCCAGTTAAACTTTCAACAAAAAAAAATTAATCTAGTCAAGGACAAAGCTTTTAGAAAAGGGCAGTTCAGTGGTATTTTTGAGAGACTTCAATTTTTTATTAGGATTCCAGTGGAGGAAGTAAATTTGAAAAAGATTGCTTAATTTGTATGAAGTTTCAATTTTTGGATTTTTCAAGTGCATACATTAAATCCTCAGTTCAAAATGTATGTAACCAGAAACATGAAAGATTCCATCCATTTCTCACACAGAATCAAGCTTCTTTGTTTCTCACAGGAGAAAAAGACAGATTTCTTACATGAATTATCATCTTTAAATTATACCTTCAATAAGTATAATTTATAATAAATTATAAATCTTCATTAAGTCACAACACGTAAATTGTGAGAATTACAGGCATTTAAAATTGTGGTAAGACCTGGATACTTACATGAGCTTTTTGTTTCAGATAGCCTGATGTCCTTTGGAAGGAAATCTTGGCTTACAGGCTGGAAGACATGATACATACTTGTCAAGTTCAGATAACTGAAGTACCAGGACTGAAGAGTACAACTTTGAGAACAACTCTGATCCAGAAGTATTCTTACATAAAAAGGGAAAATAGTGAGTGCTTATTTCTCTCAAATAAATGAATTATCTATATACTGGAAATATAATGTGAAATAATATATATATGTCTCTGTAGAACTACATTCAAGAGTCTGGGCCATCTGAGCTCCTAAGCAGTATTGAAGCAGGGCTTTGAGTCTCCTTTAACTAATTTTACAGAGTTATAACCCCCATTGCCACAGAGTCAAGTCTAAAAAAAGATGAAACAAGTAAGATGTATGAAACAACCAGACCCAAAGCTTCTAGAATAACAGGCCATGCCAGTGCTGCATATTGAAATGATTATTGCAAATGCATCTGGTCCATCACATATCATGCCATACATTCAGACTTCCTAATAAAAACTGGCAATTTTCATCTGGGATTTAGTCCAAGTCCTATTCTAGGTGAAATAATTTTGCAGAACCTCACAGTTGTTATAAGGAAGAACAGATTATTCTTTGATTCTGATTTGACTCACAAGTGAGGGTCCTTCACACAAACTTTGCTAAGTGATTAACTGGCAACATTATTTTCCAGCTCAAAAAGTACATATTTAATAATGTGATCCCTGAAAAGACTGACTTTTTCAGCAGAGTCTCCATGTGTCGTGGTTTGGAGCTGGCTCCCTGCCAAGTCTTCAACACCACAGCAAAAGCTTCGCCCCCACCCCCCCAAAAAATAAAACAAAGGAAATGAGAAAAAAAAGAGACCCGAAATAAGAGAGCTAAAGCAATATATAAATATATTTACACATATATTACATTTATATACAATTACAAAGATTATATACACATGAGAAAGAAGCCCCCAACACCCCCAAAGGAAAGGGGAAAGGGACAAAACAAAAAAACCACTAAAAACAGGTATACACACTCAATAAAGAACCAGCCAAAGAAAATCTTAATACTTTCCTTGAGATAGCACAATTGTGCCAAACGCCACCACCACGCTGCCCGACCCCGCATCGGCAGAAACAACAGGCCCTGTAGGCCCAGCCAGGCCTCAGCTCCCCCACAGGAGTGAGACCCACCGCGGGAGTTTGTTGGCCCCAAACCTTGCAGAACAGAAGAGAGGAAGGGGCTTCTCTCTCCGTCTATTTATGTTTGACTGCGTAAAGGAATAGGATGGAATACTTCCTTCCTTCCTTCCTGGCTGCCAGGAAGGAAAGCCTAGACTATAAACCATTACACCATGGAAGTCCTCATGCAAGACACTGTCCTCTTCTTCCAGTCAACTGAGGTTACAACCTCTAGATTCCAAGCAGTGGGTGAAGGAGAGCAAGGATTTATCTGACACAACCTTGACAGTATTTCTGCCAGTACTTTTAAAATTTTCAGAACGGCAAGAAGAGATCTAGACATCGAGGAGGATAAATGTTGATCATACAGGACAGCTATTGCCCTTTAAGAAAGGTGCTATAATCTGCTGATAAATTTTTAATTCAGTTAATACAGAACTTCATGAAAAAGAAATATTAAGCAGTAGCATTTCTCAACCTTAGAACAGCCTGAGGAAATTTTTTGGCATCCACATGGCTTTTTGTCATTTTTCTTTTGGCATCATTCCACAAACAGCTGGTTAGTATAAGAGTTGAATGAATTTTAGATTCATTTATAGAAATCACTGCAAGGAACTGACTGAATATAGTGGTTTTCTTCTTATGCCACATTACTCTCTGTTTCCTAATTTTCCTAGAAAACAAACAGTTCACTTATGCATGAAGCATCATAATTTTTTGACTACATATATGAGATATAAATCCATAGTTATATGTTAATCATTACATGTTACTGAAAAAAACATTTATTACTCACTAATATGCAAAGAATGTGCAACCTGTGGGACAGAACCAACTTGTGAAAACTTGTTAGTGTATCTGTTCCCAGAACTTTCTAAATAAATGACAGTGTTTGGGTGTATAAAAACACCAATTCAGGTATCTTTGCATAAGAATGCATTGTATCAGGGTAAAAGACCTTTCCCAAATCTTCGTTCGCAAAGACTGGCCATACATTGTATCATTTACCTACACTCAAAACACTTGCAGAGTCATGTACTGTTCCAGCAAAGACAACCTGAAGAAAGAACAATTTAGTATCTTTTAGCCATCAATCTTCTACTCTCTCAAAACTCCCCAGAGACACTGTACTGACACTGTATTTTTATTTTAAACTCAAAGTTGGGATTGTGTTGGTTAAAATTGATCTGTCTTTTCTAAGGGGCAGTCTTATATACTGTCTCTGGCAGTTCAATTGCCCTTAAACATGAACACTGTTTTAAATTTTACAATGTCACCAAACTGGTTAACATTACAATAGAACATGAAAACATCTGTGTTATCAAGAGACATAGATACTGTTTTATCCTGAAGGGAGAAAAATTCAATCCTTATACAATAACTGCGTTGGCTTTTATTTCTCTCTGATGATGACAATAATGAATGTCCACCCTCTTCACTTTCAGGTGTGAACTTTTCTGGTTTGTGTTCTTTAAACAGCACCTTTTTAACTTTATAATCTATTTTTTTTCATTTCTCACCAGACATCAAGTCATTCTTTTTTTTTTTTCCACAGTCCTCCAGACCATTCCTTCCTTATTAGATCACTTCCCCATTGCAGTTTCCCCAAATTCTAGCTTCTCCCTCATCTTTTCTCACTGAAGCTTTTCTGAGCTTTGGTGCAAATGAAATATTCACTTCAACCCGTTGAGTTCAAGGTTATGAAAAATATGTCATCAGAGTAACAGTGACATAATTAATACTAGTAGAATACTTCTTTAAAAGATCACAGTCTTCTCATAATGTATTACCTTAATACTTCATCAGAAAGTTGTTTTCCAAGACATAAAAGACAGTACCAAACTAAAAACCCACTTTATGAGAAAGAAAATAAACTTACACATTTGTCACTGATGGCTTTTCCAAAGAAACTTTATGCTTGTTTTTTGCTTGTTCAAATGGTTTATCATTTCTATTTAGGTACAATGCAAGTCTTTATCTTAACCTGCTTGTCATAACAAGCTGTAACTACAGAACATTTTCAAATTAATTAAAGTTATATTCCCTCAAGGTTTAAAAAGCCAGTGCAGCTTTTGATCTGTTTATGAGAGTTGTTACAAGAGGGAGGAAGCAGGTTATGTTACTATAGGGTACTTAGCTATTAGTTGCTCTTAGGATTATGCAGTAGTAAAAATGAAAAGTAAAAATAAGAAGGTTATTGTGAAATTAGACCTCTGTCCATCCCCACAGTGTTTCATATAAATAGTAACTATGTCTTTTAGAGGAAGAGATGATGAATCACGCAGCCATGTCCTGGTAGCAATGAGCTAGCTGTGTTATCAAAATGAAATTTTATATGCAGTAACCTGAATCAGGCACTCCAGCCTAACAAATTCAATTTTAATGAGAAAGAGAATCAGACTTTATATATGAAAGATGTTGACTCTACTCAAGATGATGCTTATTGCTATGAGTATCACCTACCATTGAAAAAGAAAATGTTCACTGTCACATACAATTTTGAAAAGGGAAGTCAGAAAAGCATTCGATTAATCTTTCAGCATCAAACATATGCTACAGGATAAAGCTGTCAGTGACTTTAAAATGATTACAGGATACACAGTAGGAAGAATTAATTCACTGACTTCAATGAGACCACTATCCAATATTCTCAAAACTCACTATTAGAATTTTGGCCCTGATAACCAAACTAACCTGATCTAACCAAGAGCAGTGTCATGTATCTAATAAGTGCCCTAACATTTGTACTTTACTGAGTACAGCATTACTGAACCAATACTTTCAAATGAAAACACTGGGAACTTGTCTATTCACTTGATTTCTGCTTCAAATTGTTTGTACAAGATCAATTCAACTCAAGCAGAAGCTGCCCTGCCTGAGCTCATCTTACCACTCTTACCACTTTATCTTAAATTTCACACTGAACTTTTCCTCCTACCCACACCATCTCAGTCTATCTTGACTTGTTGAACTGTCACAAACCTCTGTCTACTGATGAAATAATGTAATTTCTTCCCTTTTCCACTGACGCTCCTTAGCATTTTTGTTCTTCCTTCCAGTTTATGGTGAGTGCAAGTTGCTGAAGGATTAGGCCTATCTAGCTCAGTCTGATCACATTATGATAGAAAGATTGCTTAATATGGAGCATATAAGTACTTCAGTCAGCTTTGCTGAATCAGGATGATTTCAGTTAGTTCTCTTAATCTTGTTGCCTTATATTGTTTTCATATCATTTTCTCAGAGCTAAAAGTTTAGGCTACTTTTGGTTATTTGGTAAATAAATGTAGTTAATTAGGGTTTTTGTTTGTTCTACAGTACAAATGTGAGGCTTTTGCACAAACTACCCATATATTCAGATTTCTGCTTCAAATTAGTGCTGTTCTTATATGATTACAGTTGCTATAGAACCATTAAAAAAACTTTTTATCTGAGAAAAAAAAAATCTCTTCATTAATTGTCTCTCCATTCTATGCATTTGGGTATGAAGGCTGAGGCACTGCCAGTCTAGCAGACTTCTCAATGGATAATTTCCTCTAAATGATGAACTAAAATTATTTTTACTTCAGTATTTTTAGATGCTCTTCCAGCTTCCTTTTCATTATTGGTATGAGGAAGTAATTTATTGCATTGTTATGGAATAGTCAGCTTATTCTCTTTCTATTTATGTCCCTCTCAGTATATATATACATATATATCTGTTTACTCATTAAAGTAATTAACCACACTCATCTTGATATCAGAACTAGGAAAATCCCAATACAGCATTCTTTGCTCAAGCAATTTGAAGTGAAATCTAGAGTGTTCTAACACTGAGCATTTAGTGTTGTCAGTCAAAATCAGAAGAGAATAACAGTAACGGTCTTTGGAATCTCCCCTAGTAATTCCAGGGTATCTTAGTTAACCCTTCCATCTACTAACTTTTTTCCCATATATGTCTGAAAGCTAGAGCAAAACACTAACAAAGCAAGCTACATCTCACCCTCAGTCACAAGTGAAATGTTATGCCCTAAAATTGTATAACAAGCTAATTTGTCTGTTTATCTTCCATACAAGCAACTCTGACTTTTCTTCCATATTCCCTCTCATGTTTGCAAGGATTTCCCTATAAACACTGTAAAGTATTAATACCCCACCACCACCACCACCTCCTCTAAATCCTTTATGAAAACCCAGTCTTTCTGGGAAGTCTACAAACCCCTTGATGCTGATGTGCCAGGAAGCAATCTATCTTCCTAACCAGCACTATTTATTTGGTTTCTTTACTCTTCTATTTGTCATACCTACACACCATCTGATGTCTTTGACTTAATTCCTAAGCACCTGGGGCAAGGATCATTTATTAACTCTGTTTGTACAACATCAAGAGCAACAGGGTTATGATTTATGCCAGACCTGACAAATTAAATAAATAGCCTGTCTTTTCCCTGAGAGCCACAAACACTGGTTTTTGGAACATTAGTAAAACAAGTACTGGAACTGAATAAAATGGCTTGGATGGTGAGCTCAAACAATAAATTCCATGGAGATTTCTCTCAAAGGTAGGAACGTATGCTTTTCAACTTTGCCGATTCTTCTAAAAATGTTTAGTTTCAAGAAATCTTTCAATATTTTCTTTTCCAAACATAAAAACCTGAATAAAGTGAACATGAGTTTAGGTGTGTGAAGAGAATACCAGAAATGAC
This sequence comes from Chiroxiphia lanceolata, assembly GCF_009829145.1. Taxonomy (NCBI): domain Eukaryota; kingdom Metazoa; phylum Chordata; class Aves; order Passeriformes; family Pipridae; genus Chiroxiphia; species Chiroxiphia lanceolata. The sequence goes on along the minus strand of NC_045645.1, from coordinate 19,814,467 downwards.
AGACCTACAGATAATTACAAGACACAAAAGTAATGTTTGTTCATTACACTCCCTTGCAAGCACTTGATCACACCTTAAAGATACCCATTAATCAGAAATGAAGTAATCACATTTGAAAGCCACATATATGCACACAAATTGGGTCTTTACATTCACAAATATTTCCTAAGGGGTTTATCTAGGGGTTCACGACATATCTGTTTTATAAGGATTATGTGGCTATGTGCATGCAAAGCAGGTATAATGTGCCATTCCAGATTTCTGAATGTATAATATTCCCTCTGACTCTTGAGAATAATATAAAAGAGATTTTTTAGAAATTGTTTTGATGAAAAACTGTTGCACTCTGTTTGCTGATAAGAGTCAAGCAGATTCAGTAATGAGCATTAGCCTTATATTCTGTCACTTGAAGGCTTTGAAATCAACCCACTTACCATTTAAGAGTTTCAGTTTGCTGGATTCCGTAAATATATGTGTGTGTGTGTGTGTGTTTAAGCTCTTGCCTCTGTTTTATGATGGGTGATAGAGAAAAGATGATGTCTTCTCAATCTTTTCCTCCAATGCAGCTTAGCTAGTGAAAAGTTCCTACTGAAGAATAAAAGTTATGGTTTTTAAAGAAAGGGAGAATAAAAGGGGGGGAAAGAGAAAACAAAAATTAATTGTAACAACAACTGAGAGATTAATGCAAACTGGCCCACCCTAATTATCACACTAGGACAATATCTAGATTTTGACTTAGTACAGAATATAGGTCAAATTGGACTTGACTATCATGTCAGCATTAATCTCTCATAGACCTTACAGTGACTTGCCATATGGTCCCATATATCCTGTAACTTAGTAACAGAATTCAAAGTTTTCATTTTTGTCATTATGAAAGACAGTTTTCAAAGTGAAAATTTTTACAACTCCATGACCAATTAAAGCTTTTTATTTATGCAAGTAGACCTAAGAAAAGGCTGGGGTCACAATTCCCATATATGCTAAAAGAAAGCTTATCAAAGATTCAAAGTTTCACAAAAGTTTTTGCTTCAATAAATATGGAAACAGACTGCATACTCTTAAAATTCAAGCCTGCATATTATATTGGCAAAAAAAACCCCCAAATGTGGTTGTAAAAGGATGCAAAAGAAAGGATTTTCACACCATATATGTGAAACGTTGTTATTATTTAAGTACAGATGCAGTTAGTCTGATCTGTAATCACATTCAAATTGTACGTGCAAATTCTGACCTCAGTCAAAGTACAGAAAAAAAATGAAGAAATAAGCAACCTGTTCCTATAAACTGTTGAATTTTCCGAAAATCTGACCCTAGGGAGATAGATTTCCAAAACTGAAACCATGTCCAGCCCTACTATTTTTCCTCATACCCTCAGATTTGTGCTATTGAAATTGAAGAGCATATGATTAACAAAGGACAAAGCAAATGCAGAATGGTGGAAGATGGAAAGGTAAAAGATGGGGAATGGCAGAAAGAACAATAAGTAAGAGTCTCCTAGAATAGGTTTCCTTTCCCAATTGCATAGAAATACAGTTGATAAAATTGGATACAAATAAAATAGAAATAGATTATTACAATCTACCTTCCAATATTCTACTTAAATTTGATTTAAGGCTATTCTCAGAAGGAGCAAGTTTTCTGCTCAGATAGACAAACCAAGGGATGAATACCAACATGCTTGAAAAACATGCTTTGAAACCATGTATCAGCAGAAAAGCATTGTTACATGGAAGAAGGGAAAGCACAAAGAAAGGATTTTTCATATGAAAGGCAGTGTTTGGCAAAAGAAGGGCCATTGGTTTCCTGAAAAAAAAGAATTATTCTTCTCAAAGCAGTCTGACATGAATGCCCTGGGAGAGAAAAAGAACCAAGTCAAAAGTACTGACATGACAACGGCTGATGGTCTTTAATCTTTGTTACCTGTGTTCCATACAACGACAGAGGCACAGCTTCTCACAAAACAAAAATTCTGGGGATTTAAGAATAAAACTGTCCTACTCTGGTCTTTTTTTTTAAATGGCAGGCTTTAGTCATCTTATGCTTATTTTTCTGCTTTTACTTCTGGAAGAGCAACGAATGATTTATCTTGACAGATACAAAAGATTGCTGAGGGGGAAGATCCTCCTGGCCTATAGCAAATGAAAATTATTACAGAGAGATCTAGACTTTGAGATGTCACAGGAGTTAGAATACACAGTGGCAGAGAGGAAGTCCACTGGTTGTGGTACACCAGATACAGCATGTAGTATTATATGGCTTGATCATGAGTACCATGATACAACCATATGTTGTACTTCTCCAGCAAGTAATCTATAATCATACCCCATACATACACATATCTATGTATATAATTTATTCTCATATCCTTCTCATTCAGCTGAACAGTGGTTCTCCTGTCTAGACATGTGAATCACTGTCATAGTCCACAGTCAAATCACCATCATCGGGCACGAGTTACTTTGCTCTGGGATCACAACCATTATTTGCTGAAGCAGCAAGGGCATTTTGCAATTGCTTCATGTTGATTTCTCACTTGCAGCTCATCTCTGTGCACTCAGGAGGACTTAAGTAATTTTGCAGTCATAGGCTATCCAACCACTTTAATATGTTATCAGAGTCACAAGAAATTCTGTGCAATATAGTCAATGGATATTGGTACAAAGCAGCTGGATAGCTAACAGACCAGGCTTTTTCTAAAGGTAAGGTCTTTGGAATTTTAAGTTGAACAGATTAATGCTAGAAACCACATATAGTATCAAAGTATGATGATTTATTAGACCAAACCAGGTTGATCAAGGCTTTATCCTATCTGGTCTTGAAAATCTCTGAGGATGAAGACTGTACAGCTTCTCTAGACAAACTTCTTTACTGCTTAACTGTCCTCATGGTGAACAAGACTTCCCTAAACCCAAATCAAATGCTCCCCACTGAAAAAGTAATGCATTAATAAACTCCAGAAAAAATTTTTAAGCACTGAAAGGTTCCATTAACAGTTTATATTTAACAGAGAGCTAAGCATGAGACCTAAATTATTGGAGTGACTCTCTAAAACTAAAGAGAAGTCCTTTATAACATCCACAAAATTTGCACTATAGCTTACTGAAATACACAGAAATTTTTATTTTTAATAATTCCCGTATCCCAGCAATGAAGGCTATGTATGAATATATGGTAAGATGTAGTAATACGAACAGGATCAGTTAACAAAAATCAATATGCAGTAACAGCAACAGAAGTGAAAATAGGTCAGCATATTCAGATCAAAAATTGATGTGTGTCATTATCATATGGCCTTCTTGGGCTTGTTTTCTACTGAGGTTAATACTGCATGGGACACAGCTATACTCCATTATACATTACAGACACTGTAGGGTATACTGCTAAGTTTGGTCCCTCCCAGAATTATTAAATCACTTATTTGCTTTTGTTCTTTAGATTTATGTCATGCAGACTGAACTGTGCAAAATGACAGCCTTCCAGTGAATCAGTAATAAGCACTGCTTTGTTTCATTGTTCAAACACAAGAAAGGACACTTGTCTGAAAACTGCATTTGCATTTAAATACTTCTTTATAAAAAGTACCTTCTAGAAGTATTAATTAGGCTACAATAATAAAATAATTCAAGAATGTGCTTAGTTTAATAATAGAATGTAGTAAAAACGTATTTAATGCAAAAACAGTACAGTGCAGAATTGCGATTGTTTTACATTACTGAACACCATTCATATATAAACAACAGATTTACATCTCTCTAAAATTCCTTTCACACAAGAACACCATATAAATCTTCTGTGGAGAATTAAGCAGCCATGCAATGCTTTCATAAATGGAATATGCTGCACAGGTTATCAGTTTGATATCAATTCACCTGACTGCCAGGAGTCGAATCAAGCAAGGCTGCTAAGGGAAAATTAATAGCAAAGAGCGCAATGGAAGAAATAAGATATTTAGGCTGCTTCAAAGTAGTAAAAATAACATTGGCTTGAGCCATTTACCAGGTGGGAGCTAGTGGTCTGGCACCAGCCAAGCTGCTGGCTAGGTTTATTCTCTTCTGGCTGATAGCCTACAGAGGAAGAAGGAAATCCCAAAACGTAAAACTTTGGCCAGGGAAAGTAAGAAAAGCTGAATAATTATCAGGACCTTACAGTTTAAAACCATGTGAAAGAAACAGATGGATAGTTAGAGTGGTACTAAATGTATAAGACAGAGGTGAAAAGAAGCCTGTTTTGCATACTAATTAGCTAGACTTGAAGTCATTATTTTCCAGAGTTAACCACTCAGGCACTCGAAAATGCAGACATTCTCTGTAAAATACAATCCTGGGCTTTCAATTATCTACTCATTTTATGTTCCTGATTTTCCTTTTAGCTCTGCTGCTACATGCTACCTTTTCTCTGCCAGAATTCTCAGCCTCCTTTAATGTTTGAAGGCAGACCCATCCTTTTCTATCTCTCTCAAAGCAAACAGAGCTTGTTCTTCTTTCAAGCACTGTATAGTTTGAAGAAACTGAGATGGGTTTTGAAGACAACTCTGTCATGTTCATGCTATTAACATCTCTACACAGTGCTATTTAGGAACCTTTGTTTTCTCTTCCAATTTTAAAGTACAGGTTCAGAATTTTAACAGTCATTTTAGTATCTTCTTACACTTCCATGCTTCATCCATTTTATTCTTTCTACTATCATCCAGTACCTGTTCTCTTTTCTTAGGGTAGAAACATCATATTCCAGTTTTCTATTTTATATGCAACTGCAGCAAAATTTCTAACACAGAAGAAGCATTTGTTATAAAATATGTAAATTCTATTAAGCTAAGAAGGACAGACAACACATCTTGTCAATACCTAAACAGTGGATAACGAAGAATTAAATTAATATGAAATTCAAAAGACAAAATTAGGCAAAAATAGAGTGCTACCACATTCTAGTTTCAGAGAAAATAACATTCAAAAGACACAGGTGTGAATGGCCTCAGAAGGGTGTGTCCTATGGGAATATGAGGAACAAGTAAGTGAAGTGAAGGAAATACTCAAAAATTCTACAGGAATACCTGTTATTCCGACGTCTTTTCAGCAGTCTAAAAATAGCTTCTTCATATGAAATCAGCATTATGAATTCCACATTTTGGAATGAAAACCACACCTGCTTCTCTTACATCTCACCATGCAGAGCACTGTACACTCAGTAAAAGAGGCATGGGACCATATATGACCTAGCAGTGACAGCAGAGCACCATTTTGTATTATTTCTAACACAAAAGACAGATATTGTTCAGGCTGTAAAGTTCCATCATGATGCTGAACACATGGAATATAAACAAGCATAAAGTTTTAAAGTTTTCCTCTTATAAAAGGAGAAAGAAAACAACTGTGCTTCCTCTCTCCATCACACTGTTTATCATATATTGAATGAAATATCTATTTCACATACAAGTACAAATACTTTACAGCATCTTCCATTCCATCATCTGAAGCCTATCATGAATGTCCTTTTAATGATTGATTAGACAGGGGGTGCAGTATAGCTGAGGGGGGGGAACGGGGTCAAATACAAGCTTTACCATCTCTTTCTTGATTAAACTTGAAGATTAGATACAACAGAGTACTTAAAGGACTAAAAGCACTAAAGTAGTAAGTTAGTTTAAGCACTAAAGTACTATAGCACTAGCTTATTGATACAGTAGAAATTAAAAATATGTTCACACTCCATTTCATTGCAATGAAATATTCTGCAACCTACAATAGCATGTGCTTACCAAGGAGACAATCTCAGTTTGGGGGAAAAAAAATTTTGAATTCATGAAAAATTACTAGATACTAAATTGTTAGTCTCTGGGCAGTCTCATACCTGTCTAGTATATTTATAATGGTAAAGTCTTCTGATACATTCCCGTTCCTTACAGATATGAAGCAGAGAAAGTGCAAAATGGAGTACAGCTGGTCTTCCCCACTGAGCTGAGTTAATAATCACATTGTCCTTGTGATACCAGTGAAGCTAACGGAGCAGAAAAGAGGCCAATCCTTTACTTCTGAAATTGGGTACATCCTCTGAACAATGAAGGTTAACTCCTCTGACATTCCCATTACCTTTTGAAATACCCAGTGACTAATGTGAAAAAGGTAGAGAATGAGTTTACATAAGACAAAAATTGAATGACTTACCTTGATTCACTAGGCAGTCCAGACAGTGGTTCACAACACGCTGAGCATCCGCCACCGACTCCTGCACAGGACTCAGTACATCATCTCCTTTGCTATTCCTCTGCCTTTCAGAAGTAGGAAAGAATTTGGGTAAATAATGAATAAAAATGATAAAATGCCTGTCCACCTAGTTCAGTCTGATGCCTGTCTGGCAGTAGTTCTGTAGTTGTGTCAGACTACACTGACTGAATGTTCACACTGTTCCATCCATGTCTTGCCCCTTTCCTGCTAAAGTATAAGACAGATCTTTTACTGAACTTTCACAATGGGAGGGTTCAGTGTACTTTCCTCATCTCTTTGATGAACCATGTCACAGTTCCCTCCTGTAAACTGCTACTTTTTCTCTAAAGTTCATCATGAATTTAAATAAAATATGAACAGTTCAGATAATGGCATGTATTCTGCTTGCTACATGAACACTATAATTATTTTTGTCTTACAAAATTTTCCATTGTTCTGTGATGTACTTGATAGGTTCACTGCATCCTAGAAAGTAAAAATCAAATTATCATTGTTTCTGGTGCCCATTAAATTATTCAGTACTGGTTTATTGAATTCCAGACTCTGGTGTTAAAATGAGAGATAAATTGATTAAAGATGGTTCATTGTTTTTCACATTCAACTATTTTCCTCCATCAAAATCCTGAGCATCACATCACTTTCTGACATTGCATTTGAAGGCCCATTTGCAGTAATTTTATCCATACTGTAACTGCTAGTACAAACACAGGAATTTACTGTAGCCCCAAGCAGCAATTCAAAGCACTTCTCCTAGGAACTGATGGGCTAAACTTTGTTTAGAAAATTTGGTCTGGCTACTGTCAGACATTCATGCAGGTAAAAGAAGAAAAAAAAACAAAAAACAAAAAAAGAAAAAACCAAACCAAACCAAACAAACAAACAAACAAAAGTAATTTGGAGTTAGCAACATCTGATTTATACCGGTATAATGCAGAGTAAAATTTCATGGGATAACTTATCGTTAATCCAGTTTTAGCATGAACAACTCTGAATAGCAAAAAGCTAAATGACAAAGGAAAATCCTTCATCTACTTCAGGCACCCTAAAAGCTCTTGCTGTACATGCTTTGGGGGAAGTAACGATACATTGAAAATAACAGGTGCAGAAACAGCCCTACAACAACAGCAGACACTAAGAGCCTCTACAATTATGCCTCAGTTCTCTCTCCCCACATTTTGTAATTGGCTGTTCTGAGCTTCTTTTCTCCTTTTCTCTGTCCCTATTCACTTCACTGCCACTCTACCCCTTCATCCCATTCTTCTCCTTTTACTTTGTCTTCAGTGCACTCCCTTCCTCCCAGCAGTCACTTTGCTCACAGGTACATTTCCTCACCCACACTGTGTCTGTCCCACCAGTTTGGGCTGTGAGCTGAGGCACACTTTGGTATTTGCCCACTGCCCTCTCTTTGTTGGTCACCCAGCAGTCCCATCCTCTACCCAGCTAATGGTAACGGCACCAGAGTGGGCCACCCCCCACAGCAGAGTGCCTTCTGTGCCCATGTTTTAATACAAGAACCCTGACAATTAACCTTTTCACTAGTGCTATGTAAAAGCTGAGTAAGTGGTGGTAGGCGGCTGCTGAGTGGTTAATTACACGCCTGGTGGATGCTGAGAGCTCTCAGGCTCTCATTTAGACTGTTAGTCTAAACAGTACTGGCGAACATTTACCATTTTGGCTAAGGTCTGTCAGCATTCATTTACAAGCAAACAAAAGTAATGCAGACTGCAGATACAAACAGAGCCATGGCCCACTTCCTTCCAAATAAAACTGTGAATTATTTCTATTGGAAAGGATTTAAAAAGAGAAGTTCAGCTGATGGTGTTTTGTGTCAAATTCCAGAAGTATACAGATCTATTTCTACTGAGCATCTGTGGGGGGTTTTCTCTTATGGGCTATGTTCCTCTAGAACATCAGGAAGAGAGCAGGATCTTTAAGCTCGTCTGAACATGTCTGTCCATTACATTTTTGTCAAAAGCTGACATACAACCACTTATCCACTGATAATGTCAGATGCTTTACATCAGTGTAGAGAAACTATCATGGTTTATACCTACAGAAAAAAACCAAGTATCAAGGCCTTAACTTTATTTATAGCTCCTGAAGAGTCCAGTTCTATGCACTACTTTCAACTACTGTCAATTCTGACATTTTTAAAGGTGTAAAGGACAGAATTAAACCTAACACAGGAATTTAGGAGATAAAATGTCTCCAGACTTTCCAAGAAGAGGGTAATAAGGACATCTTCAAGAAAGATACCGAGCCATAATCTTAAGTAATTTCAAGTGAAATTCAAGTCACAGATACACAAAGCACAAAATGTGAAAAATAACAGTAAATTGAACAATTCACTGTTTCAATTTGAACAGAATGCTGATCAGTTCCAAACACTCTGAAAACCATTAAGAGGATGCATTTATATTTATTTATATATTATTTATCAGTTTGACTCTCCCAGACAAATCTTAAGTTAGTAACCACAGAGATAAGCAAATATTTTCCATGGACTCGTATTAAATTGAATTATTTACTTTTATATGCACCCAAGAAAGGTTAACCATTCTGTTAGAATTACTTCTTAGAATAAGACTTTCTTTTTCTCTGTGGAAGATGTGATCCACTAAGATTTATGGTACCTTTGTAAAGATGCTGTCTCTGTATCGCCTCTCTCATAGTTCAGGAAGTCAGAAAGATCCTCAGATGTCAATTTATGCTAATTAATCTTATGAAGGTCTCAGAAAACAACTCTGGGGCATTTTACATACGTATCACTGTGAGAATGCTGCACACATGCTTTCAGTTTATAGTGGTAGCAGTGGTGTGCTTTTATTTATTCCTAGTGAAATACACGATTTAATACCTACCCTAAGTTGCTGCAGGATAAATAAAGTAGAATTCAAAATAACGTCAACAGCCAGAGAAGAGTAAATAATAATAGTTAAAAAAAATTAAAAATTGCACAGGCAAAAACACCCATGAAAGTTATAAGTTACTGTGTATACAATCCATAGGAAGTGCATCAAAAGATTCAAAAATCCCTTGTATTCTTGATTAAACCTAAACAATGCTAACAGCTTTAAAATGTGTTAAGGTATTGAATGAGGAGTCAGCTAATATCACTTTTTCCAGCAATGAAATAAAACAACTAGAGATGTAATGACTACCAGAAAATACAATTTTCTATAACTGTCCAGTATATTAGCACAGGAAAGCTGGAATTTGAAGAATTTTACAATGATTCAGGAATCCAAGTCACTTATTTCAAAGTGACTTTGCCACGGACAAACCCATCTTTACCTAAAAGGCAGAAGGAGTTTTTCTTTTTTTCAGGAAGAATTTACACTGCAGTCTCAAAAAAATCCACATGTGAATGCAGTGTTGTCACTACAGCCTTTCAGTCTACAGTCAATTGCTACTCACTCTTCAGTGCAGTTATACCGGGCTCTAACACACCTCAAGTATCATTGATCACTTCCCTTATGGTCATGACACAGCTGGGCCTGGCACATCATTTAGGTACAGGCATTTACTTGGCTACCTCTAGTCAAATCCTGAAAGAGTTCAAGCACCTGCAAGCACTATTTCAACTTCCTCAGCCTTGTTACCCTCATAATTGTTTCTTCCAATCTTACGGGGGGGGGGGGGCGGGGGGGGGGGGGGGTTGCATTACTGGATACATCTTACAGCAGGGGCTTCCCAGCAAAAATAAGACTTTATCATTTTTTATTAGATATAAAATAACTGTTTGACTAGGATGAATCCTGCTCTTAAAAAGTAGTTTTAAGGAACAGGATATTTTTCAGACTTTTAATTTAATAATAAGTGTCTCTTTTTCTACTTTGATAAAACTATAGAGAAACCCTGAAGTGAGAATTTTTCATACCAGAGTTGTTGAATCAAGTGAGAGGAAGTGCTAGAACTTTCATTAAGTTATAGCACTGACATCCCACAGGAGCTGAGAAGCAGGGGGTAAAAACACCTCAACACCAGTTCCACAAAGCAGACATTCAGAAAGCAGAGAAACAGTAACTTCTTAAATTCAGAATGAATCCTATGCCACCATCAAAACTAACTTTATTATACTCTACTGTTTAGACGAATATTTAATATACGCATGGAAAACAGTGGATACCTATCAGATACAAATTAGCATAATATGAATATATATTAATAAACTGTGTCTACGATTTTATTCAAAAGCACATTAAAATGAATTAAATGTATACCATTTGTTTTAAAGTTGCTATTTACATAGAAAAATATCAAATCGTAATAGCTCTTTCATTTATTTAAAAAGCAAACAAACTATATACCATGCGTTTATTCTGGGAATTCTAACTTACACTAGCAAAGGAAAATGAGTTACTGACTCTGTACACTGGAAGTATTTTACAGTTATCTTTTGAGATTAGGAACACCAAGAAATAATTTGTTGAAATTGGTTCTTGTGGTGCTAATGACATTTACTGTTTTGCTCATTTCAGGAAAGGGTGGAAGTTTTTAAACAGCAACCTTACAGTCAAAGGGATGTTCACTCAAAACAGTTGTTGGAATTAATCCTCTACAATGTCTGCATAAAAAAGTCAAGCACTCAATTTAAACTAGCTTTTTCTAGGATGTTTCTAAAACAAGCAGAGAGACTTCCAGTCAACTAAAATGAGACAAATCTCAACCTAACGGATAGACAAGGCATTGATCATCTGCCACACACAGGCACTGCCAGCCACTGACAGGCGACATGTGGGAACCCAACCCGTACAAACATGAGTAACAGTTTTATTATATGTTGCAATTATCTGGCATAAGGTTAGGACTAATTAAACCTTGTTTAACTTCAAATTACTCCCCCATAAGTCACCTGTTAATCACTGTGGCATTGCCAAGGCGCATGGACCCTTCTGGAAGGACAGCTGGAGAGAGTCAGCAGATGGCAACAGGTGATCATTAGGCACCATAGGAATTTCTGCCCACTGGAACACAGTCTGCCCTGTCCACTCCCACACCTGGGGTCACGCTGGGCAGCAGAGACTGCCAGCATGCCTAAGGGCTCAGGGCCTCAGCCCATGGCCCTGCACCTTCACTGAAGGATGACGACTTTCTGTCTGGACCTGCCACCTCCTCTCTTGCAAAACTGTTCTGCTGACCTGCCTGCCTTGTCCTTGGGCTGTGAGGTCTCTTCCACAGAGCCAGGCAGATCTGCCACTTTTTAGTGAATATTTGTGTGACTAGAAGTGTTCTGGTATTCAAGCTCAATTAGTCTGTCCTGACCATTTGGTCCCAAGCCACAATACACATTTTCCCTTTAGTGTTCTTACAATAAATTAAAAAATACCTCATATGTGAAAAATAGATGACCACTAGTTACCTCTCTTAACAAAAATTAGGTAATCTTTGTCTGTTTTAGAGGAGAGAAATGGAAGTTTTGAACTAACATCAGGACTTGCTAAGGAGATCCCAGTTAATATTCCAGTTAATATTTCTTCTATTTAGTGCCAACCTTGGGCTTTCACACAGCCTACTCATACCCTCCTCAGAGAAGACCATCTGTTTCAGACCTCCTTGAGAACAGATGGAGTGTCAGTGTCTGGATGACACTGACTGCAGCTGTTCAGACTGCTGGACCAAGAGCAGGGGAGATGTGCTTCAGAAGGCAGGCTAGAGACCAGCAGATGCATTTCCTGCCAAGGGAGTGATCTTTACTCACAAACCACATTCCACTACTATGAACCCAAAATTCCAGACACAAGTGGCTAACTCAGTAGTATTCTGGACGGTCTCCACAGGGGTATTTTGAAACATTTGTCTGATTACATTTCTGTGGTACTAATAAATTTTTAGAATTATGTGCATGAGTCACACGATAGGAACAAGTACTTGCTAATACTTAGAATGCAAAATGGGACATCACTTCAAAAAGACAATCCCAGGACTACTGATAATTTGAGTATTTGTCAAAGGGATAAATACCATATAACAGAAAGGAAAGAAGTTTCATATTCTGCAGGCAAATGAACCCAAACTTCCTTTACCTGAAAATTATCTTTGCATAAATTTGACTGTGCTCCAGCACCACCTTGGATCACATGTATGAATTTAAGCTGATAATTAGTCCTACTAAAATCAATGCTTTTTCAAAAGACTTGGTGTTATGGCAGAAAATGAAAAGACACATACTGAAGTTTTTAAAAGAATCCTTTGAAACAGAAGTTTTACTAAAAATCTAGAGATTATCTAGAAAGATTTTGCTAAAAACCTAGCAGTTATCTAGCTGAAGTCTAAGTACCACTTGAGTGAAAAATCCCAAGACAGATTGGCTGCTATTATTTACTGCTGAATACCAAAGCCCCATAATATACCTAGTGAGAACTAGATATCAGCCTGCCCTCACAGAAATTTACCTGAAAAATGCTTTCTTAAATTAAAATCTCTCATCTATGCTCCAATTTTTTGCCCCATTTCCTGTCTTAATAGTCCAAATCTGGTCACTTGGTTCAAGAGTTCTGCTTCCCCCTCCCAGCCAAGTGTGTTTGCATTTGATGTATCAAACGCTTTGCTTGGATTAATAATATTAAATATTTCATCAACATGTGACTTTTTACATATTTATATAAAAAATCTGTAAAAGTTAATACACATATGGTGTATTTATAACCTCCCCTAAACAAAGATTACAAGTGTAGTACAAAAAACTAAAATTACATTAGCAAAATACTACTTTGCATCTCTGAACAAAAGCAACAGTATTTATTCCTGGCTTTATTTCTTTATCATTCAATAACTGCTTGTCTACAGATGAATAACAGTTGCATGTTGGCTGTCATCAACACATTAAGAGGCACACCAGTCAACCACCTCAAAGCAACCTCGGTATAAACAGTGCACAGCTCTCCAGCCAAAGCAAAACTTGAGCTGGCACAACCTGACATTGCCACAGCCACCAGCTTGAGACTCCAAATCTGCTGGTGGGAAAGCAAGCTGAGCTATTACTTGGCATAACATGAAAACTGTATTTAAAAGAATGGGGAGATTAACACATATCTCACATACATACAACCACAGTTTACTGTTTATGCAATCATTCTGTTCTGTTAAAAATGATCTTTATTCTGCACAGTATTTTCAGATGTTCTGTTACAGTTCTGAAACTGGTATTTTTCATCCAGCTTGCTTTCTAAATATACTAGCATGAATCTGGTTTTCCCAGATGGATGTACTAAAGTAAATAAGAATGTAAATTTTTTATGGATCTACTATTTTTCTACTAACTTGCTCCATTTATCCCTTCTTAAACTTTGAGAGTGGAATACAAAATCTTGATAAGTGCCTTTACAAGCAGTAACCTGAGTTGATACCATTTTGGATATTGCAGCTACATCTCTGCTCTGCTACCAGTAGGTTTTTTTAATTATTATTATTCTGATTTGGCCAGCTAGAAAAGCATACCTTTATATCCACAGGCAATATGCCCAATAAAAAAGGAGATACATAGAATTCTCTCTTTTTAATTTTTTTTTTTTAAAGAAACAGAGATGCTAAAACCAGGGTTACTTTGACAACACCGTTGTCATCCTTATCAGCCAAGTGACTAAGAAACCAAATTGCTTAGAAATCAGCTCACATCACTTGGAATGGCTTCAAACTGAAAGAGGGCGGGTTTAGATTAGATATTAGGAAGACATTCTTCACTGTGAGGGTTGTGAGGCACTGGAACAGGTTGCCCAAAGAAGTTGTGGATACCCCATCCTTGGAAGTGGGACCTACACTTCCTAAATGCATGAAAATAAGATTAATACTTTCTTATGAATAAGGCATTTAGCCATTATAAACCGCAGTGACCCTTCCAGGCGTGACTGTCGGTCTGACCCAGTAATTCCCTACATTAGCATTACTACCAGGCTTCATGGCTGGGCTTCGCGAACGAAGATTTGGGAAGGCACCATCCACATTTGCTGCAGGCACGCTGGTGGCTTATGAGGCCAATACGTGACAGACATATCCGATTGCAAAAGGCGCAGCAGAAAGACTCCGCGCTACCTTAGAGGATAAAACTCCTTTCAGAACAAACTGTCAGCTCACTTTTAGGACACTGCAATGAATTATAGGCTCTGACACTGATTTGTAGATCTTTAAGCTGGTCAGTGATTTGCTGCATTCGATGGCTCTGGGTGCAGAGTGCAAAAACAGAACATCTCACAACATTGAGTATCTGACTCAATATTGTCCCATAACTGCAATTCTTTTTATGGTGAGGATATGGACTATGATTCATATCATCTTCCACAATCCTTTCTTCATAATACATTGTTTGAACAAGCACAAATTATTTGTAGGTTGTCACTGCCGTATCAACTTCAGTGACAGTGTTGCAATATTCTAAAATAAACAAAAAACAACACACCCATCTATAAACATGGATAGCTATAACACAACATAATACAGTGGGAAATACACTGGCCAGAAATATCATATCATAAGCTGACATATTTGCCCTTGTAACGTTCTTGGTTAGCACCCTAAATTACTTGCTATTTCAGGGCATTTAACAACTCATATTCCTTACTGACACCATCATTTCTCTAAAAGGCATAAAGCTGTGATTGGAAAAGGTGCTTAAGTGAGCCGACTGCTCCAGTAACGTGAGTGAGCCCTCAGGAGTAAGAAAAATAAAGTATATATTTTTCATGCACTGACATATTTTACTTCTCGCTAAACTTCTCTTACACCACACAAATTTGGAGAAATGTATAGTCAGATTAAAATATGGAAATTCACAACCAGAACACAATGACAATGCCTGCTTGTGTTTGCAACAAAATCGGTTAGTTCCATACCTTGAGATATTAGCTCAGGGAAAGAAAGAATATTATTCAGCCAGATTTACCTGCAATAAAGTTCACTGCCACGTAAGCAATGAGCTCACGGGGATGTGTTCCCTTCCCGTCTTCCAGCAGGATTATCTGAGGTCATGTTAATTGAACAAGCAGAAAGTTCTAAACATCTACAGGGACACGTAGTGATAGGACAAGGGGGAATGGCTTTAAACTGAGAGCAGGCGGGTTTAGGTCAGGTATGAGGAAGAAATTCTTCACTGCAAGGGTGGAGAGGCCCTAGCACAGGTTGCCCAGAGAATTGGATATCCCAGCCTTGAAAGTGTTGAAGGTGAGGCTGGATGGGGCTTTAAGCAACCTGATCTAGTGGAAGGTGTCCCTGCCATGGTAGGGGAGTTGGAACAAGATGATCTTTAAGGTCCCTCCCAAACCAAACTACCCTATGGCTACGATTCTATGATCTACACACACCCACTCCATATGACTGTAACCAAGGGTGACTGAAAACAAACTGATTTTAACTGGGAAGTGGCTACCAAGTGGTTTGGTGGGGGGGGGTTCCCGAAAAAAAAAAGAAACTGAGAACACATGAAAAAATTTTCCTTTGTGATTCCATGGTATCTGTAGGACTGAAGAATTTTTAGGCTACATAAAGCAACAGGGATTTTGTTGCATCTTTATAATTTTGTCTAGATTTGCCTTTTTAAGCTTTTGGCGGTTTTAGCTTTTTTTTTTTTAGGCTAAAATAAGCATAATTTTAAAAACCAAGAACACAATGACAGTAAAAATGAACCAAGACATTTGAGAAATTTGCTATTCAAAGGACAGTGTTAAAAATCACAATATGAGAGAGTCCAGCTGAGAAACAGAAAAATGGCCAATAATTATGGGGGCAGGTAAGAAAACTAAAAAATGGGAGGAAAAGATAATGCTACAAGGATTAGTCATAGGAAGTACTGAGGTGAAGAGCTAAAAATGTGCTTAGACATAAAATTTGTGTCTGAAGGCGATATCAAAGCTGTGCTTGCTCCAGATGTCATTTAGCAATTGTCAAGCAAAGAATATAAAATGATGTCATTTTAAATTGTGATAGAGTTCAGGATACTCCATGGTTTAAAGAAGCTTTCAATTGGATATAGATGAAAAAGTCTAAGCTGGAAAAAAAATTCCTACTTCTTTGCCTTCTCCATAATTTACCATACATTTCCATGTAAATATTTTTACAACGTGCTTTAGGAGACGTGTTAACTGAAAAAAACAAGTAGAGTTAAAACAGTTACAATCTTGGCAACATACAACCCAATTAAGTAAAATAAGTAATGAGTATAAGGCTAGCAGTTTTTATTTATTAAATAAGAGCACTGCTTGGGAGATACAATGAAAGACGCAATAAGGAAACAACAGCATATTTTTTCAGGGTATTAAATTATTCCACTCGAGCTGATCTTTTGAGACATCTGTATTAGAAATATACAGAGGTAAAATAAGCACCTGGTTCTGAATTTTATCTCTGTATCCATAAATAAGTACTTGTTTCATGGGGAGCTCTTTTTGTATGGATCCAGGCAGAGCTTTTGCTTGCTATGGAACATATACTACAGCAGCTTCTATTATTATTCATTAGGGTATAAAGCAGCTCTTTGTTCTGTTAGTAAATAGGATTCAGATGCCAAGAGACCAGCTCATGGTGAAGTCATAGCGTCTTTGATGCTCAGAAAGCCACATACCAGCAAATTAAAGCCTTCATATAGTCCAAAACTTCAGTAGTGTAAGGCACTAAGTAGTACAAGCTCATAGAGTCTAAAAATTAAATACTTCACAGTTTAACAAGATCACAATAGCTAAAAAATATGGAGAAAGAAGACAAAAAGGCCATTATTTTCTTGTGACCTACTGAACAAGGAGGTTCAGAATCGAAACTACACTGAGAAGTTAGCAGCATCCACTGACTCTCATGGCCTGAGTTTTCTCTTTTGCCCTGCCCAGTCAGCTCATCTGAACAGCCTCTTCTTACAGGTGCTAGAAAGGAGGGGAAATATCTTCTTCTGTCAGGACTGAAGCTCTTTCTCTGCTTGAACCCAGGGAATCCACACAGACCTACCATTAAGTGTTCCTCTCACTATTGCAGAGGATTCTTTGGAAATCTATGCTCTTCCCAGACACTGACAAAAACTGAATAAGTACCATTTTTTCCAGAACAAGTATCTAAAAATTTTACATTAAAAAAGCTAAGACTGCAAGGACATGAAAATTTTCTCACAGACTACATTTACTATGAAAATAAATGAAGAAAAATGCTGCAATGCTGTAGCAAGAACAGATGCTTATTGCACTCATAAAGCAGAAATACATTAGGGAGGTAATAATTATTATTTGCTTTTCTTGACTGCAGGCATAGGTATTCTAAATAACACAACCATACACTGTCATCATGTATAAGCATTTTGTAACACAGCTAAGTCTAACACACAATAACAAAATGGGCAAGGAATACAGAAATACCAACAGTGTGAGAGGAAAAATAGGGAAGAATGGTTTTACCCACAGTGGTTCCATCTTCCCTCAGCAAAGAGTTCTATGGCCTGACCATCTCAACCGCAGTGACTAAGACTGAGGACCAAATCCATCAGCACTATCTACAGCTCTGTGGCACTACCATTAATTTAGGATAAGCTTAATAAGTAAATAAGACTTGACTGCTCTGAAGTGGTGATAATTATTAATAAAATTTACAAACTAAGCACTGGCAAACTGTATTGTTGCTAAATGTCACTCTAGTATAGTTCTGTTTGAAGCTTCAAAGTGGCCTGATTTATGAGACTGTAAATACTCTCATTGCTGCAATCTTTCACGCTCTTATTCTCTAACTTGCAGATACTTATATTCACTTGCAGCTGAGCAGATAAAAAAACATTGCTGCAAAATAAATTGTGAAAATACTGAAGTTTCAGGCTTAGAAACAAATTTTCATCTCATCAAAGTTTACAAGTTTGCATTTCTAGAATTCAGAAGGAAAATACTCACTTTTTTACCAGCAGTTCTGTCAAATCTCAAAATGTCAGTAAGAGACCTTTTTAGTAAGTTTTGATCTTCTACCTGCAATATAAGTATCAACTGAATCCAAAACAGAATTCAGCAGCGTCTCTTGTGCTTTGGGACTCCACATAACAGCAAAAGCCACCAAGCATTCTGCCAGGGTCCATACTCAGAGGAGCTTTGTTGTAAAGCACACCTATTTCCCATTAAACAATCATACCTCCCTCCTCAGGCATTTCTCTATCCCACTCCAGGGCACCTCTATCTCCCTTCACACCTCCCTCCAAAATGCAGAGGCTAAAGCAGTGGATTCACAGTATTCAAGCATCTGTGCTGTTATTCCCCACAGCTATTGCCTTATGGCTTAGCATAAAGTGGAAATTTTACATAACAGTTTACATAATTGTTTTAGAAAAGCATCAATAACATTGTGGGAACAGGGTTTTTTTACCAGGCAGGTCTAAGGAATTTAAAGAGAGAAAAAATATTACAGATTAAAGCATGTTAATTTAATCTCTAAAGGTCAGGTTAAACCTGCAGGATACAGGATATCTGCTGTCTTACACCAGCTTGCTTTGTTTCTGAACTGACAGAGCTTTTAACACGAAGGGAAAGGAGAATGTAAGTGCAACTGTGACAACACAGAGCAGTTTCTTTGGAGAATGAAGTCAGCCCCCAGATTTGTCCTGTGGTACACCACCAGTACAGTCTTGCTGCAAATCTCTGGAAAAAATTAGCAAGTCCTGCCTCTTCGCACTCTCACCCTCACACCTCTGGTCACTTCATGAGCACGTTCTTCCACAGGCACGTTCCTTTCTACAGCACTCACTCCATTTGCTACAGTGGTAGAAAAGAGAACGAGCAGGCTGACTTATCACTCCTATCTGGGGCTACACGGTGTGGCTGTTTGTGTCTCAGACAGTGCGCTGCCAAGAGTGCCCTCAGCGTACCTCCAGGACAGCGAGGGAAGAACACAGCAAGTAGTAAAGAGTTGAAGGACACACAGTTTCAGAAAGTTTGCTCTATTGTTTATGCTATTTCCTGTGCAGCCTGTAGTTGATCATGACCCTGTTTACCCTTCTGTGCAAATGATATTTTAATGACAAGTTATGAATAGTAAGTGATTAGAAATAGAGAGAATAAATGAATAAAATAAAATAAATTAATGAAAAAATAAAGGGAAGAGAGAATTTCAGGGGAGAAAATGCAGAGCTTTGCTTACTGATGCTTTTCTCTTGCTACATCACTTGATTCATTTTTAAATGGCTCCCAAAACACTAAAGAAAAACATGCAAAAAAGCTTTACACTGCAAGTGTGGTGGGGTAGTTGAGCAGATATTTATTTCTTGCACCTGCTCTTCTCCAAAAGGTCTCTTGCACGTAATACACTCCATCAATGTTGTTTACAGAATGCTGTTGCTTTATTTCGAAAAATCTGCAAATGAATTCTGTTTAATTCTAATGCCAATACAAAGGTCAGCAGTTTCTCCATTCCGTATTCCTTTAGAATTAGGTTTCCTATTTGAAGCAGAGAAAAAACTGTTAAAGAGAATGCATGTTTCCTGCTTTTAGAGTCCTCCCCACGCACGGCAGCAGAAATAAAAAAACAAAACCCAAACTCAAACAGGCATAAGGAACTGTTTCCAATTAAATTTGTATCAGAGTGGCATTGAGAAACAATGCGATAGCAGCGAGAGCCCAAGGATACAGGAGGTCAACTTATACATAATTAATTTGTTAATCTTCCATGGCATTTCACTGAATTGTGTTATTTTCTCAAATATATCCAGAAGTATGACAAGCTGTCTTTCCAAGTGGCTTTATGTGCCTGTGCTCTGCATTCTGTATTTCAATAACAACTAGAAAAGGATGATGACAATTTAACCACTTTTAAACATCTCTCCTAGCATTCTGGGATTGTTTACTTTGCCATATGCTATTTAATAGCACATTTCTGTTCAATCAGAATGTTCAATCACAAGAATCTAAAAATACCAAATGGCCTGGGTTTTTTCTTCACAAAGAAATCACAGGATACTGACTCTTTAGAAGTAATTAATGGCAATCTCTATGTTTGATGTTACAGGTATTTTCAGTGTTTGGGGTTTAGTTAAAAGTTCAGAGGAAAGAACGCAAGCCTTTCAATTCTTTTAACAGGTCTGCATTGTTTGTTTTAATAATTATAAACTAAAATTTGTTCAAGGTGTGCTTTAAAATGTAGAATTAGATAATTACTTATTACAGTGTTAAAACTGTTTTGTGTGCTGAATACTGTAAGGGAATCATCATTTACAATGTGACAGATTTTATGAGGAACACACCAATAAATCCATGCACTCTTGGCCTGCTTTGTGATTTTGTGTGACATTTTGCTGCCTTGTGTTTCCCAAACACTCTATGAGAAAATAACAATTATCAAATGATTTTAAAAAACTTATATGAAAGAGCAGTTGTATTATAAAGTGGTTTTATTTAGGTTGTAAATGGTTAAACACGTATTTAACTGAAACAATACTCCAGCTCAGAAGGCTCTTGGTCTGCAGGTAGTATCAAAAGAAAAATCTCGCTACAAATACGATGAGCAAAACCTGTGCTTCACTGAATAATATGAACAATACAACAGGAAGAAACTGATGCTGACCTTGAACATACAAAAATATCTAGTGCTCTGTGTCAGTGCTGACTATTGGGATGATGTTGACCTACATTAACATTTGATTACCTTTTGGCACTGTTTTTAAGCTGAGCCAAGATAACATTCATGTTTAAAATAGAACCATCTCGGTGAAAATCAGACAAAGGAAGAAGAAATGAAATAAACAACAAAATGTACTTAAATCTAGATGGAGGACATATGCTACATATTCATCACAGAGTATTTATTTATGATAATAGCAGTTTTCTATTATCAGCTGCTGCGATCTTTTTTTATGCAAAATGTGAAGTTAAATAAGGGGTTTTTTATTATAATTCTTATCTGACAGCTATTTTCAATACTCCCTATAGCTAATACTAGATGGTAGAGGTAGTATAATCAGCATGTAAGTGCAGCAAGTGAAGTGTATTTGAGAGAAAAGAAGCATGGACACACAAATTTATCACATGGCTTCTTCTCTGAAAAGGGCCAGTCCAAAAGTGCGCTTTCCCACAGTTTACTATTTCTTTATTTTATAAATGGTAACAGGAGAGTACGTGGAAAGATCTGCATTCAGAGTCAGTTCCAGTCCAATTAACAATAAAACAATATTGTAAAGCAATGTATAGTCCTGACATATGCAAAACCCTACCCTATGTGCTCAAAAAGGGAAGGAATAAAATTGCTTCATCAAGCAGATAGATTCAAAAGCTTAAGAACTAGCTATTGGCAATCATTCCTGGATTTTCAAATGAAAGGTCAAATCCATATTTAGCCTTTCATCTTCTTCATAATATCTACTTTCTATGAATTCCAACCCTCCTTTAGTAAAAAACACAAAACTTGAAAGGTCTGGATTAATGTTAGTACCACAACACTCCAATTTTCCAGAAAAAGTATAAATTATAACAAGCAGCCATAGAATATTGGTACTAGTTCTCTAGGGAGGCAAAAACAGGGTGCCCTGTTCCTGCTTTCATTAATATCCTTCAGAAGCTTCATTTGCATGGTATTTGCCAACTTCAGAGTCAAAGGTATTTGGGGTTCATCTCTGTATTAGATTAGAAATTTTCCTCATCATCCTACACATCCTACGGTGAAGTATGAGTACATTTAGCAGCTTTTTAATTAATCTATTGCATTTTGGAGATACCTACAAGGCTAATTTAGTATCCACGTCGTCTTCATGTAGCACATTACAGTTACAACCTTTGATTTTTACTACAGTACTGGAGTTTTCATAAGCAGCTGAAGAAGATGGAGGCTTTAGTCAGGAATTACTTGGATTGTATCTCAGATGCATTTTCATAAGAATTAAACAGAAGTTCATTAATGAAAAGTAAAACTGTACTTAACATTACTAGAAAACCTATACATTAATTCATATGAGATCTCAGCATTTAATGGTGTATTCCATCAGTGGATGCTCAGGGAGGTATCCAGGGGACAGTTACGTTGCCTAATTTTACATACTTAAATTAGGTACACCGTTTAGCAGGCCAGCTATCCAATACAAAAAGGCTCCCACAGAGGACCATACCAAAAAAATACAAAAAAATCAGACTGGCACAGATTGTTATTCCTTATGCTGATTTCCACAAGTTTGCCTTTAGTACACCTCAACTTCTGGTTACTTACTACAGAGGCTCTAAATATCCATGCAGGTGTCTGTATTCCTTAAAGTGATGTACCACCATACTGCTCACTGAAGTCCTGGGCAGGTTCCTCTTCCTATCAGTGGAGTTTCTTTCTGATCTATCAGCTGCTGTACAGCTGGTCTGCCTGAAGTCTGAGTAGCAACTGATAACTGCCTTGAGCATGGGTCATGAACAGAAAGCAGTGCTAGGAGGCCTACTGTGCGAGCTACTACTAGGGAAACAGTTACCAGAACTAATAATGATTGGCCCTCGGGGCATATATACCTAAAAATAAACTGTAATGGCAGCTCAGGTATCTTTTATAGCTAGATTGTCTAAGCTGCTGCAAGATACTGGATGTCTAAATTTCAACCAAGGGAACACACTTTGAATATACATGTCAGATGATGTGAATACTTTTTTGTAACCCTTGGCAAAAATAAGAATGTTGTTATTGTGGGAGGATTCTTACAAGAACTCATAAAATAAAAATTTTTCACTACAGAGGGACAAGATCTCTTCTCTGTGGCTTCCTTCTTCTGTCATGAACATCAAGCATTTCAGAGTCATTGTAAGAATCAGGAACACTCTGTAGAAAAGGCAGCTACAGTGTTACTTACACCATTTCCCTCACTCAGTCCCTCTTCATCCTTTCAGAGACACCTCTTAATTCCTTTTTGTTTAATGGGAGAGGCATTGTTGTGACTGTTGGTGGAATAATTGTTTCAGGAAGAACACTTGAATTTAGAAAGCCATTTTTTCTTTTAAAAAGAAGGCAGCTGATACACTGTAACTACACAACTAAGAATGCATGAACGTTAATTTCAATGATTCCATAATTTTTGGTAACATAAAACATACTGCTTTAAAGCAGACTGTCACTGTAATCTTTTCCTTATCTCAATTTAAAAATATACTACCTGAATCACTTCTGTTTATTCTTTACTTTTGCATTTTCATTGTGTGTATACTTATGAATGCTTGAGATAGAACATTTCCTTGCAGACAAGCAGAAGAACTGCATGGTTTTTTTCATAAAAGTATACTGAAAGCACTTTCAAGCCTCTTAAAATTTTTCCTGAGAGCTGTCTTATGCCTGGACCTCCAATTACAACTGGTCTTGCATTTTGGGGAATAATTTTAATGATAATAACCTTCTTTAATTTTTCCACCATGTTCCTTCTTTGCTTGGGAACTATTTTTTTCTGCACAAGAAGAGATACGGGGATGAAGGAAGCAACACGACTATATTTAGATAATTGTTTGTGTAAGATACTGTTAATGTTTACAGAATTATGACAAGGGGACTTTTTGAATAATGAAGTTACTCAATTAAAAATAATTGAATGTGCTGGATTAGGAGGGTGTTGGGAAAAGACTGAAACAGTTACCTGGCAATTGATCAAGGAGCCTTGTCTCACAGAACAATACTAGCATAAAAATAGCTCATAAATCTGAAAAGCTGATTACTAAAACTGTTGTGGGAGCTTTATTTTTTAGAAGAATATTGAATTAATGAGAAATAATACAAAGGGGGAGTTTAATTATTCTGAATAGAATAATTTTCTACCCTAGCCTCTTAGGATGGGTATGATTATGTAGGTCACATATCTAAAATTACTTTTATGCATATTTCATTAAAAGCCACATCTTTTCATGGAGCATAGGAAGCAATAAGCCCTCTTCAGACAGTACTCTCTCTATAGTGCCTTAAAAGAAAGCTATTTCCTTCATGGTTATGGAGCTGTTAAAGATGAGCCATCAATGAATACAAAACCAGGCATATCTCTTTTCAGGTTATTATTTTCTTACAACAATAAGTTGTTTTCTTTCCCACTCTCTCCAAACTCTCACATTTTTAATGTATAGGAATTAGAGAGTGGCCTGGATTCCTAGGCTGCTTGTACTTCTGGAAGGTTACTATCAAACTGACGAGAATATTAGATAAGGATTTTATTAGCTTCAAGACTGAGATTTAGTGTATTCCACAAACTCAGAAGAAATGGTGGAAGTCCACTAAGCATCAGAAAGACTAATTACAATTTAAATGATCATTTTTTGCCTAACCTTATAAAGCTAATGTGCATAGCGCAGGATCAGAAGCTTGATAAGGTACTGCCATACACAATAGTAAAACCTGGGTCTCTCAGCTCAGTGACTGAATGTGTAAAAAGTTCTAGTTTATCCAATACATTCTACTGCTGAACTGAGCTGTACTTCAGTGCACATCTTCTGAACTGAAGGTCTGTGTATTGACTTACACTCTACCACGTCCACTTAGAGCCCTAAGTAATTGCTTGTAATATTGCAGTTTAGGGGAAATAAATTCCCAGGTACTCCTGCACTCCTGCTTTCATAGACATTCACGTCTGGATATAAAGAACAATAAAGATAAAACTGTGTTCTTGTTAAATTATGAAGCCACAGCTTCTATCACATTTTGGTATATATCTTGGCTATGGTACTTCCATGTCTGAAATGTTCAATGGAGCTTTAGAAGTAGTCTTCCAAACTTCAAATAATATCAAAATTAATTCCATGTTTTTTTTCACAGCTGACTTATTTCAGTCTTCAATGAGCACTACTTTAAACAAAGGGTAGTTGGAGTTAAATTGTTAATCAGACATGAGGAAAGACAGCATGCAAGAGAGATCATTTAGCTAAGCCAAAACATTATTAATTCAGCACTGCCTCATATAGCACCAATCATGGCCTGGTCTCGATTGTTTCCCTTGGTGAGAGAATTGTCATCAGTCCCTTTACCTGCTGCTGACACTGCACAGCCTTCCCTTGAAACTTTGTACCCAAGTCTTATACTTAGCATCTTTTTAACACCAGTGTGCTCTGGTGGCTTATTAAGGTTCCAGTTCCCTTCTGACCAAACTGTGTCAGCCATCTGCTTGTTACCTGATGAACTGTGGCATTCTAAACTACCTTTTCAACAGACAGCACAGTGCTTTGGTTGGTGTGAAGCTGCCAACCTGCACTAAGGGGAGATAAGGGGAAAGGCTTCCCATTCCCCAGTGAGACTAAAACACTTGAAGCTGTCAAAAAACCCAGACACATACTACAGCAAGAGGAAGGTGGAAGCTATACACTTACTGTGGGATAGAGCTCAAGCTAGGGTGTATACACAGGTTTTGTACACACTCCATCTTGTGTGCAGAAACTTAACTGTATATATCATCAACGTTATTCTGATTCTCCACACTACAAAATCCTGTCAGCTCAGAGAAAACAGTTTGAGAAAATGTTCCTTACCTACTCCTTACATCAATGTCCTTTATAGTCTTCTTCCTACACCTACATGCTAAAATCTTCAACTATTTGAAACTGTAAGAGCTTCTCCGTTCCTCCTAAGGTTCCCAAGGAAGAGGTGATATCTTCCAAAGGAACCCTTCCTTCCTCCCAGAAGAATACACAGGGCAAGGGTAGACACAGTCTACACTTGGGTCTAATACAACCAAATAACACTGGATTCCCCACTTCTCCTGACCCATTTTTTCCCACAGGAATTCATATGACTTAGCAGATTCTATACTAGCATATTCCTGCAGTGATTCCTATACAACACAGTTGGAACAGGTAAGAAATATGAACTGCTTCAGAGCTGCAAGCGATTCATGAGCTAAAGCTTGGCTGCCACAGGGCCATTCAATTGCTATAAGAGTGAAAAATTAGTTGGATTTTCACGTCTGCAAACACAAAGACTCTAATGCTATATGCTTATACTTATGGATAGCTTTTGTGCTTAACTTTCCATTTTGCTTGTGATGCTGCTTTTTGCTTAGTTTTCATACGCTGCTGGTATTTAGGGTATTTAATCTGGCACAGAAATTACTCCTAGTCTGTACAAGACCATATGCCACACTTGGATAGTAGAGCAGATACAAATAAGGAGCTTTCATTTAATCTCTTATTTAATTTGCAGTGATCTAGACCACTGTTATCTGAAGGAGTACCATACCAACACCAATATATAAAATTAGAAAAAGGGTGCTGAGAGCACACCTGCTACATCAACTAGATTGTGCCTGACCTCACCCACATATAAATTGTGATGGAGCACAATGCAGATAGCTTATCACAGGGCTTATAGGAAATCGGGATTTTTCCAACAATTATTCCTCTGAAATTAATTGAAAAAACCCCAAAATGATATCCAGGTGCACTCCACTGTTTTTAACTAGCAGTATCAGGCAGACTTAGCCTAAATGTTCCCAATATATTAGCTTGATAGCTACTAGTCCAAGCCTAGGAGAGAAACCAAAAGACAAAACTGCACTAGTTTTTATAAACACAATTAAAAATGGAAATAAAAAGTCATTCAGCTTGGCACCACAGGTAAAAAGTAAGAACAAAGAAAACTTTGCATCGGCCAAGTACACATGGGTAAATTCCAGCCAGCTGTACTAATTCTTTGATATGCCCAACTGAGGTTTAGCTCATACATATTTTCTGATGTTACTCTATGCTAGCAATACAGCAGGTTTGAGTTCTTCAAGACATCTTTTCAAATAGCTTTTGTACCCTAAGAGACTGTCTTCGTTCAATTCTGACTATGACTCAGATGTTAAGATATAAGAAGGACAACAAAAACACCAGCAAAAATATTTTCAAGTATAAGGGATACATCATCATCATCAGAGCAATTAAAAAAAAAAAAAGCCACAACCATATCCTAAGGGGTTGTTTTCTTCTGCTAAAAGTTAATGACATTAAATATTTTGAAGGCTGTACACAACAGATAGAGCTCTCTTAGCCATTTATGCGTGTTATATATGTCATTTACACTGAATGACAGTGACTTAAATGTCAGCATACAAGCAAACCAAGACTCTTGGGAACAGCATACTGCAAACTAATGATGACTGTCAAAAGGTTCCTAAATTTCAACTCAGTTCACCATCTGTAATTATTAAATGCCTTAGCTTTAAAAAGAACTGTGTCTATGCAAGAGGGTTGTATCACATGTCCTTGCTGATTAAGAGTTGATTAGAAACATTACAAATACCGTGTTATGGGAGTTGGGTTTTTCTGCATTATCAGTTTTAGTTAGTTGAAACTCAAAAAGTATAACATAATTCAAAACAATACAAATTCAGTAAAGTATGTGCTTTTAGGATGTGCTTAAGGTTGGGGCTTTTTAGCGTGAGCAGGTAGTAAGAAGTTATGAAAATTTAAGTAATTGTTTTGGATTTGTTCCAGTTTCTGTATTGCTTTGTCACTCTAAATTTTTTGTTTTAGTCATTTTCCCTCCTTTTATACCTCTGTTCACAGTCTTCCCCTTCTTTTACCTTCATTCCCCTTCTACTGCTATGCGTATAATTAATAAATATCTGCAGTATAAACGCTGCCTACGATAGGACTCCAAACTTTTTAAAAAAATCTGTAAATGGTCAGGTCAGAAAATATCAAGACTAACAGAAATTATTCCTTCTAATTCATGTCCTCTTAATTACCAAACAACACTCTTTTTCCTCACAAATACTGAAAACTGTTTACTAGAAACAGGAAAACTGTTTTAGTTAGTTGTCTCTGTGTGTACATAAGTTATAATAACTTTTTTTTAATACATGTAGAAACAGTTTCATATGCAACTTTTCAACCAACCTAACTATATATTATTCCGAAGACTACATTTTGAAGCTCTGAAAGACAAATAGGAAAATTTTATGTAGGTACTTCTAATATCTTCCTTAAGTAGCCTGGAGAGCTGTGGCATCTTTACAAATCTTTGTTGTCTTAGGTAAAGCTTCTTAGAAATCATCTACTGTTTCCATCTGATTTTTGTGGCATATGAATGCCTTTGATCCTGCTTTGATCTTCTTGTTTCAGTCAGTCTCGCAGAATGGGAGACTCAAGTCAAGTTAAAACCCTTAGCATGTTTTTAAAAGCTGTCATTTAATAATTTGGAAAAAGCAAGACCACTAAAAATCTTTTAGCAAGATTTCTATAGAGCTTTGATCAAAAGAAGCAGTTTTTAATTTTTAGAGTAATGTCAATATATTTCAAAGAATTAATTTTCTCAATCTAGTTAGGCAACACATTTTCTCTGTTTAAAAGGATGAACAATAAAATCAAGATCCTCTAGTTCAGTGGTTCTGAACAATCAAA
This sequence comes from Chiroxiphia lanceolata, assembly GCF_009829145.1. Classification (NCBI taxonomy): domain Eukaryota; kingdom Metazoa; phylum Chordata; class Aves; order Passeriformes; family Pipridae; genus Chiroxiphia; species Chiroxiphia lanceolata. Next base: position 19,785,993 of record NC_045645.1, on the reverse strand, counting down.
ATATGCAGAAGGCCTGGTAATTTCATTTACACAAAGAACTAATTGGGAAATTACATTTTAGAACATAGCTAATCACATTCCTATAGAATCTAATAAGTAAGGAAATGTCAGTAGCAATGTCCATATGCTAGCCCAGTGAGTCTGCCCTTTCAGAGGTAATGTTACTCCTCTATCTGACACATAACTCAAAAATGTTTGAGCTCAAGTGTTAATTACAGGTCTATAAAATAATACAATTTAGTACTATATCCTAATATATTTTGTTACAGACCCATATAGTATACATACAGGTATTGATCAATTTGAAAACTGGTACATCCCAGATATTCCTTTTCGAAGCATTTGTACACAGAAAGAGGATTATTTAACAACGAACTATCAAACCAATGTCATCGACTCCAGTTGAAGATTTTCCTATCTGAAGATGGTATAATAAAAGATAGGAATGCTTCTCATTCCAAGTATGCTCACCCTGTTCAAGGACTTCTCAATACCAAATGCATGAGAGATTTCTTTGGCACCTGACTGGTTCAGAAGCAAAGATACGCTGCTCACCCAGCTAGCAAATCACACAGAACAGTCAAATCTAAGATCTGTTCTCTGCAGGCAATGCTCATGCAGGGCTGTCCTCTGTACCACCACTACTAACACTTTTTTCACCAAATTCTACTATTAATTTCTTTGACACATCTCCTCTCCTTTGACGCATCCTCTCTTATATTTGGATAAAATTAGCCAATATTAAATTTCAAGAAAACAAGAGGAAGATGAAGGAGGGAGCAAACACACTGTTTGCTTTTTTCGCCTGGTAGGAGACAGATCAAAAAACCCAAGCTACTCAACCTAAACACTTTTCAACATAGTTCATCCCTTGTTGGTCTGTTACTGTGGAAACAGTTCTTCAAAAAGTATCACTTCCTTTTTCCTCTTCTGGATAATTATTTTCAATTATTTAATATTCTCTTAAACTTAAGACTCGTACCTTAGCAACAGAAATCCCATGCATGTTCCTTGGCAGATGGAAACAGCACCTTCTCAACTAAATGATTCAGGTGTTCATCTCAACCCCTGTCAGAAGTTTGTCTGGAGCCACTGTGTGCCTTCTCTGTGATTTCTAGCATGCAGTTATTAAATTAAACCAACAGATGCCCAAAGAAAATATTTTATTAACACAGTAAGGACTTCACTAACTTTCCAAATAACTAATTCACATAGAAAATTTGTAAGCCATTAAAAATTTATAGGCTGTTATGCTCTTCCTGGTTCACCTTGCAGTTCTGCCCACTCAGAAAGTGTGCCTAACTGCATTAAAGTATGGAATGTCTATGCACAAAAACTGACTACAGTAATTTGGACAGTTTTGAGCATTTCTATAAGATAAACTGAATTTCCACAGTTATGGATTTACATGCAAAATATTCAGTAGTATTGCCCTGGACAGTACCAATAATCCCTAATTTAATCGTAAGCATCTCAGCACAGCTGAGTGACAGCTATAATGGAATCAAACTGAAAGCTTACAGTGGCCCAAACTGTTGGATTTCTTGGCTGAATGAATTAACCAAAACTAACGCTTAAAGTCTTTCTGTGAAAAGACTTTAAAGACTTCCTAGTCAACAGGTAATTATTTTTCTTTCTTCATCTCATTCTTGCAATGTTACATTAATATTCTGAGCTGTGGTTTTACACTGCATTTTGTAACAAGCTCAAACATAAAAAAGCAAATGTTTGCCTTTAAACACAAACAGAAGAAAAATAGATGTTATTATGTGAATAAAGCTTTCCTGTCTCCCCAGTCTCGCTCAATCAGTTAAGAAACTAATATACTTGTTCAAAAAAAGGAATACTGATTCATGCATTGTATTCCCTAAATCCTGTCAAACATATTATAATAGTTTGTTCTTGACTTTTACAGAAGATCCACCTGACTAACACTCCATATTAACTGCAGAAATTAAATACTCGAGAAAAAGAAACACTATATCCTATATTACAGGAGTTAAATTCTCAAAGGATAGGTGCAGAAGGGAAGTCTCCACAATATGAGACACAGAATGTTAACACAATGTGATTTCTTTATGACTCTGCTGGCTTTACTGGAAACCTAGCCGAAGTTTATGCACATCCCTGTATCCCCATATAAAATTTCCAGTCTTCTCTCCATTACAGAAGCGTAAGGTCTAAAACAGTCCCATGTTATACCGATTTTACCAAACTGGCAAACATTTTAATAAGACATCAAATGAAGCTTCAGAATAAAAAAGAAATAATAAAATAAAGCCTTACAATATTTGTATTGGCTGACAGCAATGTTCACAAAAATATGGCTGAAGAAATTCTCCTGCTAGAGCCAACCTAAGCATTAGATTGTCTGCTAGAGAAGGAGAGATGTGAATCAATGGGCAAATTACCTGAGCCACTGCACTGCCAAACTGGAACCAAGAGAGACCAAGTGGGAAAGTACATTATAGTTACAAATATCTTCTGCATCCATTTTTAACACAAAAAATCTGCAACCAAAAATGGTTAGTTTAGAACTTTGTTCTGAGAGTTGGGAAAAGGAAAAAAAAAAAATTAAGATCCTACTTTTCCAAAGATCTACAAACACAATTCATCTGAAATACAATAAATGCCACCACTTCACGCTAATGGAAATACAGACAGGCAACATTCCTATTAACTTCACTGGCTGATATTCCTACAACCTTTATCCATGTTTATAACTATGCATATAAATCTCTCCAGGATCAGGAACTTAAGCTGCTTCAGAAAGTGCCTAAATTGCAAGGAATAATTTTTTCATTAAATCAGTGATCAAAAATAGCATGTTCTATTATTGCCAATTATCTGTAACTAGATAAAAATATCTACTCGTTGGGAAATTTTCACGCAGTTTTCTGAACAAATTTTAGAAGATTTCTTGTGAGGTACACAGTACTTGGTATTACCCAGTAATATGCACTCATAACTTAATAGTAGTCTGTGTGATTGATTTTTTTTTTTAGGTCACATGACAATGATTCTTTTTTGTGAAATGAATCTAATGTTCAATTGACCTTTTTAAATAAATGTAAGACAGTGAGATACCAATTTATCTTCATATCTATACAAATACCATCAACAGGCCTTAAAATTCAGTTTCTACAAACTCACAAAAACAGAGGAAATGCTGCTTGAACAGTTAAAAAAGAATATTTCCAATATTTATCAATAATCAAAAATCTATACCATTTTTCACCATAAGAGTTCACTTTAAGAGTCCTGGACAAAATTCAGCATAGCTGAAAAATTCAGATAGCATTCTAGATTTGTGTATTCCATAGCCCTTTCTTCCTGCTTCTGCAAGTCTGATAAGAACACTACAATGAAAACCACCCTTGCAATATTCTGTGTAGACTGAAAAAAACAAATTTTTTTTTCTACCTGACATGGGAATTTGTATGCCTTCATTGCTCATATTCAGGAGTTTGATAATATGTCATCTACACCACATTTGATCTGCTATTAGAAACAAAACTGGCCACGTTCAAATGACATCAGTATTGCTATTGAATAATCACATGCAAACATTTGCTTGGTCATGTCCTTTTTCCCTTTTTTTTTTACTTTCTGCATAACCTTTCATGGCCTAATCCCAGGCCATGATCCTGGTACCACTCAGACATGCATGTGTGGAAATGTTAAATTGGTATTTTAATGTTTTAAACACTGGGGTCCTGAATTGTACTCTACTGGTTTTATATGCTTTCCTTCTTTGAACACAGTTGTATTCTAGGGAGAAAATTATATAATTTCACAATTAATTCCTACCTGCTGTGACAGTGTGCCCTCAGGGTAAATATGGTTTTTCATATTAACACACTGAAAGCTTTCACTGTGATTGACCTTAAAGACACTGACAAATTAATTACTCTGCTCGTCAATATGGTATGGCAGCTAAAAGATTTGAGCAGATACCCAGCCAGTCAACATGCATGCTGCCATCTGCTGAGTATGACAGCAAGGGATTTGTACCACTCTCTCTGAAAGAAAAGCTGTGCTGCCTTCCAAAAAATATGTTACCAAACCCCTCATTCACAAGTCAAATAAAGACTGTTCGCATTCTGTAAGAGAATGGGTAGTATCTCATGGGGGTTTTTATCCTCAGGTTTAAAACTAAAAAGGAGACTATCTCAGAGAACTCATTAAAGCTTTGGTTTTGAGTCCACTGCCTAGCAGCTGAAGCTAGGTTCTATCCAAAAAGATCATTAGATTTACATGAACACTCATGCAGTTCAAATGTGAGCAAGGAAGTTCACAGCTTATTTATTTCACTGTCAACCCTCAGTATTACTCTGATTTAAAGAGGTCTCCTCTGGCTTGAGACAAAAAAAAGTGGTAATAATGTATAAGCTGAAGTTCCTGCAAAACAATGGTCAGGGCGCAGCACAGAGAAGTGACTTTTTTAAAAAATTAATTATGAAAAAGTTTGATATCATTCACGCAAACACTACAGCTAGCTTCTGGAAAAAAGCAGAGGTCTACCAAAACCACATAATTTTTTTCTTTCTGATTTTCAATAAAACTCCATCAGATTGGAAAATAGAATAATTTCTATCAAATTTATATCAAACTAGTCTACATAGCAATATATACACATAAACCCATATGATATACATCATATTGGTCAAAAAATACACACTGATGGGAAATACAGAACCTCCATTTTCTCAGATATTTGAGGGATAAGGTGGGTTGCTCCAAGTCCTGCCCACAGCTAAAGAGACAAGCCAGTTGTGCACATCACCACTATTCATACTGTTACAGGATAATAGGACAATTCAGGCTGGAAGAGACCTCAGGATGTCTCCAGTCCAAACTGCTGCTCAAAGCATGTTCAGCCGTGAAGTCAGACTTGGTTACTCAGAGTTTTATTCAATCTGGTCCAGAAAACCTCCAAGGATGCAGATGGTGCTGCCTTGTCTGAGCAACCTGTTACACTATATGACTGTCCTAATAGTGAAAAAGGGTTTCCTTAGGTCTTAAAATGTGTGGTATTTATAGTTTTCATGCTTCCTGAATGTCAGATATTGTAGGTATGATTCACTTTTTAGACACTCTAGTTATAAATGAGGGATAGCCCTCCAAAAGATCAACAAAATTACTGAATGTAAAGCAGAGCTATGAGAGAAAACAAGACATATTGCTCCAGAGCACAGCTTTATTACAATTATGGATGATTTAATCCAGTTATTCCCTCTACAATTTACAAAGGGGCTGATATCCTACAGAAAATTGAAGAAAACCTTTATAAACTCTCTTCTCTAAAGAAGAGACCCTGTATTTATTTTGACCAAGTATCACAGCCAAAGCTATGAATGAGTGGAATTATTTCATCTGTCCCTTTGTTGCTGTTGTGCAACAGGATAGGAGTAAAATCAAAACAATACTAGAGCCCACTCTCAAGCAGTTGGGGTAATACTGGGTAAATGGAATAGGATAAAAAATGGATAATATGTTGGACAGGCAAGTTAGAGACTCCTAAATTTGATACTGTAATGAGAAAATAGAAAACAAATGACACTGTACAAGGTGGAATGCAGAAGTAGCTGAGCTGTTAAGTGCAGCCAGTGTAACTCTTAGTCAGCACACTTGTACTGCTTTGAGACCTGGGTGCAGCTATTTTGGAGGTCTTGTCACTCATGATAATCAGTGTATAACCTGAATAATCTTCTCAGAGATTAAGAAGAGCAGATACCACACCCGATAATTGCCAAGAGACCTATCAATTTACTTTTTAGAAACACTTTAGAACATAATAAATACTGTATGCAGTAAACCAAAACACCTTCTTAAAACATTTCTCTTCCTAACATTTACCTTTTAAAAAGCTTCCTCCCTGCTTGACCTGATCTCAGAGAGCATTCTGACAAACTCCTTTCACAGCTGTAAACCTACATCAGTATTTAAAATGTAATCTTAAAGAAGCACCTGGAGAATTCCAATAAGCATCATCCTAAACAATTACTTTTCCAGATAAGTTATATTCTAACATCCAGCTGGAATTAAAATATCAAATATGTGTCAATTTATAAAAAAACATCCTAACAGTGCCTGCATTTATGTCACAAGCTGTAACAAGTCCTTGGCTATATGAGACAGAACCATGAATATTGCAATAGTACCGCAAATAGCACCACACTGCCAGGTTCTTTTAAAAACTGAAACTTATTAAAAATCAAAGCAATTAACTACAGAAAACACCCACCTCTTAAACTCATTTTTCTTTGTGACAAGTCCTTATGCAAACTTTTCTTTCTTCATTCCAGCAGAAATTTCTGCACGGAAGACAGAGATACAGTGATTCTTCATTTGGGGAAAAATATCAGGTGTGATGGTAACGTTCAAAACCTTAAAATGGAACAGAACATAAAATCCATAAGAATGTTAGAACCATCATTTACAATCATGACCTAATCTTTCTTCTAATACCTGTGACCTTAAGTGATCATGACAAAGACTGGTATTGCAATTGAGCTTTTAGTAATGATGCCTCATTATTTTATTATTTTGAGACCCAGTCCTGCAAGATGCTGAGCCCTGAGAACTCACCAATGATCAGTAGCTGAGGACACTCCGGTCCTTTCAATTCCCATAAGCATCATATTGTTACACTGGAATATTGCAAGCAGCCTCTTTACTATGACATTTTGGTCAATAAATATTCATATATATGCTATGAGACACAAACTAGTTTTGCCTGCATATAAATGTTTAGAGAATTACTATCAAAGTAAATTCGTACATTTGTCATCATACAGCATACTGCTCTTTGTTGCTTCTGCAGTATGTATTTGCAAAGTACATTAAAAATACATAAATTAGAAGAAATATTTAATATTAAACATTCTACGGATTCCTAAGATTTACCTGAGGACTTAATCAGCTACTTAGTCCAACTTCAATTGTGACTTGACAGGCTGCAAATTATGTATTTTAAGAGGTAATAGTCAATTTTAAATATCGCCAACTAAGTATTTTACTGTTTAAAAATCATATTATTCATATCAAGAAAACATACCTTCTTGATTCTAAAAATCTGTCAGACAACCCCAATTTCTATCAAACAATTGACTAGATTTTATTATCTGCACTAGAATTCTGAAATAAAGCATAGTTCAACCTTAATTCTCCAAGTTTCATTTATTCTATATGATCATGCAATTTTAAGAACACCAGAAAGTTTATCAAGAATAAACTTACTTTCTTTTCAATCTTGCAGAAGATAATCTTAATCCTTAAATTTTATGATATTTAAAATTATAAAAGTCTCACATAACCAAAAATACACTTAAAGGCTACTCTGCTGGGTTTGTGTTGTAACGTACTGTCCATATTGGCAGCGGAAAATACAGAAAGCTTGTGAGCAGAGTTCCATAGTCTTCTATGAAAAGCATCCTTGGTAGATAAGCATTATTTATAGATGCCGTCACTTTTACAAAGTGACATTCCTACATTTCACACTGATGTAATCTTTAATTACATTTTCCCATTTCTATTTAGACAGTGATTTAAATATAAATATAACTGAACTGTAAATCTGGAAATACTACAGCTATATTATGCGCTAAAAATTACGTTAGCACCTAAAAGGCCAAAAGTAGCCCTGAACTTTGTCCCACGTGAGCAATATTCCTGCATTACATTAAACATCTACACACCCGTCAAATGGCTACATTAAATTAATTAGTATTTTACTGATTTTTCTATTCATCTGGTTTAACAACGCTAGAAGCGTTTTGTTTCTCTTATGTTCTTTACATGTAATCAAATACAACACATATCATAAAAGTTAGCTTCTGTATCACTGGTAGTTTAATTTTGGTTGTATCTTTTCCTCTCTCTTTAGTCTCACTGAGACATCAAAATCTTTTCTGTAATGAAAGACACATTTATCTCCTTCAAGGACATTTCAGCTCTGTAAATGTCAGCAAGGATTTTTCTCTCTTTCCAATTCCCTAAACTTTTCATTCTGATAATCAGCAGAATGCCTAAAATTCCAAATCCACTCTCCTAACTTAGCAGAAAATTCAGCACCCATGAAATATTAAGTGTAAGTATAAGACTGATTTCATGAAAAGTTTTCTTGTCTAGAAAAAATACTTGATAGCACCACAATTAAAAAGTTTTCAGATGTCACCTGCTATAAATAAAGATTATCTTTCTACAGATCCATGTATCCATGTATGTTGTCCTTTCTCATAACTCCCATCAGTATTTTTGAGCTGTCAAACTCAGATTGCAAAACTTTGAACTTATTTATATATAATTTGGTACCTACATCCAATTTATCAACTTCCGTGTACCCAAGTGAACAAGTATCTGTCTTATTCCAAGTGCCAGCAATACATCTTGCAATACGGTGTGAAAAAATATAGTTGTAACTTCAGCCACACACTGAGAATATCCTTCGCTATCTAGACAAGCTGTATTCAGTGTGTGCCACCATTTTGCTAATAGTCTGTCACTGATGCCTGCAGGAAAGATTTTGATATCCCTTCTCTTTTCTATCACAACTAAGTATTCGCCCTGACTGCAGCCATCTCCACATAAAGAATTCAAGAAGAAATGCAACTCACACAGAATTTCATAGGTTTTAAGGACGATTAAAAGCTTTGTTAGAGAGAGGTCTTCACAATCAGGTATTTCCTTGCAAATTCAGGGCATACAGTAGAAATAAAAACTTCTCATGAGGACTTGAATTTTTTTTTATTTTTTCAGATACACTTTAACAAACACAATTATTTCAGATACTAATTGCTAGTGATTCTCAGCAGTCTTCAGATAGTCTTTTCTGGCAAAGAAAATATTACTTGTCAGGTTGCTAGAGGGGGAAGGAATAAATCTATAACATATTTGTTTTCTTCTTGATAGATTGTTAAAATAAAGTAGAAAATAATTAGGTCATCTTATGCTATCCTTTTGAAATATATTTTGGTACCTTTTCATATATCAAACAAATTATTAATTTGTAACACATAAAAGTATCTGATGAGTTCAGGAGATCTGAAGGCTCATGTTTTTAGGGGCCTGGGGAATCACTGGTTTTATTTTTAACTGTACTCTTCGTATTTCACTGATTTCAAAGACAGATATTCCAAGCAGCATCAGGAAGTGGAAAAACATATTGCATCACTGAAGCTCCTCAAAGTTTGCATTCTATGATTAATTTAATGTTTCATACACACGTATCTATGATAGACAGGAAAAAAGAAGGGAAAAAAAGTGTGAAGAAAATAAAGGTAGGGAAAGTTGGAGAACTAGTCACTGAGGGGCTCTAGAAAAGATCTAAATACCATCAAACCTGCCTTTGTGGCGTTAGAATCTACGTTCTTTTTTCACAGGAAATTGTTTCTTGTGAAAACACCATTCACTTTGGAGAACTTGAAGCTTTCAGTGCTTTGGTATCCTTACTTAATATTGAATCCATATGAATACATGCAGCTTTTTTTTTTTAGTGTTATTTCATAGAAAATTGAACTTTTACATGTTTTCTACAGAAAAAAATATTAACTAATCTCCTTTCTCTATCTTTTATATTTTCTTCATAGAAGCCAATTCAATAGAGTCTGTATCAGAGGGGATTCTCTTTCAATTGTTGATCCTGAAATGTCAATGGAAGCTTATTGATAAATTCTATAATTTCCTTTCCGTGTCATAAAGAAACACACTTTGTAGATCTACCTTCCACGGAAATGAAAGACTGTATCTTTGTAAAAGATACTGATGACCAAAAGGGGATGTCTAAGGTATCTTAGCATAAAATATAAATTTTAATCCACTCACAAAAGCAAATCTAGTTATTTTAATCTAAGAAGAAATTCAAATATATAATAAAACACTGTAAGAAAAATCAGCAATTTTGATCTGGGAACACTACGCCAAGGACATGCAATGTTTTCAGATAGCCTAAAAGCAGAACAGTTTCTGCTCCATTTGTCTTTCAGCAGTGGTCTTAGCTCTTTAAGTCAAAAGAAACCAATCTTATAGACCCAGAGACAGTGAGAAAAACATGCCCTGTCCACATTTATCCTAGTAAGACACTCAACAAAAACACCCTCTCAAGATTGGGGTTTGGTTTTGTTTGAGGGTTGTTTCCTCACACTCATGTTTTGCTTTTTAAGGCTATTTTTAGCTCATTTTTATCTTTGTTAATATTATATGGCACCTAGAAAAAAAGCACAAGTGTGTTGGCCTTTCTGTGCTAGCTGCTGAAAAAGCATATAACGTAGACCCCAGAGAATCTAGTTAAGACCAAAAAAATCACTAACTGAAAAGCTGAAAATCACTTTTGTATTAATCTTGGCTATGTCATAAGCAAGATTACCCTGCCCATAGATCTTGAGCTTGAATCTTCTAAGGGAAAAATAATTGAAACATTAACATAGTTTGCCTGTGTTAACACAATAGTTCCGTTATTTTCACTTGGGCCATAATCAGCTGTGCTGAATGTGCGTCCCTGAGGCAGCCGAGTCACACTCCTGCCTGTACTGGGGAACTGATCTGTACAGGCAGAGAGGAGCTCACCCCGAGCCTCGGCTGGCAAAGCAGCGTTGTCTGACTGCAAAGGTACTGGCTGATCTAGAGAAAAGGAAACTTGATTGCATGTTACATGTCCTTGGGAAGACTTTCAAGGGACTCCTCAACCAGTGACCTCCACCAGCCTGCATCTACACAGGCTTTCCCACCTCAGCCAAACCAAGGTCCACCTCGGGAGCAGAGAGCTGGCTCTCCCCTCACCAGGGCTCAGTCAAGTCCTGACTTAACTTTCTAAGTGGGGGAAGCGAGCCGGTGGGATCCCCCTGAGGAAACCCCTCTCCCGGCGGCTCTCCCCCTCAGCCCACCCTCGCCCCTTCCCGCTGCCACGGTGCCAGGTGCTCCTTTCCCGAGAGCCGCCCCTGCCCGCCCGCAGCCAGCGCAGAGCGGTGTGGGCCGCACGCTGTGCCCTCCACAGAGGGACGAGCCCCGCCGGCCACTGCAGGGGGGACAACCCCGCAGTTCGGGTGAGGGGGTCCGGCGAGCCGCCCCCTCGCATGGGGCACCCCGCGCTCCTGCAGCCCGACCGCGCTTCTGCCCAGCCCGCGGCTGCCGCTACCCTGAGCCCCCGGCCCGGCCCAGCCCGGCCCGGCCCCGCCACCGCCGCATCCCCAGCGCCCCCCGCCCGGTCCCTCCCGGCGGCGCTGATGTCACATCCGCCGCCCGTGCCGGTCCAGCGGCGCTGGCTCCACCGTCTCCCGGGCCCAAAGTTTGGCGGTGGGCTGGCCGGGGGCGGAGGGGAGGGGCGGGGGTGGGACGGGGCCGCGGAGCCGCTTTGGCAGCTCGGGCAGCGCCGGCCTCGCCCGCCCTCCCCGCGCCGAGGCTGCCCGCGGAATGAGCGTTCCCCGGGCGGCTGCTGCTGCCGCTGCCGCCTCCAGTCGGGCTCGGGCGGGCGGGCAGGGAGCGCGGCTGCCGGCGCGGTCGCTGCAGCGGGAGCGGAGTGAATGACCGAGAGGAGCGGCGCGGAGAGGCAGCCCCGGGATCAGGATGCGGGCGGCCGCCAGCATCCTCAACCTCCTGCTGCTGTCCTTGCTGGCCGGCCTCGATCCCTCCAAGGTAGGAGCCGGCCGGGCGGCAAGTTCTCCCGCAGCGGCGGAGCCGACCCGCACACGGCGTATGCGGTAGCGGGCGATGCGCTGGGCGGCCCCGGGGAGAGGCGGGTGCGTGTCCTTGGCCGTCCGAGGGGCCAGGCGGGAGAGCTCGTGGCGGGAATGGCTGTCCCCGGCCCCGGGATTCCCGGCCCGAGGCGGGGCGGCCGCCCGCGGTCAGGGGGCTGCGGGTGCGATGCGGCGGCGCCCACGGCCCCGGTCCCGGAGCGCAGAGCGGGCACCCCCCGCACCTGCCCGCGACCCCCGCACCGCCACACGCAGGAGCTGCACCCGCCGCAGAGCGGGCTGGGCAGGCGGGGCGGGCTCCCCCTGCCCGAGGCCGGCAGCTGTCCAAGGCCGGCAGCTGCACAGCCGGAACGAGCGGCGATCCGTCCCACCCAAGGCACGGAGGCGTTTATAGCGCTGGGTGACTGCACCAGTGCCGGGGAGGCAGCGAGGCGCTGGGAGCAGAGATCGACAGCCTCCGAAAGGAAATAAATTTGTTTAGAGTGGAACCGGAGGCATCACGTGAAGACACCGAATTTAGTGCTATAGCCACGCTCGGGGCTGCTGCAGAGTTCCGTTATTTTCAGCTGTGTTCAGGTCACCGAAAGATCACATCTGATACTGAAGTACTGATAAAAGCAAACAATATGTTTTAGCCATGCAACCTGGTTTGTGACGGAGATTTTAGATTAAGTCATTTAAAAAATCGGAATTGCACTATACCACTTAAGAGCAATAATGACTGAAAGTCCCTAGGTCTGCAGCTGTCTGTAGAGCTGTATTTTATAGATGTAGAACTTGTCTCATTTTCCTTTTTGTGGCGTGCAGTCTTGTAACTCTGAACATTGAGAAAACATTCTTATAGTATTGCAGTCTATTACCAGCAGCAGTCCGTACCGTGTTGCCACAATTTATATTGTATGTTGCTGAATGTCAATTTAACAATACCATTGAGGTACCAGACAACCACGTGAGGCAATGTTCAGTTCTTCTGGCAGATTTTTCCTTTAAAATAAAGGTATTAATCATATACAAATATGCACTGAATTTCTCATGGCTAGGCTTCGCGAACGAAGATTTGGGAATTGAATTTCTAACAATGTGGAAAAGATGCTCCTCTTTAAAAACATGAAAACAGAACCTAAAAAGGAAGCCAGTGAAAACCTGATTTATGCATGCAGTATTCTGACTACTTTTCAATCAGTAAGATACAGTGACAACTTAAAAAAGCAGGAGATGGTAGAGAATTAATAACGTTACCTAAGAAATCAGTTATATCAATTCTATTTAATAGGAGCTATTTGAAAGCATCAGCTATTGCTGTGTCTGTAGAGAGTAATCAGGCAATGCACACACAGGAGTTTCACATCTGTGCAAATAGCAGCACATGGTCACATTATAATTACAGGTTTCCACACACTCATTTTCTTTATTTTTCTGTCTTCTCTTACTCATTTTCTTTATTTTTCTGTCTTCTCTTACCCTTAGTGAGATCTATAAAGTTAAATACTTAAGAGACACTGCATGAAAGCAGGAAAACCAAAATTTGTGTCACTCTGTCCCCAGAAGAGTAGAATCACTAGTGAAACAAACAGCTGATAGAATTATTCTTTTAGTTCAGGCTCTGAAATAACAGTGGGAAGAAATGTTCCATCTTATGTGTCTATCACCATCCAGCACTGAAAACCAGGATGAGGCACTGGAATGAAGTGGCATAAATTAACTTTTGAAACTTTGCTTCCAGCCTTTTTTGCTTTGGCATACTGTGCAGAAGGCGTGAAAATGGCCTTTTATTCATCACTCTGTGTGACATTTTCAGGGATATTAAAATGTTCTTTACTGGCTATTTTGACTTTGTCAAGGGTCAGGAATAAAAAAAGCTAAAAAGTCCTTAAGATTAGATTAAAATTAGAGTTCTTAGTCAAAATCTGGCATCTATCAGAGTTAAACTGGGTTTTCATAAGCAAAAAATAGTGAAGTCAAATTCATGCTACACCACATTAAGCATAAAAAAGATACCACATGGCACATAATTAATTTTGTTGACTATGAACAATATATTTCATATTTCTATGAAAAATTATATCTGTAAAAATGTTTACAGGCTATTTTTAGCAAAAAAGTACAAGTTCTGACTGAACTCTCACTTTAGAAATGGAACTAGTACTCAATTATTTATCTTGCTTTATGCTAAATTGAAATAGACTAATTTTCTGCTCTGCAGGTTAGGAAGCAAATATATGATATGAAGCTAATTGTAGAAAACAAGGGGATGTTAAATTCCTTCTTTGTGCAGTATGCTCATGATTAGACAGACAACTTTTTACATGCCCTTGACACTCACAAACTATTCAGCTTATGGAGATAAATCTCATCAGACATTTCAAGTATACGCAATACCTTCCTATTGATGTCCCACATAATTTTCAGGTAATAATTCATTTTACTGATCAATTATTTTAAAATAATGCCTGGGGGAATAAAAAAGCTCTACTTTAATACCAGGCCATCACTGACTCAAGGCTGCTGTCCACAGGCACTCCTATTACGACAGAGATGTTATGCTAAACTTACTCCGTTATTTACTAATAGTGGAGTGTTTAAGTATCGCCATCTTATGGTAAAATATGTAACAAAAATTTATATGTAATTCTTCAGTCTCTGGAACATGAACATTTTATTTCAACCACAGTAATTTATTGCCCATGCTTTTGAATTCTTTTTTTTTTGCTAATAACCTCGATATAGAATATTGACCCGGTGAGGAAATGTTTCTTTAACAAATTGAAGACAGCTCACTAACAATAAATTTTAACACACTTAGTGCTAATTACTGAGTATCCATTTAAGATACTTATTAAATGTTGTATTTGTTAACTTTATTCTATTTTTTCTCTGTATTTACATAGAAAAATAAAAAAAAATATTGATGATATTTCATTAAAGGTCTGTTTCCAGCAGAGTGACTAGATATTCAGCAGGAAGCCAGCTAAAGGGAAAGAACTTCAATATAAAGCCTTTCCTTTGTCTTACTCTTGAAAGAATTATCTTGAAAGAAGAAACTGTTCAAGATTAGGACATTTCTAAGAGTTACTGCTAGATGGCATATCTGTGCTGCTTTTCTATACTTGGAGTTTTCTGTAATGGCCTTCACAGTATGTAATGTGGACTTCTTTTGTAAGGGTTGCTTTGCTGGCCATCATTTGATAATCACAGTAGTATAACCAAGCAAGCATTTTACAGTCAGGTAAAGCTGCTCCGCATAGAAATCAAGCTCAGTGTGTTTCCAAGTCTAGATGGCATTTTTTAAGTTTAATTTTGAAAATTTAAATAGATCTGAAAAATCTGTTCGTGTTTCAATGCAGTTAATGAACTTCAGGCTTTTAAATTTTATAATGGCTATATATCCTTCATCTGTTTCATTTCCTTTATTTGAATTTTGCAAAAAATGTTTCAGAAGACAAGTGCCAAGTACAATCCCAAACGGAAGCTAAGTGTAGTATCATTAGGGACAGTTACAGAAAGGAACTATGATTTATGTTCATTGCTCGGGATAACAGGATGTTTGGGGAACATTAACACTAAAAAATAAAAGCAAATTTGAAAGCAGTCATCTATTTTTGCATGCTTAATTAAACTTTGCATTTTGATCTTTAGAATGGCTGTGTTTCTAGATTTTAAAAATTATGATTTTTCCCACATAGTCAGGCTATACAAATAGCCACTAAAATCTTTCTTTTCCCTGCATTTCAAGAACTTTTCAGCAGGAAGAGTGCCCTGCTTTAGTACTGCTTAGAAATGCAAATTAATTCATCTCTATTGCAAGATTTTATAAGAATACTATGTACAAAAAAGGGTTACCACAATATACTATTATTATTGGAAATACGACTCACAGGACTACAATACACCGCAAAATTTAATGGAAATCCCATTACCTACTTGGAAATTAATTGACCCTGTTTCCTACAGTATTAGTAGTCAGTCAATATGGAAATCATACATAATTATTTAGCCTGCAAGATTTAAGAATGCTCTAAATCATTAATTGCTGAATGTGGTCAACTCTCACTTGGTGCCTGTTCTCCCATTTCTGTGCAATGTGATTCAAAAGCCATTGAAGAACATCCTATTACTGTGAATATATCCTGGGCTTTCTCCCAGATGTCATTCCAGTTACATCACTCTCTCTCTAGTAACTTCAGTCAATGTGTAAACACCAGACTGTTAACACTACTGGTTCTTCCTGCAGTGATCAATCCAGTGCCTTCCGACCTTTCAGTCCTGGGAGAAAAAGGATGCTTCATATATTTTCTGTTCATCTACACTCAATGTCAACATCCACCATTATGTTATATAAAATCACAGAAAGGTATTCACTACATCATTTTAAGTAACATATATTAAGATATTGGAAGAGAATATGCAAAAACACGCACGTGAGTGACATCTGCAGGAGAGTGCTAACTCTCCTGGGGCTATCAGACATCACATTGTCTTTAAAGGCTTTTTAAAACTGTTGATGCTATGGAAAGAGATCTTTTTTTTTCTCTGTTTAAAAACAGATTCCTCTTCTGCTTACTATTATGACTGCTACTCCTTTAAATACACTCAAAAAACAATTTTATGTGTTATACTAAATCTCAAAAAAAATTGTATATGTATGTATATATATATATATGTATATACACAGACATATTCTCACAGGAAACAATCATTTTTCCATTAGATGCATATTGCCTTCAGGTAACCAGGCTTCCAAGTTTCTTCTGTATTTGGCCAAGTCATAAGCCAGTGAAGGAGAATCAATTCATAAAATATGCAAGGAAGGAAAAGAAGCAGGGAAGGGGACTGTCAGGACCAGGAAATGCAGTATTGCAGCTATTAAAACAACATTAAAACAGCAGCTCTAAAAATGGTGTTTCTGCTTGGCTAACGATTTACCACAGTTGTAAATTTCAAGTTAAAATACACAATGTTCATAAGGAACCTATGAAGAAATGAACAGGGAGTCATCAGAGAGAGTCCAGTCTATTTTGGGCACTGAAGTCCCCTTTTTCAATACTGTAGTATGACAGAAATGCTTCAGGGCATCACTTAGGCATTCTTACTGAATCTTCACAGAAAACCAGTTAAAATTCAAAAGCCTTCTGTAAATCTTTGCATCAGTAGTCTGGGAGAAGTCCTCTCAAGGACCGTCTTCCACAAGAGCAGCAGTCCATTGTACTGCTTCACTCCACAAGGCAGTAGATTTCTTGTTTAAGATGAAACCTAGAGAAAGGTTTGTGTGCCTGGGTTTGAATACAGAATTCTTTTCATAGTAAGAATTCAGAAACAGTGAAAAACTTCTCTTACTTTCAGAATTTCAGAAAATTTTGGATTTACTTCAGATTTCCAGACCAGATCTATTATTCCCATGTTTTTAAACCAAGACGTGTGACCCAAGCACATGGTTCTATCCACATTAACGAGTCCACCTAAGAACTTAGCCAGCAGAATTCTTAGTCATCTAGGTCAGTAAAAAACAGAAATACAGTAGCAATGTATCTTGGAGACAACCTCCTATGTCACAGCATTACTTCCAAAAATCAGGGATACTTCACTGTAAGCATGAACTGCAGCTTCCAATTTTTTCATTAGTGACTCAAAAGCAACTGACTTTCCATCAGCAGCACAATTTACTAGAACACTTAAAACTATTTCAAAAACATTTTTATTGTCATTGTTTTAATTCCTGACATTAAGGAGCTTCTAAGTCTAGATTTCGTTTTGTTTGGAATTAGAAAATTCATATTCTGTCTTAAAGAAACACCATGACACCAGAATGCAAAACAACAAGGCCCTCTGTATGGATTAGCTTATCCCCATTCCATCCTGTTTGGAATAGGGCTAAAAGATTTTTCAGTAAGTAGGGAAATAACCGATGTATCAGATAAAGAAAGTTAGTACCAGTTGTCTAGTGAGGTATGTGTTGTCTAAAACTAGATGATCTCTAGGGGTCCTCTTCACTGGCCAGCTTCCAGAAATAGTTTCCTAAGAACTACCTTTTCCAACAACATGACTGATTCATATTAATTAATTGAATACACCAGACAACGTCCATGCTTAGGGAAGGAAACACAGAGCACACAATATTGGTGATACAGGCAGTTAACATTGAGAAGATAACTGTATTAATGGATAGAGGAGCATACACAATAATTTTCTTACTCGGAGTTTCATGGTGGTATCACACATAGCATATGCTTTTTTGTCATGCTATCATCTGCTGCCTTCAGCTTCCAGACAGAGGTTTACTTCTCAGAAAGGCAAAAGGAACAACCAGGCATATTTTCCATAAGTCAGTAAACAATCATAAATTGGAACTTGAGTTATAGCCAAAGGCCTATTTAATACCAGACCTGTGGACATGGAATTTTGTCAATTCTCACCCAGCTGCTTCTATAGCTATGTGTCTTCACAAGAAAGAAAAACATTTTATGTAATTACTCATAAAATATGCACTCCTATTTATTTAAAACTTTTTTCCTGAGGAAGAATTAGAGAAACTTTACTGTTCTGGCCTCTTCTGAGCCTTTCTCAGACTTTTAAAGCACATAAATAACTAACCTAAAGCAGCCCCAGATAACACAAATGTGTTTCATCCTGCATTCCCCTGAAGAACAGTCATCTGTCTGCTGCACTGCCTTCTAACTGAACAAATCCTTGGAACTGTGATTTAATGTTTCTGTTTACTTATTTCACCAAAAAGCATATCAGTCAGTATAACAGTCCTCATAACAGCAGCTTAAGCAAATTCTGAAAGCAAGTAGCCCTTTTCACTGCTCTGGTGTTGGGAAATTGTGTTTGCTTTCTCTGCAAGCTGTAAAGTAACCTGTAAGGGGGGAGCCAGAACAACTGGAAAATACTAACTCTGTTCAGAGTGAGAACTGAGTGAACTCTAATCAAGGGCCAATCACAACATGGTGAATATTATTCTTAAATTATTGGGACATGTTATTAAAAAACAGTTTTGTAGAGAATTTCATGAGCCCCCTAGTTTAGAACCAATGCTACAGGAAAACACTTCCAAATGCGTTTCAGTGTGTCTCCTTTCAAGGAGACAACTAAGCACTTAAATAATTTTCCATATATGATATTGTAAATGTTATTTGAGTTTGGACTTCAATCTTAAAATAGATTTACACAAATATGAACTTCAGCACATTTAGAATACATTAATACCTGTGGTGACAGCAAATATTATTGATCTGATTATGAACACAAACCTATCATATACTTCCTTATTCATATTAAATGGGGGTTTTCAGTGTCAGCCTCCCTACTGCAATTATTTTTTTCCTATTCCTTTTGTATAATCTCTTAAATATTATCCTACCTATTCTACCTTTTTATAGTAAGGCTGCATTTTCAATATATGGTATCAGGACTTTTTTTTCAAGAAAATACATAGAAAAAAGTGTAGTTGTAACATTGAACTATTGTTACAAATAGTAACAGATAGTAGATAGAATGGATGATGGTACAAGAAATGTAGATACAGTTTTAGATACGTGCACTCAGTTCAAAGCAGGTGTGTCACAGGTTTGAATTTCTTATGAGGTCTCAGATCAGTATTGCTTGCTGTCATCACAGGTATTGCTGGGCACTTGCATAAAGAATATAGAGATGTATGTCAGGCAGAGTAACCTAAATACAAAGACTGCCACTGACCTGTTTTCCCTCCTGTCTCTGAATACCTGCATACTTACCAAAACACTAAAAACATGTGTGTTAACAATCTCCCATGAGGATCAGCTTTAGCCACAAGCAAAGATTATGGTCTCCTATATTTCTGACTTTTTAAAACCTCAATTCCCTTCTGACTCGTTAACCCAAAGGCTAATCCTACTTCCACCTTTGCCTGCCCCATAACAGGCAGGAATCTGCTTACTTCAGATACCTCCTCAGTGCCCAGCACAAATTTTGCAAGTGCTCTTGCTTTTCTTTGTGATTAATATGTTGATATGAAAATGATATGGACATTACTGTTCAACAAGCTCAGCAGTATGCATGTTAGGAACATATGCACTTAAACTAGGTATACAAAAAAAGTAGCTGAACGATGGGTGAGTAAACTGGAAGCTGTCACACAAAAATTAGTTTCCAGTTTTATGGAAGTGTCCTGGCCCAGAAAAATATCCTGAAACCAGAAGCAAAGAATAGAAGTTCCTCTAAGGTAGGAGGGCATGTAAATAATAGAATTGGCTGTGTCTTTACTCCACTACTGAATTTGCATATAAAACTACCGAAGTTATGTATGCATCACGTATTCCCACATTCTGTGATATGACAGGTTCACTTATGACATCAACAAGTCTGTTAGTTGTGGCTCTTACAAGGTTAAGTAGCTGATTTGCATTCTAATCCTCTTTAATAAGAAGTTTATAAAAATAATTTTTAATGACCTTCTGCTATACTAGTTCTGCAGACACTGCTAAAATAAGCACTTCCATATTAGCAGATGGTATAGAAATACATTTCTACCTTGTTTCCCTTCCATACTACTTGCTGTGATCAGCAATCTATGCAGCACAATTCAAGTTCAGATTTTTGTGCTGTAGTTGTTGTCTTTTGCTGATCTTTCTTTGCCCTCTGGACTTGCTTTTTCTCTTAAAGCCACATGCATATGCTGTTCAAGTTCAGGTCAATGAATGTGAGTATCTTCACTGCAGTGATAGAGTAAAATAAGCATATCCAAAGTTCCAGGTACTGACCTTATGTTTACATATGGGACCCTGCTGGGTTTAAATGGTTGCTGTTGTCCTTATCTGGAGTGGATGTTGCTGATGCAATTCTGTGAGAACTCACAATAGCTGCAATGTTATGTCCTTTCTTTAAAACAGCAAAATACAACCTCAGTCTGCGGAGAGATCTATACAGATACTTGTTCCCCTTCTGTTTCTCAATGAAAAAGACCGTGCATTTGAAGAAAATTTTGAATGGAAAGATTGTCTTAATCAGTGTTCTCAGAATGCTCCATTTATTTAGACCATAGTGTTTATCTTTTTTAGATATGAAGTGCTCCTTCTCTAAGGTGGTCTTTCTCACCTCAAGCAATCAGAATGAAAAACTGCATTGGCTAGATGGTCATTAAAAGTATTTCATGAAGCAATAACTTGCTTTTATGAGTGCCACCAGGGACTAGATTGAGGAATTTTAGAGCAGCCAGAGAAGTACGGTTTCTCCTCCCAAAAATACCTTTATTTATACTTCAGTCAGTGCTAGTTTTCCCCCTCTTCCTCCTCCTGCTGTGAGCTCCAGAGAGCAGCACGAGGAAGAAGGCAAATGCTACACATCTGCTCTTCCAGTTCCTTCAACATCATCTGTGTGTGGAGGGATGTACAGGCAGATCTGTTCCTCTACTTGTCGGACTAGACAGTGAAATTATCCCTGAATGAGAAGTGAAGAGACATGCTTCCTTTGGAGATTTCAAAACCAGAAGACGACAGAATGACATGGCTTCCCTGATATCTCTGATAAGGCCACCAGGCAATACCAAAAGCGTTTTTTAAATTTTTGAGAAAATGAAACACATGGGATTTTGATATAATACTGGCAGTAATCTGTATTATTCAAATTTGCCCAGTTCTAGATTTGTCAAGTGAGAAAGCTACAGTAATGGCTATTACCCCTATTGTGCATACAGGAGAAAAATTTACCCAGATGCTCCTGGCACTCATACTACATTCACCAGTGTCTTTCAGGAATAAAATTAATTGCTCTTGCTGATAGCTCTTTCCCATTTAGAAATACCATAGAAATTAAATAATATTAAGACTGGTTAGGCCATTGAGTCCATCTCCTTACAAGGGACATGACCAGTTTGTGTTTTCTTATATGGTTTCCCAAATCACTTTCTAAGTGGATGATAATAGTGATGTAGTTATTGAAAAATGTGCCTGATAAGCCCTAATTGCCTAGCTTTTCTGTTAAATAGAAACAAGGTTGCATCTTTTCTTCTTCAGAATTTTCCCAAACTATATGCAAGTATATATTGTCTAACACTTACATCCCCCTTCTCATTAGCATTTGTGGACATAAGCTATTTGTATTTTCTGATTTTCTGTTTTTAATAGCCTCTGATGCCTAAGAATGACTGATGTTACATTTTCCCTAATTAGTCTGGACCCCTACCTCCAGTAACTATTTTTGTGTTGAATTATCACTCTTTTTTATCCATTGTCATAAATTTCAATTACAGTTCTAAAGACTTACTGTATCATGCCATCATTAGCTTCCCAAACTTAGGCAGATTTTATGAAACTAATAAATGTGATATTTTTCTTTTCTAATATTTTTGCTTCCTCTG
This sequence comes from Chiroxiphia lanceolata, assembly GCF_009829145.1. Classification (NCBI taxonomy): domain Eukaryota; kingdom Metazoa; phylum Chordata; class Aves; order Passeriformes; family Pipridae; genus Chiroxiphia; species Chiroxiphia lanceolata. Next base: position 19,763,973 of record NC_045645.1, on the reverse strand, counting down.
CAAAAAAATCTGCTATCATTAGCTAATTTACTACCAAAGTCCTTAGGCTTCTCCTTTCTTCTCTCTCCAAAATGCTCATTGTTATTCTGTACCCACACACTCCTTGTTTGCAATCTTGGAATGCTTTCTGACTCGCCACGTTCCTTACAGGTGCCCCTTACAGCTAAGGCATTTGTGTTTGCAGTATTTAGTTGCCTTTAGAGGATGGCTGCTTTTTCCAGGAACCTGATATCTTTTGGTTTTGAGAGATTCTTAAAGAGTTTTGCTAAGTTTTGACAGATTCTTCCAGTCCCCTCTATATCATTTCATATGCTGAATTTTATTATTTCTATTATTATCTTTAAAGTAATTGAAATAAATTCCTCTGAGCTACAAATAAGAGCATGTCAAGCCAACTGCACTGTTTACCTAAGGAAAGTATCCCAGCATTACAAGAATTCACGATTGTGGTTCATGCATCATATATGTTTGATTTTACTTGAAAGTCCATAACAGACAGATCTAGTAACTTGTTCATTGGACTGCAAAGACTTTCAGCTAGACTTCCAAGGGCATGTATCCAAATTCTGGAGCAGTTACTCCAATTAGTATCAGTTTTACTAAAATGCTTTATGGCAGGGAGTGAAGAGAGGCTGAAGAACCCACCACTGCTTAAAGGTGCCTTTTTTATATATTCATTGTTTTGGGAGGCCATTTTTTAATATAAGTCTGCTTGAACAAAGTATGGACTGTAGCATGAGGAGCTAATGGTCAGCATACCTACCACCATCAACTTAAACATAATCTGAAGAAATATTTTAAATAATCTACTTGCTCATTTTAATTCTTTTTAAAAATTATATCCAGTCAGAAAATTCACATTTGCAGATCAGGCATGTTACTTCAGAGTCCCTGCATTTTCTGCTGAACTCTGAGTTCAGAACATTTTAAAATTGGTGGCATCCAGTTAGACAGCATCCAGTTAGAGACATCTTCATGCCAAACAGAGCACATCCTCCCCATTTCCAGTCAGTGAGGCTTTGCACTTCTGTTTTCATGAGGTGTGCCCAGACCTACAGTCCCTGATGTTGGGGGAATTCTTGCCTGACAAAATGACAAGGTTTATCCCACAGCATGAGTGCCATGGTGTCTGTTAATTACAAGACTGCTTGGAGATCAACTTCCTTGAAGAGTAGCTGGCTGAAAGACCAGATATAACACTGGAGGTAATGGGAACTTGGGAACAAACCCTTAAGTGCCTAACTGTCTATACAGGCTGTGCCACTGCTGACTCTTAAAAATGAGCTCTAAATCCAATTCAAAGCTATATGCTAGACCACCTGCACTGTTTACCTTGAAACTTCAGTTGTCAAATGGCACCAAAATTGTTAATTCTGAATTGTGTCATTTGAAACAGTGCCTACATTATAAATGCTGAATGCGTGAGATATCAGCCTTATAGAATAAAGTGTAGAATCAATTTCAGTTGAAAAGGCTGTGATACAGTGAGAGCTTGTGATGAAAAGAAGGATGAAAGTAATAAGGACTTAGCAGAATGTGCTAAATAGTGGACACATTGTGAAAAATGTACTAGATATTCTGAAAAGTAGGAAGAATAGGCTTAGAAAGGGAAGATAAGAAACCCAAATGTAACAGTGTGAGGATAAAAGAAAGAATTCTACTGGGAACAGCCTGGAAACACTGAAAATGGAAATATCTGAAAAAGTTGGATGATATCTTGAGGACTGTTTTGTCTTTCACAAAGGCACTGATCTATTAATAAAAATAAGACTAACGGTATGAAAATAGATTGGGACTGGGATATATTTCATTAAAAAATATACTGCTGAGTGTCTAAAGAAAGCTCTGTGGTTGTACCTCTCTCTGCCTGTCAGCCAGCTGTGAATTAGAATGTTACCACACCTGTGGCAAGGTCAGCAAGCTTATGCCCATCAAAGATTATCTCTGCCCAGACAAGCACATGAGCACAAGATGCCTATGAAGGAAATGAGGATGAATAATATCAAATGATTCAATATTTTTCTTTCCTAACACAATGCCCTCAGCAGATAGGAAAGAAAACAGAAATAAAATCTTCCACAAATAGTTATTCCAATTTTTAAACAAACCTAGGTTAAAAATTGTTTATACTACTTTTCTAGCAAGCAAAATCAATGATGGAGTAGCACATTAGTGAATACTGTAATATATTTTTTAATACAAGTTTATATTTTTACTTGCATTTATGGAGGGTAACAAATTTTGCATACTCACTTAAGAAATACCAATATACTTAAGGCTTATCAGTCCAAAGTAGCTCAAATTTCAGCTTTCAGACTTGTGAATTATTCATAAAATAGCTACACACCAGGAATTATTTATAGAAATGTTGCTGAAAATAGTACTCTCTCTGCCAACTGATTCTAGTAAAAGAGGAAGATAATTTTGTTAAATTGTTTAGATCAAATTATCTGCTTAGCCTTATTATTGAGTATACAGTGCAGTCTATTTTTAACTATAATGGCATTCTCAGCACTTCTCAGGAGAGTATGATAGAGCCTAACACACTCCAATGCTTATGTTCTGTAGGCCTACTGTGAATGCAATTATGAACAGATTCAGTATGAATTTGCTTTGAATTGCACTATCTTTCACTGCCTTTCTAGGAACTGCTAAGCCATCCTCTTCTGGATGTGTGTCCAGAGTTTTGTCTTTTGAGGATATCATACACTACTGCAGAAGAAACAATATATCTTCCTATGAGAAAGAGTAAATAACATGACTTTTACTATGGGATTCACAAGGCATTTATATAGTACAATATCAAGACCATAAATTTCCTTATTCTATAGCTAGAAAAGGAATGTGCTGTAGTTAAGTTAGTCTGCGGTACAACTAAAATACATTAGGACACCTAGGCCAGTGTTTCTGCACAAGGATCAATGGAGTTGCAAACACTGTCTGCACTGCAGCAGGGAAACAGTGACAAAGACTATGGAGTGACTTAGAGCCAAAGAACATCAGAGAAGCATCTGATCCTACAAGCTCTGTCCTACAGAACTGGTCTACGGTTTTTATTTATTCTTGCTGCAGAGTTATAAGACATTTTATCAGAAAAACACAATCACACTGCACTCCAAATCAAGTTCTTGGGGAAAAAATTTATTTTATTTTCCTATTTCAGTACTCTTTTTCTATTACTCCCTGGGAGGGGGGAGAATAGTTTGGATTTCTTAGATATTTTTGCTCTGTCATTTCCAAAGATTCATTAAAGGAAAAAAAGAAACTTGTGAGCTCCCATATATGAGCATCAGGAAAGCATAAATGGGAGTTAATTTCTTCATTAATACCAGACAAAGTGATCGCACTTTAAAGGGAGGAACCATCGACAGTGGATCTTTTCAGGCACCATATTGCTTGGATGATTCTATGGATTCATGATGTTTCAAAAGAACAAAAAAGAATTATACTTAGGATGCCAGAACTTGTACCCCTTTTGCTTTGGCCATTCCGTTTGTATATGGTGCAGGAGGATAACATAAAATTACTTTATCTCTGGTCTCTGTTTCTAATTGAGAGATGCTGCAGCCCCTAAGCGCTGTCAAAAGTCAAACAGGCAATTATACCAGTTGAGGATCTGACTCTAACTAAATTCTTTGTTATAATTTTGTGATGTTACTGAGTCTAGACTGATCCTGCCATCCCCAAGCCAGTAATTACTGGTTGTGCCTGGGACTGACACCTGCACAGCACTAAAAAGTTAGATGAAACAGAATCTGACCACCCTTATTTAACATCCTTGTCCCCATTTTATTCCTTCCCTCCTCCTCACTAGAGGAATCCTAAGCTGAAATAACAAGGCATTTTTCACATCATTACTGTCACCAGAGGTGACAGTCAGGCTGACTCAGGACCCATTCTAGTGCTGAAGCAAAGTTTAGCTGGTTTATGTGTGGTGGAATTCTCAATTGCCTTTTCTCCTCTGTTTGAAAGATTTTTAACAAAGAAAGTTATTCTATTTAGTCCCTGTTCATCATTAGCTAAATAAAACTGCTCCACCATATTTAGTTCTGGTAAGACTTTAATATTCAAATAAACCCATATACTCCAGCAGACATGTCCATTATTACAGGTTACTTGAAGTTGATAAAGATTTTTTTTCCCCCCTAAACGATATTTATTGATTATACTTGGAAAGAAAAAAAATCACCCTGAGTGTCTTCATTCTGTATGTCCAGTGAACCAATGAGCAAAAGGAATGTCCAGAGAACAAAATCATGACATCCTTTACAGTGGTGTAAACAAGGTACCACACCGAAGGCAGTCACGTCAGGGTTAGTTAGATACCAGAAGACACAATGGGACTCACTACTTTTTGAGAAGACAGGTAAATTGCATAATATGCTGACATTTAAAGCTTAGAGTCACCACTAACAACCACCTTAAGGTATGCTCAGAATTGCATTTCATACACAGAAAAGCTTATAGAACTAAACATCATTTATATTTGGAAAGGATTTTGCTCATCATTTTTCTATTAGTTATCATGCAGACACTGTTTCATTATTTGCCAACGCCAGGACTGGCAATCTGCAAAACACAGATATAGTAGTTTGAATTCATGCTGCTTTTTTCAGCTCAATTTTCAGAGACTGTTTTGAGAACAGTGCAATATCAGAGTGTGAAAAAGAGAATAGTTCTGTTCTTTCTGTACACAGTGGCAGACAACATGATTTCTTTTACCGTGCACACTCGCAACTAAGTAATTATGTTTGGCGAAGAGACAATATGGAGCAAAATCCTTAATCCTTATTCTGTCTAACTGAATAAGAATTTAGGGATTTAGTTCTGCATAACAATGGCCTCACATTATTAGTATATGATTACCTGTACCATGTTTAGTGGTTAGATAATATGTTGTCACCTAGTGTTTAGTATTTATTGTACATAATCTAGAAACAAAGTGCATTTATTTGAGGTTGTCTCACACATGCACTTAAATTCTCCATACATTGTGAAGTGCATATAGACATGCTACTGAGTCATACACGAGTTATATTTGTATTATTCCAAATCTACAACTTACAGGCTAGATTTTGTCACAGGTGTATTCAGCTACAATCAGTAGATGTCACATTCAGTTCTACCTCCATTGCTGTCACTCCAGGGTTTTAGGAATTTCACTGTAGATTCATAACCATGACAGGAACACACATTGTTCATATCATATGGAAAGTAACAAGCTTTTAGAACTCCTCTTTGTTCTGGGCTGGACTGACCACACTAAAATACTATGACAGCCTTAGGTTAAAGTGTCTGTCTAAATTAAAATCGTTATTATTACCAAAGAGAAATTAAGGAGCAATTTGAAAGACAATGAAATGGAAAATAATTTAGTCAGACTTGATCCAGACTTAAATACTTAGTGCCTTTCTGTGAATTAAAATTTGGTTGAACAAAGAACTTGAGCTTGGATAACCTCCTGTTAACCCATATGAAGCAGTTTTGTGGAGTCCCTCTGAGAAACTCCTATGGCACTTAGGAGATGGCTGATTAACTGCACTGCTGTGACAGCTTCCACCCCCATGGAGTTTCCAGAGTATGCCTGTCAGGAAACCCTCACTGGACAATTAGTCTGCTCTTTACTGACTGAACCTGAAAAGACGAAAGTGCCAACTGACACAAGTTGATTCCCTGTCCTTAATGAAAATTGTGTTCCAAACCCTTCAAGGTTTTCTAGCACGTAGAGTACAACTCATTTCCAGATGAACGAAGACCATTCTTTCTCTCTTTATAGGATTGTGAAGAAAGCCTTTGGAATCTATATAGATCATCTACCTACAAATTATGCCCTGGGGATCCAATTCTTAATGATCATTAGATGGGTTTACTATTATATGAACAGTGCGAATTGTTTCCCCCTTTCCTCCAAAGATGTTAATTGTTGCTATTAATGTAAGAAAGTGTTTACTATTCTTGTCACACTGCCTCATTTGCAGTGGCAGATTATCTTGGGAAGAGAATTGTTCTTGTATTCCTCCCTGTCCTGAAATTCTATATAGCTCCCTGTGGGAAGAACAAAAGAACAGGACTCATTCTTCCTTATTTTGCTCAGCAGTCACACAGCTGATCTCACAATATGGTGCTGAGTTCATAATGCTTTCACATGTTTACCAAAATAAGAGAGAGAATTCTGTTTGTGTGTTTGACTTCGAATTATGAGAGATTTCAGGAATATATACTCCTGTATCAACTGGAGGAGTGAAGGAATGGTCCAAAGCTCAGTTTGGTTTTTAATGTTTCTTGCTCTTTCCATTCTTATTCCTTCCCTATACACTAGAGGAATAATGCAGAAAAAATATATATTTTTAAAGGGACACAGGAGGGACCCTTCCTTTGTTCACTCTGACACTTGGTATTTGTTTTATCTCATTTTGGCAAAATTGCATTGCAGCTATCTGAAAGTGTTATTTAGTCTCTTATGAACTCTGCATGAAGTATTTTTGGATTTGATTTTGTTATACCTCCTCTTAGTCAATTATTTCTATTTCATATGAGTTACTTGAACCCAAGAGCTCCATTAACCTTCATTGTGCCTTCTCCTCAATTCTTAGTCTGGGCTCATATACAAACATAAAGAAAAGACATAAATGAAACAGTGTCTTAAAAAGATTAAAAACTTATGAATTACTGATTTGAGGAGAAGCTAAGAGGCATAGCTTATCTGTACTAAGATACCACCATTGTTCTGTTTGACTGGTTTTAGTGGACCAGAGCTTGTTTTCTGTCACTCTGCTGCCCTCTAAGAACATCACTCATTTTAACAGTATTTGGGGGGAATCCCACCCCCCTCCACCTTGTAATGTCATATGAAAAGAGGAAAAGTCTCTTGGTTACTTCAGAAATTTTTCTCCTTCACAGTTCACTCCCTCCACCCAGAAACAAGTCTTGTGCTCCCTGCTTTCATCAGAACAATCACATAATCATAGAAAGTAAACTATAAACAGAAGCTCAAAAAGACATTTAACCCATTTCTCCAAAACTGAACAACTGAACATACTTGCATCACAAACTCTCAGCCCTGCATCATCCTAGAAATACAGCTGAAATTTGAGTGCTTTATGCTGACAGATGATGTCACGAGAGCTTTCCTCAAAAGTGAAATGAACAACATTTGTCTCAAACTAACAAAAACTTCAGGCCATGCAGCTCTTCTCTTTTGCTCTAAAGTCTTCAAAATCACTTACTGAATTTATCATCTGAGCATTACAGAGTTCTCATTCGTAAGTTGTAACCACTCACTGAGCTATCTAATGAAATGTGCAGGTGTGACTGAACAGATCTAAATACGGTGCTACAGAAAAGAAAGGAAAACAGTTGATCAAGTTAGTGCTTGATCAACTGTCACAAATTATAGTTCAGGAACATTATTGTAAATGTAACTGGAATGCCTTATGTTCCCCTTTAGGCTTTACATCACTTCCAGTTCATGAACTTTTTTGTTAGTGTTGTCTCAGTTACAAAAGATGATAGTTCATATTGTGTTTTTTAGAAACATAGTCCAAAGCAGGGACTTCCCTCTGTTTTTGAGAAAAGTTTTTCAGAGCACTTGTATTTCAACTGACAGGATGTTGCATTAAAACAACCTCAGCCTCCTGCCTTCAGCACTGTGCAAGGTCTTGTTCAGAAAGTACGGGTGTTTCTATTCTCTGAAAGTGCTCTTCCCTTCTGTATGGGACAGGATGCATTTCCCTGGAAAGGTTTACCTCAGTGCTCCTGTTTCAGAAACCCACTAAAACACAAATATCTTTGAAGTCAATGATATTTGATCATGTAACATTGCAAGTACCAATGTACTAATTGATGGAAATTACGACACATTTTTATAAATTCATAACATATTTTATAAAACTCTTTAAAAAGTGCAGTACAGGTTCCTCAAACCTAAGGGTTCTTTTCAAATCCTAAGAGTAACCAGTAATTTATATATTAGTTCAAGAGCAGAGGCAGAACCCATGTTCAGAGTCTTGTGCATATTCCTTTAATTATAGGATATCCATGAATCTGTATCATGAGTAGGGAAAAACAAATGCTGAAATAACAATCAGTCAAGTTCCATAAGGTGAAATATGAGGTTTTCTTACATGATTTCAGAATAAATAGTTTATAGCAGAAAATTCTCTTCGGTTGTTGATTGGAAGGAAAGATGTTTCACTGGGTACTTGTTAGAGAAATTTTTATTCATATGTACGTTTCTTTGTGTTTCAGTAAAACTAAATCAGACTTGGTGTCATGGTTTAGCCCCAGCCAGCAACCAAGCCCCACGCAGCCACTCACTCAATTCCCCACCAGCAGGATCGGGGAGAGAATTGGAAGGATAAAGGCCAGAAAACTCATGGGTTGAGATAAAGTTTAACAGGGAAAGCAAAAGCCACACACACAAGCAAAGCAAAACAAAGAATTAATTCATTGCTTCCCGTGGGCAGGCAGGTGTTAAGCTATTCCCAGGAGAGTGGGGCCCTATCCCATGTAATGAGTCCTTTTCCCTTAAATTTGTATTTCAGTACTAGAGCTTGGCATTTCTGATGCATTTTCCTGAAGATTACAGGTTTGCTTTTCAGGAACTGCTAACATATATCCAGTAAAAAAACAGAAGGGCTGACGTGGTCATAAATCACTGCAGCCTTGGTGTTGCCAGGAGTACCTGCTTATCTTAGCAGAAACCAGAGCTGAGCCTGCGATGCCAACAAGTGTCTCAGAGGTCTGAGAAGACAGAGAGCAAGAGAGTCATATAATCCAGAGCACTCCATGCTCAGACATCCTTTCTCAACCAGTGCAGGACAGCTAGAGTCCCAAGGCATGCTAACAAAACCCAGAAAGCTCCTGTTTCTTGATTTATGTCAGCCTTCATTCTTACACTTGTGTTTCATTCTCTCTGTGAAACAGCTCAGTGTTGAGCTACAGCAGTTTTCTTTGGCAGATGGTTAGCATGTTACCTAGTAGGAACACCATGCTAGGCAGAGGAAAAATCTTAAGAAAGTGTCACTATAGAATAAGGAATAAAGAGTATTACCTCGTTCAGCTTTCAATAATAATGTTCCAGATTGATTGCTGTAAGCCTAAACACCCATTGCCTCTCTGATTTCTTGACTGTCCATAGTCTAAGACAGAATTATCCATTAAATCTCATGTTATTCTGTTACTGCATACATTTCCTTCTGGTTTAATCTGTTGTTTTTATTTGTATTCTTCTTCTCTTTTTTCTTCTTTAATCTCGTATTAGGCTATGAAGTTGGGGTTTTTTCCCTCTTTTACAATAGATTGCAGACAACTGTTTGCCAACCCAGAAGGCTTAAATTACATTATGAGTATAGACTATAAATTGCCTTAGATTCCTCATAATTACTAAAGACTGACTTTGTGCAGCAAAGTAACTGTATGAATGCTGGAAGGCTTTTATCCTAATGGCTACATTCATAATGCACAGGACAGTGTACTATGTTACAGTTACATTGCAGCTGATACACCTTATGCATAAGTAACACCTTTAAGTAATAGACCACGTTCTTCTTCAAGGGTGCTTTTCTTTTCCAAGATATTGGTATTCTCAACTGTCAGCCCTTTCAGTTTCTGTTTCATTTTTAAAGGGTCTGTATAGTCATATCAGCCACTCTTATTTTCCTCACATGGTCTCACAAATAAATAATATGTTTGATTATGTTCTTTACAGGCCTCTAATATTTAAAACTTGAAATTTTTCACGTGCAGACTCTAGGGCCAGTTTTCTCTCTTTTATTATTTGGAAAGTTCTTGAGAATTCTTTTATCTAATGGAGCAGTACTTGCACTTTGTGCTCTGAAACAGTGTTGTTTCCAATTCATTACATAAGGAGAAATGAGGCATCTTGTGAAGTAAGCATTAGAATATGAAGTCAGAAAGTCTGCACTGCTAAACCAGATTGATCCTTGGGGAAATTGGATATTTCCACCCCACTAAAAAGCTATTATAATCACATTCTTTTGACTGCCAAGCAAGCTGCACTAGAGACTCCACTTGCTCCCTGCTTAATACATCTGACTTCTAATACCTCACTTTTGAGTCAAAGCAAGAGATTTTGCCAGTCTTTTTGTGAATCTCTTGCATCTACTGATTCCCAACCTGCATTCCCATACTGGTTTAATTAGATTCTAGCATCCTTGCCAAGTCCAGAACAACATAAATTTGCAGCAATGCAGGAACAATATCTTCTGAATTAAACACTGATTCCTCCAAGACTCAGAGTGCAAACAGAAGGAGTAAAAAGCATAAATGGCATTTATATCTAGATGGTACTTGTACATTCAATATTTATACATTCAGCCTTGGCTTTCCAGTGTTGTCTCTAGAGCACAAGGCTACTGAGGTAAAAGCTGAAGTGTCTCATCTTCCATGTAAACCAGTTTTTTCCTATCTCCTCCACTCTGCCTCCTTGCTTTGATGTGTTATCTTATCTTGTTACATTTTGAAAGGAATTATTTACAAATCCAATATATTCTGTCTCTGAGACTGATGATCAGCTCAAGGGATTTTTAGCCATAACATTTCCTGTATTTCTGGGAATTCATAATAGGAATGAAAGTCATCAAGAAACACTGATCGAGATACTAGTTTGTGTTTTTCCATCTGTTCTTATAGATAATGCACATAATGCACAGTCCAAAATTCATTTATAGGCAATTCATCATACCCTCAAGGAGCAACTAGGAAAGTCCATACTAGGAAGGCTTAGACCTTAGCAAAGCTAAGTCTACAGTCTGATACCTCAGTTTCTCACTACCAGTACCCTCAAGTTACAACTCCTAGGAAAGTCTTTGACCTTGCAAGGAAAGATGGAAAATCTGGAGCCAGATTACAGAGTTCTTCTGAAAAAAGATCCATATCTGTAAGTCTCATTCTGAACTCAATTGTTTTAAATCCAGAAGGCAAACTGTAGCACAGAAGACTAATACACGTTAAGGGAGTGTGCTACGTCCATGTGCGTACATAAGCTATGTAAAATTTTTAGGAAGATGTTATGTCACTTATTGAACCAACAGACAGAGAACATGGTTTGCTAAGAGAAAAATTCAGCAATTTATATGGCTTAAGAAACCAGGAGTTTGGAAAAATCAGAAACACAAGAACTTCAAACAGCTTCTGTACAGCTCAGACATGTAACTTAACAATAAGCAAACATGAAAGGCAGCAAACATTAGGTTAGATCTCAGGATAAAACAAGATTGTTTGAAGGTCCCAAGATAAGTGGGTTTTTGTAGCCTGTTTTCCCAGGCACTGGAGCATTACCACAGGCTGTGTTGCTTTTAGAGTATGGGTATATCCAGTAACCTGTCAAACAAAATAAGCATATTTCAAGTCTCTTATCAGTTTTTCAAAAGAATTAAAATATAAGCTGGTATTTATTCTAAATTCTTTGAAAAAAGAATTTATTCAGGTTACTAATAAACTATTGCATTTATGTAAAGCAAATTAATTTGATCTGAGGATCAAAAAGTCATTTTGACTTGTCTCTTTCACCTATTACCAACTGATTAAAGGGAAGCTTTCCAAAGTGTTTCTCTTTGAATCAAAGACATTAAACAAAATCTCCAATGATAAATTTAATATTTTAAATTCATCAAAATATTTTTAATTCATCATACTACTGATGGAAAATGTGCATGTCACTAACTTTATCTACTGAATTTCCTTTTAACTCATGAAATAACTCATCTGTATCCTTAGTGTGCTGAACAATGAATCAAAAATCACACTCCAGTGCAGAACTTAACAACGTGAGCAAAGGTAATCTATCCAAACCAAAAGAACGGTTATGTACCTCCTGTGTAAATCTTGCAAGTCACACCTTGCCTTTAAACTGATTTTGATTATTTGACTATAATGAGCAAAAACCATTTGCAAAGTGACTGTCATTTAATGAAGTTACTCCAGAGCTAAAATTTAGCACTTTATTTTAAAACTACCCTTAAATCCTTCCAGGAAAATGTGGTATAAATTTAAGTTGAAGCACCCTTCAGGATATGTCTTGTATTATCTGTAAAACGTGTGTGTGGTAGTAAAACAAAAAGAGCTCCCAACAGAGATAATTTTGAAAAGTATTATTAACAGTCTTCAGGCTCAAGTAGTCATCCATTGCATCAAATATAAGATCTACAGAATTCTGTTTCCTAAGCAGTCTGAAGTAGATGAGAAGCTGCAACAAGATAATATGTGGTTTATTGGGGCTTATTTCTATTGACAAAGCCAACATCTTTAAAATTATCTGTTACTGTCTGTCCATTAGGCAAGTTTTCTTGTTACTACTGATGGTGCACTGCTAAAACCATGCATTAATGTACCTGCTTTCCTTCCCTTTTGACCACAAGAGAGCTTATGAGAAATAAGAACACAGACAGCAGACATTTCCCTACAGCAGCCTTATTTTATGGTAGAGAGTGTATTTTCACTTTTTTTTCTCCTGCATTACATATTAAAGAAAAAAAAGAATTCTTGCAAATAGCCCTGTGGCATTCCAGCTGGCTCCAAAAAAGACAAATATTTTCCCTAAGCACTGGCTGAGGTGTGTTCCATCTGGAATCACTTTTCTCCTTATTTTTGACAGATTGACTGTGTTGTATTTATAAGAAAACAAATAAGCAATAATTTGTTAGTCTATCAAAAGCAAAAAGTCAATAAAAAAGAAGCGTGGGTGAAATGCAGCTTCTTCAGTTTCCCACTTTTGAGTTCCGCAGAATTTTCATTCAGCATCTTCCTATTTCTGTCAAACCGTCTCTTTTTATATAGATTTTAAATCAATTTATTCTAGTTATAAATTTAAAATGGATTTCCAAGGCTAACAGTGATGGTCCTTAGTGCTTTCTTATTGCTATTTAATTGCCTTAACACGACCTGCACTTTGACAAATTGGATAAAATATATCCATCTATTTTCCAGTTTCATGTTAATAGTTTTTACTGTTACTGTTTAACGTCTTGATGCTTTTTAAAAGCAGAAGATATGAACCTTGGCTAGGAGCACACTAATGTAAGACAAAAAATCAGAACAGAATTTTTGCTTGGTCAGGACAGGGGGCTGTAAAATACAGAAAAGAACTGTATAGTCTGAACTGTACAGTCGTTTCGATTGAAATTTCCTTTTCTTGTTTTGTGGTCCTTGATGTGAGTTTCTGCATGTTTTTAAAATTAGATTTTTGGATTGAAAACACTTTTCAGGAGCTCCAGCACCAATTGTGTGTCCTAAGTTTTTTTTGCCCTTGTGTAAATAGTTCTTTCACTTTCTGTAGCACTGTTAGCCAAGCTGCAGAAATTAATTACAAGATTTCGTAGAAATATTTTATTAAATTTCTCTGTCACTTTGCTAATAAGTTAGTTAAATCTCCCTGTAAAATTAATATCAAATCTTGAAGGTTATGTAAATGCCTTCATTAATCAAAATCTTGGTCCTTTTTTATTAATTAGATCTAAAAGCTTATGTAAAACTTCACCAGCTTTGCCAATGAATTTTTATTCTTCATAATCACATTGCTAAGCAGTCCTTTAAAGACTCACTGACTTTGTGATTCTTAATTAGTGAATTTCCCCTAATTCAGGCTAGAAAGGAAAATGCCTGCATTGAACTTCGTGTGGACAGAAACCTTTTTCTCTTAAATGAAATTTGTGCTTCTAAGCTATTCATTGATGCCCACTCCTCACACGTCAGAATTTTCTCCTGTGAGATAATAGTGATGTCTATAGTTTTTGATTTTGATATTGTAAACAGAGGATTATGACTGCACACAGGGATTAAGTTCTGGAAGTGATAAAAAATAGCCTTAAACTGCTGAAAAGCCATTTAAAAAATATAGGTTATGGAGAGTGTCAGTAAACAGAAGGCTTTTGATGTGGTATCGCCTGAGTCTTCGTCATTTATACTCCTCTGTTGTCAGCTCATTAAACCCTGCAAAACTGCAAAATTTCCAGTCATCTCCTAAATTGGGAATGATCTTGTTTCCTTTGGTCATAAAATGCAACTGTTAAAGAATGAGTGTAATCTGACATGATGTGTACTGATATTTTTTTCAGAACGCTTTGCGTTCGGAAGCTGAAATATGAATTTTTGTGTGGGCTAAGTCATTGATCAGTTTGATGTCAGAACTGCTTACTGTGCTGTAAAAGCTTTGCTCCCTTTCACTGCCATAGCCTGTGGGATCAGACATTCCTCTGTGTGACTGCAAAGGAACACAAAGCCCAGCCATTTCCCACCATCTCCTCATCTGCTGCAATCATGGTCTGTAATAACTGAAAAATCACCCATTATTAGTCCAAGACCAACTCAGTCCAAGAACTGAGTTCTTCTCAGCATTATTCAAATTAGAAACTTCCAGGATAGTTACAGCCTTACAAAATAGCAAGTGTTTTCTTTCTAAACCCTTATTTAAACATTAAAGTATTTTATGGCATCTTTGATCTCAGATCATGCTTTGCAGCACGTACATAGACTGTTTTACCCACTGCTAAAATGCAGCCATCTCTGAGGCAAAACACAGCACCTGTTTCATTGTATTCAAAGCACTACAGCCTTAAGAACACACTATAGTATCCAACTGAAACTGCAGGAAGCATTTTGCTAGACAGAACATAGTTAACTTCTGGAATTTGGCCATGGCATTCTGATTAACTCCTCTGTCTTGCAGGAAAGATTGCCCACGAAATTTTCTCAATATTCACTTATACTCCTTGTATGCTTTCATCCCTGTTTACAAGTAAACTAGTCCTTCCAGGATGGAGTCAAGAAGCAGTATACGTTAAAAATGGATTTGCTTGAAATGAGACGTGTTCACAAAATCTTATTTTTTGAAGATTTTGTGGGAAATATGTGGTGCTTTCTGAACAGACACAATTTTCCTTCTCAGTCTTTCTGCCTCCAGAAAGAGATCTTCATGTGTCAGGAGGGAAATGGTGTTAATGCCACCATTGTTAGAAAATCCTAACAGTAGGATGCTCCAGCCTTTAAATGCCTTTAAGTGCCATGCTGGTTAAACCTATAAACTTTTGATTAGTATCTATATATACCATAGCCTGTGAGGCTCAGACCACTGGGAGTGAGCACTAGGTTAGACTTCTGAAGAATTTTTCTCTTTTTCATCCCTATAGAGGAAATAACAGCGATGTGTTAGCAGAGGGAATCAGTATGATGTGACAGTTTAAGAGACTTGCCAAAGACTGTAGGAAACATCATGGGATGAAGGGCAAGTCAGCAGGATAACCCTCTCCACTTCACTTTTTCATGAGTCAGTCTTGATAATTATCTGCATCGGGAAATACAGGAGGATAAAGCCAAATATTTCTGTAATGTAAAGCTGTTGATTTACATAATAGACGAAGACCAGTTTGTCAGAATGCAGCAGAAATCAAACAGTAGATGGTTTCTTTGCTCTCAGTTCCAAAGACAGCACTTGGCCAAATGCAAATACAGCCATGCTACTAAATAAAATGGAGATGAGATGCTTTCTGGACCTTGAAGTACAGCTCCTTTCCACACAGCAAAACTACTTTCTTTCCCTCTCGAAATGCTGCATCCATGCCCAAACCATCTAACCCTAAATCATGGCCTGGCAGAAAAGGAAAAGGTAATCAGGGGGTGTGGTACCAACAATAGGGTTTGCTACGGGCCAATGTCCAACCCCATGCCCCAGCCCTGTTGTATTCATAAGCACAGACACAGCCCATTAAGACTTTTCCAAAACACAGATTCCCCTTTTACATGGAATTCCACTTTTCTACTGTCTTAATTTCTGTCTCTTTCTCACTTGCAGATTCATGGAGATTTTAAAAAGGGACTGAACAAATTTACCTGAGGCTTTTAAATGTGACAGTCCACAGGCAACCCTCAGTTTAAGGGTCTGTAAATGCTGACTGCAAGAGCTGTAAGCATGCATTAGCCAGAGGAAGGGTCAGTTATACTGGCCATTTTCACGGAGTCTAAATGGTCTCTATTCTAAGTATCTTGGGTCTCTGTTTTCTGACATCTAGTTGCAGTCAGAGCCAGCTTATTTTATTAAATTACAACAGAAGTTTCTGATTTTCGTGGCTCAAGCTCTGTCAAAGATTACATATGATATACGTTCATGAGGAATTTCAGCTTCAGCTCCTTCAACTTTTTAAAATTTATTCTCAGTGAAAGCCCACTCACCTACCTCACCCATCCTCAACAGAATATTACATATTTTAAGGATGGAAAACCAAAAGTATACATTAAGCATAAGGATTACTCCAGGAGGAATTCTGCATAAATTCTTATATGCAATCCCTACAGTTTCCTAAGAACAGCAAAACTGCAACAAATTCCAGACCCAGAACCATCCAACATTGCACCCTGCCATGTGGATGTTCACAGCAAGACAAGGGATCCCAGTATCCTCTAAAAGCATTCAGATTTCCAGCCTCTGTTGAAGAAAAAAGGAGTCTCTCTAAAATCCAGTAATTCTCTACTAAATAGATACCTGCTTATATTCTAGAAAAAAAGCTCTTTTTCTTCTATTAGATCCATCATCATATCACACATTTGAGGGAAAAGCTTATGAGGTTGTATTGAGTATTTAATGTAAATGCTATTGAAAATTAAAATGGCAGGAAATCACTAGAAGTTTTCTTTTAATTTCAGTTAGTCCACCCCCACACATTTGCTTTCCCTGCTGTTTCAATTAACTGCAGACTTTCCTAAAGCAGACTGCCCATCCTGCTTCCCATTTCAGTCAGTTCTCATCATGAGTTAAGCCCTCTGTAGACACACTACTTTGTTATTCTGTATGCTTGGGAATTGCTAATGGCAGAACACAAGAGAATAGGTGTGAAAAACACGGGAAAATGTTCTCTAAAAGCAATGTCTCCATTCCAAAGAAGCTCCATTCCTGAAGCCTGAAAAATGAAGTAGATAGCCAAGACCTCTTCAGGAAGAATGCCACCTCAACAGCATTAGTGTAGAAGCATGGAATGGACAACAGACTAAAAATTCCTTGCTCAATACTGCTACTATTGGTGGAGACACCTGACTTACGAATGTCATTGATGAGCTGGTGAAAGGATATTCTCTAAACAGGGCACATACCTCTCAATCTGCCCTTAAAAAGAACCATCAGTAACTATAAGGTAATATTTCTAAAACAATTCTACTTCTCTGGAGAAAACAGCCCTAGTTTGTCGCAGGACTTTTGGATAAAGTATGTGAAATAAGTCAAAGTACACCAAACTAGTGTGTGAATTAAATATGCTACAGGTAAATAAAACTGAAATATGTTTAGTATTTAATTATTTTTTTCATATTTTGGTCTTTTACTGTAATGTTTATATATACAGAGAAACTAGTAAAAAGCCTGTGTTCCTGTGTGGAAACTTTACATAAACAAATCCATATTCTTTCGCTGTTTTCAAATTCATTTCTCCAGTGAATTAGGCTTTTTTGAGTATTTGAAGCATTTCACAGCTCAGCTTACTCTGTAACTACCAGAAAACATTTCATACTTGGATACACAGATTTTCTTTCTTTTTTCTATCACTGAAAGACTTCTTATAAGATTATATAATAGCTCTTAATGGGGTTTTTCAGTTTCTTTTTAAAAAATTAATTTTCCATGTGTCTTTAAACTGCAGAGATTTATGGAAATAATTTGGAATGAATGCTGGAAGAGAAATACCTAGCCTTGATTGGTGTATGAGCTCTGAGAATCTGAAAAACCATTTGCAGGGGTTTAGTAGCTTTAATAAATACATTCACAATGACATCACCTATAAAAATACAGCCCCTTAGTTTCACTACATGCAGGTTTCCCTTGTACAAACTGCCAACATTCTGTAAGAAAAAACAGAGTTTTTTGGAAGCAAATTCAGAAACAAAGTTCCTGACTACCTCTTGAGGATATGCAGTAGCCTGGCTCTCTGCAAACTTTTAAGCAAGTTTTTCTCTTCAATAATTGCTATTAGAAATCCTTGTTCAGCACTTCTTCTTTTAGAAATAATTCTTAAAATGTTGTCCCAATGACACAATGATTTCTACACTCTTTTTTTATTTCCCCCCCCTACACTTGCTAAATATATGAATAAGATAAATTGCTACTGAACCTGGAGATCATTCTACAGCACTAGAGAGAGAACAACAGATTTAACAGCAGAGACAAAAGAAACCTCAAAAATGCTACATGTGCAACCCCCAGTTTATCTTCTGATCCTATCCAAGCAGCAATGAAGACATGCTGAGTCTGCCAATGCTGGAAGTAATGCAGTAACTCTTGATATAAAAACTTGTAAACTAACAAGAACACTGAGAAATATGAATCTTTACTGCTTTGTTGTTCTTTTATGAACAACAAATATCTTAATAACAAGCTCTGCAAATAATAACATCAGTGCTGTTTGTAATTTATGAGAGATCAACAAATCAGGAAAGGTCCAGAAAGGGTTCTGGTGCTTTGATGGGCAGGCTGAGAGTTCTCCCATTCTCCATGGATAAGTACAGTGCCATTTAGAAACAAACTGGAGCATTTTTCTACCAAAGCAATGATGGGGAGTGGGGGGTTATTTGTGCTTGGGCTTTTGCATTTCAGACAGGAATACATACCACTCTGCAAGGACTGAATTAATTAAGGGCTAATCGACTGTCTAGGACCTATAAAGAGATAATTCACCCATTCCATCTCCCACTAGAAACTGCAGTGATTACTGGCGTAGAAAAGATTGTTTATTTAGTGGTCAGAATAAGATAGTCACAAGTATTTGTTGGAGCAGAAAGAAGAGGGCAAATGAGGATATGAGTGTTTTTAATGGATGATTAAATCTGGGTAGCTTGATCTCCTTTCATGCTGTGGATGTTGTGTGCTGCAGTCACGCCTCTCACTGCCAGCCTGCTCTGGGATGATAATCACTCACTATGAAAACTCATTAGCTCCACAGCAATGAGTCCTCCACTGCTGAAGCTTGGTGCTGTTCTCAGTACCATAGCAATGATCTCTAACTGGATGTCCCAAACTCTCCCATCTCTGGTAGGACTAAATACCACCAGAATAACCACTTCAGATACTCTAGTAAGTAGCTGTGATATGTTGCTGAATTAGTATTAAAGTGCCAGCAAAAGCTTCAGTTTGTTGCCTCTTTGTAAATCTCTTTTTAAGCTACTAATCTTCCTATCATCTCTTAATGCATGTTTCTCTATGGGCATCATAAAAGTGCACACTGGTGAGCATGTTGCAGTCTTTCTATGCAAGGAAAGATTTTAAAATAGCATCCTTAAATATTTAAGAACAAATGCCTTCATCTTGAGCATGGAATTCTGAAAAGACTAGAGAAATGTCATTTTATTTGTCTACACTTCTCTTCCTATGCTTACTGCCCCAGAAAAATGCATTGCATTATAAAGAAAATTTCTATTTGGCAGTAGGTTTCTTTTTGAAAACTATATAATGTTACATATTAACTATTCACTACAATATCCAAAGGGTCTGATTCTTTCCTATTTTTCTTTATTGGAGTACAGTTAAGCAAATAAAATAGCTGTATAATAAGTCAAATTGGTACCAGGAGGTTGGATACCAGAATTTAGAAAGATTGATAATAGGAATAATACGAATTACAAATATCACTTTGTATCATTGATGCTCATATACAGCAGCCTCTGTTACTGAAAACTTACAAAAAAGCTATGATTAACTACTCATAAGAAGCCTAAATATTCAAGTAACACTTTAATTGGACAAGAGGGAACACTATACTGGTATTCATAAATTAAACTCCAACGTCATTTTCCTAAATGCTTAGTAAAACACTCTTGTCTGTGTATCTTTTTCTGCAACTGCAATCAGATGTTTACATAATAGTATGTTATATAAAATATAAATGTAACTATTTGTATAGTAGTTCTTAATCCTCAGAACTTAGTTTTGTTTTTATAACTAAAAATGATGCATTTACTAATCAGCATTTCATGAATTGAATATATGCATGCAGGAAAAACACTACTGCAGAAAATCACTGTATTTAGACTTTAAATATTACTACTTCAAAATTAATTATGTTGTAAGAAAAAATTCTTTTGTCTTTTAGAGCAGCAAGAAGATGAGAATACAAGAAAAAGCTCTATTTTATTTTCCTTAAATGTGACTTGTTCTCACTGAGCTACAGTATATTTTGCTAGATCTTGTGACAGTATGATATTACAAGTAAAAGTTCACAATCGCATTTATATCCAACTTTAAAGTTGCAACTATGAGAGGTACACTACCTATTATAACTATATATATATATATATATATATATAGTTATACACATCTACAGGTTTATACGTGTTTACACTGACATGTCCAGATTTCAAGTAGTGTAAAACTGTCATGCTTCCCTTGGCTACAACAAGGTACTGCTGATATAAATTCCTCGTAAGTATTAATTCAGGAATGCTCTTTGCACTCCTTGAGTTGGAGTTATAAGAATATTTTTTGTTTCGAGAAGGGTAGCAGGAGTGTCAGGAGAGCTGGGGAAAGCATCATAAAAACTTGATTATATGATCTTGGCAACATCTGCCAAGTAAAGAAAATATGAATTTCAATCATGGGGTTATTTTTGCATATAAAAGCCCTGTAAATCTGCTGCCTTTCTCTAAACTTTAGATGCTGGTTGAGAGACTCTGTGCTCCAAGTGCTCAATAATACTGGGGTCATCACTGATGTGTTTTTAACTGCCGTCAAGAGTTACCCGCTGGCAGCTTCTCCAGTGAACACTGCAGCACACACACTTCTCCAGAATTTCTCTTCTAGCACATACATAGCTCATAAATTGTGTATATTGTACAAGGTAAAAAAGAACAAAACCTCCCAGTTTCCTCCCTGCAGCTGGAAGGACAAGGGGTCAGGTAAAGGGCATCCTCTTTTGAGCTCTGTTTTAGTCCCAGGATTGAAATCGCAAGACAAACTGTAAAATACTGTTTATATTTAAGCAAACACATTAAGTACAGTACTGCCATTTGCCCTATCACTATAGTAACATCAGAGGTAGCTATAACAGTTTAAGCAGAATATATGAGGGCAAGTGAAAAAATAAATCATTTAGAGGTAAGTGAAGTAATCCTATAGTAGAGCAGCCTGCCGAGGCAGTGGTTAATATTGGGCTTTAGAGGGACTCCTCTGTTTTCCCCAGATTTTCAAGAACTAGCATAGTTTTTACTGTTGCTGTTCTCCACTTGTTATTTCTTTTCTTGTTTGTTTACTAAGGCCTGTCAGCAATAAGCCTGCATTTGAAGAGCAGATGCAGTATCTCCTTTAAGGTTTTTATGCCTTCTGGCTCTTTCTCTGCATGGCACAGCAGTTTCTACTTGAGGGATTAAATGTCAAACTAAAAAAATAACAGAAAAAAAAGGAAAGTACACCTCCACACATGTGCTTGTTTTTCTCTCTCGCAATCACTGATATTAACTCATCTTAATTAATGAAGGAACCCTAAAGCCCCAAGTACAGGGAACCATAGAATACTGCAAAGAACTGTAGCCTGAATTGCTTGGTACTATGCAAGTGCTTATTTATGCATGGGCAGTCAATAACCACACACTCCTGTTGGGCCTGACAGTCTCTCACTAAGAGAAATATTTTCCCAAATAGCAGCTACCTTTTTTGATCAAGTGTTTGTTAGACACTATAAGAAAATATCTGCTAAGTTAATCAATGAAGTGGTTTTGGGGGTTTTTTTCCCTTAGATAAAGCCAAAAGGGACACTCATTATGTCACTGGCATATATAAGTACCTTTGATAACACAGTCTGGATTATAATGGCTTTACTACAGACTGTGCAGGATCCTGCTTTCTCACACGTTCTCCACTGTAGAGAATTTACTTGAATGCAGTAAAATCAGTTGCTCCCAATCTAAACATAGCAGGTATAAGGCTCAAATATGAGAATTTTTCATAAACTTATATTAATTTCTAAAGGAATCAGAAGCTCTTACGTCCTGAATATGTTCCAGAACTTCAACAAAAATTTTGTTTCCATGCTTTTGCATGACGACACTGCTTGGGCATAAGCTCTACAAAAAAAATCATGGAAACTACCGGAGTAAATAGAGCTTACACTTTACAAGGGTTTTACATCCTTGAAAGTCTTTGCTTGTTCAAGCTCACAATTTTAGTAGCTGCTCAAAAACAATTTAAATTGCCTCTGCAGGTGTAATTTTGTTTTGTTTTATTGTTCTCCATGTCTTAAACTAGATTCCCTTTGCCACAAAAATTAAGATGAAGAGAGCACCAGTATAATTTTGCACTGAACTCTGGATATAGCTTTCTAGCAAACCTTAGGGCAAGTTTCTCTTTTTACAGTCAAAGAGAGAGAGGTTGGAAGGGACCACAGTGGGTCATCTGGTCCAATCTCCCTGCTCAAATTTCTCCTAGAATACATTGCACAGGATTACATCCAGAGGGTTGTGGAATATCTCCAGTGAGGGAAACCACAACCTCTCTGGGTCATCTGTTCTAGTGCGTGGTCACTGCACAGGAAGGTTCTTCTTCATATTGAGGTGGTCTATGTGTGCATCAGTTCCTGCATATTGCCTCTTGTTCTATTGCTTGGCACCATGGAGAAGAGTCTGGTTCCATCTTGACACCCTCCCTTCACATACTTAGAAACACTGATAGGGTCCTCTATCAGCTATCCCTTCTCAAGGCTGAAAAGGCTCAGCTCCCTCAGCTCATCAAGTCATCTACAGTGTGACACACTGTTTTTCCTTGCAAAACTTAGGAACAACACAATTTTGATTTTTCTGTTAACTCTGCAGTAGAAGGTCACTGTCAGCTTTAATGACTTCTTCAGAAGAGTCACTTCTGAAGAGTCACTTGTGAAGTCAGTGCTCTTTTCTTACCTCAGTCTATAGAGATATTGCACCTCTTCTGAGGTGAGGAACTCTACAACTCGTTCTGCACTAAGCTGCCAGTAAAGCATCAATATCAAAGCTTGCCAGTTTGAATAATGACCTTCTCTGGTGACACTGAGTACAATTTTATAATGTAAATAGTAATTGATTCCAACTGTGTCCAAAATTACTTCAATGGCATCCATTAGCATCTGTATCATGAAATTCAGTAGTCAATACTATATTAATCAGAAAGAATAATGCACAACATTATATTACAATTTAAAAAGAGTTAAAAATTACTTCTTGTATCTATCGGTTTTAATTCCATCACTTGAATCTTTTCAATCCTCTAATTTTATCACTTCCTCTCATTCTTATGCCATTTCTATACATCCCATTAAACAGATACCTACTCCCACACAAACTTTAAATGCAGTGCAGTGTTAGGCTGCTTTGCAAGCAGACGTGATTTTTTTTGCCTTTCTTTCTCGATCGTGGTTGCTGTAAAAAACAACAGTTTGGGAATTTCTAGAATTCTCCCGTCCCAGTAAAGGATGTGCAATGTCTTAATTTCCCTGTGCCATGCTTGCCATGAGCCCCGTTCACCTGAACTAACCAGGCACTTTTCAGTGCCACCCTGAGCAAGCCTCTCTTCCCTCTGGTGTGTGTGCAGCGATGGAGAACAGTTCCCACGTGGTGCGGCTTTAAGGGCAAACCCATAACGCACATCTGAGCTGTGCAGAGCCAGTTCCCCGCCTGAGTCACACACTGCACTCGATTGCTGGGCTTTTACTGTCTTTGTTGTTTCCATTAGTCTAAAGTAAAAGTCATTCAGGCTGAAAGGACATGTTTGTTCTCTGCTGATGAAAACTGTAATGTCCTTTTGCAAAGAATTGAATCAACTAGTTTATGCTGAATCACAAGCAAAATACTGTTCTCATCCACCCTGGAAACAGTGTGTCCTGGACACTTCTAGACAGCTACTGCAAAGGTGTGAGATACGGCAAAACTGCGAAACTACCAAACTAATTAGTTAAGAGCAATAATTGCTTACTGGGAGGAACCTCATTGCAAACATGTATTGCAAAAATAAACAAAAATATTCTGAGATAGTGTTTTTTCAAACAAAAAAATGTGCTCAGTTCCTTTTATTGTTATTATTTTGTTGTTACAGACTCAGATTAGTCCCAAGGAAGGGTGGCAAGTTTATAGTTCAGCCCAGGATCCTGATGGCCGTTGCATTTGCACTGTTGTTGCACCTGAACAAAACCTATGTTCAAGAGATGCCAAAAGCAGGCAACTCAGACAACTGCTAGAGAAGGTAAGTCTTCCAAAAAAAATTCCTCCTCTTGATTATTAAACTTCCCACATAAATCTACTCCTTTCCCTCTAAAGTTAATATATAATGAACTACTGAAGAGTTATTTAATAAAAATATTTCTTCAGAGTGTATTCCCTACCAGCGTTCTCACCCCAATCATTATTTGTCTGTTTTCCTTACGTCACACCTTTCGCAACCCAAGTTGCATCTTTTCTCTCGTTTACTCCTCCCAGATAGTTCCTTACACACCAGGGCAGATTTTTCTGTGTAAAAGCAGTTACAAATCCCACCTCAAAGTAGCTCGCTGCTGTGGGATTTAAACTACAGCTTCAGCTTCAATCATATGGGACTGCTGAAGGTCATTTCTTGTCTCTTACC
The DNA here is from genome assembly GCF_009829145.1 of Chiroxiphia lanceolata. NCBI lineage: Eukaryota > Metazoa > Chordata > Aves > Passeriformes > Pipridae > Chiroxiphia > Chiroxiphia lanceolata. The sequence goes on along the minus strand of NC_045645.1, from coordinate 19,739,402 downwards.
AACAAGTAATGAGATATAGACATGACAGCATCTTGAAAGCAGACTATGCAGACAAGACAGTTCTAATTTTTTCATTTGCTTTTTCCTCAGATATTAGTATTTATTCATTCTCTGGTGGTGCAAATTTCCCCCAACAACCCAATTCTCAATTCCAGTATTATCAATTCCAGTATTATCTACTATTGCATGTATAGTAAAATCAATGAAGTGTTTTGCATCAACAGAAAAAATTGTGCAACCATGAAAAGACAAATGAGTCTTCTGCATTCCCTGTACGTAACCAAGGTGATAATTATTGTATCACAGCAGTACAGAACCTGAGGCTTGAGAGAGTGTTTCAACAGCAGCAGAAAGCAACATAAAATGTAGATTTAAACATATATTTTTAGGATACAATTTTCAGTATTTTTCTAGCTATAGAAAAATGATTCCAGTGCTAATATATTGCCAGATGCTCACAGATTTTTGCTCCCTGCCCTCCCATGAACTTCAGAAGGCACTTAGAAGTTGTGACAGAGCCCATAGCGTGAGTTGCATGGAGAGAGCATTGATGAACCAGCACAAGAGGAGTTAGCTCCTGTCATGCTATCTGTTTACTTAAGAAAGGAAGACTTCAGTCTTTGCTCCAGCATATTTCCCAAATACTAAAATATTAACGGTAAAAAAAATTATTTTGAGGTGGGGGCTGAAAAGATGCATTAAGATCACAACATAGTTTTTGAGCTGCCACAGAAAAGAACCTAAATCATTAGTCTCTAAAAGCTATTTTCTTATGATTGGAACTGTGGCAGACATGGATGTGTAATGGCATATTATTACTTCACTAAGTCCATGCAGTCTTTTAATTAGAGGCTCTGTGTGAATGTTTCTTCTACCAAATGGAAATGCTCAAAGCTCTTCCAGTACCCAAAGGACTTTATTTGCCTGCTTTGAACAATTAAAATGCAAAGAAACAAGAAACATTGGTTTTTTCATTAAAAATCCTAAGAACTGCTAATAGTGACTGTGCAATAACTAATGTATACTATTTTTAAGAGTATTTTCTGAATCCACACATTCTCTAGATCATGTATTAGTTTCAAACATGAATATCCATTCAAACATCACATATTCTTGCAAACAGCAGGAATACTGCTGGGTTATTAGGAAGGTAAATTTTTTGTTTGTTTTTTTTGAGCCAGATCTTCAACATGGTGCCTAATACATTTACAGCAGTCTAGTTTTTTCATGGTTTGGGAAAACAGTTATTGAAATACAGCAACTGCACTTGGAAAATGTATCATTTTTATGGCTGGCAAAAGCATTGCTTTCATAACAGAAACTTTTAGAAGTATGTATAATTTACTCTAGATGACAGTTACTGTTGTCTCACTGTGGTAAAAGTGCTCACAATATCTACAAAGTCACTTACTCTACAAAAGTTACCTGAACATTCTCTACTTTTCATCTGAAAAAACTGTGGGTTCCTACTGCTGAAACAATTGGATAAAATTTCTAATTTTACACTTATTTACAGAATTATGAGCAAACACCTATTTGATGATTGACACACCCCAGCTTATCTCTGGATAATCTTATGAATTCCTTATATTGAATTATTATATAATTGCCTAGCAATGAAAAGCATGCTCTTCGTACTAACCAAAATCTCCAAATTTCAGTCCTGTCCTCCCAAAGTGCTTGGGAGGAAACTAATGCTGTATAGCACTTTCTGAAAAACAGTGACCTGGACAGGTGTCAAAGTAGACTCTATTGCCTGACAGCTTTTTTTTGAGCCCATCGATAATGGTGCTTAAAGGGTCTCCCTCTCTTTACCTCACAGAACTAGTCCAAATAATTTATGGCTTCAAGGTCTTGCCCTGTTCCCCAATATTTGTACTGTCATGTAGTTATGGAATTTGGAACTGTACTGTGGTATGAATGACTCACAACTAAAGCACTGACACGAGCACGTTTTATTGCCTGACATTTAACCGGGGAAAAAAATAAAGCAACAAAAAGTGCATTTAGAGAGTGTTCTTCTTTAACAGGTTCAGAATATGTCTCAATCTATTGAAGTTTTAAATCTGCGGACTCAGAGGGATTTCCAGTATGTTTTAAAAATGGAAACACAAATGAAAGGGCTGAAGGCCAAGTTTCGGCAAATTGAAGATGATCGGAAGACATTAATGACAAAGCATTTTCAAGTAGGTTTGATTTTAACAATAACTTCGAAGCCTGCTGGAAGCAATGTACTATGTAGCAATGCATGGACTGCTAAGGTCTCAGCTTGAAATGCTCATACAAGAGCATCATTAAAAGGAAAAGCATAATAAATCTTCCTTTATGATGATAATCTTTTGCTCTGATCAATTTAATTGTAATAGGGAGGAACTATTAATAATTAAGTCATTACAGAAATGTCACTTTAAACAGATTCCTGGTTTTTTGTGTATCAATGTGCATGTCATACCGAGACATTTATATTCATTCAAGTTCCAGTGATAAATGGGGAGATCTAATGGAATTAATAGCAAACAACAAGAGTTCTACGCTTTTAGTATTGCTTGACATTTACTGCAGTTGAAGGGAAGAAAGCCTATAATAAATCTGGTTATTGTAATTTTTATCCAGTATAATTAAGATTTAATTTCATCTCTGAAGGTTTGCTGTTTTGAATTTGGGATGGGGAGGAGGGCAGTCAATCCCAGTCACATTTGTGTGATTAAAAAAAGACTTCCAGAGAATTTCACTGACAACAAAAACCACAAGCTAATCCAGAGAAGGGTTGCAGAGATTACAGAATAGCATTGTGTATTCTGAAAAAGCTACCTGAAGTACTCTTAAAGGAAAAAACATCACAAGAGCATATTTAAGGTCTTTAAATAGCAAGTCTGATAAACTGACATTTCGAGACTGCAAGACAGCAAAATACGTTCTAGAAAATACATTATGAAAATTATGTTAAATACATATTTTTGAAGTGTTTATAAAAGTTCATATAAAATTAACTTAATTTTCTAATTGGTGCTAGAGTTATATACCTATATAATTACATAGCCAATGGGGTCTAATTTATTTTTCAGAGACACTGAATATCCAATGGGTCTTAACAATGTCAGGAATTAAGTACACTAATGATCTGACTACCAAACTTTATTGATTAGGTCATTGTTCTTAGTTTAGAGTTTGAGCATATGCTTCCATTTATTTTCAAGTAGGAAGAAACATCTCCACCTTTTTTGCCTTTCACCCCTCGTTGCCACAATAACAACACATTTGTATAATACCATTATATATTCTGTATTCTCATTATAGTTTTCCTTGGGAACAAAATATCAAAATTTGAATGTCTGATACACAATGTCAAAGGTAGCAGATTACTCCAGCACTCTAACCTTTTAAATATTCGATATTTGTATTGGCCAGTCATTTAACTTCAGTTTGACAGTTAGCCTGGAGTATAAAAGAGTTCCAGCCAATCAAGTTATAGAATAATTTAAAAGGTCAACACAATACAATATGCTGCTGGCTTTCTGAAATTTGATCTACTAAAATTCCAGTGCTTTATCTTTCCCAAGACAAAGAAATTCATTCTGGATGTAGCATAACCTTTCATATCAGCAGGCTCGAAGTGCCAGAATACATTTACCACCTATTGGTGTTGCAATACAAATTAGTACTTGTACCACTCATCGTAGCAACAAGCTAGGAGTGTCAGGAGAAAACAATAATTTTTTATTTTATCATGACAATGCCAAAACCAACTTTATATCATTTACTGAAATGAGATCTTCTAAAGCTATGTTTTCATATTGATCAGAACCAAAGAGTACAAATTTGATCCAGATCACAATTGAGCATATGGTCATACTTCAGCCAAATCTGCATTTCCACCAGGCAGGAGGTACCTGTTCTCCACAAAAAGTTACAGCAGGTTTGCTCAAATGATTCCTCATCTGGCATAAATCCTACCAGGAACTCATTGCCTTCACTAATTCTCTTAAAGACACTTTATCTTCATGAGTTTTCACAAGCTTTCCTTTTTTTTTTTTTTCCATTATGGTTTACCCATGATTTTTGGCCATTCACTGCCGCACAGAACCAAAGCCTAAATTCATGATTTCAAAATGAAGTAACAAGAACTTTGGTTTCTGGAGCTCTGTTTTCGCTCTCACAAAGCTTACTCCTCTTGTCATTGAGGAAAAAAAGCTATTCATTTTAACAGGCATAAAGTAGGTTCAGGTTAAGCTTTTAATAAAAACAGACAAATAAAAAAAATTTGAACTGTAAACAAAAAGACTTCTCACTTCTTCCTTTCCATTTCAGTAATTCTGCTACCATAACCTTGAGAACAGAACCAACAGAACTAATACTCTCAAATCCCTGTATAATGACATACCTACTGATAATTTAAAATGAATTTTTCAGCTATTGAGATGACCTGTGTGCGAGATGTACACATGAAAGTTTTTATTTCAAGGTAGTAGTAATTCCAATATGAAAAAATTCTTAAGACAATATGCATATATTAGCTGGGTGATGAGATACTGCAGAACTCTCAAGCTGTCTTTGAACAGGTTTGAGAGGCAAAAATTCAGAGATAGATCTTCAAGCAGCCCAAATGCTGACCCTGCCTACCAGCTTCTTTCATATCTCATTAGCAAAAATGCATTTGGCATCATCATGTAATTTATTTTGGAAATGTCCTACCCTGTTTATTGCATCTTCTGAGACAAATGGTGTAACAAATGTGTGTGTCTCTGCACACCTCAGTGACCACAGCAACCTCTGACACATTTGCTGCTCAGCCTCTTTCTGGTGCCTGGCCTTCCATTTAGTTCTCTTCTGCTTTCCCCTTTAACCTACTGAATACTCCAGCTATTGATTTTTTAACCCTTTCAATAACCCCTGTGTCCTAAACTGTTCCCAATCTCTATTACCACCTAATGCTAATATCTAACAAAGCTTTATTTCCATCTTTGCCTTGTTTTGTCCACCTTGGCATCTCCTCATATCTCTCTGGCATTTGCTTATGGAAGTCCTGCTGTTCCCACATATTATAAAAAGATTTCCAAATTTCTTCATGCGGATGATACATCAGGGACAAACCTGTCTACTTTTCAATAAAGCAAGACCTTTTGACTGCAGGTTCTTTGAGGTTTTCTATGGAATAATAACAAAACAAAAAAACACCTCAAACAATTAGGTTAAATTTAATAAAGCCTGTATTATTAGCGCATTTAAAAGAATAATTAAGAAATTAAAAATGGGCAGCCAGTATTGGTTACAAACTAAGACAGATTCTCAAAGTATGAGACACGGCAAAAAATCTGAGGAAGTGGCAATCTGAGATTCCAAAGTGGAGCCTTATTTTATTTAATCAGTGTTTAAGAATAAGATTGGCAATGCAACAACAACTGCATGTGTCAAAAAAATATTTATGGTAGTCCAGAAAAGAGAGAACTGAGGAAGTTTGAAGACACCTAGTGATGTAGCAGGATGACTAATACAAATCACAGTTAAGAACCATGGATTTTTTACTTAAAAAGGAAGAGGCATATATCACTATGTCTGGAACAGAACTGAACAGTGCTCAACACGCATTGAGAAAAAGATTAATTTAGTATTTCTAAAGAATTAAATAGAAATTAACAGCTCATCCTATGTATGACAGCACTGTAAACCAGGTATGACCTCCTTGAACACTACTGTGCATTTAGGCCTAACCATCTTCTGAAGAAAGACACACTTAGTGAGGGTTTATATCCTATAGATGGAAAGTCAGACCTTCAACAGGTTTGGTTGAGATCCACTTGAAGGTAATCCTTTCCTTGAAGTAGAAAAACAGTTCTCTCATGCATTTTATCTGCTGCTTACTACCATTAAGTCTGAGGTTTCTAACACTTTCAAAATAGACTAATTGTAGATCTGTAACTAAAATAAATAATCATTTTCAAGTCACTTCAGTAATCAAGCATAAATATTACATTAAAGGAAATTATGGGATTGAACTCCTTTAAACTGCAGTAACAGACATATGATTGCTTCTAACAGGAATTGAAAGAAAAGATGGATGAGCTCCTGCCACTGATCCCAGTTCTGGAACAATACAAAACTGATGCCAAATTAATCACCCAGTTCAAGGAGGAAATTAGGAATCTGTCTACTGTGCTCACTGGGATTCAGGAAGAAATTGGTGCTTATGACTATGACGAACTACACCAGCGCGTCCTCAGCTTAGAAACCAGGCTTCGAGACTGCATGAAAAAGCTCAGTGAGTTAACAAGTTCATGGCAAATTTGGTTCTTTGGCTGTGTATTTTTAGTTGTCTCTCTTAAAGATTAAGTTTGGGGCTTATTTTTGTTTGATGAAAGACTACACATTATATTCTGCTCTGTGCTACCCTAATAAAAGCCAAGAGTAACTGAAGCTAAGGTCAGTTACTTTGTGCCAGTGTATCGTAGATAATGACCTGCCCTACTGTATACAGAAGGAATTAAGATGGAAAATTATAACAGGCAGCAATTTCAAAATCTAGGAGTTTTGCAAACTAGTTGGAGAGCTACAAATATTCTATCAAAAAAGCTCAGACAGACATTGCTACTAGAGTCACCCTTGGGATGTCAGTGTAAAAAAAATTTAGTGGGAAGTAGACTGGAATCAGTTTTGAGATGTCCACATCATAACCCTGTCATTTTGCTATGAAACTTGAGAGGCCACTCTGGCTGTACTGTGTTTAGACCTGTAATATTAGCACTAAGAGAGATGTGCCATTGTCCAATTTGCATTTCAATGTAATTAAGCATTACACCTAATTTAAGGGAACAAAGGATGATTTCTGTAGGAAGCACAGCAACAAACCCAGTGAGCACTGCACTAGGTTTGCATCAGGCAGCCTCCATCTTGGCTGCTCACATGCTGGCTTTAGTTAGAAAAAGTCAAACATTGAGCATCTTTGAAAACCAGTGCTAGCCCAATATCAGCCACCAAAACTAAGAGCCTGAAGTATCATTTTCAAGTGTCAGCCTTAATTTCCATTACCCCAGGAGGGATCAGTAGAACCTACCTGCCTTACAAACACAATGCAATCTCCCCTTTCCCCAGTCTGTCCGTCCATTCTGAGACTCCTGAATGGATCGCTACTGCAACAACCCAGCCCCACTATGAAAAACAAACACTTTGTATGTTAACACTGAACATCAATAAACTAGAAATTCCAAGGTTCAGTCCTGTGATGGGTGTCTCAGTTATCAAGTGTGGGATGTTTACTTTTAAGTGCTACACATGACCTTAAATATCTTGCTGACAGATAAGCAGAGCCTCCTTATTTTTGTGATGCAATGGAATGAGAAAAAACTAGGTTAAGTTAGCCTCTCAAATTATTTATTTTCAGGTTCTTTATTTTACACTGGAAATAGCACAGTGATGATGCACTAAAATACATGAAATACCTCTTCAAACACAAATTTCTTATGATCCTATTTTCCCTTCAGTACACACAGATAATAGCACATTACTGCATTGACAGGAGACAGTCAGGAGAAAATATCTGTGTTGCAATACCACAGCAAGCAAAACGATTTCTATGAATAGGCAGTATTTTCTGATAGTGAGGGTTAGAGTAAGTTATTAGACACCAAAAATCATCAGTTTATCTTTAATGAGTATCTTGGTTTTCTTTGATTTTATGCCATCTTGTAATGTTGGTTAGTGAAGTGACTACAGTGTGAGATATATTTTAAACAACAAAATTACTAAGTATGTTCTCATTCTATCTATCCTGAATTCCTGCAACATATTCTATTTCTCTTGACATACCTAATGGAAAAAACTCCTATTAAAATTACGTATATTAACAGTAGAGAGAAAATTTTTGTATAAAATAAATTATTAAGCATATCCATTATCAAAAGGGAGTGGACTTTTTCAAGCTCTGACACAGATTCATTCATCCTTATTGGCATTACTCCCTAGTCTCAGATGCTTAAACGACTTTTATGCTCACCAGCTAATGGAGTGGCTGGTTTTTTCACCTGTCCCTTTTAAAGTAAAAACAGCTTCAGTTAGGCCTGCTGTAACTCCTGAAAGTTCAGATCAGGAAGCATAAGGGGAAAACAGCTTTCGAGCCTACACCTTCTTCCTGGCCACATTCACCACGCTGGAGATGGTCCAGCTGTGACTGTCCCTGCCAATCTGACAGCCAGAAGCCTATGGCAGCAGCAGGCTGCCACAGGATCTGGCTGGAATTTTCACAGATTTTGTTGCATTTCACAATATAATTATCTAATCAGCATGTGCAATAGCTATTTTCCATTCTTCTCCCTAGCAGGTGTTTTTCAGCCATATAATGTATTATTTATGTTGTCCTGGCCACTTATAAGGGATCTTCCATCTGCACTGGCAACACTGTCAACATCATTAACATATAGTAAGCAGTTGTCTTATTTTCAGTGAGGTTTAGTGATTACCACAACAGTTGTGATGGCTGGAATTTGCTTCTTTGTGAAATAAGAGAAAATCCAGGAAGAAGCTGATGAGAAATTTGTTCACAAAGCTTTACAAGGGTGCATGCAACTAAACGCATAGGAATAAAGTGCATGTGATTGCACACACCCCAAATTCATGTACACTTACGTGCATATGGGTCCTTTGCTGGCAGTCCTGTAAGACATGTACATTTAGAAGAGAGTGCAGGTTGCACAGTGTGCTTGGAACCCTCCTGTTCTTGTCATAATGTGTTTATGAAAGGAGGGAAAAAAAATAAGTAAAGCTACCATTTTTCTTAGTGTACCTGAACTTCTTAACATTTGCTAGTATGAAGATACATTTGACCCACCTTCTTATTAGCATCTGGTCCTTCTCCTGTCAGGGAATTAAATTGCTATATTGCTATAAACCAAAACAGAAGAAAGAGTGGCAAGGAGGCTTTAGCCATGCTGGGAAAAAAAAATGCATAGGCTAGTTTTAACTCTCCACCACCTCATAGCTATGGAAAATTCATAATCCAGAAGTGATTCCCATTTCACATTCCATTTGTCTATGTTCTAGTTCTCTACATACAAAGTGAGCTAAAGAAATGCCACAACTGAAAACTAATTGGAATTTTCATTTCATTTCAGACTCCAAGACTTGCCATGCCAGAAAAATGTTAAATAAATGATCCTCCCTTCAGTATATTAGTATTACCATTCCCTAGCAAAACACCTCAGCATGCAGGATCAATTTTAGTATAGCCACACAAACAATTAAGAGGTTCATTCTGCAGCTGAGAATACAGACTGGGTTTAGATCAACATGTTTTACACTTAAGTAGAGAAGAAGCAGCTGTTACCAACTTCGGTGGAGGAGTAAGGGAAATTTCTTAGACTGAACACAAAGTTGGAAGTGCTTAAAACCACAGAGGAAACTCGCCTTGTTTTGTCAGTGAACTGTTAGACATTATATTGAGCTTTACTCTTGAGAGAGTTGTCACTCATTTAATTCCTTTATCAAATGCAAGATCAGGCTTGGGCAAGCTGGAAGAGAATTATCCTTATAAAGTCACTATAACCAATTATTTCAATGTTAAACAGATTCATAAACTGCATACTGTAGTAATGTATCATCAAAATGCTGTGATAGTCACCTGGAATAAATTACTTCACTATGTTAGTAAGTCAATAACACTTCAGCCCAGACAGCACACTTGCTACTTTATAATGAACAACACATAAATTGTTCCAATTCTGCCAATTTTTATAGGTCTGCTGTAACAAATGGGTGGACGCATTTGAAGGCAGGGCTCCAAAAGACAGAACTGAAGAAAACAACACCGCCTTTCTCTTGAAGAATGAGAAATTAGATTTATGGTTTTCATAATTGTGTTCATTCGATTCTCTTCTGATCCAATACTGGAAGCATCGCTGCATTAGGGGACTGTCTGACAGTTTGACAGAGTAAAATGTGAACTGAAGGGCAGAGGAATTTCATTGAGAAGAGGAGGAAAATTTGGCCTCAGTCACTTTTTTGAGAGAAACGTGTCATGTTGCTTTGCATCATCTCTCAGCAATAGGTTCTCTGTATTCACAGGACCAGTATTTAAGCAAATATGTTGATTTGTGGAATACTTGGGACAATTTACTTCTACAGAATTTACCTTTGCAGACTTAAACAGTTTAAAACAGCGTGAGCTAATTTATCAAGGTTGACCATTCAACCAAGACTTGCTTTGGGGCCTTGTCCTGTTCTTTCAAGCAGTACTTTCTGAACTGAAAGGACTTACTGCTTGGTTTGAGTTCTCACTACTCAAAAGAGGTGACATGCATGTACTTGGTCCTGAACATTTTGCAAATTAACAGAAGAGTGAGATTTTGAAACAATCTGCAGCTGGAGTAAGGGTGAGGGTAAACAACTGTAAATAATATTTTTCCCGTTTTTAAAAATCATGTCAATAATTTTATTAAAGTCTGTCTGCAACTAGACTTAAATGACTAGAATTTTGGCAGAGACTTTATATATTAAGCTCCTGTGCTGAAGGATCTTTCAGCTGTAAGGAGGCTGGAGTGACAGGACAGAGGTGGGCACTGACAGCTCTGCTGCTTCCTTTTTACTGTACATGCTGTGAGCAAGTAGGTCAGCAGACCTCAAGTACTGCTGAGGTTTACAGAAGAAACCTGCTAATGGGATATGAATTATCACTACAATAGGAATAACTTACCATATACAGAAAATATACTTGTAGTATTACTCCTTAGTCTTAAGTACCAGTTCCATCAAATTATAACACAAATAGGCAGATCCATGGGTTTCTGTTAACTGAATAAGGAAAAGGAAAGATGGGTCATACTGTAGGGCAGGAGGAAAAAAATCCTCATGCCTCTTACAAGATGCTCTGTTTTGTTGTGCTGAAAAGAGAAACTGTCACTTTTTCAGTCAGCAGCCGCCCCTCAGCTATAAGCAGCTGTCCTAACAGTCTTCCTTTCTTGATCACTACATGTTATTTGAGAATAAGAAATTGATCACATAAATACACCCTGATTCAAACTGATGATCATTTAGTGGCTGAAGTACAATATCATCTTTTTTTTCACACTGAACAGCATCTCAATACATTTTGAAAGACTGTTCTCTGAAAGCATCTGACTCTTGTCACAGGGGAAGGCAGCTTGGTTCATTTCAACTGGCAATCAGTGAACTGTACATTCAGATAAATAGGAGTAATGCAGCAGAGGAACCACAGTACTAGACACTTAAACATACAAATTTCTCAACACCCTTCTCTGGCTAGACTCAAAAACCCCACTCACATATGGATCATCACGTGCACAAACACCCACGGAGCTGTGTGCACACCCCTCACAGCAGCCGGCACGTTCTACAAACACATCACCTGCTTTTACACCTCTGCTGGAGATGTGGGGCCTCGAGCTCAGTGTGTGCCTGTGCTGCTCCCCACAACCCACAAACACACCCAGGCTGGGGAGCAAACCTGTGAGCTCTCACACACCTGCCCTGGCTGAGGAACCCGACCCACTGCCCCCCCCCCCCATGCTCTGCCTGCACTCCCTGAGCGCTGGCTCTGCCTGGCCCCCGCCCCGCTCCCCCAGCCACAGTTTGCAAATTCAAGGCACACTGTCATGCTGCCCTGTCATGCCCCCAACATGGCATTACCCAGCCCAGACACAAACGTGGGCTCTGAGAGCATCCTCACATCTCTGCCATAGGCCCCTTCCACAAGTTTTCTCCATTCAGAAGCAAAATTTCACAACTCATATATGATTCCACATTTAACTTCCTGGATTTCTTTTTTTAATAGAAGAAACGTTGTTTCAGATTCCAAATTCTTTGCTTATGTTTTCCTACTAATTTAAGTACTGTGGTTTAAAGGCAGAAATTAGTATACCTTATAACTCATACATTCACTGCATTTTAATTATTTTAAAAACTACAAATTCAGCAGTAATTATTTTTTTCCAATTTCTTTCTACTTATTACTAGTTTTCTGATAATTTTATTCCTAATTAAATATTCCAAATTCCAAACTTATCCTTTCTGAAGGTTTGAGTTTATCTCATGCCCTTTTCTGAGACTATTTACTAACATACCATCTAAAAACAAAAGCCTTCACCCTCGTGGGATATAATCCTGTACCTTTCAAGATAATAGCAGTTCATAGCTGTAGAATAAGAGCACTCAGTGCACAATAATAGCAGCCTGTCTACAGAGAAATCCAGAGTAAAAAAATCTGTACAATGATAATCAACTGTAAAAAAACTGTAAGATTCTTTAAAATAGGAAATTCCAAAAAAAATTTCAAAATATTACAACGTCCATAGATTGAGATCTGTGAATAACAGTGCCTTTTAATCAACCTGGAAAATAGACACAGCCTACCCTGCTCACTGAGGTCTCAGCATGTATTCAGTTATCTTCATTGCCAATACACCCCACTTCCCTGGCTCTGAACAAAAACTCCACGAGCAGCCTCTGAGTTGCCACCATAGCATTAACCCCATTCTAAGTGAGGGAAACAGACTGGTACATTACACTCCTTGCCAGTTACAGAGAGTAGAAAATTTAGGCTTAATGTGACCCTCTTTTGAACTGAATAAATTCATTCTCAACACCAGATAGTTTGTTTTCCACATTTTCTAGATAGGTAGGGTTATACAGTACAGCACAACCATGTAGCACAGAGAAGTACTTACTTTTAGATTAAAAAAATTAGTGAAATATTTCACTTTTCACATTCTTATGGAACATCTTTTCTGTAAAACCAGAGTATTTCACCTAATCACCTGCACACCACTATGTGATATTAATCCTTGGTAATTCCACCAGGAGCTTGTTGTTAATAAGAATGTTATTAATGTCCCCTAAAATATAGATTTTTGGATTGTTAGGAAGGTCAGCATCCAAGATCATATCGACTTTCATTATTTCCTCCCAGACAGTCTAATATGAGGCAGTCTAATGAATTAGAAGCCAAGTGATACAGCCAAGCTTGCTGAGTAATTCTCATACTTTCTTCACACAGCCCCCAGTCCTGGAACAGCTACATGTGTGCAACCACAGGGCAATCAGGCACAAGCTTTGTGTACAGTTTGCTTTGTGTATAAGCTCATTTTTTCCTGTGTGCCCTTAACCACCCTGTTACCCTGGTCAATGGAAAACTGAAACATCCATCAGTCCTAGCTGTGCACTGAACTTCCTGAAGGCAAAAGTGACAAGATTATGTCTTCATTTCATTTATCATTAAGTGTTCTTCACTTCAGCTCAGAAGATATGGAAAAGTTCCTTCAGCGAAGATGACAATTCATCTTCAACATAAGTCTGAATCCCCTGGAGCCACAATTTAGTTTAGAGCAATTGGTCCTGTGCTCTGACAGATGTCAAGGAGAGTTGTGCAATTATTTGCATTAATGCATTTGTTTTTTTAATTTCAGCATGCGGCAAATTGATGAAAATTACAGGCCCCATTACAGTGAAGATATCCGGAACCCGATTTGGAGCCTGGATGACGGATCCGTTGGCATCGGAGAAAAATAACCGAGTATGTAAAGGCACTGACTATCTTTGTGCCCCCTTTTTTTTTACTTGCTTTATTTTAATCCTTAAAAATGTATTTTCCCCCTAGGAAGTTACACTCCCAAGCATGTTTCTTCTACTTCAGTCATTTTTACACTTAAACATCTTCAGAGAAAAAGTAACAGTGTTTGTGCAAAAATATCCAAAGACAAAAGTTAGCTAAGCACCTTTATGCCTTTAGCTTTTTCAGGGATGACAAACATCTCTCTGAACTGAGTACACTTCCTTTTTATTTCCTAACATATTTAATGGAGCTTGGGTCTTTAAGAACTCAAGTACTATAAAACAAACATCCACACTTTTAGTCAAGAGCATGACTTGTAATTCAGCACAGTTAAAATTTACAGGATTAGGCCCCATATAATCTGTATTCAGGCCATTTTCTGCATCATATCCAAGTTATGTTATTGTTTGGACCTAAAATAGGACACAGCTTTAAGCAGGTGCTCTGTCCAAAGGGGTTTGGAAGTCAAAACACAGTTTCATTTGTATGAGACCCACAACATTAGCTTTTTGACTATAGAAAAAAAAAAATAGCAATAACTAAAGATTTGTGTGCAGCTCTTCCCTGCCTGCTGTGTCTGTACAGGTTTACTACTGACTCTGGAAATCTCAATTAACTTTAGGAGAGCAGCAAACTCTACTCAGCCCCATCTTATCCTGAAAAAGTTTCTTCTGATACATCAGAGTGCCAGTGGTTGCTCCAGAACCATCCCCATGAGTCCTTGTCTCCATCAGCACCTGCTCCCTGTGCAGTCCTGTCCCAGCACACCCTGCCACCCCCTCCCCTGACAGCCACCACATTCCCCCCTCTTCAAGCAGCACACAAATTACTTGTGCACGCAAACCATGCAAAACCCTCCTTGCACCAAGTAATGGGCAGCCAGAAGCTGAACTGCTGTTTATACAAATATTTTGTTCATGTCAGTTTCGAAATTGGCATAAAAAACCCTCCAGAAATCATTCTTCTTTTTTTTTAGTAGGGATTTCATTTGTCCTCTGACAAATTAAAAGGAGAAAAGGCAAAATGCATGAAGGAAAAAACAGGGGAATGGAAGTTGCATACAGCACATTAAAACAAATTTATGATTCTGTTTTAAGGAGAAAAAATGGTTTCTAAACTTTACTGGTTTCATTGCTATTGTTTTTGTTTTCTTTACTAAGAACAGACTATTTTTCATTGATTAGAGATTCAGCTGAAAAAAATTCAACCACGTTTATTCCTAAGTATGAATTCAAGTTTAGCTCGCATACCGTTTTCCATCTCTCTCTTAGATTATTAGTCTCTGGGAATATCTTTAAGCAAGCCCCATATAGCAGAGACCCAAACACTGAATAATCCAAAATTAAATTTGTCTGAAAATGCAGACACTGTAGTTCGTAACAGTTATATTTAAAGTTCACCTGTATAGGTAAGTTTTGATTCAGAAATTCAAGAGTTCCTCATGCTTTTGTAACAGCAGTGTGGGCAATATTGTACTTTGATAGCCTGCTGCATATCTAAAACCCGTTTTCCCTCTTTTCCTGCAATTTATCCATCATGCCATATCACGCTCATCTGCCACAGATTGTGTTCCAGACGTTTACTCCCAATCTTTGTTTTCTTTCCAGGTCTGGTACATGGATAGTTACACTAACAATAAAATTGTCCGTGAATATAAATCAATTGCAGACTTTGTCAGTGGGGCTGAATCAAGGACATACAACCTTCCATTCAAATGGGCAGGCACCAACCACGTTGTCTACAATGGCTCCCTCTATTTCAACAAGTACCAGAGCAACATCATCATCAAATACAGCTTTGACACGGGGCGGGTGCTCGCGCAGCGCAGCCTGGAGTATGCTGGCTTTCACAATGTCTACCCTTACACCTGGGGGGGCTTCTCTGATATTGATCTGATGGCAGATGAAATTGGGCTGTGGGCTGTGTATGCCACCAACCAGAATGCAGGCAACATTGTCATCAGCCAGCTAAACCAGGATACTCTGGAGGTGCTGAAGAGCTGGAGCACAGGCTACCCAAAGAGAAGCGCTGGAGAATCCTTCATGATCTGTGGCACCTTGTATGTTACTAACTCTCACTTAACAGGAGCCAAGGTCTACTATTCTTATTCCACAAAAACTTCCACTTACGAGTATACAGACATTCCTTTCCATAATCAGTATTTCCATATATCCATGCTTGACTACAATGCAAGAGATAGAGCTCTCTATGCCTGGAATAACGGACATCAAGTCCTGTTTAACGTCACCCTCTTCCACGTCATTAAAACTGAAGATGACACATAATTTTCTTTCCCTTACCTCCCTCCGTCAAAACAGTCTCATTTGTGATTAACTTTAAAAGCATCCATCTCTTTCAGTTCCTTTTAATTTACATTTCTTTCTTCATTAAGGAAAAGCAACATTTTCTACTATGTAATGCATTTCAAATATGGCTGAGCCTGTCTAAAATGACCTGTTGGAAATAAAAGCATCTTAACTCATGATTCTACAAGGTCTGTCAAGACCTTGTCTTGAAAAGCACTAAAGAGAATTTAAGTGGCTAAAGACAGTTTTTAAAAGATTATGATCTGCCTTATTTTAGAGTCAGAGACTAATGTTGGCTTAAATGCATGAATGTCTTTTTTTACCTCATTTTTGGTTTTAATCTATTGCTTAACTTCAGGAAGCATTTTGGTAGTGTCAGACACATATTGCACATTGTATTTTTTTATTTATTCAGAAAGATTTAGTAACTTAATTTACTTAGACATGGAGTATGATTCATTTTGCCATCACCCAATTTCAGATGTGGTGCTGTACAGTATGTTTTTAAATCTCTTGCAAACATTTTATCGACAGTATGTATTTCTACCATTATAACCACCATTGTGCAATTGTATCTCTTCACTTATGTGAAAGTAAACTAAGTACTATTTTTTATAAAATATATTGAAATAATTGCAGTTCTGGTTATGGTCAATTGAAAGTGGTAAAAATCTGCTAAAAGGTTGTTATTTCTGAGAAAGATCAGTAGCTTCTCAGATGCATGATTCCGGTTCTCAGCTTTGCTTGGTAGATCTCTTCTTCACCACTGGCACTTACTGAAGCCTCATACCCGTCTCAGCTTTACAACTGTTTGCCCTGTCCAATTTTTATCTCATACTGCTGGCTTCTCTCTCCCTTAGTCTCTTTCTCCTGCTTTCTTCCCTTCCACCATTTTATTGCCCTTGTTTATGCTCACTCCCTGATCTGGGCTTTCCAAGAGAGGAGCAGAAAGTGGGCTGGTGCCCATGTCTGCAGCAAGAGTGTGAGTCCACAGCGTGAGTGCTGTTCTGGGGCAGTGAGGAGCAGTGTTAGAAGTCAAGCTGCTTTCCCTAATCTGCCTGTCTTCTTACTCATAATAGAAGAACATTTATCTTTTGACAAAACTCTTCTCTGGGATGACCATAATCGAGGAGAAAATACAAAGGAAAAGGTACAAAGCCTGGATGATCACTGTGGCACTGGGTAGCCCTTGCTAGGAAATGGCAACAACACTGAGGCCAACCTCTTGCAAAGAGGTTTGGGTTTTGCTAGCAGTAGAATTGTTACTTATGGTCAAAACTGATGCCTTTAAAAACAAATATTTATGAAAGCTGTGTGGCTTGCTATACTATCGCATTTAGAAACTAGGGGGTGGGGAGAGTGCACATTATATTGAGAAAAAAGGAATGAGGTGCTATTCATCTCTTTTGGCATAAATGGAAAGAAAGTAATGTTATTAAGCACTAGTAATAAGATTTTTTATTACTGGGCTCTCACAAAATGCAAAAAGACAAAAAATTCAGTGAAAGCTGAAGCTTTGTGAAGCTCACAAAATCTGGGATTCTCCTCTTTATATCCTTTGAAATTGAAAAGTCAGATCTATTTTGAAGACATTTTATTTGCTGGTTCTACCAATGTGTCAGCTAAGACCACCTTAAGCTTCATTAACGTTTTCATTATTATGTCTGTTTACGTTTACAAATCTGCTTTATAATATAAGCCCCCATATGAAGCTGAACAAATTGCCTTATTTTTCATAGTGGTTGCAAAAAAAAAAAAAGGAAGCTAATTAGGTTTCAAGAACTGATAAAGGAAAAAAAACCAGCAAATTACATTACAACATGACCAGAGAAAAGTTACTTTCCTGTTTCCATCTCCCCCCTCCTGCCTAGTTGAAATGATAGCTGTTATCCCTTACAATCAGTTACACAGAATTTCAAGACTCAGTTCAGCTAAACAGACAAATTAAATCATTTCCCTCCTGTAACCAACTTTCCTGTATTGACAATGAAATCTTCTGTGTGATGTGTGAAAGTGTATATGACTACTCATTAAAAAAGATATTTTATGTCATACAGGGATGTTTTATGAAAATGAAGTATGTTCAGATTTTTATCAAAAGCCATAAAGCAAACCCTAACTTTTTCTCTCTACAGAGTAACTTCAACAAAATAGAACTTTTTCACCAAGACAGCATTCTTAAAAACATTAGTAATTAGATTGGGAAATAAAACTTCTTTCTACTGTATCATCATAAACTAGACTAATAGTCATGATGCAAGGATAACTTCATCTGAAAAAAATGATTACTATCATATTTCTTTATAAGAATGTAATTCTGTGTAATTAGCATGCACACACTAGTACAGGTTGATAACAGTTCTTACAGGAAGATTAATCTCACCTGATTTCAGTGCCATTTAGCGAGCCTTTTAAAGGGTAATACACTCCTATTAGTCAAAGGAAAGGAAGAAACAGACACTACTACAACAGGGTGCTAGAGATGGATGGATAAGAGGGGTGGGAAAGGCTCCTTCAAAAGGTGGTTTGTCATACCTGGATAAATCCTGCCCTTCTAAATTAGTAACAACAGGTTGTATTCCGGTAACTTTAAACACGATATAACAGCTTGCATACCACCAATACAACAAAACACAGCGAGGCATTATCAAATAACACAGCTTCCTGCTAAGGAGCATTCATTTGTCTGTGAATCAGTGTTGATCACCTATCTTTTCCAAATTGGAAATTCCATAGTCATATTCCCAAAAGGCTGAAAACACCATGCCTCACTATAAGCAAATTTGTGTTACAATCTTTGCCTTCATAATTGAGCAGCACAAGAAGAAAATCTTCATAATATAGCAGCAACCTACAAGTTTTATTCTTGAAGCATAGGCTGTTAGTTATGAGGCAATATCAATACTCTAGGGGGAAAAAACCCTATCCTTAAACATGAGGAAATTAATTTTAGAGCCTGTTTGAATATCTTAGTGACCTCCTGCTTCAAGGGATAAACATGTAAAAGGACTGTGTCACTCTTGCACCCAAACCAGAATTCTTAAATTTCACAAAGCTGTGCTGGTGGTAGAGGGAGATGCACACAGTCACAAATCTAGCACAGGAGCACAGGTCTGCCAAGCCACCAGGCACACCTGTCCTGAGGGAGCCTAGAGAATGTGGATGATGCACACCACAAAGCCCACAGCATTCTCCCTGCAATGGACTTACTGTTCCCCAGGACAAAACAGGCAGAACAAACCTCCCCAGAGAAAGCTTCCTGAACAGTAATAATCCTTTATAGTCCCCATCTGGCAATTCTTGCCCATGAGTAACTATCAAGTCTATTATTACACACACAGGCTGTTCAGCCTGCCCGGTCTGTCACAGTGTGCCAAGCAGACCACTGGCAGGGTGACTCTCTGGAGCATCCTCAGCACTGTAGTCACTTCTAGCAAAAGATGGCATTCAATTTGAAAAATTAAAAGAACATAGTTGAGTGAGACAGGTTGATGCAAGGTTTTAATCACAGATTGTTTATATAAGAATATTCCTTTTCAGACAAGCTCAGGGGCACTAGCTGTCACTCAGCTCAGCAGGCTGGATCTGCAGCAAAGGCTGTTTGTTTCAAACCACAGCCTGAATAAACCTGTTACCTGGTAATTTGTCATAATAAACAATTGCTTAGAAAATGCTAGAGTAGAAGTGAACAAACCATTCACAGCAAATTACTCATACAGTAAATTGTATCCTTTCTCAGTTCAAGAATTGCCAGGAAACAGTCTTGATACATACTGATATTTATGCTAGTCAAAATATTTTTTTGGAAATCATTTGGATGAGCATCTCTTTCTACAAACCATCCAAGCATTCCCTGCTGTAAATCTTACATCCTTGACATTTGCTGAGCATTTGGGCATCTTTTCCACAAAAGACAAACAAGGGCTGCAGCTGCAGAGCTTTAGGACAAAGCTGCATCACAGCCCCACTGTGCTGACAAGCTCCCCCACCACACTAATTCCAAGGAGACCTACTCCTGCTCCACGACATCCTGTAGCAACTGCATCCCACCAGAAGCTCACACTCAAATGGACTCAAGCACCCAAACTAACTTCCACAGATCATAAAGCCAAGTCCTGAAACTCACTTCCCTACCAAGAATAGAGACCATATTATTGCCAAAACTAAAAGCAAAAGCCCGTCTTCTAAGCTGAGGTTTCCTCAATAATTCTTACACATGTGACCATATACATGCACATCAATATGCAAGCAAATAAACTAATCCTAGACTTATAGAATAATAAGGTTATTTCTCCCACAGAAAAGAGACCATTTAGGTTATGCAAAAATCATTATTACTGGGGTGTCTACTTAATTCACTTAATGGGAAACAGAGGAAAGACAATTACTCAACACCAAGTTGTGGAAGCTATACAAAAATGACTATTTTGTACAGTGTGACTTTTGCTGGGCTCTAGAAAACAGATGTACTACACTGATGCAATAGTTGTGACCACAGATTCATAAAACACACGTGCAGGAGTTTTCCCCAAACTGCAAATAGAAAATCCACCTGATTATTTTGGTATTATGATTGATTACCGATCTTATAATCTGTGAACTCCTTTAGACTTTCAGTTGCGGTCATTCAGTGCATTTAGTGAGCATTTTAAGATAACTTCTATGCTCCCACATCTCTCTTTTTCTTCAGAAGCCCCTCACACGTGTAGCACATATTGTGTCGGACAGGCCACAGGGGTGATGAACACAAGGGACACATCCTTTCTGCAGCTCTTATTCAAGTCAGCCGGGATTATTCATAAGTGTAGAGATTGGCCCCAGGTATGAAAACTCCATTTTCTCCGAAACTACCACTGGAGGAAATCCTCACTCTTAAAATACAAATCATGTTTATTGATTTTATATCAAGAGGAGTTGCACCAGCTTTTCATGAAAGTATTCAGCCTCTTAAAGACCAAGTATATTTGTCTCTGTCTTTGAAATCCAGACAGGGGAAAAAATTCACATTTTCTTTAGAATCAGAAATTTCTGTTAGACTCACATGCCCCTTGTCAGCTGAGCATCAGCAGAAGAACCCTGGAATTTTCCTGTATCTACTGCTTCAGAACATTCAGTTAAAATAATTACATCGCAGAAACATTTCAGCAGTCCAAGTGAAACAAAGTTTCCTCAGGATTTTGTTTCAAAAAGGGTAGAGTTTAAACACAGCTCACTATAAATGCATATAATATTTAGATCAGCTGCATTCTGACCCAACTTTGAGTCCACTGTACCATTCTGCCTAAAAATTGTGCAGGGATATACCACAGCAGCACAGAAAAGTATACGAAGACAAATGAAAATGACAGCTAACAGGTCAGATTTGGCATCTCAAAACACAATCTGTTTTACTGTGCTCTTTATATGGAAGCTTGAGTTCTTATTTACACAGTTCTTGTGGTGAACCTGAACAGGAAGAATCCACTGGGTCAGAAATACTCATTTTCCTTCACACAGTATCAGCCCCTTGCACAAACTACTCCAGCTTATTTTGGTTTGCATTTTCTCTTCTTTTCTTGGTTCTAACCTTATTCATCTTCACCTAAACCTGCCCCAACCCTTTTCATCTTGCAGCGTGTTTAATAAGGACTGTTCAGACAGAACTCAAACTGCACAGAAAATATATAGCACAGTAAGCTTCATCTGGAGAAGGCGTAAATTTATTTTTCCAGTTATGTAAAATTTAGCTCTAGCGTGCCCATAAAACTGCCTACAAGCAATACTGATTGTATATCATAGGTTACTCTACAGAAATAATTTAAAACAGATCCAAGATAAACTTTTGTCCCTGTTATTTATTTATTTTAAAGGAAATATTTTGTTTCATATCTGCCATGGTGAGACATTAAATTAAATTCATCTTTGTCCACAGCAGGTTTAGACATCCATTTCTCCCTTCTGGATCACACCCTCAAGGTGGTCAGCAACACTTCCATCACCAGGAAATCAGGCCTCACAGTAATTGAGTGTGCATGCTGTCAAAAGTGCTTATGCCTTTTCAGTTAAGCTCCAAGTCTGTGTCACACCATGCAGACAGGCCATTTATTTAGGCTTCCCTCATCTGGGAAAATTGGGCTTGCTGTCACCTTGAAGGACATCACAGATTAATGGTTACTCAGGATCATCTCTGTCAGTGCAGCACTTCTAGGCACAAGTGCCTTTTGGAGGCAAAGTATGCAGGAGAAGCGCTTTAACTCATTACTGCAGCTCTAACAGTAGCTCATTCCAGAGGAAGAGCACACACCACCTGACATTTCTGTAGCAGCCACCTTCTCAGGACTGCAAGGTAATTTACAGACACTAATTTAGACCATTTCCCAGTCTGTCAGGAAAGAAAGGACATTTTTACAAATCTCTTTGTTGAGGCTGAGCATCTTGGACAGAGAACTGCTCAGCTGAAGCATAACAGTTTCTTTGGCTCACCAGCTGTTGACGTTTGATTTTCAATTCTCAAGTCAGTGTATCACTCATTAACTCTCCTGCAGAAACAAGTATCTGTTCCAAAAGTTCAGTTCCCACACTCTTACACTGCTTTTTAATGGCTTTTCCTATTTTCTTTTTGGTCTAAGTAAGGAGGCCTGTGCCCATTGGCAAGGTGCTACCTCAAGAGTTTCAGACTAGGGGGCACATACTGCAGAGATGGCTGATTATTCCACAATTATGGAATGCCCGTCATGGATAACAGCCTCTAATGGTTTCTGTGGAAAAAATGTCACTTTATAAGGAGTTTCTATGTTCCCTTCATGAAGAAGGAATCCAAAGGGTGCTGTATGGAACTACTTTTATGCTGCTCTTATTTTGCATACCTGCAAAGGTCTACAAACTGACTTAGAGTAACTCCAATAGTGCTGCACTTCACTAGCTTCCTTTGGTAATGAGGAGGATGAGCCACAGTGCAGAGCATTTTATCCAAGCCAAGCTGCTCCCAAAGCAGGGCAGTGTAAGGGATTGGGCATAACCTTCCACATAGCCCTTAGCAGAGCTCTGCCAAGACCTGCAGCACAGATCAGCTGCGTTCAGGGGGAACAGTGGGTATCTGCCTAAACATATTTTAGGTTCTTACATCTCTGGACTAGCTCTCTTCACTTCAGAGCACAATCTCATCAAAGTATATGCAACAACAGTTGTGTTCAACAGGCCAAATGAGGGAGGAAAACATGACAATTTTTATATGCTTTGACACTGATTTGAGAGCTGAAGTAGGACTTGGAAGATTCACAGGCCTCATCCTGGCCCTATGCCCAGGAATGAATTACACTCTGAAAGACTAAACTGCACTCTTATGGCAAATGTTAATATGCTGTTGTTCTAATAGTAATGCAATATCATGATACAGAGCAGAAAAATGACACCATATACAGCAGAACTCCTAATCAGAAAGACAATAACATTGTAAAAAATAATATATTTTAAAAAATAAAATTATCCCAACTGAGTGTTTTGCAATTCATGCTCCAGCTTAATAGCACTCAGTTATAGTTTTTCAATAGAATATACCAAATAAATACCAGCTCAGTTGATTTTATTATTATTTACTGAATAATAATATGCAGTACATGCCTAGGTAGTTATGGAGTTGGATGTTTATGTACCATATGAAAACAGATACTTATGTCATTCAACTGACTCTCAAAAAAAAATTTAAAATCCTATAATGAGCATGGAACACTGCTTATTTGCCATACTAAGCAAGAGTAGGAAAACATATGGAAATAGAAATATTTTATGCCACAGTGTAGGATGATACTTCTCTTAAAGATAAAATTTAGAAATCAGTATATACAGTGCATCATACAGATGGATGAAAGAGCTACATAAACTTCAGTTTTGTGTTTTCCTTTCCAAATTACACTTAGAAAAAAACACAGAACCAATTTTACAGATAATATAGACATACATGCAGATGTCAATACAGATACATGACTGTACATGAGTTCTATGTGATAATTACAACCATATCTGGAGAGAATGTAGCATCTCTGGGCAAGAGCTCACACACAGACTGAAGCAATAACATCCAGAAAACAATCCAATCTGCAACATAAGAAAAGTACCTCCTTGTTAGACAGACTCCCCAGAATGGAGATACTTCTACCTGAAACAAAATCTGTGATGCCTTGCAGAGGCTGCAGCCTGCCAGAGATCGTGGGACAGCCATGGCCCCCAGTGTCCAGGCAGCTACCACCATGCAGTGCACACAGCAGTATATTCATCCTATGGAAACTGGGAAGCTCTCAGCAGATGGTCACAAGAAATCATAATGCATCTCATAATGTTCACCTGAATAATCAAAGGAATCTTTGTAATAAAGTCAAGCAAACTGCACAATGTGACAAGCTTTGTGAGAAAACAATCTCAGTGTAAACAGCTCCTGTCCAACAGAGTAAGTCGTTTGCCGAAGTTTTATGCCCTTGTCTAGCAAGTCCACTTGGTGGCACAAACTCATGAACAGGGCATTTTTTCCCATGTTTGCCACCTGGCCTCTCAGGAATTAGGGGAGAAAGATAGGGGAGATTTATTACAGAAGTTTTGACAAATGAGCAGATAGCTACAGCAGGGGTAGAAAAGCTAATCAGGGTTCTTTATGACTTTTTTTCTAATTTGTATTCTTTTGGAATACCTTACTCATCTGCTACTAAATAGGGATTCCTCTGGCCTGCCAAATAACCCACTTAATAAGCATACCTTTACATATACTGAAATAGAAATTGGCCCCGCTGTCATATGGTCTTGTCTGTCCTCTTATCAATACTTTCAGCTGAATTATCTTTCACTGACATTAGTGAGTCCACTCATGTAAAATTTCTGAGCCCTTTTACAAGGTGTTTCACAAAGTTACAGGCAAGGGCCTTTAGCATTTCAAGTAATTAGGTACAATTCAATAAATATTAGTTCAATATCAGTTCAATAAATACTCTGTCTCCATTCTAACATAAACAATACTGTCCATTAATCTCAAAAGGGGCATGAAGAAACAATTTCTAAAGAGAAAACATTTTTATATCAATAGGAGCTGTAAAGGAACTGACTGAGGAGATTTCTGTACCCAGCAATGTTGAGTTACTGTTGTGAACAGTCAGAAGTTTCACCTCAGTTGGGATTCAGTCAGTCCCAAGCTATTGGACTCACCAAAGAGCCAATACTGGAGTCAATATTGGAGTAATGCAATGGTCTGTGAAATAGGAAAGGTCAGATCAGGTAACACATTATTCAGTACAGCCTCAAACTTTGATTGTATGAATCTCTGACATATTTAGATCTAAACCATTTGTCAGCATTTTGGGTTCATTCTTCCATTCAGGCTTATAAAGACTGAATAAACACACAGTAATGCTTCAAGAAACATAAAAAGGTCAACATTTAAACATTGTCCCATTGATTTGGACTTTCCTGCACTTACAGAATTACTGATCTAGAAAGATACATGTATTTATGAAAGTTGTTATGAGTACTTCATAACTTTGTGCTTTACAAAAGCGGATAAAAAGCAATGGTTACTGTGGGCTGTTTTTTGGCAGTATATATAAGATACCAACATTTAATCAATTTTTAACAATTTGTCCTTAACATGAAAAAATCAAACTTTGTGAGTTTACTGGATAAGTAACTTACTCAGAAAAATCATGGAGTGATTTCTGGTTTTTTCAATGACTGTTAGAGACCTGGCAGGAATCAAGACTACAATCAGGTTTTCACAAAGAGTATAATTTTACATTTCTTTTTGGTAGTAATAAATCCAGTTAAACAGCTTCCCATGTTTCTCTTCCTGTCTGTTTCCACCTTTCTTCTGCAATTCACAGCCTGTTTGAACTGATTCAATTGTTTGTGGGTTATGCTGTGTGATTGATAAATGGAATAACTTATAGTTAAGTAGGGGGAAAAAAAAATGGAGGGAGGGAATATAGACAACAAGATAGATATTGCCACATTAACTGAAAAAACAGCCATAAGTGTCTCATGAGGTAGAAAAATGCAGTACTCATTGATTTGGATTAGAAATTAAGTTGAACAGAAGAGAAAGATTTAGTATCCATGTACTTTTGGGATGTAATTAGAAAATTGGATTACAATATTGAATTTCAACAAAATACAGACTCTTCCAGACCTCTGTCTTGACTATAGGAAAGTTAACACGGCACACAGAATATAGATGTTAAAGCAAGAACCAGAGACAGCAGGAGGCAGCAAATTGACTTTCCCTTTATTTAGTTTAAAAATTGCTTTGATTAAAAAAAAAGGCATGTTAAAATAGCTACATAGGTGAGATCACGGTGAGCTACTGATGGATTTGACTGAGTAAACCTCTTCGGGTGAGGAGAGAATCATTAGAGGGATTGTCTCAACTCCACCTGTCCCCCATGCTGGGGATTCTCCCAAGTGGCTCTGCCCCGCTCAGATGCTTATCCGACAGAAAAACAAATCTCTGGCATAATGAGTAGATTCACCTTCTCTTGGTATGGCTTAAAGAAACCCAAACAGTCTGGAAAAATTCAAGCCAGATAATCCTGACAGGTATTAGCCACCAGATAACCTGACCTTTACTTCTACATATTTATGACTGGCTGTTTAGTCACTGGGGTGTGTGCCTAGATAATACTTGTTTTCACTGGGGTTTTTTTTCTTTGTTTTTCATCCTTGAAAATGCAATAGTAGTCCTATGAGAATATTTTCTTTGTTTACTTGGTTTCCAAGTCACTATATTAGAACACCATGGACAGAAATATTTCTAAGAGAATATATGAAGACACCTTTATGATTATTTCTTAGGTATCTGATTTCTTTCTAAAATAGCTACTCTTCCCTCAGGAAGTATTTTCTTGATTAAATGATCAATGCCCATCCATCTAACTTCAGCAGAAAAGGCCAAGATAAATACCTTTCAAACTATCTTATAAAATTACATGGAATGTAATTTAGCAGATAACCATGAATTTACAGAAAACACCTATACAAAAAGTCACTTTATGAGACAATTTTCTGGCTCAGTAAACCATCTTCAAGAATCTCCAAACTTGTACTAAGTAAACAATTTCTGCTATTTCAATAACTCATCTGGCAGATGGCTTTTACTGCATTAATATTCTAAAAATTCTTCTATTATTTCAATTTTATAGAACCCATTCATCAGTATCACAACGATACTGTGTGAGATGCTATCCTAGCATTCAGCTATAATTTCCAGAGGTACTAAATAGCTTTTCTGAGGTTAATAATTCATTACTGAAGCTGAAGTTGCTAGACCATATCAGTTGTGTTGTTCACAACCCTTGAGGCCTTTCGGGGGGGGAGGGGAAATGGTGCACCAGCTTCACAGTCACCTTGCGGAAGAAAAAACTTATATAAGTAGCCAGTTTTCCAGCTCAGTTTCTATTTGTGTTGTCACACCAGGGTGCAGCAGCTGCATCAAATCTGTCACCCATGGAAAGGGGAAGGCATTCCCAGGATCAGTGCTGATAACAAACGCACACCCTGTGGAGGAGCTCAGACTGCATGAGGATCAGGGCCCAGCAGCTGATTGTTACTTCATCACTCTTTATCACTGACCAGCTGTGGATGGTTTCATTCTATTTTACTGGGACTGTATTAAATGTTGTCTGGGACTGTATTTAAAGACTGTATTAAATGTTGTCTATAACAAGAAAGAGAATAGACAATTCAAAGCCTTAAAAGAAATAAGCCCATATTTTCTCTTCATGGGTTTAGTATGCAGCTTCTGTAAAGGTCTACATTTAAATACAATAATACTTTGATGGGACTTCCTTTCTGTGCTTGAGAGTTGGATCTCTATTTTGTACACTTTAAAGTATCTAAATGCTTATAAAATATCTTTGGGCAAGAAAATTCCCACTAGAACTTGCATAGTCAGTTAAGCTTTTCTACTGAGAATATTATTAAATCCCACTAAATCCTATTTTCATTCAGTCATCAGCAGCTCTGTGCATAAGTAGATAGAAAGAATGCTATAAGGGATTATGTTTGTTAAAGAACTAATCAGCTATCATCCTTGGCTTGTTCTTAAGCAACAAAATAATGATGATTCCTAAAAAAATTAGTCTTAATCTCCCTAAATCAAGAAGTTACTGACAATACCATTTTAAATCACATAAGCACCTTTAAGAACTTTAGAAAGATCAAACCATGAGAAAAACTCCTGGAGATGTGCACTTTTCTTACTGTAACTTGCATAATAGTCACAAATACAGAATGAGGGATTATATTAGATTTACCCCAAAATACTGTGAGCACTCTGAAAATTAAAGATGTCATTAAACATATAGAAAGATGCATTAAAAAAACTTACCTAGAGAAATTTTTTTCTAATTTAATAATTTTACAGTCTGATATGAGCTTCAGAACTTGTGTTGCTAACTGTGTGCTACACACACTAATGACTTCAGGGGTTCTGGAAAGAAAATATTGAGTTTGGTGCTATTCTTTCTTTTCTCTAAGGAGAAAAGTATCCTTGTATCCAGTATCCTTGGAAAATATTCAGTTCAGTACCAGCACTACAACAGCATTTTGTTTTGAATAATACAGTGGTGGTGGCTGCACAAGTCTTCCTCTGCTGCATGGGTGGGATTTCAAGAGCATTTCCTTCCTGTGTTTGCCTTATAATGTTCTAGAAGTACCTGGCTTTAAGACCATTTCCTTCAGCAGTTTCCAAATTCACACTACTAAAAAACAAAAGTGTAGCAGCTGACAAGATGATGAGGTGATAAAATAGAGTAAACTGTATAGTTTACAGACTGTTTCAAAGCAAATCAATGAAGACTAGGATGCAGCAAAGAACAGAATTTGTTCCCCATGTTGACTGTGGATAAGTAATTTTCATGCCATACCCAACAGCAAGATGTAACACAACATAGGATTCAATGAGGTGGGAAATCACTACCTGAAAAGAACACCCACAGAGATGTATTATAGTTTAAAACCACCTATATTTAGTGCCTAGCATCTTTTTCTGAATTAAAAGAATTGTGCCTATCCTTCTACCTATTGTAGTTTCTGCCAGGAAGTAATGCAGAATCTTACAACTATCAAATAAATATTGGATATGTAGGCTAAACACATCATAGCATTTATTCAACCCTTTTTCAAATATTGGAGATGCAGAGAAATATGACTAATAGCTATGAAAGCATCACAGTATAGATGAAAACATGAGAACCTGAAGTCCCATACCTTGACCATCACTGACCATGAGGATAAATAAGACAAATAAATTAAGTGTGCACTGTAAAGTTAATTATATTCATAAAATGAGAAGTACGGTGAAGGTTAACTAACACTGAAGTCCATTCATTCACTTCAGTGCATTGTAAAATCATTGGCTGTGATTAATTTATGCATTTCATTAATATAACTTATTTATTCTACAAGAGGTCTGGTTAACTGAATTACTTGAATTAAACTGTAGTTGACAATATTTTTGACTGTGAGTACAGCAAATCTAGATTTTTTTTTTTTCCACCAGTACTTAAGCTCAGACAAATATTTTTAATCCTCCCCTCCTAAAGCTGGAACATTTTTCTACTCTAACCTTTATAGGGCATATATGATGGATAAACGCTTCATTGACAGTACAACCATACATAAATTTAAACTGCCACAGCGTGAAGAAAAAACAATATACTAAGAGTAGTCAGCAAAAACTGCCAAGTACTGTACCCATTCTTTTCCCTTCTTTGAACTAGAAAAGTCTGTAGCTGTATGCAGTTAAAATACCTGCCTTTCTTTAGAAGATGACATGAAAAAATGTTTTGAAAAGTTGACGTGTCACAATTTTTTTTTCATCTTTGGAAAAACGAAAAGGAAACTTACAGTATCTATATGAGTAGACAGAGACACAAGCTCTATTCTATACTCCTCCCTCCATGAAATACTAAATAACACTGGAAAATAAATGTTATTTAGCTACATAATATCTGGCAATAGACAATAAGCCAAGTGATCAATTTGCAAGGGGAAATATTTAGCAGTGTTTACTTTAACTCCTTTTTATTCATCCACTAATTAGTGTTCTGTATGAAAAACAAACAAACAAACAAAAAAGCCCAACAGAATAAATCTAGACTCAATCAATGTTTCCTGTAATAAAATTCATTTCCAATTCATGAGATTTCCCTGCACTCCAGACTGCCAGTACTAATGTGGTTTTCTGCACCTGCACAGTGCCTTTCCTGCATTTCCATGCTTTGACACAGAGTATGCAACAGAGACTTAGGCAGTTTAAAACTCCCTTCTGCAAAATAACAAAGAGGAGAACCAGTATCTCCCTTGGCTATGGAACAAGGAGTGCTTTGTGATCATGTCCTCATAGAGCAAACAGAAGACGACATTGGGCAAGTCACCCTCTGTTCTTTCTTTCTTCATGACCTCCAGTCTACTTCAAGTCCTGTTGTGTTTCCCTAAGCCATCGTGAGCCTCTCCAGGACAGGCTTCCTTACACACTGCAAGAAGTATTACATGTGTATGCTGGACAGTTTAACCTGGAATTCCCATGTCATTGCAGAGAAGAAAGGGACAAGAGGATGAAAAGGGAGAAAGTAACTGCTGCCTTCACTTCAATTCCCATTCATACACAGAAGCTGAGGGCTACAAAAGGCCAAAGAGACCAGATAAATTCATGAAGAACAGACATCCACATTCACGTGCAGTGCTACACCTCCTCCCAGAGACTGCCTCTCACTCCTCCTGTCCCATGAAGACAGCGGACAACACACAGCTTTGTGTCATTCTCTCTCCACACACATTTCAGTAGATCAATAAAGCCACTAAAACACTCTTTGTTCCCTACTTCCCTGCAGCTAAACATCAGTTTAGAGTCACTAGAGTAGGTCTGTCAGTCTCTGTGCACATCTCTGGTTCTGCAAGATAAAAGCACTTTTTATAGACATGGAAAGATTTAGCTATGCCTCATCAAGCAGTGTGAAGATGTCAGTAGTCTCTGTGAAACACAGCACGTTATTAAGCATAGATTAAAAATAAACATGTGGCAAAATTCAAAAATGTCTACCTGTTTTACAGGAATTTAAATCATAGTTACATTTTATAGCTGTGGGGGTAGACCACGTGTACACTTCCTAACTTTTGGGATATACTACACACATTGTCTTTTGTCTACAGAAGCAGATCTGTGGAAATAGTTACAGTTTATTGTAGTTATGTATCTCTTACAGAAGTTTTTTTGCAGCAGATGGAAATTATTAAAGTTACATCTCATAAGTCAATGAAAATACTTCCCCTGAGTGGACTGTGGCAAGAAAACTGCACTGTTAGTTTTCTAATAAAATAAATAACTGAACATCTGATGTTCTGATTCCCCTATTGAGAAAGGAGAATAAACTTCATTCTTACTGCCAATTTACCTGTCACATCTCATGGACTTCCATTTCAAATTCACAACATCTCAAATGTACATTTTCAATGTGCATACATATGCTTATTAAGGCATAGGCTGAAATTAATATCCAAGTTTCCCAAAAAAAGTAATTATTTAAGCATACAAAACTCAATATTCATCCAATTCACATTTGAAAGATAACAGAAAAGCAGTCTGTGCCAAAATAACAAAAATGCATGAACCAAATCTTGTAGCTCTGGAAATTACTCACAGGGGCTATAATGCTGCAGCTGATTTACAGCATCCCACTTGAGGAAGATGAGAAACAACTGGATGAAGTCAAGGGGAGATCATTACAACATACTGAAATCTAGAAAACCTGACCTTTTCAGAAGAGGTAGGTTTCTTTACCATATGAGAGAAAATAAGGAGTCACACACCAGTAGGGGTGGGCAGGATAAGTAACAGCCTGTAACTGCAAAGGGAGATTTAAGTTATGTAAAATATTCCCACTAAATAGAGAAGCTGCTCCAACTCTCAACCCAAATCTATTTTTCTGTTAGTTGAATATGTTAAATATGTGGCCAACTCTTACATATTTTGAAGTGTATGAGTTAATAAAAAAAGAAAATTATTAGGCGTGAAAAAGGTGCCTAGTTCACTAAAGACAGCAGCAAAAAATTCCATCAGCTTTTACAGGCTCAGGATCTTGTCCCATAAGAAGATGCAATGCTGATATAGCTGTATTTTCGTTTCCCTTCCCTGTTGGGTATATGAAAAAAGAGACAGAGTAAGAAATATTTGAGTGAATGCATAATCTCTCCAGCAGAAATTAATGTTACTAGCAGTAGTTCCAGAATTTATTTTTTTAGACAGTGGTACATCAAGAGGGATTCTGTAGTGCTTGGAACAAATATTATTAATTTTTTCCTAAAATTAGAGCCAGAACTGTATTTGAAACATGTAAAAGGTAATTACAACAGTGTTTAATAGATTTCATGCTGATTGTGCTACTTTTTCAGACATCCTCTAAAAATTTTTAAATATCAGAACATTCATGAGACATCAAGTGTTAAGCTGACAATTTATGCTTTTGAAGGCCAATAACCATGTGCTGGTGGTGTGTTTTTTTCCTTTATGGTTCATCTTGCATAAAATCCAATTTTACTCAGTTTTCTTAAGTGCCCAGAAAGCTATATACTGGTAAGAACATTGTAGAAAGCAGTAATTGAGTGAATCAGCTATGAATTCTAGTCTTGTGCTCATCTTGAAAATACATGGCATTACAGAATAATTTTCTTCACTTTGCAGTTACTCCAAGAGCAATATTTTACAGATAAATGCAAAAATACAGGGTGAAAAAACATCTTTATTTTTCATCATTACTTAGACAAGAGCTCAAACCATGCTCCATGAGCTGTTAACAATTTTGCCTCCAATTTTGTACATTTACTATCAGGCAGTTTCAAATCGAATCAGGCTGAAGGTTTGTACCTGTGCTATCAGTTCAAAACTGATGGGATTTTTGTTACAAAAGGTTTTGAATTACTTGTCTTTCTGAATTTACAAGGAGGAAAAGCTCCTCCATCTTGGGAACAGATTCAGATTGCCAACTATACTATCATGAGTTGAATTTTTTTATATATATTTTTTATTTTGAAAGTAGAAAGAATTTTAGATAATAAATTAATTAACCTTAAGGTGGAAGGCTTTCAAAAAACAGTAACAAAGGACAGCTAAATATAAACATTAACAATTTACTATAGAATATTTCATAGCTATTTCATTTGATTAAGTGCTCAAAAAAGTCAGTAAATGATGAAACACTGACTGTGTAATGAATCTTGATAAGTGAAGCAATCGTTTCCATTTATACCTGTTTTATTATATTTGGGTTGAATTAAAATAGATGGAACTGATTATATTTCTGTATTTAATCTGCTGTAGCTATTCACAAAGCAGTAAATTCAGATCTCAGTAAAATCAAGGCAAAGTTGGATTCTGACTCATCTTTTCCTCCTAAAAGTTCATAAGGCAACAGTGTTGTGGTTGCTGCCAAGACAGTGACCCGAAGGGTGTATGGAGACAAAATCCAAGAGTGCCTGCAGGTCTACAGCCCTGCAGCAGCTGGAAACAGATGATGGTTTCCATCCCACTGCCCAAGTGATCAGGTTATCTGGCTCTTCTCCCTCTCTCTGACAGCATGTGCCCACCTACAGTGCTGTGACAAGTGGCAGTGTGCTGTGGGTTGGCACTGAGCCCACCCAGCCCTAACTCTGTGTAGATGTTGTAGTCACAAAACCTCTGCAAGTTTAACATTCCAAATGTTCACCCGAGAGTTCACAGGAATCCCCCTACAAGCCTCTGCAACACCAGGCTCACGGGATTAAACTTGACCCTCCACCCCAGTTACCATGTGCTCACCCCACCTTTGTGTTGTGCTGCTCTGTGCTGGTGTTTTACTGGCAAATAGGTGATGGTTTTTATGATGTATGAGGATTACAAAGAGCTCTTTCAAATGCTGAAACAGCACAAGGGAATGACGCCTGCAGATGTTACATAAGCATAACAAACATCTCAGGTTCACGTGGAGATCTTTTGGATATTTTGCTAATTACTGCTGAGAACTAGTCCTACAAATTTCAGATTACCATATGCTTCTGTCTGCTTATATACAAGGAAGTCTCCCAAATAACAATTGCTTGCAATTGAAGGTTAGATATTAAAATTTTTGTGGGCTTTTGTTCCCTCTGCCACCACACTTCACTTGTAAAATGGGAAAAAAATAATTTCCATTTCCATCCTTTTGTAAAACCTAAACTCTTTCTGTCTGAAATTATGTGAATTTACAGGACAGACTTCTTCATTTTGAGAACATAAATAGTGGATGTTCAACTTTCTTCGGGAAGCATCACCTCATTAATTTCAGTATAGTATTCTGTACACTGATTACACTTGTTAACATATATTGGCAAAGACAGGAGCAAAATCTATCATTTAGAAGAGATAC
This sequence comes from Chiroxiphia lanceolata, assembly GCF_009829145.1. NCBI lineage: Eukaryota > Metazoa > Chordata > Aves > Passeriformes > Pipridae > Chiroxiphia > Chiroxiphia lanceolata. The sequence continues at coordinate 19,705,152 of NC_045645.1, read as the reverse complement.
CCTTCTGGAAAAAAAAATTAATTAATATTGCTAAAATACACCTAACCAGTCCCTTGAATTAAGGTAATAAAGAAAAAATTTGTATCCTATACTAAGCATTGCAAGAGGTCTTCAGTGGACTTTGCCTGCTTCTTTAATCAATAAATTGGGGACACGTGGGGACAATCTATTGTATTTATTCAAACTTGAGATCCTTTTTGAATTTCTGTAGTTATATCATATATCACATCACTCATCCAGTTTATATATAGTCTGTAGACTATCTTCTTACTGACATACCATTTTGTTACTGTGTATTAGAAATAATTAGTGCTGGAATAATGTTATAGCAACACACACATACTTGACGCTAATGGATTTGTTTTCATTGCTTTTGGATATCTCTCTACATTATCTGACAGCTTTAGCCTGGATTCAGATGAAGAATAAGAGTCAGTTCTAGTACCAAGAACACAATTCATTTCTTTCTAATGAGGTGTTTAATCAAAATACATTTGATATGTTAGCTGTGGAAAGTAATACTGAATATAATGCAAGCATAGAATCCATGAACCAGAAAATATCCTTGCTTTTCCTCCTGAAATATTTAGGAAGCAATAGATGAAAAGACATCCATAATTTGTAATCCTGACCATGGAACATTAAAATAGTATTTAGATAAATCATAAATTAAATGATACTGCAAATAAACTGAATTACCTGCCAGGATATATTGCACATGCAAACAATTTTGAACCCAAAGATTAAAAGATGCTGTAAGAACTTCAGAACTACAGAAGAAACACAGACAAACTCCAAGATGTTAGAACTTGGGTTTTGTCTTAGGAAAATATTTTCTGAGTTACTATTATGCTGGCACTACATTCTTCTTATTTATCTCCAAGGACCAAGAATTCCATAACAGAGGAAGATTGCCTATTTATAAGGTAGCAATCTTTTCCCTTTGTAATGAAGTGACCTGACAGCAGAGCACAGGACTGTACCAGACCTGTGTGCTCATCAGGAGCAGGGAGCAGCTAGCACTAAAATATGATTTTAAATGCTCTACAATTTGCCCCCAAATTTCTTTATTTAGTGTCCTTTATACCACAATTTGTATAGCTAATAATAGTAATGAGTTCCACTTATTAAATGGTATAAAAATATCATAAAAGAAGATGATATATCAGGTTTTGAAAAAATAAATGTCAAAGAAAAATTGGTTCACTTCTTCAGCATAATATTCTGTGAATAACGTTTCCACTATACCTGCACAGAAAGCTGCCTTGGAGAGACTGGTCATACCTATGTCTCATTCCAGGCAAAGGAAGATGAGAGCATATCTCATCTCTTAAACACTCAACAGTTTGCAAGCTCTGCAGCTTTTTCTTTCTCTGGATGTCCTGCACAAGTGGAATGAAGTTAAGTAGAAACAGCAATTTCTCTAGTCATACTTTAAGCAGCTGTACTGTTGCATGATACATGTCTCTCTGGAATAGAGGAAGGAGTAGAATCAAGAGTAAGCAAAGAGACAGCATCCTGGGCCTCAGCATTTAAAGATAAGTCTGAAATATTGGTTTAATTGGATTCAACGGCTCAATTTTCAGTGGAAAACCAGAACACACCCAAAATCGTAATTGCCTGTTGGATAGTTAATTGTCCATGAATATTGTGGGCACAGAAATGGATGGAAAGGCAGGTGCAACTCAGCATGAATAACAGCACCTTAATGTTGATAAAAATATTTGTTTGCAAGCAAATTAAAGAAGCTGACAAAACACTTCCACACAATGTCAGCAGAAACATGTCAATAACGGGTTTCTACTGTGACATTTGGCACCTGTCAGAATGATATAGATTACAGAATTTTAAAATGTGCTAAAGAAAATATGGTGCCGGCAAAAAATGGTATGAAAATTCCACAAGATGTTTTTAGCTACAATGTTTTAAAACAGATCAAAATATGGATTGCAGGTATGATCACATATCCTGTCTGGTAGCTTTTTCTCCTTTCACTCCTTCTCTTAGTGAAACAGAAAATCAGTCAGCAATCCATGTGCTATATAGCATAGCCCATCCAAAATTAACAGGCTTATAATCATGGCTCAGCCAGCTCTCCTCTGTTGCTAAATCTTCTCTTACTCAAGTATCTCACCTGCTGAAGTCATAGGCACAGTTAAAGTCATACTTTACTACAAATATATCTAAGTGATAAGACATGTCAGTGTATCATTAAGTTAGAAAATCATTAGCAACTTCATCTACTTCCTCTGTGGATGCCCAAAGTAGGAGACCTTAAAAGAAATTCTGATATATTGAATTCATTCAAAGACATTTCCAAAACCCATAGTGCCTTGAAAATCAGAGAAATCTTGGCTTGAGGTTACAGACAAGATCCGAAAGTATAAGTGAACTGTCATTTACACAGCAAAGGAAAACAATCCAGCAGATAGTCTCATCCCCTCTCTGATGCTTGTAAGTGTGCACACAGTTGAACAATTCAGGCCAGAGTGTCATTACCTCTCTGAGGCTTACAAAGGTAAAAGCACAGAATCGAACTGCAAACCGAAAAACTAGGTCAGTCTCACCTGTATCTTACAGTTAGGATGACCATGGTAATATATCTGCTTTCCAGCTTTTAAACATACACCATTCATGCAGAGACCTTGCAGTATTTTGTTTGGAAAAAATGAAAGTGGAAGAACAACGTTTGAGGATTATTTAATATTTTATTTTTATAAGGAATTTTAGAGTTTCTGAGACAGATCCATTATGACCAAGCCCAAAAGATTCAAATTATTGTATTTTTAAAAAGATTTTGTCCTGGGAGTGGAAAAAGTGGATTATTTTGACCCACTAACAAAAAGCCTTTCAGGGACACACTGAACATACTTATTCTCTGATGTAAATTAGAGCAGCTTCAAAGCTATTCTAAATTCTACTTTGTCTGCAAAAGCCAGGGAAATTATGCTTGCCAAAGGCTGCTACAATCCAGTATACTCTAAGGATGAAGAACAGACCAGATAGCTAACCTGCTACCTTTTTTCTGCATAGGGATTTATTTTACCAATAGGCAACCTTAGCTGCTCAATTAAACCAATTTCTAGAATCTCATTTTTAATATAATGAATACATGTAAATTAGTAGTCCTGGACGTAAAAATTTCGTTTTTTAAGTACAACATGATAAAGGGCTAAATGGTGAGTGCTTCACACTGATCTATAGAACATTGGTTGTTTAAAAGATGCAGTGAAAAAGAATCACTTCACCTCTGACTCAAACGGACCAATTTGTTTATGAAAACCCTGCCTGGCACTTGACCCTGTGCAACAGCCCATAGTTCATTTCACACTCTTGAAGAGACGCTGCAATAAGGCAGAAAATTTTTTTCAAAAACATTCCCAGGTGGAAAAGCACCTGTACAGAGATTACCACAAACATTTGGTTATACAGGTTTGGACCACTTCCACAGTGTTTGTAGCAATGCCAGAAATTAAGATTTCTCTTGGTAATCCTTTGTGGAGGATTAGATAACATTTTCTAGAGACTGAAGCCTATACTTTTAGGTTGCCTCTGCTCTACAAATACAAAAGTAGTGACTGACTAATGAATAAAGTACAGCTTTTAGGGATTCTGCCTGGGCTGCATTCCCACAGTAGGGATCAGATATCAAAGTTATGAAGAAGGATCCAGGAGCTTCATCTTTCTCATCAGGTAGGACCCGGTACAGCCCCAAGGAAGCTCATGGGGTAAGCCTTCAAGAGAGATGAATTGTGAGCACCATTAGACTTCCTGCTCAGGATTGTTCTTTCCTAACTGAGATGGGAAATATCCTGTTCTACAAACAGTCCACTTACCTTCACCATGCCTACAACAGAAGTCAGCTTTGTAGCATTTTTAATCACAGTCTATGGGGGAAAAGTTTGTGTTCATAAAACCACACCAGGCTTAAGTATTTCTACAGAAGAATGTTTTTCTTTTCAAAAGTAAAGTGTTCAAATATCACTTTCTGTAAAATATGCACAAGTGCTGCTTGCCACACCTCAGATGCATAATCCTAAGTGAAAATACAAAATTCCAAGCACAAAGTGGCAGGCCAAATCCTGAGACTAGTCCATCCCAGCAACCAGAAAACTCAAGCTAAAGGCTTGTGAATATTGATTTTGGACCAGATTCTGATTATTGTATTCATACTGTGCAGTATCTTATTCCTCAGAATATTATGCTGAAATGGAACTATTTGTACAGTTCAACCCAAGCCTGCTAGTGCAATTTTAACAAATAGTTTATATCCCCATGCACCTGTTACTGCATCTGTGCCATATATTACTGCTGGGAACAGATAAAAAATATTTTTTGCCAGGCTTTTTTTGCCATTAAAATAAATATAATTTACTATATCGTTAGGTTTTGACGTCATATCTTAACAAGAAGTCTAACTGTTGAGGAAAGGCTATGTTGCAGCTGCTACTACTGGATATGACTGTCCAGATGTATTTCCTTCAGGCAAATTAAATCTTTCAAACTTGTCAAAGTTATTACCATTGTTTTGACAGTTTGCTGAATTTATAAGCACTAGATGTCACAAACCCCTTGCTGCTTATTTTCAAACTACACTCAGTGGCAAAACACGGACTACTGTCCATCTTCAGTACAGACTTTTCATTAGGAAGGGAACAAGCCCAGCGGTTGTCTTTGCCTTCAGAACGATGGCACGAGCTAAACTCAGTGGACTGCTGGACACACTGTGAAATATCTGTTGTGCTAGTCAGGAAAACAGAGTTGCCATCACATTCTCACTTCCCCCACTCCCCAGGATTGCATTTTCTCCTACATGCTGTTTGACTTCTATTTTTCCCAGTGATTATCTCCTGATATTTCTAACTTCCTTTTGCAATAACAATGAAGAAATAATATAGGGAAAGACAATGCAGAATGGCAATCAGAGATGCTCAACTACTCATTTTTTCTACATTGTGCTATTACTTTGTGTTATGTATAGCATGATGCAAAGTAATGGAGAAAGCGTGCATGTAATCACTTCTAATGGATTATATTTACGTGGTTTTTCTCTAAAATAATAAATTAGCAAATCTTTTGTGAAGGTCACCTTGTTAATGCAGCAACTCAGGATATGATAGGACCATCTGTCACCCCTTATTAATACAGAGTGGAACCACAGCTAATGAAATTTAATTTGTGGTTCCTGGATGGAGGACTTGCCCAGCAAACTGTCTGATCTCTGCACAACGTGTTTCTACCCACAGCACCAACTGATATCTCACTACAGATAAACACAAGCCTATAAGGACTAGATTTGGGGAAAAGAGCAAAAATCACAAGTGAATCTTCAGAAGGGCTTGTTTCAAAAACTATTTATAAAAATTGCTTTCAGGAACCAGTACTTGGAAAAATTTCCTCTAAATTGTTTTTAAAGCATATTTATTAGTTACTTCACTTGGAGGAAATGGTTCATTTTATTTGAATTCTTCAAAAATAACAACAGCTTGAGTTGCTCTGCAAAAAGTAGCAACTCGGTCAATTCTTAGAATTTAACACTAATTATAAAAATTAATTTTAAAAACAAATTTAAAAAAATAACCAAAAATTTTTTGCCTTCAGATGGATCAACTGACAGTGCATACAACTGTATGCTAAAAAGAAATATATCACAGGAGACTAGTTTATGCTGAATAATGTCTATGGAAATTCTAACATCTTCCAAGATATTACTTAAAGAGATATTTATTCAAAATAGTATATTGATGTACTGCTGAGACAGAAATTTTAAACCACACAACTCTGGGAACTTCCTAAACCAAGGTAGGTTCCCATGGCAACTGGAGTTACACACCTTCACAGATGCATTATTGCCTTTTCTTACAAGCTATCAGAACAGAATCTGGCAGCCTAAAACTCTACCAGGACACTGCTTTTACTGCATTTGTAACTCTGATCGACAGGTGCTACTATACTCTGAACTTTTATATTTGCACTCTATTCTCAGCTACATTTTACCTTGGAAGTCAATAATACCAGCATAAATCTGGACTGAAACAGCAAAACCCCAGCACTGCAAACCTCACGAAAACACATAACACGGAGTAACACACAGAGCTTGTCACATATGTTTTTTGTATGGATAAACTGTTGCTACCTGTTGATGGACACTCTCCTCCCTTTTTTTTTTAATTAGTACCTATTATTTCTGGAGTTGCTATTCTGGAAACATTAAATTTCTCAGAATCAAACCAGACCAAAAAAAAGTATAATTTTCTTTCTAGATGTCTGTGGGTAAAGAAAAATTTTAATAATAGGGTGAGTCAAACACTAGAGAAAATAAAATATTTGACTTTAAGCTCTCAAAAAAATCCCTGCACTCTGTATATTAAAGATTATCATAAAAGTCTCAGCTAAATATGTTTTGATCACCTTTTTTTCTAAATTTATTCTGAAATAATACACTTCCCTCTGAGTTTAAGAATGAGTAAGAATGAAATAAGTCCTCGAACAATTCAACCATATTTCATTAAAATTTGGTTAGAAAAAGTAAACTTGAGCCAGTAATTTGGTTCAGAACAAAGAATAGTTGTAACTGCTGAAGACTTGTTCAACAACAACAACAAACAAAGCACACCAAAAAAAAGAGAAATTTAGGAAAGATATTAAGACCCACCCAAAATCTTGACAAATAGCATTTAAGCATATCTGTTATGCTAGAGTTTATATTTTGCCTAAGTTAAAAACCAATATTTTGGCACACTCATATCGAATGAGCTTTAAAGGTACACGAAGGTACACAGCTCCCACTGAAAGAAGGACATGTCAGAAACCTGAAGGTCTTTGATAATCTGGGTTTACTGACTTTGAGTTTGATCAGTGTTGCTCATACACTGTCAAGAGCCTCTAGCAGAAGGATGTTTGGTACAATAAAAGTGAGTTTTTTCTTATTACTCCAATAGACCGAGTATTTTGGAGACTAACAAACCAGTGGAACTTTGAATATTATCTAGAAATTGAAAACTTTGACTAAGAGGAATTAAAGGCTAGGCCATTTCCAGAGTATGTGGAACAAATAACCTCCACTTTCTTGTCAGAGAGGCAGAGACTATCCATCTCCAAATCCATAGAAGATATTTACGATGCAAAGTTATGCTGGGAACTGTGTCTTCAATGTCTCACCTTAAAGTAAAACAAACTCCAAACAGAGTGTGATGATGACTGTAGTATAAAGAGCACTTTGTTGGATGACCATTGTTCTTTACACAAACTAAAAATCAGAATTAAATTTGAGCTGATCTGTATACTTTGGAACCCATATCTGTAAACTAAAAAAATCGTAATGAATTATGTTTCTAGGCTGCTGTGCACATGAGCTCACCAGCATTCCTGGTTTTCAGGGAGGCTGGTTCAGGGCACAGAGCAATCCTCGTTCTCCAGACTGCTCCCTGAGCCAGCATGCCTGGCACAAGCAGTGCCACGCAGGGCTGACAGCCTCATCTTCCTGCACCAGGCACTCAGGGAGCAGCCTCAGGGCATCCACCTATTAGACCTCTCCAGAGCTCTTTTCCCAACCTCAGCTAACACCCACTGAGATAAAATACTCCCTTAACAAAGCAGGTAGGCTACAGGATACAGTTTCAGGTGGGTTTCATTTCTGGGGTTTTTTGGGTTTGGGTTTGTTTGTTGATTTTTTCCCTGGATTTGATTTGGTGGTGGGTCTTTTTAGTTGCTGGGGGTTTTTTTGGGAGGAGGGGTTCTTTTTGTTGTTTGGGCGTTTTGTTGTTTCTGCAGGGTTGGGATTTTTTTTAGGGGGCTTCTTCTTTTTAATAGTATTTAAAAAACAATTTGAGGTCTAATAGGTTCTCCTTCTAAGGAAAAGAGTGAAAAAATATCAAGCTACCACCAAGCCATATAAAATAGTCTGCTGTCTTGTACTTTCCCAGATACTCGCCGATCACAGAAATACCCACTCTCCCTTTCTCAGTTCCTTTCTTTGTGCATATGCCAAATGCTGGCATGCAGGCTGCCCGAAGGGAATAGTGTATTATCTCCAGAAAGTTGTTAACATAAGGCTGTGCATGTACCATGCCATTATTATGACAGCTTGCTCTAAAACAGAAGAGACAAGCAGAACAGAGAAAAAGCACACAGCTCGTTTCTACCACATATGTCTCCCGTTCTTTCCTTAATATGAACCTTACTGTGCTCCAGAACGCAGGCAGCTGACAAAGCACAGAGGACTTCAGCAACTTTGTTTGCTGTAGTTGGTTCTGCCCATTTTAGTCACTGACAATTAGCAGCAATCTTCTCCAAAGGCTTCTGAATTGTTAGCTTCAGTCAAAATACATGTCACAGAAATGCCTTGCATGACACAAGAGTCTCACAGCGCTTCCCCTCCCCTGAACCATGGGACCATTTGGATAGAGTTGCAGAGATTTCCCATGGTGCAGCAAAGAATAAGCTACAGCAAGAATCCAATCACTTTATGTTGCTTGAAGTGGCCAATCTGGATCAAACTCAATTAGCAAACTTGCTTCAGTTATGTTATTTCTCCTTAATTCTTCTGCTTCATTATATTCCCATCTCATAGAATTAGCCTGGAAATACTTGAAAATACAGGACTTTCATAAATATTTTAAATAAAATATTAATGAATTATTGTTTCCATTAGCTTCTTGAGTATTTTCCCCAGGGTGAATACTGCAGCCTTGAAATATTCAAGAACTGTTTCTGCTCTCATATTGCCAGTTCCTATTACAGCTATTTCTCTGCTCCTTTCCCAACACTACAGCAATCTCATTAGCCCCCGGTATTCCCTGCCCCCTTTCTTTAATAGGTCCCAAAGAGATCATTTTTAATTTCCTTTCTACCTCTTGCATAATTAAACCAGAGAACCCATGTCTTCAATTCTGTGATTTAATGAAATCAAGAATGGTTAAAGCACAGTATTTCTCTCCTATCAATATTCACATTTGCCTTCTACCTTTTGGTATTGATAGTGTTTTTAGAACTGGGTTGAGACATAAATTTGACCTGGTTTGGTCAATACGGTATTTCTCTACCATTTGGCACTTTGCTAAAAAATAACAGTTTTGTCCCTTTAATGAATAGCTTCAATGCAAGGATTACCCTGGCTTTCTTTGGATAGAGGGCCTAGTCAGAAGATCAGAGATAGTCTCAAAGATATGGCAGCCAGAACCTGGGAAGAGGGCCTGGTGCCATGAAGGAACATGCTGAGCCAAATACCTACAGATGTTCATAAACTGCCTCAGCCAATTTGGTTCCTCAATAAAGGATACTTTCTCCTCTTGAAGAAGAAAGGGTTATACTTGTAGCAAGTTACCAACTTTCTCAGTTTTTCTGGTTTTGAATGCTCTTCCATTTCAAGAAGTTAAATTTGAGGACATTTTCCTACTCTGTCCACCCACATTACTCCAGTATTGAAAATGCTGAAGAGATTGTACTGTGTTTTTATGGTATTAATTCTTACTAACAGAGCTTTATTTAAATATATTCTTGCACATTTTCATGAAACACTAACTTATTTCCTTCAAAAAACCCTGATATGATTGCACAAAAGAACAGGTGAAGCAACTAAACAATTCACATCTCTGCCATGCTTGTCATAAACCAAATGCTAAAACCTACTACCAGAAATTAAATTCACAAACCACCATTGGCTCCAGACTTTATCAACAGCAAAATTAACCTCCATATGTGAGGGAAGAACCATATATGCACATATATTTTACTTATATTTCAATATATGTATATGAAGTCACATTTATATAAATATGTGCTACTCAATAAGGGGGAATTCTTGCCTTACGATCAGAAGGGAAGTTGAGAGACCAAGCATGAAGGCACTATACAGAGAGAACAAATAAAGAGAAAGCACATATGGATTTCTAACAGGTGCCAGCATGATTGAACAGCGTTGTTTGCTTCTGAAAATTGCCATTTGCTTTGTGTTAGCTCTGGATGTACTAATTTTGGCATTGGTATTATATGAGAGTACAATCTCATATACTTCCAATCATAACTTCAAAATATTAATAAGAAAGACAGATTTGGTGAAAGTATTTTTGTTAATTCACATTTTTAAATAAAAGAGATAAAATGCACTTGAGTTTTTGATTAGTGTCTGATTAAAAAAATTCACTAAACAAGTTGAGTATTTCTAAGCTATTCTTATCACTCTAAATATTTAATTGAAAGAAAAAAAAAAAAATCAAAGTTTCTGTGCTGCAGAACACAGTAAAACATCTTCACAAGTCTGATCCTCCTGCAGTGTAGAGCAACTATGTCCAAAGTAGAGGACATAGTGTTGCCATCCTACCCTCAGTCCTGCAGGCACAATACAGTCACAAAATTTAGGAGGAGACCCTTTTTAGTTCAGTAAAGGTGTAAGGCACAAAATACAATGCACCTTGAATTGCTTCTTTTATTGCCACTTATTTTCATGCTGCTTGCATATACAGGGAAAAAAAATTGAATCCAAGAACCATTGTTTTTTAAGTTACTTTTTCTACTTCATAAAATCTTCCACATGAAAAGTGATGTGAAAGGGAAAAGGAGTACAGAGGAAAATAATATGCAGTAATTCAACAGTTAAGCTTATTTAGGATTTTTTTTTCTTTTGCCTTTTATTAGGGAACCTTTAAAAAAATTTGTTTGGCAGGTAAAGTAACTGTCCCAACAAACTATTAGCTTGTACCTATTTCTTGCCCAAGATTCTGAAACCTTCTTAAAAAATTTGATTCCTTGTCCTTGATGCCCATTACTTACTAAATTAATTATCCCGACCTGACATGTAAAGAAAATGAGCCAAAAAGTTTTTAACAAGTTAATATTTTGTAGCAGAAGTGTGACTGAGAAAGTCCACTACATAATTCCCTATAGGAAGGCTATTGATATGTTTTAATGGATTGGTGCCCCCCAATATGAAAGAAAGAAATCAAATACATTTCAGCAGAGTTTGTTCACTGTTTAACTTGGTTTGAGCTATTTCTAAAGGAAATACTGCATGCAAGGAAAACTATGTACTTCTTGCCCTTGTTTTGATCTTTTAATTACCTTGCACTTCTCAGAAGACAATTTGCATTGTAACAGAAATGGATTTGAAACACTGACAGACTCCTTTACACCTTCCTGCCTACAAAAAGTGTATGACTGTAACCTTGATAACAGCTTATTGAAAAAACAGTTTTGCACTCAAAACTAAGTGCTATGTTTTGTGGAAACCAATATTAAAAAATTAGAGAAATCATGCAGGCATTTGTTTCTTCTTCCCTTGGAGATTATAAAGACCCTGAGGCAGTTCATTTTTACAGAGTGCTTGCTGTCAAAAGGCAATGAAGTGCAAATGGAAGCCAATTGAATTTAGTGATTTGTTTACCCAGGAAGACAACAGCTGGAGAAAAATGGAGTATTTGAATAATTAGCCACTCACATTAGACAAGGGACAAACTGGTACATGCTGTAGCACTATTAATAAGGAGACTTCCTTTGGGCTATTATATAGAAATCGTAATTTTCTTCCTTGAGGATCAAGGCATTTACTTCACCTTATCTGAGGATGCTGAAAACTATGAATAGTCCAAAATATAACTCCTTGTCTGTTTTTCAGCAAACCCTCGGGCAGTACAGACTTCACAGGTTTTTACTTCCATGTTCACAAACCATTCTGGTGTATCCAGTAGCCCCTGCCTTCTCCAAAATTGCATATTATGTATCTGGTGAAATAAAAATTTGTGTTATCAAGCATGTATTGAAAACTTCTAATATGTTGTGCAGCTCAATTATTCACCACCCACTGGTACATACGAGGGACTGGAAAAACAAAAACCATCTCTTCATTAAAATGTCTGCATACCAAATGCTTAATCCAAAATCTGCTGCAGCAAATAGAAAGCTTCCTGAAACCACCAGGAACATTTTCCAATCAGACTCTGTCTTGCATAACAACTTGAACTCCTCTCATGAAAAGCTCAGTAGATTTTTAATGTTCAGTGAGTTCAACTGAAATTAGTTCTACAAGATGTTACTTTAGACCTTCGGCTAAAGTGACAAACTTCCTTGATATGCAATTAGAAAACATTAGAACTCAAGACACGGAGCCCTGAAAAGAATAGAGAGGAATCCATAGAAACATAGGACAAACATTCTGAAGAAAATAATTGTTTCTTTACCCTATCTAATAATATTCTTTGTACTGATTTGTCTGAGAACAGTGACTCATCACAACTGGACAAATCAGAGAATGAGGACCCACCCCAGTTGGAACCTATTCTTTAGTTCTCAAGTTTAAGGCCACTCAAGTTCTGTAAGCTTCTTATTTCTGCACAGTAAAACATGAGAAATAGATCTGGGAATACACTGACCTGCACTAGGGAAAGTTATTGCTAGGAAAATTGGGTGTCCCTTAAATTAGTGTTTCCTCAGCTGCTCCACCTCTTCATCAGCCCAAGTGTTCTGTTCCAAAAACCCCACAAAACTGAGATGAAAATCACAGTGGGGAAAAGAGCAGCAGAAATTGCTATTTCCAAGCTTGGAAAAGGTCCCGGGAAGTCTCACGTCTTTGTTAATGAACAAATGTTAGTCTGTTCTCTTCTTATACACAGTTACAGCATTCCCTGCCCTTACTTGGTGGCTCTTTAGAGCCAACACCTTTCCTGGCACTTGGGTCTCATGTGAAGGTGCAGCCCGACCTGTCTGCCAAGTGCTAGGGCACAACCTGAGCAGCCTGCCCATCTTTCCACCACTGCAGCTGTCATCTTGAGGGAAAAATTTAAGCAATTCTTTGTTTACAGAAAAGAAAACAAAGCAATAATATAGTTCTGCCACTATGGCAGTTGCTTAATTCATACTAATTAAAATCAGATATTACACAGAAGAAGCAAATCTTTTTTTAAATATAGTTTATATACTTCAGGATACAGTAATCTCATAATTTTCTTTATCATTACCAATCTTGTTAAATATGTCTTACAGAAAACAGTTGAACCTTTTTCTTCTGATAAGCTGGTTCATAATTAAAAAAAAAAAATCCTTTCTTTTTATCTAAAGCTAGTCAAAAGCCAACAGCCTAATTTGAAGTTTACATCAAACAACTTTCCACACAGCCTGAAATTCTCACCAGCTAAATCCATGTTCTCTCTGTGATTATTTTCTGTGAGTAAATGGAAAACGTGTAGGAGCAACACTGACAATGATTTGTAAATAAAGGCAACATGTTTTTCAAAGTTTATTTTGAACATGTCATGAAAGAATTTATACCAAAATCCTACTTTTTATGAAGAAAAATCCCATTCCATAACTGTTAATGGTATCAAATACATTATTAGGAAGTCTGAGAACACTGAATCCTCATTTCTCTGCAGATCAAAAATTACCTTGAAAATAATTGAAAATATAAATTAAGTAATGTGATCATGTGTATTTTGTAAACCGAAAAGACAAAAAATACACAGAATACATTGTGTTCCCCATAAAACACCAGTGTCTCTAGTTGTTGTCAAATAATTCATGACCACCAAAAAAAGTTATAATTTTAACACCAACCCTGTTCCACAAAAAAATCTGAGAAGCAGTATTTCTAGAATTTACTATTTAACATATTCAGAGATTCATTCTGCAGATGTATAAATAGGTTTTCTCCTCATTAGGATGAATTAAACTATGTTTTCATACTTATGAAAACACAGAACTAACTTCAAAGAAAAGCAAGGAATTTATTCTTTTAAGTTTTTGAAATTGATAAGATTTCAAGAAAACTAATTAAAAGAGAATAATTCTTGGTAAATAAATGACAGGATGTGAAATTTGTGAAATGTGAAGGAAACCAAACTTTCAAATGTTTGTTCTGCTCCAACTGAATTATTCGTTGGGAATCACATTCTTGTGACTTTAGTCCCCTCTCTTATCACAAATTCTCTAGGAAATGACCATCATTTTATTCAAACATTCATTACCTGCAAGCATTTGCTGAGTGTTTTATGTCAACAATTTAAAATCCTTGGGAAGCTTGTAAAATCTTCACCTTAATACCACACTACTCTGTTATATTGCTAGAATGTTTGGCCAACTTAATTATATAACAATGTTTCTAGTGCTCTGGTTGGACGACTAAAATGGTTTAAACAAGAGAAAAACAAACCATGAACACTGAATAGCAAATAATGAAGTACCAGAGCAGATCTTTGAACAAAAAAATTCAAGCAAATATTTAAGGCATAGCTTTAAGAGAGGAACACTGATATGTTTAAATTTAATCACTGCCTCACTTCAGAGTCATTTGGTATTTTCTATCTGTCCACTTTCCCTGTGACTTCTTAATTGTCTTGAAGCTGTGTTTTCAAAGGTGCTCACATATCAAATGATGCAAACAAGGTCAAGAAAGGATTTACGCATGCATATAAATCCCTTAGTTTAAAGATATTTTTGAAAAGCCCATTTTGATTTTTTTACGTCAGTTTTTTACAAAACACTTAACGATAAGGTGGTTTTGAGTGTCCTCCACCTCAATGCCTTAATTCTTCATATTTTATGACTTATAACAGCTCTGTCAAGCTTATTTGGAGAATTGTTAGCATGCATAGACAGGATAAATACTGTGTGTTGATCCACTATACATTGACACGGTGCTGAAAAAGGAGAATTTCATTCTCCCCCACCCATGGGCAGCAGCCTTCAGTCAGACCAGGACCTGACTAGGAGTCGGAGATGGCACACTTCTGCTGTTTTAAAATCAAATGCTAAAAGTTGAAAGGATAAACTGGAAGAATCTCACTACACAAGACTTCTTTTGAGTGTGCAGTAATCAGTGACTGTCATGGCAAAAATTAATCTTTATCTGCTTGATAAAAATAAAAAAAACTTTACTGAACTGCAGTAGGCATTTCATTGCTATTGAATGCTGTATTCATTACAAACAAAAGGGGCTGGTTTTCCTTCTGTTTTTTTCCTTCTGTTTAAAATCAGCTACCACTGCGATTCCCAGAGTTATACAAATCACATACAAGTACAAATGATAGATGTATGGATACGGATTGATACAAGTTGACACTATGATGCATATTATACATCCATAGTGTTGCATTGTTTCCTTGAACAGCCTTTTTTCACAGGATCTTTTCAACATGGAGAAAAAGAAATTCTAAAGGAGAAAAGAAAAATTGTGTAGTTTTTAAAAATGTTCTTATTTCTTCAGACATTTATCACAGGATCCTGTAAATGTAGACATAAAGGATCTAATAAAAAAGTCATACAAAACTTGACACATCTGCAAGGGAATTTTCTTGGGGCAAAGAAATAAGGACATTATTAAAAACAACACAATGGATTTTCAATACTATTCTTTCTTTCTTTTGTTTACAGTATCCTGTAATAAATGGCAGTAAAGAAAGAAGGGCCTTTAAATACACACAGATAGAAGCAGCTTTGGGAAGGATAGCTAAGCTCACTCTATGAGCTTAAATATTAGCCCCTATGGTTTCCCTTTATAAGAGCCACTTCATCCAGAGTCTGCCTGCACACAATCATTTTATTTTCGAAGTCGCAGCTGCCATTTTCATCTAATAATTATTTCTCGCAGGTTACTTTTAGAGAGACAGCACCTCTAGCGCTCAGGGCATTCGTCACCAGCTGACTTCACTTGTCAGAAAAGGTAACTCATGCTCTCCCACTTCTGCTTTGCATCAGTGTCTGACTTAATGTCTCACACATTGACAATCTTACTGGATTGTCAACCACGTATATACATAAGTGTTTATTCCTAACCCCTGTGTAACATAATCACCTTTTTCCCCTTCAGCATATTTTACTGTGCTCAATCACACTGGTCCATGCCATGCCTGGACAGTGTCAGGACAAACACTGTCTTCTACTGCTCATTTTCTTACCCTCTCAGATACACCTTGATTGTTTTTGCATAGGCTAATCACTAAATAATGGAAATATTTATTTATAAGGAAAAAATGGATTTGCAAAAGAAAATAATTGAAATGAACACTATTTGTAAAACACTACCCCTCAATTTACAGTACTAATTGCCTGAAAACAGTAGTTGCACTCTAAATATTCTTGCAGACCCTTGCAACATCATGACTGCATTGACTACAGATAAATTTTTCATACGTATAAATTAGGATTGCAGCTAAAGAAAAAAGCATTGACACATCTGCAAGGGAATTTTCTTGGGGCGAAGAAAAGAGAATTAGCCTTGACCCTCTCAGGGTTGTTCGCCTTCCTTATGACATCAGAAGGAAGGTCCAGATGACCACCCTTGATTAGATGCCTAATTTTACATAAGTGAGATAAACCTATTTTAAAACCTGAACACATAAGTAGTAACTTCCATTTGTGGCTACCAAAATAATTGCTTTATTTCAACATGGTATTACAGTTTCTTATTAAATTGCCTAAAATAATTATTTTTTTCTGGCATTGTTTTGTCCCAAGTGACCCTCATTAAATTCAGTAACAGATTTACTATTGACTCAAACGGGGGCAGAGTTAGACTATACAGCATGGATATTATTTTCTTTGTCTAATACTTCTTTACAAAATACACTGGAGAAATGAATTGACTTTTCCTTTTCAGACAGTGAAAATACATGGTTTTAATTCCTATTTGAAGTATATCCAGTACTATCCCCATGATATTCAGTAAATTCCATAAACATGACTAAAGAATAAATATGGCCTCATACATCTGCAACAAGCAATCCCTCGAGACAAAAGTCTGTACAGTTCACAGTTTCTACACTTTTATTTTTTAATCCACTGACCTCAGTGGTAACACTTGTGTAAAGCAAATGTCACAAAGCTGACATTAAAGTTTGTTACCTGTCAGAACCCCAGACTAACACTGAGCAGTAGGACTTTGTCTTTAAAAGCTTTATCAGTTGCTTAAGCCAGTGAATATGATATCACCTTAAATAAATCTCTTGACAACAATTAATTCCTAGAAACAAGTCCATTACTGATTGGCTGTATTAACATTAGGGATTCATTTAAAGAATGTAGCTACAAGAAAACAAAAACTATTTTTCTAAGTTTAGATAGAATGAAGCTAATGGTTAGCACAAATGAACAAATAAACAACACTCCTGCTGCAACTTCACTCTGCCAGCATCCACAAGCAAATATAGGGATGGCCTACAAAAGTAACTCATCAAGCAGTTGGAAAGATTTTGCTCTGGTCTAGTATTTCCTCCTCGGAGTACTACACATGGAGATATAAAAATCAGGTGTCAGTGTGGTCTGCCTAAGAAAAAGATAATAAAACAGACTTGAAAAACAAAAGGAAATAAACACATCTTTTTCAGATGCAATTTAAAGAAAACATTTAAATAGTACCTGAGAATTTTTTAAGTCCTCTTTTGGTAGGAAACTGGGAAATTCTGTTTAAAAAATGTTCTGTCACAGAATCACAGTATGGGTTGGAAGGGATCTTAAAGATCATCTAGTTCCCACTCCCCTGTCATGGGCAGGGACACCTTCCACCAGACCAGGTTGCTCAGTGCCCCATCCAACCTGGCTTGATCACTTCCAGTCAGGGGCATCCACAGCTTCTCTGGGCAAACTGTTTCAGGACCTCACCACCCTCAGCATAAAGAATTTCTTCCTAATATCTAATCTAACTAATTTCACACCGCTTGGTGTTTTGCTTTAAACCAATGGTAAAGCCATTAAATGTTAATGTGAAAATAACTTTTTCATTATCATTTCAATACCACCAATTTTAATAGCACTGCTGGTAAGTATTAAAAAAGTAGGGGCAGGCAAAGTCCCATCAAACCCCTGGTTACAGGTCTTTAGGTGGAGAAGGCACAAAACAGCTGAACAGTGGAGAAAAGACAGGGATATCTGTTCAGGAAGAGAAGGACTGAGAGGAAGAGAGGTGCTTTTATTTGAATAAAAGGAAAGGACAAGACAAGAAGAGGAAATAAAGGGGAAAAAATAACAAAGGCAAGAGAGGGAAAAAAAGCATGAGAAAAACATGGAAATGAGCAGACATTGCTGGCTCCACAACAGTTATAAACAAACGTATAGGGAATATTGGAACAGGTTACTGATACAAACATTCGTACTAAGCATTTCACATGCCCATCTCACCATCCATCTGAGGAAAGCAAGAGTAATTATCAAAGCAGGTATTTTTTTTCTCAAATATAAGCGGCTTCATTTGCTGTTATTCATTGTTCTTGGTACTGGCTTTAGTCATAGAAATATTAAACCTAAAACCTTTCACATGTGGCACCCAGGAAGACCCAAGGTTCACATGAAAACATTTTCTGTGCATCCATTTATTCACCTGCTCTTTAAAAGCTTACTGCTGAAAAATAGAACAGAAGCAATAATGTATGAGTTAAGTGACTAGTCACACTCCACAAAAATTCAAAATGAGCAGCTCCCAAACAACCTAATCATGCAAATGTATTGCCTGAGCTGTCTGGCAAGTGCCTCTAAATTACAAATAGATCCCTAGAAATCAATAGCCATTTTCAAACAAACAAAAATATTTAAACTAAATTGATATTATAACTATTCTGGGTAGATCAACTATTTCTAATAGAAAGAATACAAATCGGCAATAGATGCAAATCCTATACAAAAACTAATTAAACCAGTAAGACCAACTTACACCCAGTTTGGTTCTAGTGCAAAAAGTGCCTCCTTAGATGTCATCTATTCTGCTACAGAATAACTTATTTCTTTTCTCATTGTTGCTTTCAAGTCTCATTTTTTCCTCATGTGTCTTTGTTTCAGAATCTTTTTCTTTAGGTGTAATAAATTATTTACATGCTTTGCTAGCAACATCCATACAGCACATATAGTGTAATGAACTTCAAATGAAAAAAGTCACCAACTCCAGCTAGCCCGTATTTTCTGCTATCATAGGTGAACACACTGCAACAACATCACACAGGTGGCTGCTGAGTAGGACAGAGTAGAACTGGATGTGGTGTCCAATGGATATTGTCTCAACAATCATATGCTCCTTGCAACATCGTAAAGCAAGTAGTTGGAAAGGCCGTCTTGCTCTGATTTTTAAGACATTTGAGAAGTCATTTCTACTTGCTTTTCTTCTTCAATATGAGATTTTTTTTTCCCTCTCATTTCTCCCAAGCCATTATCTTCAGTACTTTGTCCATTCTAACATAAAAGGGAAAAGGACTTCAATTTGACTCTGCCCCGTCCCAAGGGAGATAACTTAAGCAGAGAGAATATGACCATCACATGATCAAACACCCTCATGTGTTCATATTACACAACTAAAAGATAAATGTTCTTTTCTTCCCAATTTTCTTTTTTTTTAAGACTCCTCACACTCCAGCAGTCCCATAAAAATGTATTTTTCCAGATGTGTCACAAGCAAACACACATTTCAGTGTAAACCAAAATACAAGTGCAGGCCTTCAAAAAACCTTATTCCTAAGTTCCATTTTCTGAGCGCCACAGGCAGCCTTTACTGTCCCCAAAGAATTCAGTTTTATTTTTTAAACTGGATTCAGCTATCGATCTTTCTGAGAAGTAAATCTTCCATCTGACAAAGAGTTTTCCATAAAAACCTGACATCTCATTTTCTCCCACTGTATTTGTAGGTAGCTACTGCAGCAAAAGCACAAAAAAACCCACACAAATCACTTTTCCTAAAAACAAACATTATGGTGCTCAGGAACTTTATCTGGACATTGTTACAAAGTAGAATTTATCAAAATGGCTGTGCCTGGGAAAAAGAAATAGACACTAAGAACAAAACAAAACAAAACCAAAACCAAAGAGAAACAAACAAAAAAACAAACCAACAAAAAAACCCCTTACATTTGCTGAGAAGGGAAAGCCAATGGGTGAGGGGGAGGGAGTATGAAACAATCAGGACTCACACTAAGTTGCAGGAGAAAAGCTGGGAAGAGATACAGCGTAGGATCCGACCATCTGGTCTACAAATGACTCTGGAAGGCTCATAATGATGGCATTTTCCCCCACACCCCTAAACTTGTTACTGGTGAGAGAAGGAATAACTACTGTTCCCTAAAAGGAAGTTTATAGTTCAGTCATGGTTAAAGCAACTTGCCAAATACAGTGATATTGCTCCTCCTCAGCATTTGCCTGCCCTGGCAGCATCCAGCCGAACTGTAGCAGAATCATCCAAAGACGATTTAGTTTTCCCCAGTAGATCATGGCCTGCACCATGTAGTAAAGTACCTTACTCTCTTATGTTTCCCATATGGGCACAGTGGTTGAATATGGGTATGCATTACACTTGTACACCAAAGAGATTAGCAATAGCACCACTACTACTGCAAACCCTATTTTTCAGGCAGGATAGTAATTTTTTTACAGGTACAATGTTCTGCTCCTCAAACTTACTTGCTGATACATTATGTGCCATTCACACATGATCAGCATAAGCATCACTAGGACTGCTCTAGCTCAGGCTGATGACACAGCAGAGCCCAAGAATGAAATCAGCTCTTTTACTTCCTTTACAATTTCTTGTTATTCAATTACTTCAAATTTAGCTCCTTCCAATCAGCTTTTGTGGTAGAGAGTACACTTTCAGAGATGCAGGTTACTCAAAAACATAATACAGAAAGAAAAAGGGAAAAATGTCAGATTAAATTCTCTCCCATCTCAGTCACTTCTATTTGATATTGGCACAGCTTTATGTGAAACAAAACTGGTTGCTGAAGTCAGACAATACAGAACTTTTGAAGAACATTGTAGTCTTAATTAAAATGTGTAAGAAAGGATGTGATGTCCTTCTTAATACACTGCAAAGGAACACAGTAGAGAATTAGAACCTAGAAAGGCTTGGGTTGGAAGGGACCTTAAAGATCTTCTAGTTCTAAATATATCTAGTTCCAACACCCACAGAAGATGTTTTCAAACAGTCTACACAGACAAGCATAACAGTTTTCCTTTTATGTCATCTCTGTTGTTGAACTTCAAGATGCCTGACGCCAAGATCACTGCCAAATACATCTGGCTTCTACAGAACTTTGAATCAAATCAAATTTACATTACAAAGAAGCCTTTGTACCACATTCTAGGGAACTGAACAAATTCACTTTAAAAATAAATGCAATTGAATATTAATAAGTTAAGTCAAACAAATAGCTTTGTTTTATAGTTAGAAATG
The DNA here is from genome assembly GCF_009829145.1 of Chiroxiphia lanceolata. NCBI lineage: Eukaryota > Metazoa > Chordata > Aves > Passeriformes > Pipridae > Chiroxiphia > Chiroxiphia lanceolata. The sequence continues at coordinate 19,684,019 of NC_045645.1, read as the reverse complement.
TGCAGTTCTTCTACAGCTCTCATACAAATAGGGATTGATTTTCATAACCAAAGATTACACTAAACAGAAGTATGCATGTCCTGGTCTCTGAAGAAATAAATGGAAAAGCAAAATGGTAAAAAAATTAATCTGGCTGCAGCTCAGATAGAATGGAGACAAACTCTGAGGATGTGATGAATCAGTGTTAATCTGGCTATTGGCCAGTACAGTTGAAAACCTTAATAGAATATTTTCAGAAGGAGGTGTCTAATTTAGAAGCTAAATTTATTAATCTGGGCTACAGGCTTATATTAATTGTTATCATGTTTCAATTATCACTAAACACCATGCTATCATGTAATTAACATCATTAAAGAGAAACCCAAGATGGAAAAATAGATTTACTGACCTCAGGGCTCTGTTAGTCTGGAACTGTAACTGTAAGTATAAGGATTTACACCTGCTCTGCACAAATGCAAATATCTTCTCACCCCTACAACCCCAACTAATTCATATGTGCAGCTGAAAAACACACCCAGAGCTATGTGTGTATTCATACATACACATACAAAAAGTTCTTTCTTTGGCAAGATTCCAAAATATTAAGAATTTCACTCATTAGTCATCCCTAGGAATGTCAGTTGTTACAAATTTTACTAAGTAGCTTATGAATAAAAAACTTCATTATTCAAGTAAAAGAGAGTAAAGACACACATAACCAACCATACCTGCAATTTACTATTTTTTCCATGCACAATAATCACTTCTAGAGCTTGAGCTGAAAATCTGTAGCTACAGTCTACCAGAATATTTAAACAGTTGCTTAACACCTTTTATGTGAGTAAGGCTGGGAACTTCAAAGGTGCTATTCATAGGCTTAATACAAAGGAAGTCTTGAAGGATATGATCTTATAGCATTTGCTCTATTACTATGATTAAGAGATAATAAGAATGTAGGTCAACTTTAAATTAATCTAATGAATTTAATCTTAAATAACATTTATAATCCACCTTACTTACTTACCATCTCCTGAGACAGCTTATAATTCAAAATGATTGACAGAGTTGGGTTTTTTCCATTTCCCTGTGCATATTTTCTCCTGTATTATTTTTACTATATTGTCTAAGCAATGCTATCATCAGGCATCTCAGCAGCAATGAGTCAAAACCTCAGCTCTGTTAACAGGAATATTACAGACCTACCTTACTGTTCAAAAATCAATATGCTAAAAAAAATTAGTATTAGGTTTCTAAAACTAGTATCAGAGATAAAGTTTTTCTGTACTTTTTATTAACTTATAAAGGTAAGTTTGCTGTCTGAGCAGTGCTGTGAACCTTGAGAAACCTCCGTGTTGCTGAGCAGAACTTTAAAGGTAACTTTGCTTCTCAGCCTACTGCAGAAGGTAGCTTGGTGCCCATTGACTCTTAGAGGACAATAAACTCAGCATTCATACAAGTGCCCCACAGAATTTCAGAGACAGCAGTTCATCATCCATACTGGCACTCTGTTTTTTCCTCACTCTTTTCTTCCTATTTTTCTTATGATTGAAAATATATACTAACTTTACAGAATCGCTACAGTCAGGGAAGAATGTACAAAAATGCATCCCTCTCATGAGAACAGAGATGGCTGTGCAGTCCCTGGGGACCAGAAAAATCAACACAGCAGAAAACACTGCAGAATCTAATAAAATACCCTGCTTATGCTCCCCTCAACTATTTCCTGTTACCTAAATGTTACTCAAAATATTTAAAAAGAACCATCAACACAAGCAATGTGCATATCCATGTGCACTGGTACAGCTCCAAACAAATATGATGTCAGATAATTTAGAATAGAGGAAGGAAAAAACCCTGCAGTTAAAATGCATGTGCTAATTCACACATCTCATCCCACAGGAAGTGATGCAGATAAACTCTATTGGTTAACATTTGAAAAGATACTTGGGAGTCTCTACTAGAATGTAGAGCAAAATAAAATCAGTCTCACCAAAACAGCAAAGAGGTTATGGATTAGCTCTTGACAAACAAATGTCCTGTTCTCTCTTTCAGAAAAGGAGGGAAACTTTACAGATGTTTCCCATCTCCCACCCAGCACCCCAGATGGAAACTTGCCAAATTGTCAGGATTAGTAGTCAAACTCTCCTGTAGAAAAGCCTAACATGTTCCATTGCCAAAGCACATCAGGTAAGAGCCATCAGGAAAAAACAAAGATGTAAAGAGCATGTTGGATCATAGGTTATTGGGTTAATAGGGATTACACATACATTGCAACACATGCATGAGGTTGTTTGTCTTTCATGAATGTGAAGGAATATTTGCCTCACTTTTTCCACCTGTGTTTAATTAACAATTTAAGATTTGAGAGGCGTAGAAAGCAGCAAGCAATCTCACAAAGGGCATATGCATCTCCCTGTAGTTAAAACTCACCCTTGTGACAGCTGACTTCAGGGAAATTTGTTACTACAAAGGAAGAAAAGCTGCTGAGAAAAGAAACAAAAAGATTTTACAACTGGAACAACTTGGGATAAACACTGTGAAGAGCAAGAAAACTCCCAAGATATTCCATAATGTATAACAATTCTGCAGAAAAGAAAACAGGCAACATCTGTGCTATGTGATGCTGGTGGTTGAGCCCATGGAGAGGGATTTACAATCCCAAATGTACTAAGCAGTGATTTTAATCTATTTGTACACACACATCACACTGAAGTCCTAGGGTTTGGTGTACTGAACAAACAATGGAGTTAAAACTTTATTTCCAGCTAGTACTTTGAAAATCAAGACTGTGCTTTGGTTAATACTCATTTAAAGTTACAAAACTATTGCCAGCAAGAGCAATTTGTCAGAACACTTGCCAAGCTATCTGGCTGATTGTTTTGGGCACAGGGCTTCTGCAGCCTGAATCATTCACATCAGTTAAAATGAAGACTCTCATTCAAAACCATTGCTGTATTGGAGCAAGGGAGTGTTTTATTTTTTGTTCTATATTTCTGTGTTATTTCTGTGACATCTAGCATGGTTGGAATTAGAGCGTTAGAAGACAGAATTCCAGATGTCTATGAATAGAGTGGTGCAGCACAAACATTTCCAGAGTATATCTAATACTTATCCTTTCCATTTAACTCTGAAAAATGTAGCCTGCTAATCTCAACAGCATTAACTATAGAAATGGAGCATGCATCTACCTAGAATCATAATCTCTCTTTGTATCATTCTTTTAGAAAAGCAGCTCTGAATTTGAGACTGAAAATTATGACCTCCACATTCCCAAGACAGTTTAGTCAAAAAAAGGACAGTTTCTGTCAGCCTCTATTTGTGACAAATTCTGGCTCAGCAGAATTTTCTGGTTTTGTTATCAATACAGAGATCCTTAGGACTTTCTAAAACTTTCAAAAAAATCTTACTTGGCCCACAGTCCTGCTTAAAGCATTCTTACGTGTACAAATAGACATATTTCATTAACAGAATATGCCTATCAGATATGAAGGAAAGTGATAATGCTAAGACATGAAAAACAATTAAGCCATCATCTACATTTCATGGCATTTTCCATTTCGATTTCCCTGTATATTTGCAGCCATCTCAAATGTTCATGCAATTTTTGGCAGCTTTCACTTGCTTGCTTCAGTGAAGTTTGGTTCCATATCTATTGAGATGATCAAAGTAACTTCTTAAATAAATGCTTAAATAAATGCTAAAGACTCAAAGGTTTAAGATAAAAAAAGCAAAGTTTCAGCCTCTCCCCATTATGCCAAATTTTTAAAGAATGCATAACACCAAGAGGTACTAGTTTAAGTCCACATTCTCAGAGCTAATAGATTTTTCATACTGGAATTCATTGTAAATTTATGTGCTCTGAAACATGAAGACTCCCCACAGTTTAGCTCCATCTCTCAAAGGTTAAACACTGTACACTGACTCTGCAGACTGATGTCCTTTGACATACAGCACTTCTTACCATGTATATCCGAAGTCTTTTACCTCTCTCAAGCCATAGTGCCAGCAAAAAGCCAGCAATACTTCATTTTCATCACACTATAGCTTCACCAACTACATGAAGACTGAGGAGGCATATCTTCTATTCTAAGACAACAGAGAGAATTTTAATTACCTAATTGTTATTTGAAGTCTTTGAACTGAGAGAGATGGGGATTAGCCTGTTTTCACCAGGCATTTCCCAGATATTATATTCTGTCTTTTGGCATACTTTCATATACTTGAGATAAACATCAGAAACAAGTTTATCAACACAGTCTGTGCTATTCTGGCTACTGTATTTGAGATTTGACCTCTTGTAGAGACCCTAACCTGTTGTACATCAAGGAGTTGGATGTTCACCTCATAGTTAACCCTGGTGGGCACTTCTGTGCTTATCCCTTGGCTGCAGGATGAGCTCATTGCAGTGGAGGGAGCCTGTAGGCAGCTCCCACTGAGCACCACCAATAACACCACCTGAGCGGCTTTGCATTTATTCAAAACCTCAGCAATGACTTTGTCTGAACATAATTTTTGTTTGACAGTAGAAATAACTGTTTTATTTTCAGCTATTTTGAAAATTAATTATTTCAATCTCCTCAAGAAAAGCTAACAAAACTTAGAAATTTCTATTTTTACCATCTATGTGAAGTAACTTCTCAGCTAATAATAATATAGGAGTTTTCTCTGTGAGTGTGAAAGCACAGCATATGTAATGTGCAGCTCACTGGCTAGGTGATCTATGGAGCCTTAGGAACACCTTCTCCAATCCACTTCTTTAGAAAAGCATCTTCAGATTTTGCATTTTAGATGAAAGGAAAAGGGCCCAGCTATCCCAGAGCCTGTGGAAGCCCCTCATCCACACTTGGCACACAATGCCAAGCCAGTTTCTGTTCTACGTTCTGTTCAGTCATGGCTAAGAGGAGCATTGGCTTTCCAATAAGCTTTCTGCCACAGAATGCACTTTTAAATGCAGAATTTGATATGAGAGCTGTTTGGAGGAAATATTAGTCATACAGCACCGCTACAAATTTATTCTGTACGTATTGCCACAAAAATGATAAAGCCCTCTTGAAGCTTTGAATTTGATTTCAGTGTAATATTAAACTGTTTAAGATGGCACTGCATAATTCAAAAGTAAAAGTGAATATGCTGTTGAAAGGAAATTGTATAATAGGGGCTTAATGTATGAGAAGTCAGCATTATCTGGATCTTTCTAATCATAATTTCAGTTGTTAAAGCACCAGGGACTCCATCAGTCTAGACACTATATTCTGATTCGATTACATTATGCATTAAAAAGTGGTGGTTTACAGCATCCATTAGACTTGTTATTACCCTTGTGCCATACTCAATTGACCAAAGGAAAAAGGCTTCCTCCTAAGGGAGGTAAGAAAAAAAAAAAAGCATATTCAGTGAAATGCATTAATAAGTACCCCCTGAGAGAAGTTTCAGTTCATTTCTTTCAGAGATGAGTATTCCTACAAAATGCAAAGTAAACATCATGCCTCATTACTCCTTTATATTGTTCAGACCTCAAATATATATATGGGTATTGTTGATTAATGGAAATAAATTACAACATTCTGTGACTCAGAATAAGTGACTTCAAAGCTTAGCAGGACTAATAACAGCAAAAACTCAAATAAAATATATTAGCAGAAAACTAATCCAAGCCTCATTTATAACATCCAGCATCTCATTTTTCTCTTTACCTTGAAACTCAAAGCCACAAAAATACAGTTCTGCCATTCTTAGCATTGCAATTGATGGCAATAGCCATGAGAAAGTGTTTAACTTCGGTCAGACTGACAAGATACTATCTGCTGTTATTACCGAATGTAAGACACCAGTTTTGCAGCTGACCAATTTAGCTGTCAATTTAACTCTAATCTGCAATACAACATTTTCCATTTTCAAACAGTCAAAAAAACCTAACAACCAAATCTGTTCCTAGAATCTGTATAGGATTTTTCAGGTATCTGCAATATTTATCTGCCAGCAACTGCTATGTTAAGCCACTCTACTTAGTATTCATGACTGTTCATATATTTATTGCTAAATTAATACATTCATCAAATAATTCATTGTTCTGGGTTTCAGACATCATCAACATGGAAGACCAGGAAACTTCCCCAATCTTCTAAGAATTCAACATGTAAAATAATTGTCATTCAAAGATGAAACAAAATGCTAATTTTGTATATTAGTAAAAAACCAAAGCATGTATTTTAAGGATCAACTGAAATATTTAATCCAGTCCTTTTAAAAACTTGAAAATTTTGTTAATGAATATGGGTAAATCATATTAAGGTATGTTACAGAAAAATGTTCTATCTCAAAATTGAACTAAGGAATAAAAAATTAAATTACTTTTAAATTAAAATAAATTAATTAAATTAATTCTCATCAATATAGGACCTTTTTGTGCAGTTTTCTTCTTGGGTAAGGAGATATTTTCAGCAAAAAAAAAAATCTTACTGTTCTATGAACGTACAATAAATTTCCTCACAATTCATGGCAATGACATAATGCTTTATTACTCTTTTGTGGCAGCTGTAGGTGCCTCGATTCCTTTACATTCCTATGCTTTAGAACACAAACTTCCTATGAAAGTTATTCCTGTTCATGAAATATGAACAGTACCTTTCAGGAGGTAACCATGATGCAGCTCCAGCTGTTGGCCATTTAAACACAGCCAATGCTTCCTACACCTCTTACGGCTTCTCTCCCCATGCTCTGTTCGCTGGCACACACCCCTCATTTCACACCACTAAAGCCCACTCAGTCCTGGCCATCTGTTCCCCTGCTGGAGTGAATCCCTTTCAGAATCGTTACTCAGCACAGGAGATTTCTTTTCCAGTCTGCTCAGAGAAGAAAGTGTTTGGCTAAAAAATGCTGCCTGTTTGACAATACTCAACAGTATTTACAAACTTTAGCTCCCTTTAGTCAACACACTTGTCCCTGATTCCAAGACATGATCATGATTCATTTCAAGTCTGCAACAAAATTCTTGTTGAGACAGATTGCTCTAAGGGTAAGTGGAGGCCCCACTCCTCGAGCGAGTTCCACTCAGAGGGGGTCCTCTGCCCATGACCAATCCCCACCACAAACAACATAGTTCTTGGAGTAACTGATATTACATCAACTCACATCAAAAAAGGACATCAGTGCATAATTCCTCTGTATTGATACATTAGCTGAATCCCAACCAAATGCATCTTGCTCTCTGCAGCTTATACCAAGACATACACCTGGTTCATCATATGTGAAGGGAGAATGAAGCGATCGTTCTCTTTTAACCTCACTGATGCTATGCTCATTTGCATTATGCATCTGACTTCTTACCTGTGTAGGTCCTCTACAAAATTAATAAGGCACTATTTTTATCCGATGATAGAAAATATTAAAATGGTTTGGACTTTGTGGAAGACTTTGCTTTCTGTTCTTGGTGGGGTTACCGTTTTTTTGATGGGGGAAAGTGGTTTTGAGGGCAGTACAACTTTAAAAAAAGTATTTTTTCCTTAACATCCTCAAGTATTTCATATTAGCACTACTCACCAAAGGTTTGAGTTTTTGAAAAAATCATTGTTGCCACCAACCTTTTCCTTCCCCAAGGCAATTTGTTTGACATCCAACGGCAGATGCCAACTCACTATTCTTTTATGTCTTCAGTTTATTGACAGAATAAAAACATCCAGAATCAAAGGAGAGGCAAAATGAGACTTGAAACAAGAAAGCTGAAAATGACAAACCAACCAAGCATGTACTTATTTCATCCCTTCAGATACTAAGAATATAAAATAATATTACACTTCACATGCCTGAAGATAGTACAGAGCCATTGGCTCAAGAAAGTGGTAAGGAAGCATCAGGAACAAAGCACCAGGAATTCCATAAGGGACATGAGCCCATTGAAAGTGACCCAGTGTGTGTCAACTGAGCAAGACAAACATCAAGCTTGGCAGCCCTTGGGTTTTTTTCTCCCTGTGCAATTCATCAGTTTTTAAACACTGTGGCTTGTGTCATGCAAGATGGAGTAGACAATCACAGGGTTTCCCGTTGGCTTTTAAATCTATGATTCCCACAGTGGTGTGGTATCCCAGAGCAAGAAATCAAATGCAACAGGCTCTTAATGCTCATTGCTCATTATACCAATGGCACATGCCAGAATTGCAATGGGAATCCTTGCTCTGCAGAGCTGAGGCACGTGACTGTGTGACAGGCAACCGGACACTACTGCAGGTGCTCTTGCTCAGATCATCTTAGTCTTCAAAAGTCATATTCATAAGTAGAGCATGTACATGTAAACCAAAGTCAACTGCAAAATTAGAGTTCTCTTCAGCTCCTTGTATTTGTGATTGTATCAGAAGTTCATGCTGACTGCAATACCAGATACATCTTTGGGCATACAGGTTTATCCCATGCAAAGTGACTGAAATAAGATGGGATCACTAGAAAAGAGAGTGTATAAACTTGCCTATAACATGTACTTTTTTTATTTTTCCTCACTGGAATAATCTAAATGAAGTTCTAGTAATTTTCATATTATCTCATGATGGGGTTGTGGCTATAGCCTTCCATTTATTAGAGAGGGCAACAGCTTCAACATTACACCTTACAAGAAAAGGATCTTATTCTCCAGTAACCAGCCCTTTTTGTAGCACTGCCCAGCTGGATAGAGATTACTTCCTGATCTGGTGGATAACATTTCTTAGTTCATTCAAACTCACCTGGGATTCATGTAAATATACAAAGACATGGGATAAGATCCCAGTCCTAAATTTCTTAGCCTGAAAACAATCTTATGGCCAAACTGCACAACACCTGCACAGGAAGCACGTGATCTGTATTAATAGTGAAAACATGATTGATAAGGCAAGAAAAACCACATGTCTGAGACAAGAGGAAAGATGGCAGAGTTTTTTTTTTTTTTTAAGCTGTCATAGAACTTATGATTTCTCTTTCATTCTCATTGTAGAATTTTGTCTATGTTAAACTTCTTTCGTAAGTAGCATCAATACTGTCTTTCAAAACCAGTTCCTCAAGACATTAAAATGCACAAGCCTGCCTTGCCCTCAGTTCCAGCAGTATATTGATTTAAAATCCTAGCCTCAGAACTTGGTGATAGGGAACTCTTATCTAATTGGAATTATACCACTTCATTGTTCGAAATTGTGCTAAGCTTTCCACACTCAGATTTAACTGTTCTAATGCAGAGTATTTATCTACCTGTCTGTGAAATGTTTAGCAGAGACCCAAGAGCCTATGATGTTTTGTGGCCCAGTTAACAAAGGTACATGCTTATGACCTTTGAAATCCATCTTCCTGATTTATTCAAATGCTCACTCAACTGTTTTCTGAAGCACCTGGATGTCTTTGCATTACCTTTAACAAGAATTCAACGGAGTGCAGATACACAAAACCTAGACAAGACTAGGAATCTCACAGTAAAACATTTGTCTAGCAAATGTTGTTTAATGGAAAGTGAAGGATTTTTTTTGTAATGTTGGTGAATAATAATAACATATAATAATGTAATTATATATAAACATATAATAATGTTGGTGAATTCCAAGGAAAAGTATTCTCTCTGTCAAGAGAGATGTATTCTGTAATTGCGAAGTGGTGCAAGAGATAAAGAACCTCATTAGTCTAAGTCAAACTGTAGACTTTACCCTATGTTAAATTCTTGGTTCATGCAGAAGCACGATGGTATCATGTCGATGTTAGAGTTACTTCTGCAAGGCTTTTCTCTGGCTAGTCACAACAGAAAAAAAAACAAATCACAGAATCACGAGTTTACTGGTAATAAAGTCCAAAAGCAGAGTTTAAATTTATTGCTAAAACCAAAATGGTTCCTTTACCTTACTTTTCATAAAAGGCATAATAAAGAAAGATAGGTGACATAGCAATATCATCCTCATCACCTTCAGTAAACTCCATAGATGCACACCCTCAGATATTACTTTTCTTCTTTTATATTTTACTTTCTAAGCACACAATCATACTGATATATAAAAATAATAATTCTTACTGCCTAGCCACTGCAATGTTATATGATCATTTATTGTTGCAGTTTCAATAACATACCAATTATATTGCCATAACTAGAAGATATTTGTAGCAAGGAGCTACCACAGCATTGTGTCTCTGTGACTATATGTATGTGTGTTTTCTGGTGAGTTACTTATTTTTAGAGCGAACTCTTAGTGACCCGAGAACTGAAACACAGGACTAGCTTGTGCTCACGAAACATCAGTTACCCACAGCCTGACTGGCATCTAAGAAAAACAGATGTTGTAACAGCCGAAAAATAGAGGGAGAAAATTACAATGAAAGCTTTGAAATAGCAAGCACAGAATGACAACAGAGACCACAGAACTACAAAACCAAAAGATTGATTTACCGTCACTATAATTCATGCAAGTTTGGGAGCTCAGTAAAACCTGTTTTAGGAGTGCCAAAGAATAAATATCCATCATATATAAAACATAACACAAATAACAGATCTTCAATACAATGTCACTTACAAATCACTGGAGGAAAAGCAAGTGAACAGACTGTGTTAGCAATCACACAAAAACAACCTCAAGAAGATGCAAAAACGGGAAAAGAAACTATTGCCACATTTCCCTGAGCAAAGGGCTCAGTCTGCTGATAACTCATTGTAAAACCACCTTTTCTTCCTTTCAAGGAAAATTAGCTCATGAAAGTTCAGAGACAGAGCAGCATGGGAATAAAGAGTAATGCTAAAAATGGGGAGATGACAAAGTTTGCATATATTTATTTATATCTCAAGTAAGCTGTAATAACTAGATAATTTGGATATTGTTAGCATTGTGATTGGACTACTTGCTTCAAGTACACTTCTTCAGTCTGCACAAACTGGAGAGAGTATTTAGTCTGGTATCCTGCCTTTGAAGGCTGGCTGTTAAACTAGAACCATGGTCATATCTTACTAAAAGTTAACTTTGTTAGGATTGATTTTGCTCAGTAATGAAGTGAAGCTGAAGCTTTTCACCTCAGCAAAAGTTGCATGCCTATTTTTATTTTCTGCAGACAAGAAAACTTCTACTTTTCTGTATGACAAAGTAGCTTCTCTTCACCCCACCCCCTGTTATTGTGACGCAACTCACTTGTATCAAGTTTCTCACAACTAGGTTTTCCCTGATCATTTTCTGTCAAGCTAAAACAACTCTGTTGATCAGCAAGCAGATTAACACGCATTTTCAAGTTTAAAACACTTAAAGGACAGGAAGGTTATTTTTGCAACTTGTGCTATGAACATAATCAAGAAATGCCATGTTTCTCCAGTGCAGTACTCCAATTAAATTTCTCTCCTGTCTTGGAGAAGAAACAAATACAGAATTAACATTTCAGCTAAATGATACTTGATTTTTTTATGCTGGTCAATTTTGATTCATTTTGGAGCATCTCAGCTGAGCTGTTGCAACAGATCTTCAAAGAAAACAAAGAATGATTTAAAGACAATGCTTCTACTACTTTCACTTCTCACCACTGTAATTTAACCTAAGAATGATAAAGCATCTGCACTTCAACAGAGTATTTTGAACAGAACTGAGCCCCAGCAGGCCCACACTGAAACTAAACCACTAGGAAGGACTGACTCAGAGCAGGGGAAGAAGGAAGGTGAATTTGGGGATGGGAGGCAGAAATCATTCTTCTCCTCTTCCCATTTCTGTTATCATTTTTAATTGTACTGTCCACAAAGAAATCCCACCTCCATTTCACATCTTGTGATTTTTTTTAAATTCACAATATGTAAGAGAAAAAAAATAGGTCTTACACAGAACAGCCATAAGCATACTGTGTCGCTTTCTGTGCTGTTTCTGCTGCACAATACACTGAATACACGCACCACTAGTTCAGGAATACAAGCTCTTTTGTGGCTTATCACTTAATTGGCAATTATAACCCTATAATTAACTACAGAAAAAAGCCTCTGGCAAAAAGAAGCTGGGTAATTCAAACATGAGATATAAAATTACTCCTAAAACCAGTCAACAGCAGCTTATCTGCAAACACATAAACAAACCCCACTAGAGAATTAGTACCATCAATTCCTGTGCCCACTCAAGCCTCAAGGGGCCACATCAGTTCAGAACTGACAGGAAATGGTTTCAAAGCAGCCTGATACTAGCTGGGGACTGATTGTCAACCTTTCCTCAAAAAGAGGGAGGAGGCTAAAAAATCCTGGCTCACCCTGTTGCTTGTAAACAGTCTGATGTATTCTCCTAGTTGACCATCATTTATAGAAGTAGTGGTGCAATAAATGAGCTAATGAAAGTGTCACTTACAATAAGATGTCAGCAAGCCAAAAAAGCCAAGCCTGACTGGCATCCGTCCTGCTGCACTTGACTAAATTCTTCACATCACACTGCTCTGTTAATAATAGCAACACAAGCATCTGCAGCCAGCCTGTTCTTTTTACAAGAGTAGCAGATGGGCCAAAACAGTGATCGACAGAAAATAAAATCTAATGAGATTCACCTTGACTTCCTTCTCTGGTATCCAATGCTGTTTCACCCGATCTCCTCACCATCTAAACCCACCACTAAACTACTGCTTCAGCCCGATGAATCACAGTGGATCTTGCCACACGTGGATCTTCACCCAACATAACTGAGCCCAACCAGCCTGTCAGACCATTCAGAAAGCATTTAACATCAGACTGATTAAGTGATTAAATTGCTCCTTAGGTCTTCATTTCACAACATTTATTGTTGTAAGTACTGAGCAGCAAATTCAGCAGGGCCTCAAAGAGACTCCAACTACTGCAGCAAACTCCAGAAAGACACCAACACTTACATACTAATTCCCACCTTCTTAAAAGATAAATTAAATAAACCACACAGCTCCTTCTCTGAAGACCGGTTTATTTTTAGCCTCAAGTGTTTTGCTTCTTAATTTTTTAAACCAAGGACTATATACAAACAAACAACTCAAAGGAATATAGACCTGCTCAGGGACCAAGTCGAGCTCTCCAGTGGTATAAACTGGGAGTCCATGCGCTCAGATCTTGACATAATTGCTTGATGCATAAGTAATTTGCTACTGGAGTAGAATCCAAGCATCTCTTTAATTAGTATCCCTGCTAAAGGCTCAGGGCCATTCCTGCCCTGTTGCTCTATTTCTCAAATACTAGAAAAATCAGAAGCATCTCCAGACACATTCTGGTGCTTGGGATTCTTATCCAGGATAGACAATCTAAAACTCTTCAAGAATTAAAGCATCTGTGTCTTCCTCGCCTAGACACAGCAGCTGCTCACGGGAGTGTGGTGGAACAGGCTGGAAACATCTCCAGCCACTCTTTGGCTTCCTCCTTGAGCAGTGTGTCTAAAATTACTCATGTGATTTGTCTTCACTTGTAAACAGTCTCAAGATTAAATAAACCAAACCACGTTGTTTCTGTTAACATAGTCCAACAAATATTTTGTTCAGTATTATTTATCTCCATCTTTCCAATACTAATTCACAAAGTTGCTAAAGTAAGATTTCTTGTTCTCAAACACATCTGTAACATGCTGAAAATGTAGGGGGTTGATGGCTAGGAGCATACTGATCACTACAGCTGGAATTCAGTGTTAATATTGTGCAGGATTCTGCCTGCACAGTTTTGTATTGCTGGCACATGATACATGGAGTTAAGTGAAAGACAACAGGATTACCAAAGACCTCAACAGAAATAATAAGCAATGGTAGAAACAAAAATGTCCATGTACACAAAATCAAAGCAGGAAACTAATAGTAACTGGCTCCATCCAAATCACAATTAAGTCCTTTTCCTAAGACCAAGCCTGCAATTACAGTGAAAAATCCTGGAAAAAATGTGAGGTTTGGATAAGCTGACAGACTTCCAGGGTTTATCACTGCAAAACCAACATGCTGGGAGGACTCAAAAGACAAGTAACTTCCTGCAATGGACAGCCAAGTTACTTTAAGTTATATCAAGTTAGAGACTGAATGAAGTAGACCCAAATCTGCCGCATAGAAAGATGGTACTCAAGTTCTCATTTACTGACTACTGAAATATTTACCTGAAATTATGACAGAAGCAAGTGAGACATTTCAGTTAAAAAAAAAAAATAAAAAAAATCAAAGCATCTCATAAAAAATAATTTTTCAAAATTAATTTAAATGTGGAAGAAAATTAAAACTGACCTTTTCAACAGTGTTAGGCACCCATTTGGAAACTGTGTGTATAACTGCCATATAAAAACATTTTCTTAAGCTTACAAAGAAAAAAATTATTTTTAATTTTTCTGAAAATATAAGCTTTGGATCCATCCAAAAGACTTTTTTTAAATCCTTCAATTAGAATTTTTTAGAATGTTATGTTTTCTTTTAGATATAAGCCATGTCAAAAATAATACCTACTTCCTACACGGCTCTATGATTTTCCCCGGATTTAGTCCTTCTCACAGACCTTGCAGTCTCCTCACATGCCGCTCCACCAATAAGCTAGGTTAAAGTGCACTCTTCCTTTTTTTAAAAAGTCCAAAGTACCATCTGTATAATTTCACCACCTCCCAAAAGGCACAAGGGCTGTGTGGGACTGACAGTGAATTCCCAGGAAAAAAATTCAGCTTATTGCAGTGGAAACAACCTATGCATGGGACAGCATATCTAAGTGTTGGGGTTTGTGTTTTGGGGTGTTTTTTTTAATCCAAAGCAACTTGGTGATAAAACCTGCCATCTCCACAACAACATCCAAAAATTTGAATCCCATAAAAAATTTCAAACACAGATTACCTAAGTATGTTTGAAGTTCCCATAAATGACTGTTGCTCCAAATGTGTAATGCTGTCCAAATTCTGTTCAGGGTTGGATTAGCAGCAGCATAGTGATGAATTCATTTCCTCGATGCCCTGTCAGAATCACACAGGTATAACACAGGAGCTGGGCTCTTAACTGTCCTTTTTACTGTATTCCAGTTGATGAAAAGAATATTCCATTCTCCTTCACCGTGATGACCTCAGTGGCATGGGTCATCTCCTGCAATTCAGTTTTGCCTTTACACTCAGATTGGTTGCTGCATTCAAAGACTGAGACTCCGGGTTTTTTGACATGTGAAGATGCAAAGTGCACCTTTCAATCCATCACCCAGGAAGGATGCATTAGTGATGGCAGGAGAGGTCACCGAGGCAGCCACCTCTCTGGCAACAGAAAAAGCAGCATCTCGAATGTACTGAGCCGAGGCATTGTTATTTTCTCCTCCTAGAATGTGTAACCAGATCATATGAGCTCACAGTGACAACAAACTCATTTTGTGTGCTTTTGAATATTCTGCAAAGTATGTTCCTCAAAACTGGGTAATACAGTGGGTCCATCTGAGAATTTAGGCAATTCCCATTTAAGCCAGCTGGCCCAAGGGCTAGACCACAAGAGGTACCAATGTGAGAGATAACATAACAGTCTCATCAAACTGATGCCCTCCATTTGCCACCTCTGGAAATTTCCTCAGCTGGAGTCAAGCAAGACCTAAATGACAAGCACAATTGGAAGAAGAAAGGCTTACATGGGCAAAGACAGCTTGTTTTTCTCTCCTAGGGGAATGTGGATCACTGAAATGCTTGAAATTTGGGAGATTCCTATCCTGTTCTCATGTGCCAACTGAGGTACCAGGTAAGGCCAGTGTCAGGGACACAACAACACACTTGGAGGAAACCTTGGTCTGACCCAGTACAGACACACTCCTGTTTGAGCAAATGGGAACAGCAGTACTCCCTCATCTCAAATGTATTCAAATTCATGTTTTAACAGGTTTTACTATTTGGTCAGGGAGAAGAGTGGGATAATAACTAGGTAAAACGGGATTTTATTGTCTAGCTATTGAGATGGTAGTCTGGAGTGGGGAAGAGACCCAGACTTCAGTTGCTGCTTCAGTGACTACTTAAAACTACCATGAGAGAGACAATCTTCCCCAAGCACCAACTGAGGATTTATTTGTGACATGACACCTTGGATATCCAGAGTGTCAGGATATCCAGGTGAGACCAGAGAAGGAGGGCTGTACAGAAATTAAGTGACCATTTCCTTGCACTTCATTTCTACTAAATTCACCTCAAACACAGGAATTCTGCTGACTCACTGCACAGAAAGAAAGGGTTCTCACTGCCCCTAGCGTATAATTAGAATTTTAGGAGGAGCTGAAAAGGGAGAATTTTATTATTCTCCAGAGCACTGGTACTCAATCACGGCAGGAAACGTGTGTATAACTACAGAAACACTGTAAGAACTTCTGGTACTAGTGGTATATTAAATCCTCTGATACGTGTCCATCCCTGGACACACAGCTTGGTACCAACTGCTTGATTTACATTTGGAAGCAGCAGGATTGCCCTTCTTTGACACTCATAACCATCTTCTTAGGATATCAATAAATATACTATCTATATTAATACTCTGCAACGAAATACCTCCCTCAATAACAAACCTGATCAAAACAAATGCATTGCTAAGTAGTAAGCTAGGCTGTTTGAGTAGGTATTTCTTTTACTTTGTTTTCCTTCATGGCAGTAGCTAAATAAAAGATCCAAAGCACACTATCTTAAATTGAACCAAGACTTCCCTACATTTCTTTTTCTTCAATCTGAAAGATTTTATTCAAACAAAGCCAGAAGTTTTTTGTGTCATTTTAAGAGTGATTTACCCTTTGTAACTTTTGTCATTTTTGCATACATAAATCAAAAAATGAGTAAAACTGGAATATCAAAATGCTACAAGCATGCCAAAGGGAAAGAATTTATGTCAATTCCTCTCTTTTTTCCAGCCATAAGATTATTTTTTAATACTTCTATTTAATTCACAAAAATCACCTCAAATCACATCTAAAAATCTTCTTTTTCCAGGTGAGGAACTACACGTGTAACTACAAAAATCTCTTCTAACCCCCAGAGACGTAAATTAAGAATCAAAGCTAATATTATTACCCCCTTCACTTCATGAAGTCTTGCACTATGCTCATAGTTGAGTCACACCTTACCATCCCTTCAAAGGAGCTCCAGCTATGGTTGCCACCCTCTGTTGATGTGGTCTCCCGGACATCGTTTTTCTCCCAACAGCAGCATTATGCAGCAATCTTTCCTTCACTGTGTGATATCCAGCAGAAGCTAAGCACATTCTATTCACCATTTCCCCCCCTAAATTTGATGGGAGAAAAGGAAGCATGTTTTTTCACCTTTCAGACCTCACCTTTAACTCCTGAAGCTCAGTTGTGCTTCTTGCAGAACAAATATGATTCAAACACAGTGGAACTCTAACCAAGGACACGTGCTGGGTCCTTTTATGGCATGAGCGTTACAACAAGCACATTAACACTGACGGACACACTAATGAGACTTTCAGGAAAGGTCCAGACAGAAGTGACAGAAATCCCACCTCCTTTTTCTGAAGGACAGATTAATCCAACTGCAATTAGGCAAGAGGGACCTTTGCAGCTCTCTGCATCTGCAAGGCAGTTTGTCTCACCTTGCAGTCTCTTTCAGTTTAAGACACATGGAGTTTGTGTGGATCCTTAAAAATTAGTGACTTTGCAGGACGCCTCAAACACAAAAATCCACTTCACTTCAGTAGAGAAGAGCAGAAACAGAAAATGAACCTCAACAGTCACAGATGTCATTCTTTGCCAGTAGCACCCAAGACCTAAATGTTTATATTTAGGCTGGTAAGTAAATAAATAACAAACTCAGTTAGTAAACTTGGGTTTTCAGGTTCTGTTTTGCTTATTTCAGAAAGTATTTATTTCCTTCCTTCAAGCAAAGTAAACCATACCAAGGAACAACAGGATGCATTTAAGTCTTGATTTAACCACCGATGTCGTATAATTAAACAAAGGCTCAATGTTTACCTCAGTGCAAAAGGGCTTGACCAGAATATAACTTTTTTTTTTCTTCTAGTGCTTTCCTCACATCTATGGAAAAGGAAGCTAAGCTCTCATTCTGTCCAGTAACCTTTTCCTTTATATGTTTTCACCACCCGAGTAGTTCCCAAAATGAAGTGTAATGACTAGCACCTCAGCAGCAACCTGCAAGAGGCACTGAAACAAATCAAGTGCAGCAGTGCTCACTGGTTGACAGTTGTAATAAATTAAATTGCCTATCCCACTTCAATTCATTATGCCTTCCATGAAAAAAGGCCTAGATGTAAAATGAGCTATTCAAAACACGGTCTGCATTTCTATTAATCTAACAGAGTGAATTGTTTTGTATGTCGTAAAGCTAACAGTCCTTGCCTGCACAGCACTGCATCACAGAATAAAGAGCCCATATAGAGCCTACCCAGTGAAAAAATAGGAAGAGGCAATGTAGGGGTCAGGAAGATGTCACCTTCGAGGGCTGACTTAGAAGCTACCAGTCTGTGAAAAATGTGTTTCATTTGTTTAGAATGTACCTGCCACATCTGTGTCATTTAGTTCCTAAATGAATCCAGTATCTTTTCAGTTTCAGCGATGGAAATTATTCTCCACTTTGGCAGCGTTCAAATTTCGGCCTGTTGCTCGCTGCCACCTGCTGGAGTTCAGGGAGTTTTACAGCGGGGAGAAAGAAACTGTGGGCATGGCAGTAGGGTTTTATGTATGCTTTTGTTTATCAGATTCACCAACATTATGTCTTGCTACTGTTCCAAAAGTAGAGCTATTTTCAGGCATGTTTTACCACTCACTTTTATGTAAAAGCTTTGACCTCTCATCTCAATATCATTACCTGCAGAAGCCAGGTAAAAGTGATAGAAGGCAGAATGTGGTAACTTTACCCATACTTGAGTTGTGACCAGGTGTTCATAAATATAAATGGAGAGGCAAAAATTAAAAAAGGTAGTTTAACACCAGTTCTATTTTCTTAGGTAAGCAACAAAAACTAACTCTACTTTTAATACAACTGTGTATTTAGGCAATCTAAGGACAGCTGCTCTTTATTATTATGTCTATGTCCAGTTTAAAAAGTGCAGTATGTAGTCCCTGAGCTTAAACTGATTTACAGAAGTCAAATGTTTAATTAATGCAACAACTGGAAAGAGAAAGGTATCTAGAAATGTAATGATGAACACACGAAACAAGACATTACTTACCTGGTATCATAGCAACACAAGTATTTCACACAAAAAGGAAAGTAAATTAGACCAAGAAAAGACAGGCCTCGTGTTAGAAGCAGTACAGCTACCTCAGTGTGGCATTTTGTCTAAGTTGCTTAACCTCTTGCCAGCTCTGGTATCCAAAAACACTGATAGCAGACCCCAAGGGTCATAAAGCTCCAAAAATTTAGAATTTATCACAGATTTCTTGGGAGATTTGAGAAACTGTTTTGGTTTCTCCATCTTTTTCCTTGCTGAATAAAGTGTTTTTTGGAGGTATGAGTTAAGGTTTTCCAGTACTTTGAGCTTATTTTTCTGAAGGTATTACGGAAACATTCTTATTAGGCATAATAGGGGATTGTTTCAGAATCAAATTACAAACAGATGATGAACACTGTAAAGTAATTGGAGAAGTGAAGGTCAAACCTTTTGCACTACCTGCTTAGACTTGTGTGGTTCAGCATATGGATGGTTTCAACACTGTGGATGGTCACAATAGCCTGAATGAGATGGACAAGACCTGAGAGCCAAAAATTCATCCAGACTGAAATTCTTACCAGCTTATGAGGAAGGCATAGGCCTCAATCCTTCAGAGATTGTGCCCATATGTATGCTTAGTGACTTTACAGGCATATCACATTGCCAGGGTGCAGCTGAGACAGTGAAAGGGCCTTCACTGTCTGACAGCACGACAAAGCCTCAGCCAGTCTTGCATGTCAGATCAGCTTGACATACAGCTATTTTAGCACATAGCCCAGGAACACACTAACCATTTGGTGTCTGGCCCCAAAACACTTGCTTCCAGAGGTATCTGTGAATTTATGCATATTAAACCCTTGGAGGTCTTGCCTTATGCTTTTCCCTTTCTTAGCATTTCATTCTTCTCTCCCTATCTCACTACACAGTACAACACCTATCTTCTCTACAAGCTGTCAAAGCTTACAGCAGCATGGGTACAAAACCTGACTTTCCCCACAGCTGTTTGTTTCATTCCCTCAAACATTCTGACCAGCATTCACCATTGCAGAGCGCTCACAGAAACATGAGGGAGTTCAGGAGTTTCTACATTCAATCATTCAACAGCACCGAGCTCTAATCCTCTCCTCCTGCTGCCTGTGAGGGAAGCAGCATTTGCCCTTAGAGAAACTGAGGTACCAGGAGGTGAAGTATTTTGCTCCTGTTACAGAGCAGGGCAGCAGCATGACAACAGCTTTCTAAATACCAGTCATTTCCACTGCAGCACACTGTTTCCAACAAAGATCATACTTCTTCAGAATAATACGCATATTGTAGTGGCATCCAGAAGTCATGATCAAACATCCATTGCTCTAGATGCTGCTGCACAAACCAGGAGCCTGACCTGTGTCTGCTTCCAGGAGATTCCCACAACATTCATCTGTTTCTTAGAACTACCTGCCATTCCACTGCAAGGTGGATGACACATTACAGCGTCTGCTTTTATTCCAGCTTGTAGTAAAGGAGATACTGTCGTTTCATGGATTTCCAAAACCACAACTTTGTGACCTTTAAAGTGTATCCTTGAACCTAAGATGATCAGAGTGGAAAGCTGAACCTCTCTACTGCCTGTTCATCCAAATTGCACAAAAGTACAGCAAAGTGAGCACCATAACTGAAATGAGAAATGATAAATAATGAATAAAAAACTTAATAAATATATTTTAAGTTAACTGCATATTGCTGTGACAGTGCCCAGAGATCAACAAAAAAATAGTTTTGTGGTGCCCAGAACTGTACAAATATAAAATAAAGTGACAGCTACAGGCCTGACAAGCTCAGGGGCTAAATAAAAAGCTTACAAGGTTAAAGAGACTCTTTCCATCGACTTGAGTAAGCTTTCAACTGAGCTCTAGGGCATCTGTGATGAGACAGCCACAACAGTCTTGCAGAGCACACACTCCAGTAGCTTCCTGTGCTTCCACAGTTAAAGATGGGAGGGGAGCAGAGCAGAGCTAACTAGGCATCTTAAAACCTGTTTGTAAAGGTACTCAGAAACATAAAAGTACCTGGATTCTAGTTTGTGAAAGGTATTTGAGTGCACAAGTTCCACTGAAAGAAATAAACTAGTCCTATAGAAGCTCCAATACCCAAATACCTTTAAAAACTGAGATCTCAGTTCAAAAGAAAAAAAAAAACAACCAAAACCAACCAAACAAAAACCCCACATACAGTATAGTAGTTGAAAGAGCTGTCAGCATGGCAAAATAAAAGCTTATCCTTAGCTGCTTAAGAATGACGCGGGGTACAGTTCTCAGAATAACTCACTTCCCTTTTGAAACATTGAGAAGAAACAGCTATTATCACAGTACAGCTCTTCCCACTGAAATGTAGAGGATCCTATGCCAAGGTTAGCAACTTTTTTCCTGTGGCATGGAACCCTGTTAAAAACCTTTCATCCTAGTGAATGTCAAAAGCATAAACAAAACATGACAGATTTTTTTTCTTCTTTTGCATTTTCAGAGAAAACAGAAATTCTTGGTGCCCCAATAAACCAAAGGGCTACACACACAGATACTGAAGAAGACTTTCACTAGTGGGATTTCAAACTATAGAAGGCAAAGTTGGTATATCAATTTTTGTTGAATAAACTTCTTTTTGAACACTGATTTTTTTTGTCCCCTTGAAAGCACTACTTTCAGAAGATGATTGGGGGTGTCCCTCCACAGAAGTACGGCTTATAATTTATTCCACTTTTAAATACAAATCAGGCATTCTGTGGGTCACACAAATGAAATCCAGCATTTTCAGGATCTCTTCTTCTGAATAGAAACTTCTGAAGAAACTGCATTACGTTCAATTTAAATAACATCAAGCATAAAGATCAAATGAGTGTTTTCTGTTAGAAAACAACTGTTCTAGAACATATTATGTTTATATATTAATAGCACATGAGATTCACAAAGTCATTGTTTGCGTACACCATGTGACTATTATAAATGCATATGTGTAGAGGGTTAACCAGAACTGGGAGAATATATTTAAATCTATGAAGCTTGACAGTTTCTTCCACATTAGTAAGCTACCTCTGTCTTCACATTACAATCTTCTCCTCCCACTCTTGGAATGACATCCCACTTCCTTAAGTAGCACTGCTGCTGGGAAAGGTAGCTGGAGAAACAGAAGTAAAATATGTCTCCCAGCAGAGATTCTCACTTTCATTCTCCCAGTTTCTTTGCTTATTTATTTTGCACATTAGAAGCCCAGCTCTCTGAAGACCCGGTCCACTGCTCTCTCCAACGGTACCTCAGAACCAAAAATCCCTAGTACACTGCAGCTTTTTCTCCTGCCACATCCCCAGCCAGGTTTTCCAACAGGCCCAACAATTCCACCGCAGTATCCCCAGCTGCAACAGAGCGCCTGAGCGTTGTAGGTACTGACTGGAATACAAATATCATGTACCACTGCAAACGCATTAAAAAATGCATCCATCCAGAATAAAGGTGACAAGAATATGTAATGAAACCCAGAAAAAAATTCTTAGAGGTATAATATGATTTCTGTCTTATTTTATGGACAAGAGGCTGGTAGAGACCCTGGCATGCTCTGTAAGTTTTAACTATTATAAAGTAAAAACTAAAACTGTCTCAGTAATTACAACATGGTAGCAATCTGCTTCAGCTGTTACCCTCACTAAAAATAATTTAGTGTCATGTCAGATATACCCAATTTTGTCCAAAACTGCAAATACATTTAAAGTCCTGGGACTGGGTTCAGTGGGAATTCAGTTTTCTAAGTGCTGATATAAACGTACACAGGTACGGAAAGAGAGGCTACAAAAACCTCTCTCACACAGGCTAAAAGTGTGTGTAAATGAGTTCTTAAAGAGGTTTACCAGCTCTTATTTCTTCCTTATGGCCATTAGGCTTGTAAAAAGCAGTCACTCACTCTTTACTGCTTGGTGCCTGTGAGCACTTGCAATCTGTCCAAAAAGAATGGGTTGAGCAGTGACTGCTAGTATACATTTAATAAACACAACCAACGGCTTAGATTGCGGAAAACTTAAAGTTTAGAATCAGTAGTGAAAGTGCAGAAATACAGAATTAAAACTACTGCTGCCTCATTTCAACTATAAAGTCTGACTTCTGTATGCAAGTCACCTTTCATAGTCCTAATCCTGCAACCTTTGATTACATCAATAATCCTTTTACATGAAACGTGTTCCCTTGGACTTAGTGCTGAATCCTATTCTGATGAAACTCCCACTGATCTGTCCCGAATACATGGATTTTCTCACAGGAAAAGAGTGATCCTTAGTATTAGAATTGTAGCATATGGGTCAACATTTGCAAAAATACCTGAAAACACACCCTTAGTCTCCTTTGCTTAGATTACACTGGATGCCCTAAATAACAGGTGAAGTACTTTGCTTTCATTACAACTGCTTGTATTAGACCTGAGCTTCCAGGCTCCAGTTGAAGTCATGGCTAATAAAATTAGCATGCACGTTTTACAGACAAGAAACTGAGGCTTGATCAGGACTCCCCAAGCATACCACAGAGCTCACCACTGACACCAGATCCCTTGGGTTCAAAGCCTTTCTGTAAGGCTCAAAAAACTTTTTAGTTTCCCTTGTCTTCCCTCACTTAATAAGTATGTTTATTAATTTATAATTAGATTGGCAAAAAAGTTACTGTTTAGTAAAGTAAGAGAAAAACCCCAATACCATCAAATTTTCCATCTCTGTATTCCCACAGAACTGTAAAATATATTTCTGCTCCTGTCAGGGTACACTGATTAAGACCATAACAGCCTTGTAGATGAGAACAGAAGTTCATTTAGTCATGTCTCCTCTACAACAGTAGCCAACAACAGAAAAGGCATAAAGAGAAAGGAAGAAGTGTGACAAGACAAAGGAGGATGAAATCTGAGAATAAGTCACAGAATTTCAGCATAAAAAGACAACGTGCAATAATAAGTAATTAACTGTACCTTTTGGCCATTATAACAGAATAACTAAACACAATGTGATATTCTTTAATCCCATTACTTATTGAACAGATTATTGCATATTAATTCAGAAACACGAACTTCGCATGACAGACCATAATAAGATAGGACTCCACAGTTCAGAAGGATAAACCCTAAACAGCTGCGGGTAAGAATTGCAAATTGCATGATTATTGGAAGCATGCTCCAATCTTATCTAAATGATTGCTAGAACTGAGCCACTGGTGGCTAATCTTATAGGTCATTCCATAAAGCTCTACCTCAAACCACCAAGAATATCTGAGGAAACAGAATGTTAAACCTGTATTTTAATTCTGCTTTGAATTGCTAATAATGTTTTTGCAGGATAAGTAACACAGTAAATTAGGATTCTCCAAAAAGACCCTTTATATTCTCCCAGGTCTTCCCAAACAGCCATTTGCCATGATACCCATCTGAAACTTGAACAATGCACAGTCAGCTCTGATCCTACAATGCTACCACTCATCTCATTGTTCTGTTTTCTCACATCTGCTGTACCCACCTGCTGCCTGTTTGTACACAGATTATAGAGTCTTTGGGACAGGGATCCTGTCTTTGTTCTATATTTGTACAACATCTGCCACCTAGTAACTGACTACAAACTGAATTACTTCTCACTGAAGAAAAAACCCAAACATTATTGTCCAAGGAGAAGTGAGATTTGTTTCCTACTTTTTCTTTCATGGTCAGATGCATTCTATAAAATATTTTTCAAGTAGATACACTAATCATTTCATTTTCCCAGCCATCAGGAGGCAGTTGAGAAGGCTATTGTTTAAAATACTAAGACTGCTCAAATTACTGTAATTATTTTGCACTGCAATGCTTAGGATTCAAAGAGCTTGTAATGAAAAATAGCATGAACTAGAGTACCATTTTAACATGAAAATGGTTCTTGCAGCAAAATGAGATGAATATTGGCTGGAGTTTCAAAATTCATCATGCATCACAAATTATGAAAATAAAAATATTTATCTCTACACTTGGCACTTCTGAAAATAAGTCCAATTTCAAGTATGTGATAATGGACAGTCAGAAGTCAAGTCATTGAAACTGCTTTTGAATCTCAGTCTTATAAAATTATCTATATTTACAGGGAACATAGGATTTAATTGTCAGTGTATTATTCTCCATCCTATTCAAGAACTTTTCTGAGGCCATTTTTCACACTAAAATAGCACCTCTTGTCCTCTTCCAAAACAGACTGAAGTACTTCTGACACCACCAGCCAAGTGCAGGTCCTTTATTATTCAAATAATTACTCTGCCATCCAGAAGAGTGGGTCAAATCTGGTCTTATGGAAAAGACCAAAACTTTTGGGCTTAAGGTGCCCAGTTACAGCAACAATGCTTTTTTCTGCATTATTTAGATCTTCTAACAGAAACTACTCAATCGCATTTAGCAAGTCACTCTTTATCTTAAAGTAGTATAAGGATGCTTTTGAAGAGACTTATTCCTTCAGAAGGCACCAAATGGACCAAGCTCCCATAAGAAGTTCCTAAGCAAGCATACCTTTAACCAAAGACAGGAATATAGCCATCCTATATTCCCCAAATTACATCTTACCTGCCTCACATTAAGGTATACCTATATTAAAAATAAAGTCACTCATCAGTTCAATTAATTTCTTTGTAGCAAAGAGCAAAGCTGAAGTGATTTCATACCCAACACAGACAGAATGACACAGAATGACCCCATTTTCCTGGGGTTTTTGGTATCAACACACATCACATCCCTAAGTTTGGTAGGTAATGTCTTGGCTCTGATGGATCCCAGCACTTTACATCACACGAGTTTGCAATGATCCTATAAAATCACTCTCCATTCATCTGAAGTTTCAGTATCAAGAAATATTTCTGACAAATAACCAAGACCTGGCAGCAGGTCTAATAATATAGTGCCAGGTTTAAAGTGCTGCAGTTATCAGTCAGTCACGCTACAGAGCAGGTCATGCATAGCAAAGAGCTGCCTTATTAGCTTGATGGAACATACAGCATGTGTGAAATGATGGAATGCAACTACTGAGCAGAAGCCAAAGCTGAAGCAAAACCCCCCATCATGGCCCAGATAATGTGTGCCATTCAAAATACTGCTAGAGATCCATCCTGACCAGCATGTGTTTGTTAACAACACATGCTTCAGAGATGACAGTTAGGAATCCATCCAGGCTCAAAACCTACTTCATCTTCTTTCTCGGGGTGAAAAGAGGAAATGGAACAGGAGGAAATTGATACATTTTCCTGAAAGCTGCAAATCATAACAGAAACACAATATAAATAAAGATGAACTTTTCTGAGGCCATTTTTCACACTAAAATAGCGACTGTTGTCCTCTTCCAAAACAGATTGAAGTACTTCTCCTGACACCACCAGCCAAGTGCAGACCCTTTATTATTCAAAAGGCATAAATGGTTATTAAGAAAGTGAAACTAATGCAGCCTGTTTAGGGATATAATAGAGAATGACTACAAGCAAGGGGCCTTCTTTGCTAATAAGCAAGGAACAACTGCAATTTACTGTTGTTGGACAACTTTGTGCAAACCAGATAGCTTAATAAAACGCATTCAATACAGTGCTAAGTACTTATGAGGTGATCTGCCTCTATAAACAGTCCTGGGACTTACTTTGTCTTCCTGGCAGTTTGCTATAAATTTCTACAATCCTGTTATAAAAAACGTAGAGATGATTGTAAACGCTAGATGTTCAGAGGGTTTTGTCACAATTCTCTCTGGGTTTTTTCCACATTGCCTTGAAATTAATTGCAACTACTACTTGTTTTTATATTCTTGTGAACAAGTCACTCAGCTCTCAAATTTTAATAATGTTCTGTCTGTTGGCAGTTTCATAAGCCTTCTCACAGGCCTTACCACTCATTCCAGCACCCTGAAATCCGTGTTGCCCAGTTCTTCCCACAGCCTCTTGCTGTTCTCTCAGAGATGCAGTCTCATTGAACACCCTGCTCTAACTCAAAGTCACTCACTAACTGATAAGTGTCATACAGTTGACACCACCAGAGCACTCAATAGAGGACTCACTCAACAATCAAGGACATGTGAAGGTAGAAATAAATTACTACATCCTTAGCATCAGGGTTAATTCTGATATTCATCCAGCTAGAGCAGCATTTACTCTGTCTGATTCTTAACTCTGTGTTCCACTTGCACAGGAAGGCTGCACCTAACAGAAGTAGGGCTATCAAAAAAAAAAAAAAAAGAGTTAATTAGTTTACTGATTGGGGGAGGGGGAAATAAGCACAGATCCTAGAGATAAGGACTTTGCTGCTACCTTTATTTGACTTGCATGTCTTTAACCCACCCTTGCAGTTCACAGGTCTAGAACTGGCTCCACACACAGTCCCCAAGCACCTTAGAACACACTAGAATTTGCTTTGTGCAATTGTGAAAACCACCTCCATGGGGCTGCCAGGGCAGCTGAGGGCTGTCATTGGGAAATGCTGCCTGAGGAACATACCCACCCTCTCAGGAATCAATGCCACAAACAGCATGGAGCTCTAAAAGTACTTTGTACTGCCACCGAGTCTCTTCACGCAGAAAGGTGCGTTAAAGCTTTCGTGGGTCGTACACTGCAAGAAGATTAAAAACAGTATATTTAATAGGAAAGATCAATATTTTCAAGTGTAGGCTGTAAAGCTAGGCATCTCCATTTGCACTGGGGACTTGAAAGAAACAGCCCAAATTTCTGAAGTGCTGAGAACCATCTGCTCTTATCGGCCTCAGCAGTTACTGAAAAATAAACTGTTTAATTAGATGCTTTGGCATGGACCTGATTGGCTAACTTTTGACGGTAGAAGTTTAAAAAAAAAAAAGTCTCTGGAATGGAATGATCTCATCTAAAGAAAATATTGCTTCCACTCATGATTTGGCCTTTTCTATGGCCTTCATTCAGCTTCAGAGTAACTATAAAACAGAACTGTTCATTTTTCCCCCCTCTAATTCTATAGTAGCAATAAAATTTTACATGTTAAAATGGCAAATAAAAGTTTTTGCCTCTGGGCAGGAAGCAACACCAAAATATGAAAGTTCTAGCAAGGAGCGCTGTAAGATATCTGCGTCATGGACTGAAATATATTCAACTAAAATAACACTTCAGACTCTCATTTTTCCGGGCATGTCTCTATCGCAAAATGAAGGGCAATGTGGAGATATCTAAACTAGCAGAAGCACTAGGTGGGAAATATTTATTGTGCAGTGAAGCATCCTAAAGCTTTGTATTACTCTACTTCACCCAGGCTGAGCTCTGACATCAATCCAGGTTTACCGGCTTTAGTACTGTCTCATTCCATTAGAGCCACATCAATAATATTATGCTTTGTTGCTGTGAATACATCTTTGATTCTCCTGGAGGAAACTAGCTCAGACTTGCAAAGAAATCAGTAAAATAAGAATGAAACTTTAAATGTAAGAAAAGAGAATAGTTTTAAACATATTGCTCTTCAACGTTTTTGTGTAGGACTATATCCTTTATGTGCACACAAGTACACACAGATAAAAAGCTCCTTGCACACCTACTCTTTCACTTCTAGAAACCAAGGATGTGGATAATGCCAGAAGATTTTTCAGTTGTTACAACAGAATGCTTAGAGTATAACATACCATATTCTTCATATTCAAACCTTACTGTAGCTGCCAAGCAGCCACACAAGGGTTCCAACTCACAAGATGACCAGAACTTTCATTAATCCAAATATAAACAGAAAGCGGCATCACTGGCTGATCCAGATTGCAATGCCTATGTCCTTTCTCAGGGACACAATAATGCTGGGATCACTCAGAACAAATCCTCTGTTCCAGTTCCCCACCAAGCTGTACAAGTGCTCATATGGTGCAGCTGAGGGGTTGATAGGGAAGAGAGACCCACAGCCATCCTGTGGTCCATTTCGGATGTCCTGGGCTATCCAGAGGCAGTCTGCTCGACAAATATTCATGCAGGCAGCTTTTGTCTCTGGCACCCAAACTACACACAAGATCCATTGGAGAGGCACTTACTCTCTCCTTCCCTAAAATACAATTAGTGCTAATAGAGCAGCTTGCTCTTGACATTAGTAAGCTAGAACTAATATATTTCTCAGCATGAAGTCCTGATTGCTAACAAGCAAAATGACTGAATATTCAGTGAAATAACGCTACACAGATTTAAAAACAATGTGCCTGCACTCAGCTGTATCTTACTTTTTATGTTTTAGAAGTGTAGGATGACAATTTATAAGCTACAGTCTATAGGAGGATTTCTAAATGTGTATTGAAAAGCTGAGAGTCAATTCCCTCTTACAAAGTGCATATATTTCAAAACTAATAAAGAACTGTTATTTTACCTCAATATGTATTTGTTCAATAAAATATGCATTCACAATTCACTGCAAACACTGAATACATTTTCTCACCCCAAAATTCCTATCCTTTGCATCCACAGCTTGTCCTCCTGCACTCACCTTGAAGGCAGGATTCTCCCATAATAGATCTAAAAACATGAGGAATAGTTTGGGTACTTTTTCCAGTGGCTGCATCAGCATGAGCAATTCATTACATCTTATCATTTACTTCCATCTCAGTCCTGCCTTACTTGTGGAGATACAACTATTTGTGAGAGTATATGACAAATCACAAAGAAACAGTTCTCTTGGTAAAAGAGCATTTCTTTTTTTCTCATCCTACAGTTGCTTAACTCAACTCATTAAATATTTTCTTGAATACTTGAATAATTACAATTATACAAATGGGAGTGGGGGTGGTGGTAAGGAAGAGGACTGTATTGGTTTTGGCCCAGCTACAGTTAATTTTCCTCAGAGTAGCTGGTATGATGCTGTGTTTTGAAATTGAAAATTTTAAGGAATCTTGTATTTGTGTCTGCAAATATCCAGGACATCTGATGCCAAAAATCATCCCTTTCTGATGCTTTTTCTCAATTAATTGATGTGCCAACAAAAAAACAAAAACAAAAAACAAAACAAAACAAAACAAAACAAAAAAAACCACACACACAAAAAAAGTAATTCTGCAGGATCACAGCTCCAGCGTAATTCATTTGCAGGTATCCTTGCCTCTTCAAAGTTTGACTTTCCAGGTTTTTTAGTGTGATTCAAAGCAAGAATCCAGGTTTAAGATTATACAATGCCCTGTCCATAGAAAATTCATGTATCTAAGTCACTTTAAATTCTTTGGTACCAGCTGTATTCTTACTGTATGTCTGTCACTCTTGTGATCCTGTTGCTCTCAACAATGCTTTGCTGTGGTTCTCTTCAGCAGGGAATATCAGAACTCACAGCTTAGTCTCGTTTCCATGCCCTTCATGGCATGGCATCTCCATACTTTTTTGCATAGGAAAAAATGTAAAACTATTTTATTGCAGAGTTGGGTCCATTTCCTTTTTTGAAAGCAGATTTTTTTAACCTTTCTGGTCACCCACTTATTCCAAAGGCTCATGTTTAGTGAAGTGTAAGATTACAGACAAACATTTTCCAAAGCTCTACTCCCTAAACCTGCAGGAAGAAGTACACTCTGGACTGGAAAACACCTCACTGATATTGTTGCTATGGCAAAACTTAATACAAGTGTAGAGACTGGGCATGCAGCCAAGAAGAAAATTAGGAGGGTTGACACATGACATTTCCCACTTTGTTCTTTTCATACAATTCGCTTTCTGCAACTCTTCTCAAGAGCCTAAGAAATGTTTCAGCCTCAATTATCTCCACAGGAGCTTCATTCCCCCCCCCCTTTTCTCTTTCTGCTCTAAGACCACAGCCAGAGCTATTGTGACTCAGGTTTTTTTCTTCGATTCCCAATCAATTACATATGTGCTCATAGTAAGTAATTCCTACAAAGATTTTTATCACACGTGCTGTTGATTTCCTTTTTATTAAAAGAAACTAGATTGGAAGTTAGGAACACAAACCTAATGGCTTCCCTTCAACTCCAGTTTAACTTGATACCAAATAAGGACAATATTTTCAGAAAAAAAGGTACCAGTTTACTGTAAAAATAAGATTTTTTTGTTCATCATTATAAACTGATCTTACAAAACCCATCATTTACTGTATCACTGTGTAAGCACCATCATCTTCAGCCAGTGCTGGGCAAGGTTGATGTGACATAATTCTGTAATTACATTAAAGTTAACTGGATGCAAACTGTACAGTCAAATTCAAGTATCTTGAAATATAAGAGACTATTGCTTGCAAAAAAATATTGGTTTAAACCTATACAGATACATTTTAATATGAAGTAGCACAAGGGAATACAAATCCAGTATGGGTTTAAGTATATACTTTAAATAAGGAAGGCAAAAGAAGATATAAAGGTCAATAAATGATCTTTGGAATGCCTTGGTAAGTTCAGGAGCCTTTGTCTTCTATAGCTCCACAAGCATCAGTACTGCTGAAATTGCAGGGTTAGGATGGTTTTATACTCTGTGTTAGCAAAGCACCATGAGAGCAGTATAACACGTCTGTCACATCCTGGAAACTATCTTAGCTACAGAAGTGTAATTAATACTACTTAATCAAGAAGTTAGATGTGAAGAGACAGTTTATCTGCACATCTGTATGAACATGCCTCTCAAAGAATTTGGCAATACTATCAAAAACGGAAAAAAGGAAAATACTGCTAAGGAGGAACTGAGTAAAATAACCCAGCCAGTTAAAATAGCACAGTTAAAGAATGACTGCGTGCTAAAGCATGTTTAACTTCAGGTAGCATTTCTGCAATAGACATCCATTTCCAAGAAAATCCTCAAATTATAGTTTTCCCACTTATTAGTGGATTTACGTGATTTAACATGCAGTCATTTTCTCATTAAGACCTAAATAAAAAGTACTCAAACAAGTGATGGCTCTATTCAAACCATAATAGAGTATTTCTTTCATGGTGCTCCTGTCCCTAGATGTAATGGTTTGCTTTTAAAAGCCAACATGCTATAGGAGTCAGGCATCCTCAAATTACTTCACACATCCAACTGCTGTAGGAAGTGGCTGCCAGCTAAGGCCCTGACAGAGTAAAGCATTAAGCCAGTCAGCTTTTCTGCAACTTCCACTGCAAGCCAAATAACCCCACTGCAAATATCCCATCTAAACCTTTTAAAACCTTGGCCTCCACACCTTTAGACCCCCTTTTGTTCTCTCAGGGTTCTGGTTTATCAGATGACCCCACAGCAATCACAATTACTCCCACAAATGCACACATCCTGAGCCAAGGACATGGTCACTGCTAAGTGGTCTTGCAGCCCTCTCCAGGACAGCTTCAAGCACACATATGCACACACTTCCACAGCTGAAGGAAGGGAACTGGGATTGTAAAAGCCTACTGATTAGCTAACAGCAGACAGGTGACAAGTAACTTCATTTATTGGAAAGAAAAAATTTTAATTCCATTTTAAGAAAAATGTTTTGCCTTACAGAAACAGTCACACAGAAAACTGGATTTACAGAGGTGATAGAATCCCTTCGTGTGGGAGGTTCTAAGAAAATCTTAGATAAACAAGTATCAGAGAGAGTCTAGACCAGGGTTTTTTAATTTACATTTCACAGGCCCACACGATGTGCAAAGCAATTTAGCCTACTAGCATATCAAACTACTAGAGAAATAATCAGCTCTAAACACCACCTTGCACCCCCAACCCCAAAATTGCCCTTCTCAGGAGTTATAAAACGTAGCTTTCAACAAAAAGTAGCAGAAAAGTAATATCCAGATCTCTCCAAAGATTCTTAATTTTCATTTGCTACAGTAAAGCATGACAGACACAGGCTGGATTATGCCAGTTGCGAAAACAGGAACACACTCTGGATTTTTACAGAGCTTTCAAGCATACACAAGTATTTCCAGACAACATGAATGAAGTTTGAGATATGACATAAGATGAGAAACAGAAATTGCATTCCTAAAAGCACCTTCATGTTCCATGAATGCAGAGGAAATGATGCCATATATATCCAGCCACAGTTTTAAATGATGACATAGCAAAATTAATTTCTGGGGGCTTGCCAAACAATAAATCTTTAATGCATTCCATCAAAATTATGGACATTCACCTGTCAGACCAACGTAGGTGACATGGGGGTTTTGGGGTGGGAGAAGACAGGACAACACACAACCATACCACTGTGAAAGGTAGAACCTTCAAATACCAAGGCACTGAAAACCCATAACCCCATTTAGAAGTCCAATCCTGTATTACTTAGATGAGCAATCATAATGAAAGCACAACTGAATCAGGCATTTTGAGTTCCTGCAAACAGCTGCCTAAAATGACCTGTTAAAAAAACCTATTCAGTAGTGACCACTGTGTTACAAGGGGATTTACAGAAGCTGAGACCGATTGGCAAATGGTACATTAACTAAAATGCTTTCTTAATTAGAATTCATAAAATAATTCAACCAGCTCTATTCTCTAATAAATAACAATGCTGATAATGAAAAGGTTCACCACAAAATGAGATGTGGTATTTCAGTGCTGTTCTCAACAGGCAGCCATTGCTATTGCACTGAATCAATCACAAACACTTCCACTCACAGAAAGGCTGTTAGTGGACAAACCATTAAGAGACCTCTTGACATCACTAAGAATACAGCCACACTCTTCAGCTTCCCATTTGCTTCTCATTTCTTTTTGGCCTATTCAGTATTTTTGAAAACACCCTAGAAATTTCAGTAAGAGTTCCCAAATGTTCAATGATTTAAAATTATACAGAATAGAATGCTATTTTATTGAGATATTTTTATCCTTTTAATTAAAAGGTATGAATTCACAGCACAAGAAAAGCTCATCCTTCAGGGTCACACAAACAACCCACACAGCAAATGTGCTTGCAGGTTACGGGAAACATCAGAAAAGAATGCTGAATGAGCACCATGAACAGCATGTAATGGGTGCTGGAAACAGGAAAGCTGCTTGTGTTTTGGGTTTTGGTGTTTTGTTTTCCCCACAAAATCATTTTAGTGACAAAAAAAAAAATCTATAGTTGAAAACAAACAAGAAGTCAATAGTCACACTGTCAAAGCAGCACAAAACCTCTGGCTTAGGGTATTAGTATGGCCTCAAAAACAGCCAACCTACAGCTGAGAGCAGCTACCCACTGACTCTGGAATAAACAAATGGATAAGGTATTGTTATTGGTTCTTCCCTGAACTTATTTGAGCCACTGCTAATTTTTTTAATCTTTTTTTTAAGCTTAGAAAAAGAGAATTCCCTATACAAGGGACTTGTTTCTTCACAACTTTTCACAGAAATCAGCCTCTGCATAAAGGTTCCATAGATGATAGATTTTCTAAAAATATTTCACAAGCAACATCTCCATACAAAATGCTTCCTTCTCCTTGTGTGAACAATCCAAAAAAACATAATATCCTCTCTGAGAAAGAGAGAAGAAATCTGTATGCCTTTTCTCCTTTAAAACATATGCAAACACCAACACAATCTCTCGAGACTACTCCAACGACAACAGCATATGTTGAAGCCACATCAAGAAGACAGAATACACCTCTTCTCCAAATCATGTAGTACACAATCTGCATGCTGTGCCCAGTGGTAGAAATACATAAAAACAAGGGTCACTTTCTACATCACAGCTGTCTTAGCTATGATTCAAAGAGCTTACTGAGGTCAAAGGGGGGAAGAGAGTTAGCATAAATCTCAATGGAATTCCACTGAATTATGTGTGAACACAATTCCTCAGGCAGATTATCTGCCACAATATTGCCTCTCAAACTCCTCTTAGAGTCTACTAAATTCTCATCTGATAAACTTACAGCTGTGATGGTTTAGACCCACATCTACCAGCACCACATAATACCACACATCCTATTACACCTAACTCAGTGTGTATGTACCTCCAGGCTGGCTGCTGCTCCATGGTGATGTTGATGTAGGCAGGAGAAATCCATTTGCAATTGTTTATAACCACGGTCATCATCACAACACAGCAGCACTCTCATGTTCAATAGGAGTCACGCTGAAGCTGAAACAGTCTTCCTTATCCTGTGGGACTGAAAAAAGGAGTCTTTCAGAAAAATAACACCACAGGGGCACATACCAAGCTATTGCTAATGGAGTGGCTGAAAGGGGTCACAGAAAGGAGGCCCTACAGATCAAAGAACTGAAGGACACTTGCAAAACAGCCAAGAACAAATCAAAACAAGACGGACTTCTGGCAATAATGAAGCTACTTGTCAATATTACAGGGCACAGAGAGAAAATCCTCTCACAGCTAAGAGCCACGATACATAGATCAATGAGGACACAGAGACTCACAAACTGATGGGAGTGAGGAGGAAGACCTCAATTACTACTCCAGTTTTCAGATGAACACAAGAGCCAGAGGAAGTATAAAATCCAGGAAACATTGTTTTGTGCATTTTGAGATAGGTTCCACTGCACACTGTTCCACTTGGGGTGGAGAGGAGTATTTCATGCACTGCACCCTACTACACTATGAAGCACAGGCCACAGCATTTTGTCCCAGCATTTTAATAACTGTATTTCATAGCATTTTAACAAGATATTTCATGTTACACAACATATTAACAAGCAGGAGAGATTCTTTTGGGAGAATATGATATAACAGTGATTTGCATCCACATGAGAATTCACAAAAGTAGGGAGGTATCAGTGTGGCAGAATCAAGAGGCTTAGAATACTTATCCCCTCCTGTTTAAAGTATTTCTTGTAGGACTGTATTCTACCATATTTGCCCAACACACAAATCAGAATTTTAAGCAGCAGTGTTTTATAATGGTTGTAACGTTGCAAAGCAGAACTGTCCTGCTATTTGCTCTAGACTAGACCACTACCTTTTTTCTGTACCTCAGGGGAACTAGTCTGGCAAGTTATTTCATTCTATATATTTTTTGCCTTTTTTTACTTCTAAACAAACAACCTTCCAACTTCCTGGATATGCAAAAGAAATTAATAAATTCTTCAAATAGGTACCTACACTACTGTCTGTAGTGCAAACATTAATGCCATTAATGCAAACTGAGCCCTTCCTACTCTTATTCTCACACTTACCAAGCCCCCACAGCCCTGCTACCCATCTCAATACCAGGTTCTCCTGAACAGCCACACACAAGCATATGGATGCATAGTGGATAAAGACACAAAGGCTAAATTTAATTTCAAATACAAGCTTAAGAGAAGAGGTATTAAAAAACAAAATCTTTAGTCTCAACACTGGAAAAAGGCCATAAGGATGGTGGTTCAAATACAAGATTTTTTTCTTAATCTGTGATAAAAATTGGAAAGAATAGCAACCATCTGCTACTTTCAGTTCTCTTGTGGACACTGTATTGAGTGATGCAATATTTTGCCTTTCAGAGCTTTAAAAACTGTGCAGGGATCTACAGGAGAAGCTGAGAGGAAGAAGGGGGAAAAGTGAGACTGAAGATGGCCCCAGCATCCGAGGTCCAGACAGCTCAGCAAGGGAGCTTGGACCTGCCAAAAAAGCAGCGAAGCAACACAGCAGGACCCCACCACAGGCACACAGCAAACAGCCTGACTGCTCAACAGCTCACTGCAGAGAGCCTTGCTGGGAGCCAGGACTCGGTGGAAAATAAGGCAAGAAGGAGCTCATAAACAAACAGACCACTTGGCTTGAGGCCGTGCTCCAGGCCGAGGGATTGTGCCTCTCCAAGAGCAGCACTTCTGCAGCCCCTCAGCACAGACAGCAGCCGGCCCCAGCAAGTTCCTGCCTTCCACAAGCCTGAGCCCCTGGCACGGCTCAAAGCCCTTCAGTGCCCCAAGCCACGTGCTGGTGCTTTCTGCTACAGCTGCCCTAGATTTGCTGCAGAAGGCCAAGCTGAAAGCCACTTACACACTGACAACTTTTTTTGCATCTCTTCTTTTTTTTTTTCCCCCAGCGCTGGCATATTCCTGAACTGTGTAACTAAATGTGAACCCCCATACTATTTATTTCCCACTTCCACCATTTTAACTGCTTTTGTTGACTCAAACATTTGCACTTTTGCCCCAAAGCATTCCAAAAGTTTTAATAATTCCATTTAGTAAAACCAAAGAACAAATACTAATCATTTCAGTGTATTTGTACAGGTGTGTATAGGTAGATACCCATATCTGTATTTTTGAAAGTGTGACAATGTTTAATTCAAGTTCCACAAAAATCAGACTTCCCAAAATGGGCTGAAATTATCAAACACAAAACAAAAGAATAAATTCAATAAATAATATTTATAAATCATTCCATAACATTATCCTTGACACTTCATTAACTATTTCTAATATTCTGTGGAAACACTGAAGAAAAATATTCAAATTCATATTTATTAAAATTCTATTTAGACAACACTAAACTAATAAGCTGATTTTACTTAAATAATTCTTAATTTTGTGAAAAATTTCCATTAAGAACTCACCAGATTACATCCTCATTATCTTTACAACTTTAGTAATATTTTATTACAATCTAAACGCAGTATAAAAAGTTAAAGTCAAACTTCTAATACACTCACACACAAGTTTTTCATAAATAAAAAGTTGTAAAAAATAGCTTGCTTACCAAACATAAAAATATAATTTTTATATATAATAAAACCAAATATTGTTTCATAAGGATACTAAAGAAATATTATTCTAAAACACTTACATGAAACATTCCAGTTTTCATTAAATAACTTCATAAAGTAATAAATAATACCTACCATAGCCACAACTCCAGAAGTCACTAAAATCAGCTCCTGTGCTCACAGCAAGTGTCCTCAGCCACTAGTTTTGACCAAGCTGTCTTAGTATCTGCTTATAGAGCCCTCACCTCTCCAGACCTGCATTCCTTAATTCTTATCACAGGCCAAACCCATCCTTTCCCAAGCTCCTAGGGAATCATTATTCTGCAGCTGCTTAGATACTCACACAGTTTCTTTCTACGATTGAAATCAGCAGCAAATGGTTAAGATTAGTGATGGACCAGGTGATCAGCATCTCCCAGAATAACAGGGGCCATGATCAACACTCACACCCAACACAGCTGGGGGAAAAACCCAAACATATAAAAGATTCCAGCATTGCAAGATTTTGTAATAAAGAAATATGCCTTTTATCAAGGACGACTTTTAGTGCTCAGAAGCTGGAGCTTCACTGACTGTCACAGGACAATGGGGAATAGCTTGCTAAACCCCAAATGTTTACAAGATGCCAATGTTTACAAGACAGAACCTGCATGAAGCACAGGACACTGACCCCACCAGGCATCCAGCCATCACAGCCTGAGGCAGGTCTTGGAGTGGTAGTGGCATCTCAGTGTGACTCTGGGGTGAGTTGTCAGACACTTGTACAAGGTGTCTGAGGGGCAGCCACTGTGAGGGGCGGCCGGAGCTGGTTCCAGAGACACAACGGCCCCTCAGTCGGGCACCACTGAGCCCTTGGGGAAGGATGGTGGTGCCTCTGAAAAACATCTAAGAAAGGGTAAAACAGCACCTGGCAGCAAGGTAAAAATGTGAGAAAAAACCCTGCAACCACCAGGGTCAGAGAAGGAGCTCCAGGCACCTGATGGGCAGGTATTCACCTGCAGCCCACAGAGGATCCCACGCTGGAACACGTGGAGATACTCTGAAGGAAATGGCAGCCTGTAGAGAGCCCATGTGGGAGAACGAAGAAGAGTGAGAAGGAAGAGGAACAGCAGAGAGGAGTTGTTACAAAGTGATCATAACCCTCTATCCCATCCACATTCAGTGTGTTATTCCATTTCCTCTATTTAGACAGGAAAATCCTGTATAAATATCCTGTAATATCCAAATCCACTCTAATTGGCAATAAGCTAATGTTCCCTAAACTGAATCTGTTTTTCTCACTCTGGTAATTGGTAAACTACCTGGTCTTTATCTCAGCCTACAAGCTTTTCCAT
The DNA here is from genome assembly GCF_009829145.1 of Chiroxiphia lanceolata. Lineage (NCBI taxonomy): Eukaryota > Metazoa > Chordata > Aves > Passeriformes > Pipridae > Chiroxiphia > Chiroxiphia lanceolata. The sequence goes on along the minus strand of NC_045645.1, from coordinate 19,645,124 downwards.
CCTACCTTCTTACCTTGCCCTGTTGAAAAGGAGAATGAATGAGCAGCTAGGTGGGCATTTGGCTGCAGCACAGAGCCAACCCAGCACACATCTCCCAAATGACCTTGATGACCTGATATTCAACAACCACTACCCCTCACACAGTTTGCAGTAGTTCTGCAGAGCTAAACATTTGCTGAAAAACCCTCCAAAGTTATGTGGTGCTTGTTTCATGGATCCAGACACACCACCACGATGATGAGGACAGGTGGATAACACTGTCTCTCCCTCCATCTAAACCTTCTGTGGTTGTGATAGGGCAACTACCAGGGCTGCTGCAAAAATAGTTGTGTAGTGCTTAAAAAGGAATTGCCTTGCAAAGTCATGGCCATCTCTCAGTGGAATTTCAAATACACGTCCACAAGCCTCTGTATGTGCTTGTGTTTGCCTCAGCCAGTCTTGCATCACACTGTTTCAGTCACACAGAAAGCAAGACCAGCAGGTCAATCAAAAAATCAGAGCTAGTGCTCAAAGGATAACAAATGAGGAATCACATGAATTTATGAGATTTCAACATATGTAAATACAACAGCTTGCAGATGGTTTCTACTCAATATGGGGGGGAATAGCATAATCCACAAAGATCAGAAGAATAAGACACCAATTAACAATACCAAGCACTTAATACAGGAAGCCTTACTGTCTGAAAAGAAATACTGACTGTAGTACAGCTGGGGTTTGTTTGTTTGTTTCTGTCCACGTGTTCTCATCTCTCTGCACAAGCCACAAGAATTCAGTATGAAACAGACTGCCGAATTCCAGCAGCTTTGGAAGCTCACACTTCTCTTTCCTCAAGCATGAACCAAATTCAGTGTGTCAGGGGCAGCTCTGGCTGATATGACTTCTCAAATGTAAAGGTTATTTAAGACATCAAAATAAGGATTCTTAAGAAATTAAAAATTTAATTTAAAAATGCATCCATAGCTCTAACTTCAAATATATCTAGAATCACAGTGTTAGAAGCAGACATAGAGAAATACTCAAATATACCTGTATAATTCCTTACAAATACCTGTTTAATCCAAACTAAAAAAAAACTTTAAAGAAAGAAGCCACCTTTTCATGGGTGGTAAGTTTCCTCTGTGCTTAGAAAGAAATGGTTCTCTGGATAGAAACAAAGTCAATTAAAAAATGATAAAAGAAGACAAACAGTGAACACACATATGTTATAATAGAGTGATTACTGAAGACCCCTCACACGGGAGGAATCATCCTGACACAGAGGTGTTTTACTAGTTAGTTCAACTACACCTTGAACCCAAATTACACTTGCTGTCATTTCTGTGGTATTTATTGATATTTTGCGCACTGACCCTTTTCTAAACTTTAACCTTTCCTTGAAAGTACTAGTAAGTCTTATTCAACCCAGTTATCTCCATCTCAGCCATGGGCAAAGACAGCTTGCTTTACTTGATGTCATTCTCATTTATCTTTGCCTTCCCATCAGCCCTCAGAGGCTCGTGGGGCAGCCCCTGGCAAATTTATCAATCTTTCCTCTTCCCTATGCCAACATTTTAAAGGTTCCCTTTGGTCTTAGCTGCAAGTCTAGGATGAATAAACTTCACCAGATCAGCAGAGGCTACAAAAACATATCACACGTTTTCATTGCTGCATTGTCCTCAAGGACCCTTGGCATTTTCTGTAGCTTATCTTCTTATAGGCACTCTTTCAGCTCTAGTTAGTTTTTAGTTCCAGTCCTGTTCAGTGTAACCCTGAATTCTTGCAGGAAGTCACATGCATAAACATAAGTACACTTGTTAAAAAAATAAATATATTCACACACAAAACTCGCTCTCATTCTTTAGTTACAAAAACACATCTTTCCTGACTAGAGTAACACATCTTGCAACATCTTTAAAACAAACCAAATTACAGCCCTGAGCCAAATAGCCTCTTTTTTATAGCCAAATCATATTTCTAATGTGGATACTTTGCTTAGGTAAAATTATCTTCAATTTAGTTTGCACTATACTTATGAAGTCATGCAGTGGTACTTTTTTCTTATGCTTCTCTAGGTATTAAACCAAGGAGATATATGGATAAAGGCATATTTCAGCCTCTAGTGATTTGATTTATACTTGAATGCATTATCATTTTTAGCTATACAGACTCATGAATTATAAGTATTCCAGGAAATCAAATTAGAAACAGATATGAGGTTTAGGAGAAACTACAAGAAAGTTATGCACACCACTACGGAAAATACAATAGCCCTAAATCCAACATATCTACCAAAGTAGCATAGGCATCAAAGCAATTGGATTTGTACAGAACTTCTTTACTTGATAAAATTTTACAGGTTTTAAATGTAGAAAATTTTCTTCTATGTCTTCTTCATCAATATTCTGCATCTGTCTCTGCAACTTACGTATACTAAATGTTTCTTTGTGCTCCGAATGAAAAAGAGCTTAAAAGAATTTTCCTGAGATCTTGATTTCTAATAAATGTGGCTTTATATGCAATGAACTAAATAAAGTAGCTGAAAGATACTGGGTCTGAAGACAAAGGTGTGAGCCCAGACAGGCAGAGAGGGGAGCTGGGGATTACAGCCGGGCCCATCTCACAGCACCCGACAATGACAGCGGGCAGCTCTGGGGATGGCAGCCAGCTCTAACCATGACCTTCATTCCAGCAGGGAGGCTCAAGGGTGATGAGGCAAGTCTGAGGCCAAGCTGGTGGTCAATGAGTCAGATGCAGTCTAGAGATTGCCAGACAGACCCCACAGTGACAGGACAGCTCTCCCACCAAGACAGGAAGCCTGTGCATGGGCCGGAGTCCACAGACAAGGACGAGCATAGCTGTGGCTAAGCTGCGAGACCAGCAACCCTGCAGCATTGCTGAGAGTGGTGGCACAGGGCTGAGTTAAATCCTGCTCCTGGTTGTGGGAGCCCAGATAAGTCTTGGTCAGGGCTGGCTTGGTGCCTCAGGACATCTGAGAAGTTCCTTGAATCAGTGGGATGCTGCCTTGTTGTAGCTCACTGCTGGAAGTATTCATTCACCCTGAAGAACTACCGCTGGTGATGAATCAATTTTAATCGGTATCAGTGTTCCCATTTATCATGGTATCATTACAAGGAAATTATAAAATTAATATTTGGTGACATGGGGCAAATAAGTTAATATATCTCACAGTCTGCCTAAATCCTTTCTCCATGACAATGCAGTAGCTCTGTTAATATTAAGGATTTCCATCCAGCCCTTCACCCACCACCACCACTCCTCCCAGTGCTTGTGTGGAAAGAATTTTGCTCAAAGGACAGTGCCACCCTCAGCAAAAAGTAAAAGCAAAAGGAACTGGCTCTTCCTAATAGGGACAAGTTTCCACTGAACTCATTCTAAACCACTACTCCATGTGTTGTACAAATTAGACAAGTGATTTTCTTATCTACAAGACTTTCAGAATGCAGCTAAGATTGTGCTCACATATAAATGGAAAAAAAAGAAAAAAAATCTCCCACATCATCTCAACCCAAGGAGAATCAATCTCTTCCAGAATCAATGAGGTCTCTACAAAGGCAATTGTTTTACAGCAACCAGAGAACCAATAAAATTCAGAGGAAGTCCTACTGGCAGATGTATCTAATAAACAGCTCTCATATATGTTCAGATGGATGAGGTTGTTTATACTGCCTTCCATCTGAGCAATTTCTCCATTTTTTGTGTTTTATCTTATAGTTGTGCTTGGCGTCAGCAGGGTTAGTTTCAACTGATCTAAATTAAAAAAAAAAATCCAAACCAAAAAGGACAACATAACACAGTCACTATTCAATATGTAATGATTCCTGCACTGTTTCTAGCAAAGCACACATTTATAACCGTGACTCAAGCTATCTCACTGGGCCCAGAGAATAAAGGTCACCTTCTTACTGAGAATCCTGCATGTTTTCTGAATCCTGCTGTTGGAGCCATTTGGAGAAACTGCAAACAGTGAGCTACCACAGCAAAGAAAAGGAGGAATAATTTCAAACCTAGTGAGAAACTCACTTAGCACAAAAGTCTATCCTTAATCCGCTACATACTTTGATTCAATTTGAGGCATAATATGGTCTGACCTTTCAATACCTTTTAAAATTAATTTTCTTCCCATTTTCTACTTCTTAATCTCCACAGCAGACAAACATATTGAACATTAGGAAGGAGCAGTCCAAACTATACAAGCATTAGCACCATTCAGCTTTTCTAATCTGTAAAGTTGGGAACAATTAACTCAGAGTAACAGTTTATTTCACAGGGTTTTGGAAATGACAGAGTGTGCAGACAGTTTCACAGCTCATCAGTTTTAGAAAATATTTTATAAACAAGTGCTTGTAATTTTAGATCAATTACAATCTAACTCATGTATGATTTTCTAATGAAGTCAAATGGTGACAAAATAATTTAAAAGGTATTTTTAATTCCCAGTTAGGAAGCCAGCAGTAAATCTAAAAACTCTAACATGTTTCTAACAGTTCTTTCTTTAGAGCTTTGGTCTTAATACTGAAGGCAGATTTTTATTTGTGTTCAAAACACTATTGTGTCTGAAATTTATGTGTCACAAGTGGAAGAAAGTTAATTTTGGTTGGATGTGTAAATCAGTTGTTTTCTGCAAATTTACAGCATTGGCAAACATGTTTTTAAGTTCTGCATAGCACTTTTTAATAGACCTATTTATTAACAGCAGACTTCTGAGTGAAACTGGCCTTTATTCTGTTCAATGTCACAGTTATTATTTGCCAGTTGTATTTCAGCCTGTCCATACTCATATCTCGAGTTAGCAAGAGATGCAAACGAATTGTCTGCATGCAAAATTCAGTGCAATGTTGTCCTAGTTTTAACGCAGTTGGAGTACGGATATAACAAATGACTCAGGGATATTCTGAGTAGTGGTAAACAGAAGATAACTGATAGTGCATGAAGAAAGCCATTACTTCCCTGTTCCCCTACAACTTGATTTAAAAATTAAAATTGGATAATTACTATATGACTCTTTTTTCAATGTCGCAATTAAAAGTGTTAAGACAATAGCATTGCTCAAAACCCATGCTAAGACTATTTTTTCCTTGTCAGTTTATGTTCAAAACAACTATATACTCAAATTCTCACTCTGGAGTTTACAAATATCTACGGCATTGAACAGGGCTCGTTTACATGGACAAAGGGCCCGCAAAGACTACGTCTCTATCTTTTAAAGCATTCCCTGCAAAACACTTGTCCCTTTTAACACCCATGCAGGAAGAGATGTTGAGCCTCTGTTATAAATGGGTTCCTCAAAAATGCAGACCTGAGATTTGGCTTGAACAGCCACATCTGTTGCAGGGATTAAAATCACTCTGCAGCAGCAGTTATACAACATTTGGCTGTGAAATGCTGAGTAACATCAAGGGAAAGACTCTGAGATGTTGAAAAATGGAGTGGTGGTGTTTTGAGACAGTGGGGTTTGAGTTTTTTAGTGTGTGCTGCTCAGCCTTAACTTAATAGCTGATACGGGTTTCAGAAAGGAATTATGACCATATCCTCCTTCCAGTCCTTAAGGCAAGTTCTATTGGAACACTTAACTTGCACACTGGAGTAGAGGAGCAAAGATTGTCAGAGCTCTGTGTTTGACCTTCTAGCATGTCAAGCTTAAGAAAAGAAGAGATGTAAGGAAAATAGCAAAAGACTAAAAAGCAACTGTTACATTACATAATATAAGTTAAAATTAAAAAGAAAAAAGTGATGGACATGGATAAAAATGGTAGCCTTTGCCCCTTAGGCTTGTGCCTCCAGACTAACATAACAGAGCTGGTGAAGAAAAGTTATAAGGAAAAAATGTGCTAATAGGCATAGCCCTACAAGAATTACGATCAATGAAATCCAACATATAATTTACCTGGTTTCAAGTTACCCTACAGATCCCAAGTGTGAAGGATTTCTCTAGGACATTAACTTGGGTTCACAAACTTTTCAAGAGACTGGAGGATCCGTTCCAATGGACTATTACTTTGTTCCTGTGCAATGAACTAGCTATGTATAACTCTTCCTTTTAAAAAGATGTCCTTACAAACAGGACATTCCTTCTGCTATCTGCCCCTTAGCTGCTGCCAGTGTCATAAAAAGTGAGGGTTGGCAACATGGAAGAGAACAGCAGCTTTGGTTCATTTGTCTGCCTCACTTTTTCAGAAAACAACGGATACAGAAATTTTCCATGTGTCTATTCTCATCAAAACCTAAAAGCCAAGCCAAAAAGAAAGAAGACGTTATTCCAAAACTCCACTAATAAAAGAGCACCTAAAACTATATACCAGTCTTTTTTTCTTTATTTACTAATGCAAATCCAAAATTATTCTGTTTCCTAAGAATAACCCAGATTGGCCCTGTGATGTGGTCAGAAGGAGATCAGCCCATCAATCAAAAGAAAAAACAGAGGTTTACACAACCACTGAAATTTTCACTTTGTCACATACTCTTCATATGTCTAAAGAATCAGAGCTGTTTATCTGCAGCACTGCACACATTATAGACCTTTACCCCTGGACACAAGGCCCCCATCAGTTATTCCTGTTGTGGATACAATTCTGTCTCAAAAGACTCATACAAACAGGAATGCAAGGACTTTGTTATGAAGACCTTACCAACAGCATGATGCAGGTGAAGAGTTTCATACCTAATGACAGGATCTGCTAAGCCATGATGAGCTCTGAGTATAAGAAGTTCTCAGGCTGCAAAACCCACTTGTCACATATTGCAAAAGAACTAAGGGAAGTTGACATGTTTCCCTGTGAAATAACACTAATGTAATAGTAAGGTAAGGTGGAAGACATTTCAGAATTCATCCAGTAATTTTGTTGCAGAGCTTGGGAATGCTATTCTAAGAATAAAATTCCTGGAGGTGGGAATGAGACACGAGACAGGGACTAACTGTGACCCCTATCACAATGAAATCACAGCTTTTTTTCTAGGTGACTACTTTGGGAAACAGATGCTTACAGTGTTTCTAGCCTGCCTGCAAACTAATGATTGACCTTCACACAAGGCTAACGTAGAGGACGTAATGGCTACTGCTCCTTCTGAAAACACGCTTTGGGTCTGGGCCACATTAGTCAATGCCACTAACTACACAATCAGAAATTACACCACCTCCTGCAGCACTGGCGTCAGTAGGGACCCTTGAGGAACAGAAGCAGAACACCTGAAGCACAGATTCATTTCAAATTTACCTATGAGCACAGGGCTAAGTATACCATGGCCATATAATGAGGATGTACAGCTGACTGTAAGGCTTGCTTTAATCTGTGTCACACTACAGCAGCTCCGAGGGGACCATTCAGCACAGATAGACTGAATGAGTGGGCTACAGACTTCCCTGTGCCCTTCCTCATCTCTAATCATGAGTTGAGCAGCAAACTCCAAAAGCATTCCCAGAATATGGCAGCGATTTTAATGAACTGGCTCAAACCCTAAGCTGCCAGGTCAGATCTCACTGGGTCATCATTAATTTATTAAGTAACAAAGAGCATGTCAAAAGTGTCAGTGGGTGCTGAAGCAGGCATCCATGTCACACTGTTGCTTGTTAACACTACCTGTGGCACAGTGAAACTATAACCAGCCTCACTGGCCAAGCCTCAGGCTGGCACTGCTGGATGGCAGCATTCGCCCTGTCCCCACTGGCTTGCTGAATATTTGTCTCATGCACTGGTCATTAGCAGGAAATATTTTTCAAAGGAAAGTTATATTACCTTCTATAAAACAACAACTCCCTTTTTCTCTAGCTGCTAGTAATTTTGATAAGGAAAAACAGCTGACCCTTTTATTGCTTGCATAATTAAAGAATCACACTGTTCTTCCTGTGGTTTTTCTTGCTTATGATTTTCCATTGTAAAACATTAAGTGTTACAGTATTAGCAGGGGTTTAAATACTAAATCGCATCAACATTACTTCTCACACATCAACATTTGTGATCAGAGAATTGTATATTAAATAGTGTTCTTAGTGAATTACCTGACCTTTCCCTCTCAAGTCTGCACCTTCTAGTTACAACTTTACTTACTTGGGTATAAAATACTGGCAAGGTCAAACCCTGCCATACCACCTGCAAATTTCCTCAAATGGCTCACAAAACTGGCCCATGTACTTGTACAAACCATGACTGTAAATGTGTTTGGATTATCTCTACATTTTGTATTCATGAGGTTTACAGATCTAGCTTGCAGCAAGGAAAATTGCTTTGATTTTTTTTAAGTCTCAGAGCAGAAGGCAAATAAAAAATATAATACGTTCACACTTACACACAGTTCTTTAAACTCCTGCTACATTTCCCCTGACAATTCCTTTTCCATCAATCCTCCTGTCCTTGGATATCACTCTGACGTTTTTCTGCCATGGCAGCAAAGGACATCTTCTGGTTGACATCTTTTAAAATTGATACTACTAAAGAACATTTGTTTATTCTCTTGTACCTAAAAGCAACTGGACTTCATTCCTGGGTCAGAGAGAAAAAACAAACATGAATAAATTGTCTTCAGCTTCAATACATCATTATTTTGTTACACAATGGTTACGTATATCTAAATGTAACCTCGAAGTCCATATACTGAGCCCATCCCACAGTCATTGGGCCAGTAGGAGCTGACCAAATGCATTGCTATTGACAAACATCTCTCCACTGAAATCGGTACAGGTTCAAATCAATGCAGTCGAGCTTCATTGAGTGTTCAGCACGGATCTATCTCTACAAAAACATAGCAAAAAATGTGAACTAAAAAATGAGTCACAAATAGCTCAGCGGTTAAGGCATTCAAACAGCCCATGGGATACCTCTAAGTGTTCATCACATTCAGTAGCAATTACAGAGTATATATAAGGTCTGTAACATTACTGTTTTCCTCATGGAGTTTGTGTATGATTGAAGTCTTTGGAAACACCTCCAGTTCTACCAACTGATCTGACCAGTCTTTGAGACAGTAATCAACCACTAGCACCCTCAGCATGTATAAGTGCTCTTTGTCCCCTTCTCTGAAAATCAGCTGAGGCAGAGATAAAAAGAAAACTCCAGTCTCACTGGCTAGTGCTTTACTACCTGCACCTTATATTTGTGCCACACCCCTCCCTCATCTGCCCTCGGTATCCCCAGAGTATGGCCACACACTTCTCTCCAGGCCTTTCATCGGGAAAATAGCAAAATGCCATTGGTGGGTTTGAAAATTTTCCTTCTTATACTATGATTAAATTCCTGTCATCTCATTTCCAGGTAGTTCAGTTTTGGCTGGGCAAAGGTTTCTCAAACATAAAGCCCACCCCAGGAGCCTGTAACAGTGTTTTCCTTCTTAAAAAAATCATGCATAGCCAGTTTCAGCTAGGAGAAGATTCATTTACTTTATTAAGAATACCGAAATTCCCATCCTTCTCCTTCACTTTGTGTCTTCATATCATATTCTAGCTTTAAATACCTGACCTGAATTTCAGTAGGATGCTGGCATGACTCTGGGGCTCCCTGAGGAACAAGGGGGTATTTCAACCCTGGCCCATCACTACTGCTGGAATACTAATATTTTTTGCTGTGTGTATTCCAGTCCATTTGATAATTATATCCACCATTATGAAGTGAAAAATCCAGAACATAATGCAGAGTACAGCTGGCACATTTGCACTTCAGAGTGCAAATATACTAGAGTCAAAGTCACACCCTGCTGGACTTTTAGCAGCCTTTTCTTCGTGAAAAGACTTCAGTAGCATTACGCTATGGTTTGTTTAGTCACTCCGTGACTTATGTGAGTGAAGTAATCATGTTTTAATAAATGAGAGTGCTTGTTTAAGAGACAGTAGGGGGAAGCTGTTGTCTTGATTTTGTTGTCTCGATTTAATTTGGAAGGGCTTCAATAAATACAGTACACCAAGTGCTGAAGCAAAATAGATTAAAAAAGAGGCCTTCTTTCCACAGAACACAAAATGACATTTACAGATGTGATCACATCTCACAGTACTAACAACTGGGTAAGGACAATAGTCTGTTCAGCATCATCTCTGATACAATTTGTTCCCCCTTGAAGCTTAAAATCTCAATAGATGATGCAAAATAAAAGATTGTCTCCTGTTGCCAACTATCACTATTTTGGCCTAATCAGGCAACAAAGGAAGATTTTTCTAAAGCTGTAACAACAGATGTGTGAGAAGTGTGTTTGTCCTGGATGCAGAGTGAAAAATGGAGGCAAATTCACCCATGTTCATAGACTGCTGCCATTGCCACCAGAAATGCCAAGCTGCAAGCTGCCTGTCTTTTCTCCCCTAAACAGTTTCAAGGAGTCTGGCATCTACATCATGGCTACTACTCCAGCTGCTCCATGAACTAGATTTAAAGGATGCACCTGGAGGGCAGCAAGCCCATGCTATCAGCACACAGCAGCACTGCCACCTGTGCCCCTGCCAGCTGGTGCAAAGGACAGCCAGGAATTCCCCACAAACTGTCACAGCTTTGGTATTCAAGCAGACACAGCCACAGAAGATGCTGAGAACCAGGCTCAAGAGATAAACAAAAATGCTGAGTTTTGAAAGAGAGAAAGAAATAGTGAGGATCAAGGAGAGCAGAAAGCACTGGAAGCATAAGATGACCTGGAACTTGCCCATTAAAAAAAATAATTGTTAAAAGGAGTAAGGTGCAAATTTGATGACGTGAGACTGCAAAAGATCTGTTCAGTGAAGATTTAGGAAGACTAGAGGAATGGACTGTAAAAAACATCCTCAGAAATGTGGAAGTAAACACATGGGAAGACCTGAGAAAAATGTGAAAATTTATTCCTAGTCTGAAGTAATTTCTTTTAGTGTGATATGTGAGCCTGTTGAATGCTCAAAGGAAGGAGATAATCAAACACTCTTTTCTTTAAGAAAAACTCCCTTCTGTTCTGCAGCTTTCTTGCAACTCAGTGGGAAGCATTTGAACAAGACAAAGCAACATCCATAAGTCACTTCTCAGCAGAGCAGATGAACTCAGAGTCCCTCCTGCACTGGGTAGGCTGCTGTCTGTACTGAGCTCCCAGCCTGGAGCTCACTCAGGCATCTCAGTGCTGCACTGCAGTCAGTTTGTTACTACGGTATTAGCACAACCCAAGTCCGAGAAATATGAGCCTTTAGAGGTGCCTGTACATCTTCAAATCCAGAAGGCTCATCATCTTCCCAGTAATCTGTTGTACAGACTACTGTACCTCATAGAACTGATTTGGGGGAGCTGAAAAAAAAATCTATTTGTTGTCATAGAAACAGCAAGACTTTTTGCTACTGTGCAGGCTGATATGTGAGGTTATTATTGTTTGGCTTTTTTCCAGGTAGCCAGATTGAGAAACACTAAAAAGCTTTAATAAAAGCCCCTGAAATTTTGCCAAATAATCAGATCTACAGTTTATACAAACACATTCAAATATTTACCAATGGTTATGGAAAAATCTGAACATTCCTGGGTTTGAGAAACACTGTTGAAAAAAATGTATTCTTAACCCCAGGAAACAAACAAGCAATGGACATCTTGCAAGGCTACAGGAAATGTGCAAAAATCTGTAATCAGTTATAAAGAAGTAATTAAAACTACAGCCATTGTCTTCAGTTCCCTCCACTTAGCTGAGGCTGATATTTTAAAAGCCTATAGTTAAAGCAGTAATTTAGGTTAATACTGCAAAAGCAGACATCCTGAGGGCTTACCAGCTGCCAAAATGAGCACCACTCACTGACCTCACTGAAATGGAAGGTAAGGTATTTATAACTTTTCCTTTACTTTATGTTCTTTGCTGCTGGAGAATAACAGTGTCAGTAAGTCATTGAACAAATGCTTTGGTAGTGATCAAACTTCCTAACACTCCAGGTAAACAGCTCTCAGGATATCAGCTCCAGAGGAAGACAGGTTTACACCGGAATTACAGAATGACAGAATCATTTAGGTTGGAAAATGCCTCTAAGGTCATCAAGTCCAACCTATGACCCATCACCATCTCGTCAACTAAACCATAGCACTAAGTGCCATGTCCACTTGTTTCTGGAACACCTCCATGGATGGTGACTTCACTGTGACCCACCTGGGCATCCCATTCCAATGATTAACTACTTTTTCCATGAAGAAATTCTTCCTGATTCACTGGGCTATAAGGCAAGTGTCTTAGATAATCTCTTTTACTTTGGACAAAAGACGTTTTCTTTTACTAGAACATCTGGGGGGGCGTCTTATAATTTTTCCTAAAATACCTTTATCCTCCACTTGTAGAACAGATATTTCTTGATTATGACAGAGTGGAAAAATAATTCTATAGGTGTTCTTAGTTCATAGAAAAGGTGGAATTTTTAACTATTAGGCATGGTAAAAGAGTGCATATGACTTGGATACATTATGCAAATATTTAGCTGTATGCTGGGCACAGCTGGGAGATAAAAAAGCAGTTTAGATTATAAAGGCCTTAATCCATCTGCATTGAAACTTCCCATTCTTATCTCAACATTCCAATTTTCTCTGTTCCAAATAGTTCAAAACCCTGTCCTATTTAGCACAGAAATCACCACTGCCTTGCTTATAAGCCAAATGAAATGATCCAAATGGCTTTACATGCCCTGTGTGGAGAAAAAAAATAGCCCTGTGACTTGCAAACAGCCTGTCTCTTGTCATGCAGCCATGACATCATCTGACATCTCTGAGTTAACATGCAGCTGCTCTATTGCCCCATAAAAATATTGTCCGTTCTTCTTGCTGAAGTAATTTGCTTCAATTACAGAATACACCTTACTCTTCTCCCATTTCCACATTCAGAATGCCTTAGGAAATGCAAGTATGCCATTATTAAACTTTCAGCTCTCTCAGGCCAAACTGGACTGATGTGACACTAAACTGAGCCACAAAGAAAGTAAAGGAAAACGGCTGGAGGAGCGGTTCAGTTGGGAGTGTTTTCCTTAGATTTAATTTCTAATTTCTCCTTGGACAACAGCCTAGGGCTGTGGCCAGCCAAACCAGCCAAACAGCCTCCTCCTATGCCAGATCCAGCATCCATCCCCTATTCTAGTCTCCTTTCACAGGTTTAGTCCCTTCATATTCAACTCCATTGCCACTTCCATGAACAATCTAATGTGACACAGAAGGGCACAAGCCTTTGGGAAAAGAACAGCGTGTGAAAGACAAAATTGTTGGTAAAGGGCTAGTAATTTATGCTGTAATAGTTTTTGTATCATCTCTATAATTACATGAAACAGAACAGCAGGGCAAATGAAAAAAAAACTGCCATTTTCTAGATTCTCCTCACTTGGTTGACTATTCAGACTGATGCCACTTGTCAGAGCTCGGCCAAAGAGGGGAACTGAGAAGCCTGCAGTGATACTATTTCTGACCTAACCATAGAACACGCAGTGACTTTTAGCCTATAGTCCCCTTCAATAACAGTTTTCTGTAACCACCAGCTGTGGAAAGTCCAGCCCAAGCCCTTTTCCTATCCCTCTATATGCTGAAAAAGTACTTTTTAAAGGCAAAGACAAAGAGAGTTTGATTAGATACGTCCCTTTTTTCCAAGAGAGGAGAGGTCATGACTTTTAAAGTCTGTGAGTCTGGGCTATATACTTCATCAGCAAAATAATCCACTTACTGTCAAAGCCTCTGATTATCCAAGCAGAGGAGTGTTGGTTGCTCTGCTGCATCTGTAGCTATTCAGAGTGGAGTTCTTCACTGGACAGCATCTAGACAGAGAGGTCTGTCACTGGAATTTCTAGACACTGTGAGGATATAAATAAATAGTGACACCATCACGCAGACAAACATGGCCAGTTTAAGTTGGTTTTGGAATTATCCCTCATTTACCAATATTTATAACACAGCTATTAACTGACATGATACAGTTTTGCTTAGCAGAAAGTCATAGAATTATTTTACGGTGATAAAATATAGTTTGATCCTGAGTCCCTGGACACCACTTGGAGACACAGAATGCAGTGAAAATACAACCATATTGCATCTAAACATTTAAAGAGCTGTAGGTCAAGTATCTTTCTTCTTCTTGCGATATACTTATCTTTGTTAACTAAACTTAACGAGAAATTCAGATCTATTTCAAATGCACAAAATAATCACATGGGCATTCTGATACTGCCTTAGGTCCCAGAAATTACAAGACGTTCCCTGCAAGACATACAAAGCAGACTACAATGACACAGTAAAAGTCATAGTGCTCGTTATATGCATTTATGCCACACATGCATATGACAAAATAGCAAATTTATTCAGATGAACACTTCCCCAGAATATTTTCTCAAAGCTAAAAGCAAATTCTTGACATTTCCATGACAGGAAAATGAAGATGGCCTGTATACAAGAGACAAGAAGTCAGACTGAGACGTAAGCACCAGGTGTCACTGGGCTGAAGTGAATCTCTGAAATTTCTCTGCATGACAATTGCAAGCTTGTGAAATTCCTGTAGCTACAAATTTTCTCCTGTCATATCCTGAAGAAGGGCTTTCCCTGGCTGGGGAATCAGTTTTCTGCAGGAAGCAAACTAATTTCATAGCAAGAGTGACATCCTTCCACTCACCCAGAAGCCATAGATTCTATATTGAAAGAACTGGGCCTGTTATAAGGTCATTCTGGGGAGATATTGAAAACGAAGGTCAGATAAATTGCTTATAACTACCCAAACTGAAATCCTCAGATCCAGAGATTACTCAGATTTTGCTTGAGGAAAGAAGTAATTGGGTGTCCAAGGGAGAAGCATATGCTGTGCCAGGGTCATGCGATGAGTGCTGCAGTAGCAGCTGGAAGAAATTTGGCAAAAAACTGGAGGATAATCAAAACCTGAAGCTAAGGAAAAATAAAGAGTAGACTTTGCACAATAGAGAACACTGACAGTAGATACAATTTCCCCATCCTTAAGTATCATTTACATAATGCTAGAAAATTATGCTACTAACCAAAGAGGGAAAAAACTGGAAAGAAAACAGCTGATGTCATGAGAGCAACATTAAATGCATCAAGTAAGGTTAAAAAAGGAATTATGCTAAAACATCAGCTGAAAAGCTGATGTTGCAAATTTTCACTCCATCTTTAGTTTTATATGAAAAGCTTGGTTTGATTGTATTTCTTCTTCTATTTACAGATTCATAATTTATTGCTGCAATATATAAAACTTGCTCTTCATGTTTTTACAGTGGAACTCTCCTTTGCAAATATTATGGAAAAGGTGTGTTTATCTGCCCTCTGCTGGAAATATGTCAGCACTGGCTTGCCTGCACACAGCAAAAATGGTTCCCTCTCCACATACAGAAGATCAGCTTCATCATGGATTCAGCAGTTACACAACACGTGGGCTGGATTTTGTTTAGTTGCCCAGTATTGACTTCACTCTACTATATAAATGCTGGGATCCAATATAATCCCACTTGAACTGGAGTAAATAAAAAGTATATCTCCGTGGAAATCAAGGAAATTATGCTTTACAAAATTGTCTAAATTAAAGCTGAATTACACTGTCAGAAATGTATCTGGTAAAATTTGGATTGCCACATTCACAGACAGAGGCACTGTATACTATGTCCATGTCCATGGAAACACAGTACTGATCCAAGTGGATGAAATCCTAAGTCACCTGAATTTTAAAACCAAATAAATAAATAAATAAATAAATAAATAAATAAAGTTACCAGAAATGTGATTGTTATTCATCAGAATTTTTTTAAAACTCTCTTCAGACACTGTACATATCTAGGCCCAGCCAGCTTGTTCACAGAAGCTTGCCACATACATATTACAAGATCATTAGGAGTGATTGATTGATTGATTGAAAGATTAAGTGCAGATCACAAAAAGAAAAGGGGCTCAACAAAATCACATTCAGAAAGGAACTAACAGTGTTAATCAAAACCAGGGGTAGACAGGCCTATGCTATACCAGCCACCCCTAGGGCAGTGAGGAAGCAAAGGACCTGCCAAAAACACTAAACAAATCTAGCCCCACTACTACACTTACCCTTCTTCTGAAGTCATTCCTCCCCACAATCAACACTATCAGAAAATATTACTTTTCCTTAAGAACTTACTTCTATTTCTTGACTTCCATCCATGGCTCAACTTTTTTTTTTTTTTTACAAAACACACAGGGATTCAAGCATCTGAGTGAAACATGTATTTTCCCCACAGTTTTGTAATAACTTATTAGTGATGGCAGAAAGAAGATTTCTTGCAGTACGATCACTTTTTTTAACCCAGGTCCAGTGGTGATATCTGTTAGACCAGCATCCTAACCCAGAATTCTAACATACAGGAAAAAACATGATTAGTTAAAACTGACAGCAACAACCTACTAATTACCAAGCAGATTGTATTCTAAAAATCACACTGCTTCTTTTGCCTGCTCTGCATTTAGCTCATCTCCTCCTATAAGCTGATTCAGACTAGCCAAACCTCAAAGAGCCCAGATGTTTTTCCAAAAGCAACCTTTAGGATTATAAGGCATACATGCAGCATTGCTCTTTAGGCTTCACTATATGTGCATTTGACATTAATTTGGTTAGTCTATATGTGGTAGCAGATGTTCAGCATTCAGATGGTGTAGATTATCATAATGGAAAATGTAAAAATACTGCACTGGCCATCATGCAGCACTTCTGGGCTGGGCTTCACCCAGTGAAAGACTTTGTGCTTTTTTCTCACTAATGGAAAATTAAATCATATTCAAAACTAACACAACTGTCTCCTAATTTCATTGCTCTACATGATGCTTTGATGCTGCTAGTCTTATATCTATAAAAGAGGGGGTTTTTTTATTTGCTTTCCTCAAAGAAACATTTCACTCCCCCATGGAGGCTCTGACTGAATTGCATCCTGTGGGCTTCACTTTCATAACAAAATTTACACTGGAGAAACATAGGATGGTAAAGACATTTAAATAAAACATTAGTTTGTCCTCTTCTACCTTTCATGCTGTTATTGTAAATTAATTTTTAATCAGTTCCTACCCCAGATACATGCCCCCTTTAAACATACACTTATCACATACTGTTAAAAGCATTTCTAAAAGGGCAATTTAAACACAGTGCCAAAGCTGCTCCTCAGAAGTCCTCTAATTCACATTTATCTCTGGTATCAGCTTCAACCATGATTCTCTTCCTTTTTACAAGCTTCTAGAGCATATTTGAGCTGTGCTTTGGATTATGATCCATTTCTGCCTTCTGAGCTTGCTGAAAGGGATTCTATATTAAACAGGCAGCTTTCAAAGCTGCAAAGAGCTATTAGGAATCCATCTACTACACATATTTTAGAAAGTTCCTCCTAACATTTTATGTTTCAAAACATACAAGTATTAAAAAACCCCAGCTACCTACACTGCTACAAAGTTTGATCCTGTTCTGTATGACTGAAGCTCTCTGTTACATAAAAGGAGAGGATGAAGTCAATGATTCATAATACATAAAAGTTATGAAAGACACAGCTAACATTGCTTAGCAATTGTCTTTCCATTGTAAACTCTCCTGTTGTTTCTCATTTGCCAAGATTTGGGCATTCTGCCATCATTTACCACTGAGCTGTCTGCATCAGACTAAGCATTTGGGTTTTAGTTGGAGTTTTTTGGGGGGCTGGAGGGGGGAGAAGAGAAGAAAAGAAAAAGAAAAAAAAAAACAACAAAACAATAAAAAAAACCCCAAACAACCAATCCCATCACTTCAAATTTATCTCTTTCTCTGGGTAATTCTAACATGTTTACCTTTGAAATGTCCAGCTAAGTACACTTTGTAACCACCAAAAACTTCCAGAATCTTAGCCAGTGCTAATTCAGTAAAAATCGGGAGCTGAGTTATCTGATGAGTCTCTGCCACTAAGCACTTTCCAGCCCTTCATACCATGCAATGAAACCATAAAAACACTGGTGTACAAACAAGTCCACGGGATGGGACTTCCCAGGAGCAGGAGTCACTTGTCAAAGTCAAGGGTCCCCTGTGGTGCAAGGGGTACTCGGGGCTTTCTGACTTCTCAAGTGTTTGGCTTTACAACTTTAACATTACATCCAGGTAGCCTTTCCTATACAATTCACAATAACAGAAGACACATGAAAACATACATGCATTTTGCAAAAGCATCCCATATTATCATTACACTACTAGCCACTGTAAAGCTTTAAAGCCTTTAAAAATGAACACTAAGAAAATTACGCATTCCAGGTTAACAACTGTTTCAAAGCAGCACAACCCTTTACAGAGTAGTTTGATACCACAGGCTGTAAGATCCACAAATCCCCAGCACACGTGCACATCTGTCTGTGCATGTTAATGCTACAGACACACCAACTCGGCCCAGAAGGAACACTGCACACAGGTGACACATCCTGCAGCAGAGCTCCTCACTTTTGGGAAGCTTCCCCTGCCTTTTCATTTGTACCAGTGTAAATGTATTAATCAGCAGGATGCAATGCAATCCCCTCACTGATGGCTGAGGCTCAGCACAGGATACGGGGTCTAGTGCAGATTTACTGATTAGGGCAATGGTATGAAATACTTACTAGGACTGTTTATTACAGCAGTACATTTCTAAGCTATTGCTTAGAATACGTCTGGGCCAATCAAATTACATAAACATGAGCAACAGGCATCCAACGTATGACTCGATTATTTTCAGACCAAAGTAAGCATATGAGGTTTACAGGCTGATTGTGTCCCAGAGGGGAAGGAAGAAAAGAATTTCTTTAAGTAACAGTGACTGAGACAGAAGTTGTACCCTTTCAGTTCATGACCAGCTGACAAAAACTAATGGCGCAGCACACAACCAAGCATCATTAATCCCAGCCAGCTACTTACCTCCAGTGTATGCCCTGTACTTTAACTGTTACTGCTGTTCTAAAATGAAAATTAAATAAAACCCAAAGGGATATGGGTTTCTGTATTGGCTTATACAGCCTCAGTTTACACAAGCCCTTTTGCAGGATATTTCTAAAGACTTAACATCCTACGGACAAAACCATGGATGTTATGGATGGATGATATCTGCTAAGCCATCTGTTCTATTTCATTGCCAAGGCAAAACTGTTCCTACTGCATATTTATTTGACTGTTACATTAGTTTTAAATACTCTAGTGGATTGAGCTTCTCCTATTCCCTTGAGGGGGTTGGGCTCACTACACAATACTTTTCACTGGCAGATTTTTTTTTCTGGTGTTCAGCCTCAACTTCCCCTTTTTGATTTCATTCTGTGATCTTCACTGACCTCTGTTTGTGCATGTGCCAGTTTCCATGTCTCAGCACACAGGGAAGAGAAGCTGTACACATTAAGGACTGTTACTGCTACATAGACAGATTTTAGATGAGTAAAGAGTGCATATGCAGACAATCTCAGACAAAATAGCATCTTCTCTCCTCCTAGAGAATGTCAGGACAGTGAAGTCTCAGTTTTCTTAGGTATGGGCTATAATTACTGCAACATTATTCAACATTTCCAGTAGGAGGAGACAGACAACAGTTTCAGGAAACCAGCTGTTTCCTTCATCCATATAAAAGCAACAGCAACTTATTTCTAGGCCAGAAGCTCTGCAGAGGCACAGTGGGCAATGTACCCCAGTTCTCCTGTTTGGGTGGAACAGGAGAGGCTGCAGAAATGGAGGAGAGCTGGATGCAGCTGCTGGATGCAGCTGGATGCTGGAGCAGTCATCAGTCAATCTTGACTTCTCATAGACTAACAACTGACCCAGTGTCACACTTTCCACCTGATGCTCAGACAGGTTCAGAATCCCACTGAATGTCCAGCATAATTGCCAGTCTGTCTGAGACTCCACAGGTAGCATTTTAGCACACCTTTTTTGTTTTCCATTATTATATATAAATATTCTTCAAATCTGGGGTACTGGTAGAAGGATATATATATCTGCACTATATACCTCCACTAACTACATTTTGTTCTCCTCAAAACTGATTAAGATCTGATATCTTTAATGCTTTCCTTCATTGTTTGCCTTTAGTATCTTTCCCTATGCAAAGGGGAAATTGTTCTCAGGATAAGACTTTGTTCTTTTAAAAGGTTAACAACAAGGGGTTTTTTTCACTTAATGAGCCTCCTACATCCTTACTAATTTGGAGATTAGGTAACTGAAGTTAAAGTTAATCCCTTACAGGATTCAATGTCTATTTTTGCCCTGGTCTCAATAAGAGTAGCAGAACCTTCTATGTCACATGTATAACTAAGCAACATTTAAAACCAACTCTTTGATAATTGGTAAGTCTTCTACATAGCTTAAGGTTGGAGAGGTTTTGTCTTTGTTTTGTTTGGGTTTTTTACTAGCAGATGAAGCTGACAAATGTAATTTCAGACAATTTCATTACAAATTGCCACTTTCATTATTTCTCACTGTTTCCAATGGGAACATTATTTGTTCTCAAGGCAGACAGTGGCCCATAGCAATAGTGAGAAATATCATTAACAGAGGCATAAATTTGATATATGTACTTTTAAGACTTTACTACTGTGTCTAGGTACCATATACAAAGTCTCCATAAAAAATTCCTAGGAATCTGGGACAGTTACTGTCTCCAATGAGATTCCATAAGACTTGGTGGCACATTCTGGCTAATTTAGAAACAGATTTGCAGTCACAGCCCCACAGGTCATTTATAGAATCTACTGCCTGAACTTTTCTATTGCCTTTACAAACAAAGTCTGGTAACAGTATCCTCTCTTCTGTTCACATTTCCACCTTTTTCTGACTAGATCAGCATAGTCAGAATAACAGAAATGTTAAATACCATTAAGTCTGAAAGCTTGTCCTATAAACGGCCTTTTACGACCTATCAACTATTTAAAATCCTTTCACTGCGTACATTTGATTTTGTACCACAGTGCTGCCTTTACCGAAACATCACACGGGACCAGGTCGTCGCGCCCCACAATTCCTCGCCCGCCGCACTGGCGGCCCCGGATTCCAGGCGGCGGGAGAGGGGCGATCTCCCCGTGCCGGGACAGGGCAGTTCCCGCCGCCGCCGCCAGGGGTCGGTCGCGCCCCGCCAGGGAGGCCGGGCCGGCACTGCCGGGCGGGAATGGCCCAGGAGCAGGAGCGGGGCCGGGCCCGGCGGGATCGCGGGGTCTGGAAGCTGCCGGGGGGCACTGGGAAGCATCCTGGAACATTTCCGCTCCCGCGCGGTTCCCTCGACTCCCGCAGCGCGGCTAAAAGCCAAGCTGAGGGGCCTTTGTTTGAGCCGCTGTGACTAAAGCACCTGCGACCTGTAAGTGATATTAACTCCGAAGTGAACTGGTTAAACCTGCTACCTGATTACACGTTACCTAATCACAGGCTCAACAATTAACTCTTCTTTTTTTTTTGTCTGGGTGTATAAATTGGCCGGTTGGTAACTAAGTATGGTCAAACTAAACACTGCTTCTAGACAGAATTCAGGAGGTGTGGGAGGATAAACCAGGGATACAATAGAAATGGGATGAGGGCCACTGACAGCTGTTTCACACTCATGGGGAAATTAACTATTGGGGTAGGACCATTTTCCCCCGTTCAGGATGGCAATACACTTCCCTTCTATTTTCCCCCCAAATCAATGCTGTGAGCATCCCTTCCTGGCAGCTCTCTTCTGCAATACAAAGTGAGCAGTTTTTTTAACGGGAAATGAGAAGCAGAACAGACTAGAAGTAGAGGGGGGAATGCAGGCAGGTGGTGAAGGTGGGAGGAACAGGAAGATCCTGAAGCAGTGGGATTTCCCAGGTTGTCACTGTTGCTGAATCCTGGAGAAGCCCTCTCCATGACATGGTTGCTGTTGGAATACTAAGATATCAGAAGGCCGTGACAAAGCTGAAATTATTCCACTGGGCAGGCACAGAACACACATCCATAGGAAAACACATTCCATTGCTCTCAGCAGTCACAGAGGAATGTGGTTTTAAATTAGATTTTGGGACAGGAATCTATGAAAACAGGAAAGGTTCCTGTTTGCTAAGTTGTCATAAGCTGAGTTGATTGAACAAATTCTCCTCAATCTTTACAGATGATTGGCTGCAAGCAAAGTACCAAAGAGAGACAATTCATTTCTATTAGCACAGAATTTCACAAGTTTTCACTAGCAAGTACCAAGAAGAACCAGACAAGCCTTTCAGAGAGCATCTCTAGACAAATCAAATGCAGTCAGGAGCACTTCTCCTGCTTTTATTAGAAAACTATCCCCATTAAGTAGCCAGTATTTCTCATTCATCTGAATGACACAACAGCTTTTGATAAGCTGATGATAAACTGCCACATTTGGAAAAATCCTGTGTACTCTCTTCACAAGTGCTTGTTAAAAGGGGCCATTTGCATGAATTTTAAAAGACAGTTTTAAAACTGAATATATTCACACAGACATTGTTATTTGCTGTGCACAGTGGTATCTGTATAAAGCTCTAAGACCTTCTAGTTTATTCTTAAAAAAATTATATGCATGCTCACACACAAACATTATACAATTAAGGAGAGTCCAGAGGGGAAAATAAAAATCACTGGAGGTATAGAAAAAATTATCTTTGAGGAACGATTACTTTAATTGGGATCAGTTAGTCTAAAGACTAAGAGAAGGAGGTGGCAGCCTGCCAGATTTTAAAGACATAAAAGTTTTCCACAAGTGCAAATGGAAGACCAGCCTCTATAGGCAGAGTAGATGGAATAAGAAGTGATGGACTAAAATTGCAAAAAGAGGATTTTAGGGATTTTGGTGGTAAGGATAGCAAAGTGCTAGGATAGATGGCCTGAAGAACTTGCAAGTCTTCACCCATGAAGATCTTTAAAAAAAGTTTCTAGGATGACCTGGTATACTTATTATGATTAAAGGTACAACAATATATTAGATTACTTTTCTGTTACATGATTTTATGCAACATTAAGATTTTTGGAATTGCAAGTTTCATAACATGCAAGTTTGTAGATCATGTTGACTGATCCCCAATGGAACATACAACAGTTTCCCTCGTGTCCAGTCATACTGTAACCCCATGGGAATGCTGATTTCTCATGGACTTGTGCCATTTCTCCTTCCATACTTGGCAGAATCAAGAAACGTAGAGGCAGCTTCCAAAAACCTGAAAGAAAAACAGCAGCCAAGTTCCTGGGATCACCTATGTTTAAGAATGAGCAAACCCACAACAGACTCAGAAGTGGTTCATCTTTCCCAAAGCCTGAATTTCAAACAAAAATGGCAGAACATTTTGGGAGAGTAAAGAAAAATAAAATGTATTTAAGTAGATATTCCCATCATTTGCACGATGTGTGAAGACTTGAGACAGAAGAATTCTATCTGGAACAAATGGGTGCAGATGCCCTTGACTTACAGGAAAAACTTTAACTGCACCTCCTAACTATTAGGTCAAGTATTTAATCTCCTACAAGGTGTGAGTTGTGACCACCCTGGACTCACCTTTTGTTTGTTTTGTGGTTTTTTGATTTAGTGCAAATTAACAGAGTTAGCAGAGACTGAGTAGGCTCACAACTTCATTGTTAAGTACCAGCACTTTCAGAGAAAGCAGCACACCATTTGCAGTGCATTGTTCTGTACCATACACTGGGGCAAACGCTATTTCACCAAATACCACTGTGACATGAATTCCATTTCATGCAAAGAAATAGACCCTGACACAGCTGCCATTCACTCATTTTGCTCTATTCTGGATTCTCAAGAATGAGAGAAGAAAACAGTTTACTTTTTGCTGATGCAGACTTTCTGGGTTTGCTCAACCACACATTCAACTGTGCCCGGCAGGGTGGGGCTGAAGTTTGGTTTTTCTAAACATCTCAAATTGTTGTTCTGAAACTCACAGGCGTGATCAACTTTGCCGGATTTCCCTTTCATGCTGGGGAGCAACAAGTGAGCCGGCATGCGAGGAGCAGCAGAGGAAAAATTAAAAAGTGCAACAATCATTCATTTTTCACAACAGTTCCAACACCGCTTCCACACAAACTGATGGTAAATCTTTTACTGACAGCAAGAGTTCAAGGTCTGACCCAGAGCCAGCATCAATGTATTAGGTGAACCCCTGAGAGGATCAGATGCAAGTCTCATATAAGTGGGCTGAACTTTTAACAACTTTGATGGAATTTCCACCATCTATTACCAAGGATCTGCATTAAATGAGTATC
Organism: Chiroxiphia lanceolata; assembly: GCF_009829145.1. NCBI lineage: Eukaryota > Metazoa > Chordata > Aves > Passeriformes > Pipridae > Chiroxiphia > Chiroxiphia lanceolata. The sequence goes on along the minus strand of NC_045645.1, from coordinate 19,621,037 downwards.
ATCCCTGCACCACTCTTGCAGTCTCCTTTCTGCTTTATGATGCTTTCCAGTCATAGTCCCAGTGCTAATTAACTGTTGTATAATAACAAAGGCTAGACAAAAGTGCCTTTTAGAGACCAATCAGCAGAATCCTGTGACAGACCACTAAACAAGGAGTAATGGAATGACACCTGACCTGCTTAAAAAAGCCAAACAGACACAACAAAACAAAGCACTTGGGAAAAGCAAGACGAAAAACCTGAACTTTCATCCTTCTCCAGAAAAGACAAGTAAACAGTCTTAATTTCAACTTCCCTAGAACTTTACATATAAAAGGTTGCTTTTGAAATACAGAACAGCAACCACAAACGGAACTGTAGTAATGCCTCTGCAATCAAAACAGCTTTGGGTACATCTGCATGCCTGGGGGCAGATAAATTAGAGTATCTAGGGCTGGCAGGATGAAAGGCAGATCAAGTCCAGACAGCAGCTAGCCACATTAGCACTGCTCAAACTTGTAAGCCACACAAAATATGGTACATTAGCTTAGGCTGCCTTCTGGTTACCCAGCTATACAGCTTTCAGGCTCAGCTGACCAGGTCAAAGCACAGAGGAGACGTGTCTGCACTTGACATACCTTCCATGTGAAAGGTAAATTAAATTCAAACACAAACCTCCAGAAACGTGTAGCTACAAATGGAAACAAGAAGGGCAGCCTGTTCTTCTGGTCTTCTTTTGCTTTTCATCTCCCTCTTCAAACTTCACTTTTGCAAACTAATAAATTCACCAGATACTGTGGCAGCGTTTTAGAGATTGCTGGGATCAGGGCAAATGCAAGTCCAAGCGTTTTTCCTAAATCACTCTCCAGATCAAGCTCGTTTAACTCAAATGCAAATGCACGCACAGCCATTCAGAACAAGGAGTCAAAGGCAAATGACAGTGTTTACATTCTCCTCTCATATATCATCAGGGACAGAAACTGCTGTACCTCAACCACAACTAGTCAAACAGGCCAGACATTTCTTTGTAATGGACACAGCAGTAACATACAATCTGTATGTGTCTGCACCCCCGAGTATCATTCTGACAACATGGGAAATCTGCTCATGAACCCCTTATGAACTGTATTTGCGCCCATCTCTCTTAGACCAAAATTTTATTTAACTTTCAGGACTTACCTGAGTCCTCCACTACCTCCACCTTTGTCTAAAAGTCCAAGTCTAATAGCAAACTTTAAGGGCTGTCAATTTACATGCCAGCATGCCATAAGCCAAAGAGAGGGTCACAATCAGAGACCAAAGCCAGCTCAGCAGCCAGCTACCCTGGAACTGAACTGAGCAAAGATCTAAGATATGTTTGTTTTTGTCTTCATGTAAGAAGTTAATTTCTAACATCCTTTCCACACCAACAGCACGACAAACTGTAGGAATTACAATGTTACCTGAATCTGCAAGTATTGCATGGTTTTTAAATTCAGTGCAAGGTATGTATCAGACATAAAGCGTCATAGGCTTCATTCATTATGTCATCAAAACTCTGAACATGTTAAAGTCATAATGGTACTACTTCCAAAACCCTGGCACATGTGGCCCTGCTTGATGTACCCAGGCAATGCCCATAGGCAATTATATCACTGAAAATCCTACTTTTGATTTGTGGGAACTCCTCCACTTTCAGTTTCATTAAATTATTGCCAAATTATGATCACAATGAGGAAACACAGTTAAGGCATTCCAGCTGATTGATGGGAGAGGGGAAGAACTCATGCTGGTGGTTAGACTGCCATTATTTTGAAGTTCATATTGTTTCTTTCCTGACTCATTGTATTGTAACAATGACATTCACTTAGAAGGGAAGGAGAAGTTTTATTACATTGATTTCCCATAACAGGAGGTGAGTAGAGGCCACACACTGGGGCTGCAAGTGGCACATATCAAACTGCCTTTAAATACTGCTAAAACTGCTTTGGTATTTGTTTCACTTTGCTCTGAAAGTAAGTGTGGTTCAGAGCCACACTAACCTAATGTCATGCAGGGATACAATCAAACAGGATAAAAAGCATGACATCTAGGAATACTTACGCCTTCTCCAGTGTACCTGTATGACTTTGTTCGTTTGAAGTCAATTCTATCCCTACAAATAAATGCTTTGATTAAATAAACCAGTCCCAAGGAATGTTCTTCAAGAAGGAAGATCAAAACTATGGTTATTTTATCAACAAAGTATCTGCATAAATGCACACAAGATCAACAAAGGCGTGTGTGAAGGTTGCTTGATAACCTGTGTGAGAAAGCTGGGTCCTCTCCCTGAATAAGCATTAATTTGTATCATAATTCCCAAGGTGTCAAGCTGGGGTGGTACTGACCTGGTCTGTGCCTTGTGTCTTCAATAACCTGTTCCCAAAAGGCTGCCCACGCATGGATCACAGATCCACTCAGGTAAGTCTGGAGGACTACAGTAAAGGCAAGATTGAAATAAACACTTTGTCTATGATCTGTGCCACAGCTTTTGCACGTGTGCTCAGTGAATTTTGTAATTAAGCTCCAGCTATCAAAACTTCATTAGTTTGAGCTTTAATTTCACATAGCATCACCTACACTGCCTGCACTTCAGCAGGGGAAGTGCTGTGCAGCCACACATACTTACAGGAGCACACAAACACACCACAACTACTGTAGATCCTACACTGTTCCCACAGAAACACCACAGCTCCCATACTGCGAGGGGACAAATCAAGCTAGACCCAAGGTCCTCCTTCCCCTTCGACACAACACCCGAGGGCCTCTCCCCTGCCTCACCCAGGCTCCCTGTGCTGCGCCTCAGCCCTGCCTGCTCCTCCCTCACCGCCCCAGGGCTGCGGGCTCCCCCTCACTGCCCTGTGCCTCGGGGGAGGGCGACAGCGCCCACGCTCAGCTACACCCAGAGCCTGCCAGGGCTGGGGGCTCTCCCGGGCAGGCCCTCGGCCCTACCACCTCCTACAGCCGGCTGCTGAGCTGGTGCTGCCTCAGCTAAGTGAAAATAAAAACCGAGCTTTCAAAAACAATCCCAGACCTGCAATGCACCTTTGTTAAAAAAAAAAAAAAGAGAGAGAGAGAGAGAAAGAGAAAAAGAATACTTCTGTTTGCTTCGCATTGCCACAAAGTTCCCTCTTGTTGGTACAAGGAGAGGGTGCCCGGCGGGACGGGAGGTGTCCGAGGCGGGGGGCCGGGCCCCTCAAAGACTGGTTCTGCTCTGAGCTGGGTGACTCGGTGCTCCTGCTATTCTGCAGTACGAAGATGTGGTTAAGTACTTAAGTACCGAAAAAAGCACGGGCTCTGCGAAAGCCTGGCCGGCTTTAGAGCTGCCGCCCTTGTATTCTCACCTTTTGGGCTCGGGTTTAACACCCCCTGTCTGACCCAGCACTCGCGAAGCCCGAGCGGCTCTTCGCGCTCTCGGAGGCGCTGCTGGAGCCTTTAACTTCTTCAGGTCCCTTTAAACTTCTCCCCCCTACAGCGCGCGCTCTTATCACCAAGATAAAAGAGTTTTTCAGTTCTTTTTTGGTTTTTTGTTTGGGTTGGTTTGTTCTGTCGGTTCGGGGTGGCTGTGGGTTCCCCCGTGAGACCCGCGGGGCTCCCCGGCCCCAGCAGCGATCCCAGCAGCGATCCCAGACAGCACAGGGCACGTAGGAAGCAGAGGGAAGGGAAACGCGGCGCAGGAAGAGCCGGGCCGGGCCGGCAGGAAAGGCACGGGGAAGGCAGGAACAGCACGCAGGAAGGGGCCCGGGGGCGAGGGCAGCGGGAGCGGTTTCGGTGGCCTCGAAGAGAGCCCGGAGAGGAAGGGAGGGTGTTTTTCGCTTCAGAACGTGCCCCTCGTGGCCCTTCTGAGGGCTGAGAGCCGCCGTGCCCCCGAGGTGGGGGCGCCGAGGCCCCGGCTCACCCCCGCAGCCCGGGAGGGGCGTCCGCAGCTGGGGGTCGGTGTGGGACTGCAGGAGCCGCGGGACAGAGCTGGTGCTCAGGGACAGGAGCCGTGCTGCTTAGGAGAAATAAAAAACAACCACTCCTAATTAGATCCTGAAATACTGAGGTACTGTGAGTCTTCAAACATCAAAATACTTTGAAAATACTCTGAGCTACTTTACATGTTTTAACTGGTTCTAGTTCCTATAGACAGACTCTGCTTTTTGTCTGGAGCTTTAAAAAGTTTTCTTTCTGTACCACCCAGCACACTTCCATAGCGTAGCTGCTGGGCTGAGTATTGTGTTTCCCCATTCTCGCCGATGTGGTGGGAAAAGGCTTTGCTCACTGAGCCTTTTATGTTAGTTCATCCTATTAAAGCGCCTTGCTTTGTTGTCCTCTGAACCCTCTTTAATGCCTCTGCATTTTTCAGCAAGTTTAGTGAAAAGCAAAACTTCACCCTGTATCATTAAAGAGTCCTGACCAGAGCCACATTCATTCCCTCATGAACCATTTCAGGTTGAAAGAATCAGTATTCCTTCACTATCACCTTGTGATAGTTGTGCAAACAAGTTCCTCCCCCTCACATATGTTATTTGTTAAAAAAATAAAATACATTTTTGCTTGGGAAATGGACATTCTCTGAGACAAAAGTTAATCTGAAATATTTTCTCACATTTGCAACACAAAATATAAAAACACTAAGAGAACTGATAAAATGCAAAATGTATCGAATTTCTGAGCAGAAAAAGAAAAAGAAAAAGTTGTTACACTTCTTGGAGTCGTGGGCTGCTTTGAATTAACATCTCTGTGCCAACATAAAGGATTTGTTCAAAAGGTGCATGGATCAAATAACCTTGATCAGAGAGAGAAAATACACACTAGCTGCAAGCAATTTCTTATCTTGTGCCTAAACCAGCAGTAGGAGTTGGATGGAAATAAAAAACATCTAAAAGTGCCTGGTTCACATGGATTCCTTGTGCAACAGGCATCAAAGTGGTCAACAGATCAGAAGAAATCGTTAGACCATTGTTGTGTCTTCCCTGAAAGCAAAAAAGATAACAATGCAGACTGTGGTGAGTTGTTTTTCAGCACTTCTTCAGAATGTGTTTTCCAGCTAACATCTTGATCCTTCTTCCAAACGTGAGGATAGAGTTGAACATGTTGCTACATTTATTTTTTTTCTTCCACTTAAGAGTAACTAAGCAGCATCCAGCTCATCAAAGTGCAAGGAAATACTGCAAGTAACTGGGTAATAATTGAACTGGCAGATTCTCCCCCCAATTCAAAATTAACATAGATACCACCTCTTTGAATAGTACCACAAAATTCAAAGTATTCACTTGTAAACATCCTTGTGTGTCTATTATATATATCTCTTTGTGGGAGGGTTCCCGAGACCTTACCCACAGTTGTTCAGGAAAGAGTTACAGAACTAAGGATAGAGTTCACAAGTGAAAATCCTCAAAATCCTCAGCTTTGTGTCTGCATTACCAGAGAGGATTCCTTCATTTCAAGTGGAAAATATCAGACTGTAGTCCAGCTATCCTCTCCCCCTCCCCAGCCACAATCCCAGATTGTCCCCGATGCCTGTTCTCTCAGTCGCAGTCTTGTGCCAAATCCAATTTTCACATCATGAACATTTTTATTGCACATTCTCTGTAACCGTATAAATTCTATTTCTATTGCTTAAAGCAATTCACACCCCCACCTTCACATTATACAGCTGTAGGTGCTCAGTGTGGGCAAGAATTTGTCTGAGACATTATTCCAGCAATTTTTATTAGTATCCTGCTAAGTCAAAAAGTCTTGGCTTATGCCAAGTATATCATTGTTTAAGAGAGCAAAACTACCTTTAGCAGTCAGCTCAGGTCAGGACCTCTAAGTGTCAGCTGTGGCTTACACCAGATTTGTCACAGGTAGTGATACAGTTTTCATCAATGATTTCACAAAGCCCAGCAGATTATTTTAACCCAGTATTTATTCAGTGATTTCCCTCTAGCCTGTGTTTTCCAAATGTCCATTTGTTTTCAAAGCTGTGCAGTCAGTATTTTGAGCCCGCTTTTAGCTGAGTGGAGTGATTCTGAATAAACGCTGCAAATGCTACATACACATCTTAATATTTAATGTGGCTTTGGTCACACATGTTTCTGATGAGCCGTTTTTATGTATAGTTACTGTACCGTGCAGCTAAAAATGGGTCTTCTCCAAGCAGTAATTCACAAAAGCTCAAAATAAATATTGGCCTTTGTGTCAGGTTTCCATTATGTGAGTACTAACCCAGGCTGGTGGAAGGTTCACAGAGGGTTGACTGAGCTTTGTGAGCTCTGCTTTATTAGGACTTTTCCAGGCCAGAGCACTCCTGGGTGTGGCTGATGGGATTTCCTGCCTTTTGTCCCATGAAGGTAGCACGGAAGGTCCAAGTGCAAGGAAACACTTCCCGCTTCACTCCCAAATAAGATTTTTCAGCAGAGTAAGAGACTAGAAAAGTTTGTGAAAGCAGATTACAGGAACTTAAGTTAGATGGATTCTGTTTGGGTTTTTTGTTTCCTAAATCTTGACAGTTCAGTTGTATTGGATTAATTTCATTTTCCAAGAAAAACAGTATAAGGAATTATTGAAACACAATAGCTGTTTTCCTAGCAAATTTCATTGGGGAATTTCCAGCATTTCATAGCTGAGCAGGTTTACATAGCTCTGGTTTGCATATCCACATTTTTGGGTGCTTTGTCAGTTTGACCCTTTTTACAACATCTGACAGTGCCTCAGACCATACAAAATTGAATCAGTATTGAGGTCTTCCAGGCCAAATTAGGAAATAGGAAATGTTACAGTTGGGCAATCCCTAAATTTCTTAGTTGACAGAGTAAGAAAAGGATGGATAACAGTATTTTTACAATTTCCTGTTCCCTAGTTTTAGTCCAGGCTGCCCGTGGTGTACAGCATGCCCAAGGTTAGTTCCTGCTGAGTGGTCTGTGGGGCATTCAGGCTGCAGCCCCTCTGTTGCCCAATGTACACCCTGCTACAACTGGCTCTCACAGAGGCATACCTAGTCAGGGAGTTGCCAGGGAAGCAACAGAGAGATTTTATGATAATTTTCTATCCCTGTTCTATTTCTTGCACTGGAAGAACAGCTAGGAAAAAGAATAAACATCAAAGGGCCAGGTTACTCTGAATAATTGAGGCTATTCTATTTCACAGAGACATTTGGTATAATGCACCTTTTCAGTCCTCAGTTCATTTTCTCTGCCTGTTTGTCACACGGCCAACACCAGGACAAAGCTCCACACCCTTTCCATGCACATAGAAGGCAGGCTGGGGCTGGAATGGTGCTTTCTACATTGCACCCTTCAAAACTGCGCACAAGACCTTTGGCCTAACCTGCTGGTATATGGGAATGCATAGCCCTGGCCAAGGAGCTGCAGAGTTCTCCTGCAGGAAGTTAGGAACAGTACAAAATGGCCTGTCTTTATTTTTTCATGGCAGGAACCCTTACGTTATTAAGGTTATTATTTTATTACAGTTATTGTTCCCTGAGTCTTGTCTGCATGCATAGATGTGGCCTGTCTGTGGAGGAAGCCAGTTTCAGTCACCATGGTCAAGAGTGTAGGAAACACTTCCCATGGCCCAGTGCCACACTCTGGTGCGTGTGTGTCTTTTATTGCATGAATTACGTAGGGCTTTGAGTTCTCTACAAAAACTGGGCTCCCATCTCACAGCCCACCGGGGAAACAGTCATTCTCCAAGAAGGCCCACAGTGCAATTAGATGGGGCAGATAAGCAAGGGATACAGAAACAAAGGCAAAGCAAAGGGAAGTGACTCACCTGTGGGCTATCAGCTACGAGTACGGAAAGGCCAGTGGTAGTCACGAGGGGTCAGTGGCACAGCCATGCTGATATAGCTCATATCTTGTCACATGTGGAACAACCAACCTTAATGCCCATAAGGCTTCAGGAGCAGAAGGGCCCCAGTCCTTTGGATAAATACACCTCTACAAATTCAGATGTCTCTGTGCATTGCCTCATCCCTGTACATTGCCTTTATTTACTCACTGGGAGCACAACGAGGGCTTAACTTGGACTTTCATGGTTTATATACTTGTGGTGCTCTGCACAGAAGTGACTTTATCCCTGGGACAAAGCAGTGCTTTCCCTCATGACTGTCAGCACCCAGAGTACACCATCCCTGCCCAAATGAAGGCCTGAGCCAAGAGACACTTTATCTTGTGCACAAATACAGATTTGCCATTTTTTCCAGCCTTGCTCAGGTCACTAATTAAAAGCCTAGGAAGTGAGCACACATGAAATCATTCCTTCCGTACAGGCAGACAGATGGAGAGAAATTCCAGCCTGTTTCCACTCTTTTGTCTTCAGGGCATTTTTGGAATTTCCTTCAGGAAAAGAGGTTATGACCCAGAGCCTTCCTCGGTGAGTACGCTCTCGTTTCCCACAGTAAACCCTGCACAGTGATGACATACAGTACGAGAAGGTGAGGTTTATCTTCACACTCCAACTGCATCCTGTATGAGCTCCATGGAACTTAAAAGTAATGCTGAGAGGCAACAGCCGCAAGAGAGGAAATGGAAGTCAAGCCTTTGGAAGAAGTAACGCAGCATCTAATCCACTCCATTGCCATGGTCTTCACTGGTGGACCCAGCGGAGCTGCAGTGCTTGCAGAGTTGAGGCCACCATTCGGTGTTTCATATAATTCCTCCATGTTTGCAGTAAACTAAGAATTAAACTTACGAACCACACTGGTGAAACAAGTGAATTATTTCACTTATTCTGCTCTAGGCAGTCACGGTAAAACTGGTTTTCCTTCTGTTCGTACTTCATTGGCTGTTGGAGAAGGATTGCTACTCCAGAGATTTTTCTAATGGCATTCCAGTAATACACCATATGCTGATGAAAAAGTTATAGATTAGCATTCATTCTGTATTTTATGTGATCCTGTGACATTATGCATTTTATGTCCCCACAGAATTGACTTAATCCCAGCATGTACTGAAATCAAGGAATTCTTTCAGTGGCTTCTATCAACAAAAAAACACACCTGGCATGAAACCACCACAATAATACAAAACTACCAGTAATCTGATAACAGAATCTTTTAAAAAATCAGTTTATTAATGTTTAGAAGTCAATAAAGCTATGTGCAAATTGAACAATAAAAGTCAGAAACATTTTAAATACTATTTTTTAAACCAGAAAAAAATCCAACAGTTTAATTGCACTGGAAATTTTACTACAAAGGCAGTACATTTTCTTTACAAAATACACTTCTAGGAATTGCCAATAACTGTAAATCAGTCACTTTCTCTCAGCTATCCCAGATATACCACTTTTGTTATAGCAATATTCTAGGCGCATGAAGACTCCTGCATCTTATTAACTTATTTACATTGTACACATTCAACCCCATTAGAACAGGTTAGAAAAATAGAGGAGTAAAAATGATGCTGTAAAACAAATACATTCAATTTAATGACAGGTACTTCTTCCATGAATTGATAACATACAGACATCTTTGCTGAAATTATAAACATTAATAAAATGTGCCAAAATGTATTGCATTTTGTTATGGAAGTGCATTTATCTATAGTCATTTCACTTCAACTTTCCTTTTATTTTTCTGAAACTCAGGGTACTCTTTTCAGATTTTCCAACTGATCTTTATTTTTGGACAGGCTTTTAACCTAACACTGAAATGCCCCTTCATTTTTTACCTCTTCTTACTTAGGCAAAAATCCTGCTGTTAGTACTATTTTTTACTATTATGTATACTTTCAGTCATCTTGAAGAGAAATGACACTTAGTTCTACCTTGCGTTTTTCATGATAATGCAGTTGATTTAATGCTATAGAATAAAAAGGCAATCAATGTATGGGGCCAAATGCTGTTCTGAGCTACTCCATAAAATCTGACACAGTCAATGGAATTGTACAGGTGAAAGTAACTGCAGAACCTAGCTCATGGTCTTCAAATGTAATATGGACTGACAGCAAAAATTCACAGCTATGATCTTGCTAAATAAAACCCCAACAGCTTTGGAATCCTGCAAATTAAACCTTATGACTTAACTAAAAACTCTGCAAAGTGATGCCAAATTATGGTTGTATGTGGTCTAAATTATATTTGTGTGATCTCTTTTCATGTTATGTGCTAAACAAACACTTCTAACCAATGATACCAGAGCCACTACTAAATTCGGTACAGAAAGATCTTTGTGTCAGTGGTTTGCTGCAAGGAGAAAAAACTTCACATTCTTCTCACATGGGAAAAAAAAAAAAAAAAAAGATTAATTCTCCCTTTCCCTCCTCCCCCTCTCTCTTTCTCTCACACACACCAGGCATCATTTCATCAAGGCATCAGTCTTTCAGAGTTACTAAGGAGATTTCAGGATATGAATGCGCCTGACAATCCTGAGCTGCCTCAGTGCAAAGACAAAACATGTTCCAGGAAAAAAAGACTTCCAAGCCAGAACAGTCTGTCCCATTTCTTGAACTCCAGCCTCACAACTGCACCGTTTGCCTCATTAGAACTAATGCTACTTGCTCACTCAGCCCAATGCTGCTCCTGTGAGCAGGAGGCATCCCAGCTCCCCCACTTCAGAGCAAGGCTCTGAAATACACCCCTATGGTTATTCCTAAGAAGATGAGGTAACATTGCCCGAAGACATGATGGTTTCAGGATGGTCACCGTCCTCCTTCTGTGGGTGTGAGGAGTTGTCAGACTTACTCCGGCTGAACTCCATCCCTCCAATGATCGGCCTTTTGAATTTGGTCCCAGAATCCGCTGGGGGGCATTTGCAGCAGCACAAAATCTTGATGAAAGCCCTGCGCATCTCTTTGTTTGTCAAGGTGTAGATGATAGGGTTCGTGGCTGAATTGAGCACGGCCAGCACTAAGAAATACTCTGCTTTATAGAGGATTTGGCAGGTCTTCACTTTACATCCCACATCCAGTAAAAGCAGGATGAACAGAGGAGCCCAGCAGGCAATGAAGACACTCAAGACTATGATCACTGTCTTGAGCAGGGCTAGTGACTTTTCTGAGCTCCTAGTAGCTTTGGTAATGTTTTTCCGAAATGTCAGCCTGCGGCTCCTAGTCCTCACCATGGAGTAGATCCTGCAATACAGGACAACAATAGATAGCAAAAGGCCAGTGAAAACGGTTGTGCAAAAGAGAATATAGTGCTTGTGGTAGAGAGGCAGCACGGTGGAGCAGTTGGACAAGAGGCTGATGCAGTTCCAGCCCATGATCGGGAGTCCCCCGAGGATCACGGAGATAACCCAGCAAGCGCTGATCAGCAAGAAGGAGCGGAAGCTGTTGCTGCCATTGTGGAGTTTCATCTTCAACATGGTGATGTACCTCTCAATGGCAATGGCCAACAAGCTGAACACAGAAGCTGACAAGGCAACAAACATGCTACCTTCTCTTACAAACCACTGGGAGGGTGTGAGGCTATAGGTTTTGTGTCCAGATAGCAGGAGGTTGGCAGTGTAAGCCACACCAGCCAACAAGTCTGAAAGAGCCAAGTTCCCAATGAAATAGTACATGGGTCTGTGAAACTTCTTGGTTTTCCAGATGGTAAGCAAGACAAAAATGTTCTCTAAGATTATAAAGCAGCAAATGATGATAAAAACCACCGACGTCACTTTAATTCCACTGTCCACATTCTCATTTAGCTTTCCCGTGTAATTATAATGCTCTTTGATGACATAGTTGACATCAGTGTTGGCCGGGTTGCTCATGACCTTCAGCGGGGCAGTGGTGCCAGAGCTCATGGTGCCCAGCTGGCGCTCCTTCCCCAGCGGCACCGCACGGTGACACCGACCGCAAATCCGGGGGCTGCTCCGCAGAGCCTTGGCCCCGCAGCCTGCCCGGTGCTGCTGCACGGCCTCAGAAACTGCAGCCCTGAGAACAAGAGGCACAAAGCCCAGAGTTAAAAGAAGGAAGGCAAACAATGTAAAAAATGATAAAGGGTTTTAAGATAATCTGCTAGTTTAATTGTGTACCAGAATCATATAGGTATTCACGCATGAACCAGTTTCATTCAGCTACTAAAATACATTTAAAATATGGTTAGGCATATTCAATAGGTAAAGCTAATAAGACAAATAAAGTTCTGTCACTCAGAGCTGAACAGGTAAATTGGAGTCAGCAAGGACTGCATTACTGGACTTTTTCCAACTTAAAAGATCTCAAAGCTCCCCAGCAATAAGTTCTAGCCTTCTTTTTTTCAGTAGGAAACACAACTTGTAATACAACAGCAGAGATTTAGAAAGGGAAAGGGCTTGCTTGATTTAACTGCAAATGTATGAAAGCCTGCACAGAAATTACTTGACAGGAGACATGTACTCTCCTCCATTAATAAAGCCTGAATGCACTTTGCAAGGGGGTAGTTATGCAATTTACTGATGCCATCTCAGTGGTAAATTCACTGATGTGTATGTAAACAAAAGATCATCTCAAAGCTGTAAACAGGTAAGGGGGTGCCCTTGCTAAACACAAGTAAGAACGTGCTTTACAAAAGCCACAGCAGTAAAAAGTTTAGAAAAGAAAAAAAAAAGTAATTAAACTACAGCGCAAGCCCATTCCATGGGTTTGAAACAAAGAATGTCAAAAAACCCCTTGCATTTAAATAACTAGTATTGCAAGCTTTGGAAATAGGCATGATTAAGGAATACACATATAGAGCAAACTCCCTTTACATATAAAGGTTTTGTAGTGGACATTTAAAAAGAATTAAAACCCAGGTATCGTGCAAGGGAAAAAGAACAGCAGACGGAGTTGTTAAATTACAGCCTAACCGGGGCAGAGCAGGAGGTCCGAGGCCAGTGAGTTCAACTCCTTGCTCTGTTCCCGAACTCCAGTTCGCAGAACTCCCAGGCTCAAACTCGCACCATTCCTGTCCCGCACCGCTCCCAGGCTCAAACTCGCCCCGCTCCAGTCCCGCACCGCTCCCAGGCTCAAACTCGCCCCGCTCCTGTCTCGCACCGCTCCCGGGCTCCAACTCGCCCCGCTCCGGTTCGGTCTCTACCGCGCGTGGCTCCCTTCCCGCACCACCTCGGCCGGACGAAGCCCCCGGCCGGGCACGGCGCGGCCCGGGCAGCTCCCCCTCTCCCCCCGTTTTGTTTCGGGGCCCCGGGGGTCGCGCCGAGCGAGACCCGCAGCGCCGGGATCCCCCGTGCCGCGGTGCGGGCGGAGCGCGGCTCCCCGAGCCTCACCTCGCTCCAGCGCGGCGCGGAGCCCCGGCCGGCCCTGCGCATCTTGCGTGCCCGCGGAGCAACTCCGGTGGGCAGGCTGGGGGGCTCGGTGGTTTTAATGTTTCTGCAGCTCTCCACCCTTTTCCGATCCTCCTTTCTAACTCCTCCCTGCTGCGTGCGGGACCTGCACGCCCAGCCCAGCCGCCGCCCCGCCCCGCCCGGCATGAGCACGGCGGGCGCTGCTGCGAAGTGCTCCCCCGCGGGACCACCTGGCCCTGCCCGGCCGGAGGAGGAGGGGAAGGGGACGCCGCGGTCGCGCCCCAGCCGTGCCCGCCCCGGCAGCGCTCCGGGCGAGGAGGAGCCGGCAGGGCCCGGCCGGCTCCGAGCGCGGTCCCTGCGCCTCGGGGATGCGGGGGCAGATTCCCGACCCTCTGGCTTTCTTACCCCCCCGAGGAGGCACAGCAGGGCTATGGCCCTATGCCACCTCCGTCCTGCCTCTCACAGGACCTGGGAAGTCATGTTTAAGGAAACACCTGGAAGAGGCTCTTCCATTTTCCCACTTCACCAAGATGTGTTTTTGCCCTGGCAGGCCCGGTGGCTGCCACCCGCACGCTGGCCTGCAGCCTCCTGCGGCGCTGGGTGACTCACGAGCGGCTCCCTCCGGGCAGGCACCGGCCCGATGGGGCAAGGATGGTGCCAGGCTGCACACCGGAGAGGCAGAAGCCAGCACTGACCCATGGGGGATAAGCTCACTTTCTGCCACTGTCAAATAGCACCAGGTGTTGGTGTTTTCACATTAAAAAAAAAAAATCTATGCATGTTCCGAGGATGCTGTAAAATACCTACATGTTTGAAAATACGAAGAGAATTTTTAAATTAATTTTTTTTTAAAACAAAATTGGCAATGCCAACTACTTACAGTGGTAACAGTTATTACACAGAGACAGAGAAAGAAGTGAGTTTAGGTTTTATAACTCCTTCTCTCTTCAAACTTTTAAAAGAAAAAGCACCTTGGTGTATGTGAAATGCTAACTGGTGGTAATCCATTGTTGCACTTACTGCAGAAATTTTCTTCTTCCTTCCTCTGTTCTTGTTAACTCCAAATTGAAATGCAAACAAATATCACAATACACCAGAGCTCAATATATCAGGTCTTTCAGTTCATAGCATCACACTGGTTAATTAGCAGTAGCAGTTGTTATGGGGAAGCAGCTTTCCTCTGAAAGAGAGTAAGAGTACTCTACCCTCAGGAAGAGGGTAGAGGGTCCCTCTCTTATTTATGCTAATAGTCACGCTTCAATTGTTCCACGCCTCTCCCAGAATGACTCAGATAAATTACACTGGCAAACAGACATTAACTCTTCCACCACAAAGCTAGAAACTTGAAAAGATGTTTAGCCTCCTGAGAGCCTGGAGGAAAATACAGCCGTTAAGTTACAACTGTCAGAAAAGGCATGTGAAATAAATCATGCTTGAGGCTGACATATGCATCCCCTGCAACTGCCTGACATACCCTAGATATTTCAAGCTTTCCCCCTTGTTTAGCTAATATGTAGAAAATACTAAATAAAAGTGCATTCACTGGGCATTTCCCTCTAGGAAGTAATTCTCACCTAATTTTAAGCAAGAGGAACATATTAAAGGAACATGCTTTAATTAGGTTAGAGTGACTCAGGGTTTCATTAGTCAGATGTACAGGCTTTCATTTTGGGGCTACTGGTTACCAACTGAGAGAACTCCAATTCAGAGATGTTACATTCAACAAATTAATTTTCAGAGGCTGTGTAAAATCATAGAATCATAGAATGGTTTGGGTTGGAATGGACCATAAAGATCATCTTGATCCAACTCTCCTGCCATGGGCAGGGACACCCCACTAGGCCAGGATGCTCAAAGCCCCATCCAACCTGGCCTTGAACACTTCCAGGGATGGGGCATCCACCCTTTCTCTGGGCAAGCTGTTCCAGGGCCTGACCACCCTCACAGTAATGAATTTCTTACTAATATCTAATCTAAAGGTATTCTCAGTTTGAAGCCATTCTCCCTTGTCCTGTCACTACATGCTCTTGCAAAAAGTCCCTCTTCCAGCTTTCCTGTAGGCCCCCTTTAGGTACTGAAAGGCCACAATAAACTAACCCTGGAGCCTTCTCTTCTCCAGGCTGAACAAACCCAACTCTCTCAGCCTTCTCTCATAAGAGAGGTGCTCCAGCCCTGTGATCATCTTTGTGGCCCCCTCTGGACCTGCTCCAACAGGTCAATGTCCTTCCTGTGCTGGGGACCCCAGATCTGGACACATTACTCCAGGTGGGGTCTCACTAGAGCGCAGTAGAAGGGCAGAATCCCCTCTCTCAGTGCTGGTCACGATGCTTTTGATGCAGCCCAGGACACGGTTCACTTTCTGGGCTGCAAGCTCACATTGCTGGCTCATGTCCAGCCACTCATCCACCAGCACTCCCAAGTCCTTCTCCATCCCTGGGGGGTTGCCCCACCCCAGGTGCAGCACTCGGTAAAACACACAGGCAATTTCAGTTCCACTCCAAAAGGTTGGGCATTTGTATCACTAAAAGTATCATTAAAAATTTACAGCCCTCTTGACATCTCAACAGAGGAAACTGAAATACAGCTTCACTCTTCTCAGCCAAATGAAGCCAGATCAGCTGGATTTGCACCGAAAGCCATCTAAATCCTCAGAGATGATAGGTTAACATGGCTCAAACTGCACAGGTTCTAGCCTCCTTACCAGGGCTGAAACACAAGTAAACTCAGGTTGGTCCAGCCAACTCTACCAAAAGTGTAGTTGCTGCCAAGTGTTCAGCAAGGGGTTTACACCAGGGTTATACTCCATCTCCACCAACAGAACAAGCCACCAACAGAATGAGAACTCTTTTTCTCAGTACCTCTCCAACTGCCAGGTCCACTGTTAAGGAAGCTTGTACTTCTGTGAAATACATACAGAAATCCAGTGTATATACAGCTCCTTTGAGAACTCGACTTGGAATTGCCTACGATCAGAATAAGGAGAAAGAACAACACAATGTTATTCATGCAGCATTTCAGAAATAACCAGAATGCAGGTCTCAGTCAAATGCCAGCAGGAGAGCTGCACACATCAGAACACTGAACTGACACGTAACAGCCGCTTCACCTGGGTAAACTTGTTAAAAAACTGTTTTGCAACATGTCCACAAGCATAAAGAGGCAAAGGCATTTGGTCACAGAGATCCTGAGTATGTATATGCTCCCAAGTACTTGAGTTTTTAGGATGAGCAGAAACTCATGTTTTAGAGCACAGCAACAACAACAACATAACACCAACTGCCTGTGACAATCAAACTTGTGGAATTTCCAATAACAGCTTAGTGTAGTGAGGATTGCAGAAGCAGGGCTAGTCACAGGGCAATTTCCTTGCAGGAAAATGCTTTGATCGTGTCAGAAAAGAAGCTGTAAGCTGGGGTCCGCCCAACGCCTGCATACCAACACTGGTGGCCTCTGACACCACCAGGAGACCGTACTCTCCCAGTGCTAATGCTGCTGGACAACTCACAATTGCATCAGCGGAGTGTCTGAACTCTATCCATCTGGAAAAGATAGTGAAAATCCCTGCAAGACAGATTAGCAAAGGATTTGTCTCCAACACGTCATTCTTTTGTACTTTCAAAAATCTTTATCCATATAAGCAAAATGTACTTTTAATCATTCTGACACAATTTAGACCACAAAGAGAGCCATTCCTCCCTAAGTGCTGGGTCACGAACAGCAATCCTTGAAACAGTACCAAGAGAGCAGGTCTGATCACCAAGAAAGTATCCAGAGTGGCCTCCGGAATCCCCCAAAATTCTCATGACTACAAGAAACATAAAAACAGTGAAAAAGTCAGATTCATATTTCTGCTGCAATATCTGAACAAACATTCCATATTTTGAATAATTTGTCAAAATTCACATGCATTGTAGCATGCTCTTATATGCGCCGTTAAGTAATTAATACTTTTCAAAATCTGTAAGCTAATTTGTTCATATTGGTTAAAATGACACCTTAAATGAAGTTATAGGCAGGCAGAAGAAAATTATAACATTGTGAGATAACCTATACTGGGGGGCTATACCAGAAAGTTCAGAGAGAGCAAAAAAAAATGTAAGCATTTCTGTATCTGTAAGAAAGCAACGCAGAAAAGAGTAAATTAAATTATTTTATTAATTTGTTAACATAACAGTAAATACAAACCATTGATACTGATTCTTGAGTGATAATTCTTAGGTATTCTTTGAATATCTAAGAGAACAATTCAGATTTATTTTTTCAGTTTAAAATGAATTAATGCTTCAGTTGCATCACTTTTGCAATCTAGAACAATCTGGTTTTAAATTATAGTTTCCACAGGGGACAGGTTAGATGAATTAATTTTCTGTTGATATTCATAGTGTTCAAAAATTCCTTATCTTCTTTCCTCAGATTAAAATCAAAAACCTAGTTTGGAGGAAAAAAAAGTGATGAGAACATTGCAAAGACTAAAGCACACATATTTCTTCTGTATCAGCACATAGATGGCCTGTTTTTATGTTCTTGATATTGATCATTAATATTAATTAAATGTCCTTTTTTGTTTTAAAATTTAATGTAAAACTTTTACATTTTTGTGACAATTTATACTTTATTTTTTCACTACGATGAATATAACATTAGGAAAAGCTCAAGTCCAAAGGGAGAGAATTGAAGTAGTTGAGAAGGTGACATGCAATGGATATCGTTGCACCCAAACTGTAACACACTGTAATATAAGGAGCAATTATTAAGAGGATGATACTACAAAGCAGTGCAAATAATTGGCCTTTTTTTTTTTTTTGAAAGTACAGACATCTTATTGGAGGCTACAAAAAGTGCCAAAAAATTAGGTACAGAAAAGGTCTCCCAGCACAGCAACACAAAAAATTGCTGGGTTGGCTTATCTGTAATTTTTACCCAATGCACAATAGTCAGAGATGAGCTTCAAAGCTTTGGAAGGGGTGTGGCAATGTGGAAAGAGTTAACTACTTAGATTCAATCAGTACCAGCAAGAGCTATGCCACCTTTATCCCCATTTTCAAACACATGGGTTAACCACAGTGCAAAAAATGGGGCAAATATTATGCAGTCTACCTGGCTCAGTGAATTTGTGAACTTACTAGTATTACAGTTTCTTTATTATACATGCTAGTCAGAAAATAATGCCTTGAAAGCCATGATGGGGGACAGGTGTGATAGAAACACTTCTGCAGTCCAAAAAAAAAAAAAAAATCTTGAATATGCACTTTAAAACCCCATTTCCATTATTTTCCAATGAAACATTCTTGAGTGCCTTTATCTCCAGTAATATAAAAGATGAAAATCAGAAAGAAGCAAGAAAAAAAGAAGAGAGGGAGCCACTCATTAGGCAAGAAGCTACTTGGCTGCACTGAAAATGGTCTCACACTTTCCACTGAGTTTTAGTTTATATTTTTCTTTTCCTTATATGTTTCAAGAGAGTCCTCTTCCATTAGGAGTCACAGAGCTCCTGCAAAGGCAGCTGACTGCACTTAGGTAGATGGCACTGATAAATTGTATCTTATTTTAAATAATGGTTTATCTCAACTAAAAAGGAGTGCCCCACTAAGTCACTACCATAAATGACCTACATGATAGGGAAAAAAAAAGTTACTTCAGTTTTCTGGTGTATTCCCTGATCCTATTGACGAGATGATGGGTTATGTGGATGAAACGGAGGCATTGCTGTATCTTAAAAAGGGTCATTGTAGAAAGGTGAAAAAGTTTTTTCCCTTTAGAGAAAATTTGTTTTACAGAAATAAGAGCAAGAGGAGGAATTTCAACTCTGAGGAAGAATATGCATATAATTCCAAGAATTCACTTGAGGGACAAATTCTGAGTTCAAAATAAAACCTTAAAAAATGAGCACCTCCAGGCTAACTGACCAAAGAATAAATAAAAAAATGGAATTAAACTTCCTGATTTCATATGTTCAGCACTTTTATATCCTTTTGGTCTTCCATGTTCTGCTTCTATTACCAGACATCACTCCTCCCTGCTACCCCTAAATCTTGCTACTGTTCACTTGCTAATTTCTTATTAGTTGTCTTATTTCTTTGATCAATGTTGTCAGTACTTTAGAAAGGTTCATTGAGAGGAGGTGATGAGGACTTATTCTTTAGCAGCCTTTGCTTGAAATCTATTGCCACAAGACTTATGTCAATTTAGTTGTGGAGAGGAACATAAAATATGAATCTACTGATTCTGTCTTTCCCTCTACAACCTCACCAAAAGTAAAAGAGGACTCACTCAATGATTCTTAATTAACAAACACAGGATAAAACTTGTGAATACTGTATTCAAAGGAAGAGGCTCCAGTGACTTATCTCAAGGACACAGGAGATAACAGGGTTCCAGTCTCCTAGGGCAATTAATAGCTTCTAGCAGAAAACAATGGCTCTTAGTGAGGCACAATGTGCAAAACTGCTCATCACACCTGGGAGAAAGATAGCTTGGGTCAACTGAGTCTTGGCACTGAAAAAACTTATTTTCGCCTTAAATTACACTAGACCTTGTACATAGTTCAAATTAAACTCTTCTGTAGTTCTAAAGTCACTGCTTGATATCAAAGGAAGTGCTAGGAAAGATTACAAAATAATAATAATAATAATGAGAAAAAAAAAACCCCACAGAAAAAAAGTCCTGAACCAACAACAGTTAGGAGTGAATATAGTTAGAAAAGTATCAGATTAAAACTGTAACTTGCCACAGCTATTCCTTAAGAATAATGCTTTTTTTAGTAATACTATTTCTGATTATTCCCTTCATTACTCATTGCACTGCTTAGATACCATGACCTAGATTAAGAAAACGGTGGCTTGACTTCCTAGCAAAAGCAGATGCAGACACAAAAAACCACTCTAAAATCTCTTGGACAGAAGGAACAGTGAAATATATTAATGAATTCAAAGCCATCCTCACTGTAGCCTAAAGTCACCTCTGTGGGGCATTTCCAAGAAAATTTGTTTTAATTCCATTTAGCTCAGAACAAGGGAGGTCATCAGTCAGAATTAAGGGCAAAAGACCCAGAACTGTTATAACCAACATGGGACTTCTAGCCACATAACTAGGCCTAACTGATCCTGGTCTGGTAATACTGGAGCTAGAATTTGCTACCATATATAAAGACTCAGTACGAATCATTCATGTTGGGAGTAGTATGTTGATGTGATGTCTGTTTCTTCAGAGAGAACTAGAGGTGAAACTCAGACTTATCTTTTGTAATTTCTGAAAGTCTTCACTACCAAAAAAGCCACACTGAGTGAGTATTAGGCACATGACTCACTTCTAGTCCTCATTTTATGAATTCAGATACACTGTAAAGCAAGGACTCCCTCAACAGCACAGTTTGAATTTTTTTCCATATTGCTAAGGTGTTGTTCAATAAAGTGACTTTTCAAAAGTAGTATTAGCTGATAGCCACTAGTAGAAAGGTTTATTTCTGGACAATCTTTCCAACTTTCACTTAGTCATTGCCATCATTTTCTGCAAAAGATAAAAAAAGCCAAGAATTACCTTAGTTTTATAAATGAGCCTTACTTTTTGGAACTATTGAACCCCTCATCACAACAGTTAAGCCAGGTACGGAGCTGTTCTTAGACACCTGAAGTGGCATTCCCGGACTGCAGGCCAAGCTTGAAACACCAGAAAACAGCCTTACTGGAGAGGTTGTGTATCTTTCTCAGAACATTACACTGTAAAGGTATTAGTAAGCAACATTTCATATATTTTTTAAAATAATAAATAATATATTAATGGTTTCAGAGGCAAATCTAGACAAATTTTTATGGAAAACTTTACTAGGAAAAACTAGCCAAATACTCTGAGGAGCTTATCAAAAAGGTAAGTTTGTCTGTATTTTAGCCAAGCTCTACTTTGAGGACATACAATGCAGGCTAGAGTATATGATTGCTGTAAGTCACTTCTTGATAAAAAAGCTGAGGAGCTTTGTTTCACAATAAGACTAAAGCAGAACAGCACTGGGAAAACTGCCTCAGGAAGTCCACACACAATATAAATCATAATCAGATTTTCCATACCTTTCTAGATGCAGGAACTCCTAAAATATCAAACCAAAGCAACCAGAAGTTGACTACTCAGCCAATAGACTATGCAGGCGTATTTCTCAAAACAGATCTGTAAACTACACGTATCTGTATTTTATCTCTTTATATAGATAGCCATTTTATAAAAAAATCTGCAGAACAGTACAGTCTGTTAATGAGATTTCCTGGACAAACCCAAAATGAAAACTAAACTAATTCTCACAAAAAGCTCACCAGAATTTTCTGTAAGTAATAACAAAGATGCCTCTTTGGCTCTCAGAGCTCGCTGCACTCAGTTGTGCAGATACTTTATTAGTAAATGGACTTCTCTGGAAAGATTTCTACTTTGTTATATCTACAGGCTACTAAGTAATGTGCATAGAACTCTCTGAGTCAATGCCATATGCGTAAACCTTTTTTTTGTGATGCTCAGATATTGCATATTACAGTGAGATTGCATTTTTGGTGGAGATTTGCAGTTTATTGTACAACATAAATACTGTTTTATGATACTTTTTTTTCACCCAGCCTTTTCTTCTTTGTAGATTCTACCTCTAACAAAGGACTTGACAAATTATTTCATACTTAACACCTTTGTTATACACTAGCAGGTAGCATTTTTTCCCTACATTTTCCAAGAAGGGATATCTCATCATGCTCTTTGATTAAATGGCTTGATGCAGGGTGGATGGTATAAACAAGAGTCTTTGTATAGGCTTCAGTGAGCTAGGGAAGAGGATTTGAGATGGGAATATAAAATCTCTGTGAGGGTAGTAAAAAAGTACTATCCTCAAAAATATCTTTTCTGTGTTTACAATGTTAAGGATTTCAAAATAGTTATCATTAATAGCAGACATTACTATCATGATTACATTCATACTGTAACCTTCCTTGAATTTAAATTACATGGTGTGACTCATTGATCACTGAGAAGGAAAAGGTTCAAACCTTCGTTCACTCAATAAGGCTTGGATCCCAGGAAACATGTCTCCCATCATGCATTCCATTCAGAATTCCAACATCGTCTTCTGCTATTGTAAAATCAAACACCTATGGGAATGTACACAGAGTTAACTTCATGAACACAGAGAGAATCAGCAAATTCTTCTTATATTTTGTCACAGAAAAACACTCTATTAAACTGACAGGCTCCACTGGGTCCTTTGCTCCCGAGTGATTAATTTTTATTTGTAGACTCTGTTAAGATGGTTTTGTAGCACTCTGGCCTCAGGCAAGGGTCCAAGACAAGAGTAGTATCAAAGCTGCTCTTTTTGACAGGACAGTATATTGTCACTGCTAGAGGAATAGGAATACCCTGACTGCAATCCCTTTGGGAACCTGAGCTCCGTATTTCATTTAGATCCCGATGTTCAGTCTAGAATGTTACAGTTCTTTTCCTCAGACCTTTAGCCAAAAGAAAATTATTAGAAAGTATCGGGACGTTCACAAAGCTAGCACACCAAAGGCTGTATCTATCTTGCCTATGATTCTGCTTTGACAAAGCACTCACAGATCAGCTAATACAGAAACAGTGCTACAGTGCCTCAGTATGAACTCGAACTTGAAAGCAATCACCTGTCCTCATGCACAGGTTCTTATAGCCACCGGCTTCTCCTGTGCTGAGACCTGCAACATGGAATTACGGTGTCAGTGGTTTCTTAGCAGATGTCTTATTCAGACATTATCATCAGAAAGTTACTTCTGTTGTCTTTGTCAGAGCTCCTCCATGTTCAGTAAAAAGATCCTGTGGGTCCTGAACTGCTGCCAAATGAGCTCCTCCCATCCCGCATTATCCAGCAATCGCTGTCTGCTGGAATGACCCTTGTAGTCAAATCTCAGTGCTCACTTCAGCCTTTTAAACCTAAACCAGGGACCTGTCACACAACTAGACTAACCTATATATTACATACTGAGGCTTAAATGAGAACTGTACTTTCACCAACTTGACTAGAAGTGGTAGAGACTCAGGCCAACACACTGGCATGGGGAAAAGAAAGCAAATGTGATAAACAACACTCGATAACTGTGCCATTTCCCTCCTCCTCTCCATCTTAAGTGTTTTAAGTTCTGCTTCAACACATTCCCTCAGTTGTGTGAAATTAATTAGTGGTGCCACAGAGTAAACTCTATAAGAAATAAAATTAATCTAGATTTAAGATATCGTTGGGGAAAATAAAAAGAATAAGGAAGGATTTTTAACCTGGTTTTGTTCTCTGATCTGGTTCACACTACAGTACCACAAGCAGCTGTGCTTGTACCACAGAAGGCTGTGTGCATGTCAGAATAAATAATCAAGGCAGGAGCTATATAAACAGGCATGGTCACCAGCAGAAATCCTCATTAAATGTATACGTTTGCACCTACACACACACACAGTGATAAAAATAGGAGACAGAAGTTTCCTGTCTTGCAAAGTTTCCGCCTGATTTGCTAAACAGTGCATACCCCAATGATATTTTTGGAAGTAACAATAAGGTTGTTGTGGTTTCACCTCCCCCAAAGAAAGCACACTTTCAGATTAGAGAAACAGAGAGAAAAATCAAGTAATGAATTAAAACCATTTGATATGAAAAGGAAATTAAAACAAGGCTGTGGGGGAGGAATCATGCTGCCACAATTCTCATTTGTGCCCTCTTTTCTTTGTCCATCCCCTTCATGCTGGGACTTTTTCTGCATGTTGGGTAGAAGGAAGAAGACAGGGGAAGAGTCAGCTCTGGCAAGACTGCGATTTCCTTGGAAGGTCTCCACCTCAGAGAGATAACCCTAAGTGAGTTTTACAGCTTTCACATAGTGTTATGCACATGACATGTGTACCTATCACAAAAAGGACCGAACCATAACCAGAGTAGGATGTTCTACAACCAGCAAAGTCATAAATAAAAATATTAATAATAAAAACCAACTACAAAAGGTCTTCTATGTATTTTTCTTTATACAAAGCAATTAACTCTCTGGTTGATTTCGGATATTTGTAAGTTATAGTTTTCTACTACGTTGCAGTAATTTTATGATACCATCATTTGCCAACTTTAACTGAGTTACTCCAGTATAAAACTGGCATAGGAAAATGGGAAGTCAAGCCAAAGTATTAAAAACTGTTATTTGGATGTAAGTCAGACTTGAGTGCATAACCAAATCTTACCTTGCAGTTTTCCTCTATCCTTTCAGCTTTTGTTGACTTTGGAATAGTGACAATCCCATTCTGGAAAACATAATGCTTCTTATCATTAAAATGTACACAGTTTTGAAGAAAATGATCTCTCTTCAAAACATTTCACAAGACATTCCTCATGTCTTCTGAGGTTTTAATTTCATTTTTCTGGGGACATTGACATTTCTATATGCCATTTGCAACTGCAGTTATATACACTGCATTAATTTCCAACATAGATCATGAGGTTTATGTCAATTTAACACAATATTTCATTCCTTAGTACTTCGTGTTGAGTGACAGAAATGGAATGATGCCTGATAGTGCTTGTAACACTTACTTTGAAAACATCTCTTATTAGTACTTATTCTCTAGAATCAGATTCTTTGCATATTTAAAATACTGGCATGATTTGCCTATGACATTCCAAATTTCCAGTACAGTAGTTAGTTCACACAGTATCAACATACGGAAGGCAGAAATACTGTCTGTAAAAATTCTGGTTTGATGCACAAAACCCAAACTATTTGCATTTTTTTCCTGAGAAAGGAGACACATTTTTATTACCACCCTCCATTACCTGTATACTCCAGCGTATGCAAATCTGTGCTGGAGTTCTGCCATACTTCTTTGCCATCTGAATGACAGTAGGATGAGTTAGTGCTTCCCCTTTGGCCAAAGGACAGTAGCCTTCAAAGACAATATCTCGGCTCTTACAATAATCAACCAGCTCCTGAGGTCTTTGGAAAGGGTGGTATTCAACCTTAGATAAACAGAAATAAACTTCTAGTAAAAACCTTGAGAGTACATTTTGTAGAAAACATCACTGATAAATGAAAATATTTTTTTCTTTCTTGTTTTAAAAATACAGCATTGAGTGAAATCACTGTTTCTGGGAAGTAGATGTAAATTATCAGTTTTAGAAGACACATGAAGTATATAAATCAACAAGTATTTTGCCTGTAATTGGCACAGCAGTTTACTGTGTATTTTATGTTTCCCTCTGAAGCAAGGTGCAAGGAGCAGTTGTCTGCCTGACTTGCAGTTGGACTTCCACTATTGTTCTGATCTGTGTTTGAGAAATACATGCCAATGCACAGTGGAAGTCACGGTCAGGTCATTTTTATTGGTGCTTTGAGACTACCTTCTCTTCCCCAAATCTACGTCCTTTCCTGTTTCTTTACTAATCATCTTTGAGTTGCACAGGCAAGGGGAGGGGGCTGAGCAGGGACTGGGTCTGCAAGAGACCAACCAGAACAATTTGCTTAGGATGAGGGCCTGACTGGTTGGCTTGGATTGTACATGGAAAATGCTGTATTCTGTGTGCACTGTCACCGTAAGTGTATGCAGGGAAGCAAGTTTGCTGGGGAATGAAGTGTGAAGGGGTCCCTTTGTAGGAAGGTAGGTCACAAATTGCCAGGAGCCAGTCAGAAGAGGAAAAGTAACAAGCTACAAAGACACAGTTGTTGGGAGCGAAAGGAAACAGAAGTTATTGGAAAGTAAGGATCTCAGAGGAGCCACATATTCTGGCATGTAGCTAAACCCAAAAGAGAACCTCTGTAATATTCCTTAATATGTTATTTAAATAAGTATCTCACAGTTTACACATTCTAAGAAGTATACCTTCCTCTGCATTCAGATGAAAATGGGGAGTGTTTCCTTTTACAAAATACATAATCATGTTATGTATTTTTGTGACTGGTCATCACCATTGTTCCAGGGATCGAACTCTTATGCATTTTGAGGAAAAATACTCTTCTGAACAATTACCTCAACACATGGAATCTGGAAAATTTCTTCTGCCACAAAAAGGAAAAATGAACATTTCCTGTTTCTCATCTTTAGTACATGTTGTCTTTGCAGACAACAATAGTCAGAACAATAGGCTGGCAGTCATTCAACATGTGCTAAGAAAAAACTGTGCCCCTGGAAGGCTGGGCTGAGTCAGCCTAGAGCCGCTATGATCTAAATTACTAGGTGGACTCGGGAACAAGGTTCAAGCAGCAGACATCCATGTCTTCAACCTTTGATGTTTCTTGACCTTTGAGTACCCTTTGTATTTCATGTTTATACGTGTAAGAGCAGTGTTTAGGTCATATGATTATTCACTTCTTTGCACCTGAGCTGACTACAAAATATTCTCATTGTATTTACGCAAAACTATGAGGGGAGAAACGAAAGAGCAAGCAGGGTGTACTACTTGACTGTTACAATAATAATAATAAGCCATTTTAGCAGACGTTCTTTACATTAAGTATAGCAAATATTGTGGCTTAGAAAATATTAAATAAAGAAGAATGTATTTATGATCAAATGCTGAAAAATCTGCAGTGCCCCTATGGCATCATATGACTTACTTGGCATTTATTACTAACACAACTGTAAGCAGGATTTATCTGCTGGTCTAGTAAGATTCTAGGCAGCACAGTTCCAGGCTACACCAGACATGTTTAAAGCAAGAACAGCATGCTGAGATGTCCCCTGCCTCCTTCACAAGCAGAATACACAGCAACAACTACTTCCCACCTGGGAAGATTATACTTTCTGCCTTTCACTGAACCAGGAGTCTCCCATATTTCGTGAAATGAGTTTTGGCACAAGCAGTTCTGTGTTAGTAGCAGCAAGCATTTTCCTTCTTAAATATATTACTAAAATAATCAAACGCATACAATAAAATAAGCACTTTTGAATTTTTTTTCCTGAAAACATTCTGGAAGGTCCTAGTAGCACCTGAATGCAAGGGACTAGGATCCTGAGCTACAAGAGGCTTAAGGTGAGTGGCCAGCATGTGCTTCCCCTCAAAGTAATAATTCCTACTCCTGCCTTGCCCCACCCTTGCCATTTTAGTCACCAGGCTTTTCTGAGGCAAGGGCTGTCCATCACACGGTGGTAGAGGAAGATCTTGATCTTTTCTGGCACTCTACCCTGAGTGATTTCTGTGTAAAAACTGGCATTTTTTTAATAAAACAGTTTGCAGTTCACATTACAGAACTTTTCACAGCTGCTACTTGGTCAGAGGGCCCACAGGGGACCTCTAACTGAAGTGCTGTTTTTTTCCAAGTCATAGCAAAATGGGGAAAAGCTGAGTCTAATAACAATCCTGACACATGGCCCTAGGAAGTCATACCTTGGATGATGGTACACAAAAGCCTTACTCTTTCCACCCTGCTGTGGATCCTTTTCACCTGGTAAGGTTTCCCTGCATCTGGAATCCAGTAATTTTCTCAGTGGGAATGCTGAGTCTTACAATTATTTCTCTTTATAAAACTGAAATACAAGCCTATAAATATTTTCTCTATAGAGGAACAGTTCAGGTGAGTTTATGTACAAAGGCGTTGTTTCCTAATGCCTTAAATACATTTCTACCTTGTACAAATTTACACAATAGAGCTCAATATTAATGGCAATATCAATGACATTGCTAAATCTCTCTGAAGTATTACACAGTAATAAGCACCTCTCTAAGAGTGAAAAAAATATGATGAGCATTTCTACATGGAATTTAGAGAGGGACAGTTTATATTTGCTTTCAGTGTATCACTTTATTAAATGAAACATATATATTAATTAAATACTTATAAACGTATTTTTTCCCCTTATGAGTGACAGGCCCATGAGTCTTCAAAGAGACTTCAAAGATTTCTTTGAGCAGTACTTTCAATAATATATTGTAATTTTAAAAGGTGCTTGCTTAGTAATTACCTTAATAATACTATCTTCTTGAAAAGACAGGCCTTTCCTACTTCTTCAAAAGCCATAATGATATCAGGTTTCTTTTTCCAGGAACTGAGAAGAAAGCAGTACTTAACACTTGGTTTGTAAAACAGACATGTTGCTTACTTCTCCTGCCTTCCTACTTCCTCCTCTTCACAGAAAAAACAACTTTCAATTTTAGCATCATAAGAACTGTTGGAATTGTAAGAACACCCTAAATTCTAAAAGGGAAGTGATTTTCTTCCAGTTGCTTTTTTTACATATTTAGACTTTGCATACAGTGATTATTTGCAAATGTTTTGTATTTAGAAATAAGTCCATTGAAGGAGCACACTATTTTATGCATAAATATAGCAAAAAATTTGTATTATAAACTGTGGAAAGTGAAATAGGAACTCAATACAGTATTTCCAGTTCCAATTTGAATTTAGGAATTCATTAGTTATTTGATGGTGCTTAAGTAATCTCACCATCAGACTCAATAACTCTCCAACACTAAGCAAGAAACAGAATAAATACTCTGAGGATAACCTGAAGCATGGTTTATAAGATTTCCATAAATCTAAAAGGTGTAAATTAATGCTATAACAAAACTGTTCAAAGTGGAGCACTTTGCAGTGGCATGGGTATTTCATTGGTGGTTGTTGTATTAAATTCAGAACATTGCTGTGCATCACCTTAAAGAAATAACTCTCCCACCCCCCAGTATCACCACCACCTCAACTCTGTCTCCTTTTTTTCAGCCACAGAAAAAGAATTCTGTCAAATAGGACCAAGAAACAACTTGTCTCCATGAATACTACTGACACAGCAAGACTGGTAACATTTGGACATTGTGAGTAAGAGGAAATTTCAAAACAAATTCAAGAAAACACTTTTTTTCTTTGCAGTGATTTAGTAGGACACTGAACAACTCCTCTCATTTAACAGGCAGTAACAGCTTGTGCCAAATTCTAGCAAGACTTTGTAGATGCACATTTCTTGAACCTTGGAAAACTCACTAATTCTTAAACAGTCATCAGCCTGCTCATCTTAACACATATTTCAATGGCTTATTTTGAGTAACTGAATTTAACTATTTTATATGAGTTTATGCTAATTTAACATTACTCACAGTTGTCCCTTAGTAACCTTTCGTCTAGCGGATAGCTAAAATCAGAGCTGCTTGGTTCTGACGGTCACACTGAGCAACCTTTGTATGGCTGTTAAAGACATTAAACCACAAACAGCTGCCAGAAATCCTGACCACCTGTACAAAGGGAAAAGTGTGTGCCTGTACTCCATCCATTCCAGTTCCCACGTCCATGTTAGCACAAGCACACTTTCTCTGGCAGGAGATGGTAGCAATGGGAGCATGAACTTCCAGCACAGCTGGAGGCAGAAACCTGCAACAAGGGAAGAGTTGTCAAGTGCCCTGGCAGTGTGCCGGTATGTAGGTGGCCGTTTTATATCTGCCTAGGGCAGCAAAAAAAATTTTGCCAGGGCTGTCACAGCACCTGCCTAGACAAGGAGTTCACTGAATTTAATGTGATCTTGAAATAGGAAATAAGGGGGGAGCAAGGGAAACAGCAGCCTTGCATGGATATGTAATTACCTGAGGCTTTCAGTGTTGCTTAGAGGAAGTACAAAAGCATTTGAACACAGGCTTTCCAAAATCCTGCTCTCTCTAGAGATGCTACATGTTCAGTGCTCCTCGAATTTTATTTCTTGACTGTTTTATCATCAAAAACTGCCGCAGGGATTATTTGTTTGTGTCGTAAAACCAGACACAAACAAGTAGCCTGGGAGAAACTGGGGTGGAAAATAGGAGGAAGGACTTCCCTCCCCTTCAGGTCAGCTTCCTGAATGGTTTTCAGTATGTACATACTAAAAAAAGGAGAAATTGTATGACTAAAGCTAGTTTGGGTGTAGCCTTTCAGACACAGGGGTGGGGAGGTTCACCAAAAAAACAAAGTAAAAACCCAAACTCAGATACTTTAAATACATTTATCCACTCACCTGATTAACATGTGGAGTAATGACACAGTCTTCCTTTAGTTGCTCAAGATGGCTGATAAGAAAGTTGCTTACGCCAATTGATTTACACAAACCTAATGAAAAACAGAACAAGAAAAAGTTTTGGGACAATCTTAACTGTTTGGGAGGATGATTTGAAAAATATCACTTTCAAGAGACGAAATGATTGCTCACATCATTTCTGCAGAGCAAAATACTGCAAAGAAACACAGAAAAACAGCACCAAAATCTAGTTTGACAGTATTATCTGAAAGCATGGTTCTGTCACAGTCACATTAGGAAATCTAAACACACTGGAAACTCCCCAGTGTATAAAAACTCCAGGCTAAATTCTGGGAAAGGCTGATGTAGTATAAGCAAAGAACAATCGGACTCCACCAGAATGAAAAGAAGGAAATGGTGTTCCGAGCAGCTTGCCAAAACTAAAGAAAAGTGGAACATTTGCTGAAGACTAATAAGGTGTGAGCAATACAACACAAGGACACGCAGCCCAAATGAACTATGTCACATTGCTCATACTTCTACTGGATCACTGAGAGATGTTACGTAAAACTCGGTGCAAAATCTTCAATTAAATGAGCAGTGTCTAACAAGAACCACGAAGCTTAAAAATGTAGTTAGATTTCTCAGCTCCTGTTGACATGCAAATAAAGTTAAATGGGACCTAGGTGACATGAAGGTTATTTTTTAAAATAAGCCTTAAGTGTGCATGCATGTGTATAAATTAGGAGCTGACAGTCCTGAAATCAGATATCTTTCTTCAAACCTCAGATATGATAAAGGACAACTCCCAGTCTTGGCCTGCCACATACACACCTCAACCTTGACTTGTTTGGCACAGTCTGGTCCTTATTCTGTGCTGGTAGGGAAGCTAGGCTAGTAGGGGTCTCCTTGGGCTGTGGATTGTGTGGACCACAACTCGGACTAACTTCTTCAGTAGGTGAACTTTGTCTGGATTGACTTGATCTGCACTTCAGTCTGTAATTCCACAGATGGCAAGCCTGTCTCAAGGTGTGTGAACGCAGAACTCTGATCGCTGTTGTTAATCCAGTAGTTATTTGAGCTGGCCAATTCTATAAAATGTATAGGCATGTGTGCATCTACACACAAAGAAAGAAATTAAATTTCTCTAGTCCTCTAGCAAATTCTGTAAGTGAAACCACAGTTTACTACTAATTCTTATAATAAGCTTTCATATACTTTAGCAGCATAAGCAGATAACCTGCACAGCAGCAAAACCTGTTATAACACATACTATCACTTTTTAATGTGGCTTCTTTTGTAGAATACCAAAAGAAGAAAAAATGCATTAGCAACTAAAGCGCTAGACATCTTTCCCTTACAGAAATTATCATTGTTCAAGATGTATAACATAATTAGGTTAAAATCTGCACTACAGTGATTTGCATAATTCGTATGTAATCTGCCAGAAGGAGCAAAACCTTAGCTTTTGACAAACAACCCTTGAGTGTCAACATTAATAAATCATTATGCCACAGCAGTTAGAAAAACACAGTTTTAACACAATGGTGAACCAAAATATTATACGCTATTGTTGAAAGCCAAGGAGTTACAAAAACCATGTCATTATTGCCCTTGAAGAATAAAGCTTTCATTTCAGGCTGAAATAAAACAAAATTCAATCACAGACAATGAATATGAAAAGGCTTATCAAACCTGTACATTTGCACAAAAAGCTTCCATTCTTTTCCCCCTACAGTATGCTCTGAGATGTTTTGCTTCTAGCATGTTTCTCATTGGAGACTTTGAAGTCTGTTGCATCGTGTTAGATTTCCCATCAAGAAATTTCAGGTTACTTATGTTTTGTGTTAAAAGCCATCCGAGCCATTCCTACTAAAATCAGTATTACAGCATTCATGTGTTTACAGTGATGTTGCACAAAGCTGAATTCAAAACTGCCAAGAAAGTAAACATTTTTGCATAAAACAGAGAAACAATAATTAGATATTCAATGTTTTTGCAGAACCAGCATTTTCTTAAAACTTTTTTTTTAGGGTAATATGCTTAAAACATTTGACTGTCATTAAGTACTCATATTTAGTTTTGGTAAAGTTAGAACCCTTTGTTTAAATGCCATTGTTTTGGTTTTAGTTATAGTCTAATACATAAAAGTTAAAGTGTTTTGACTTTTGCATTAAATTACAATATAAAATAATTAAAACAATTGCACAGGGTAACTGTATTAAAAACTCTTATTTTAATGCATGGTGGAAACATGAATTGAAAATACTGGAATTTTCTGAAAAATAGAGCTTAAATTTCAACAATCAATCAATCTCTACTCTACAGAGAATTGCTTCCATTTGCCTGAAGGAAGATTAACACAGTTGCTCAGCATTGTCCAAATCTCAGAACGACTGTCTTAAAGCAGAAGATTACACAGAATTATTTCCACATTTACATCTGCTGGATTAGTTCCTAAGAATGAAGATTTAAAAAAAAGATAGGCAAGAAAATGAAGGTCTGGTTCACTGCTGGGTCTTATCTGACAGACCAACGCTTGTGACTACGTGTATCAAACGAGATCCATGAAATCACATCAATAGTAGAAATAAAAAAACTACATATTGAGAAACTTGTGTAAAAGTGTCCCAACTTACTGCCTTGAAATAACCTGGAGGGGTGTGGGGGGTGCACATTTCCTCACAGAGCTCAAACAGGTAAGTTCCCTGGTTTCTCCCATGGGTCTCAAAACCACTAAAATGCTCTTGAGGAGGGGGGCAGGCATTTGGGGTTTTTTAATACCTGTTTAGTATGCTTAAAAATCTCATTTCAGACAATTCAGACACAATTCATGCTGTTATGACAGCATGTGGTGTTTAAGTCTATAGTTTTTTTTGATTTATTCAGTTTAACTAGTCCTGGAGTTCAGGCTTTCCAAGATAAAAGTTTGCAATGTGCTAGCTACAATCCCTCTAGAAAGTACCCTTAAAATATACATTTATCCTGACTTATTTACAAAGTCACAGAGCTTTGACTCAGGGAGAGAAAGCATCCTCCTTATCTGCTTGAGGAAATGAGCGGTCTGGCCCCTACGAAGCAGATTTTGAGAAAGTGCCAGGTGCAATAAACAAAGAGTTTGCAATTCCCCATTAGCTCTGAGGCTTTGTCCTACTCCTTGTGACTCTGACTTCATAGGCTTGAAGAAAAACTTGGCAATGCTGCTTCTTTTATGCATGCTAAAAACTGACCACAATGGTGGAACAGAAAATTTCATCCAGCTTTGAAACCCTATCATGAAATTCCGCAAGACACATCAGAAAACATATTGGCAGGATAATGACTGAATATAATGGGAAAAAAGTAAGGATCTTTTTTCTATTCTACACAAAAAAATCTTGGCCTCCACCCCACTGGTAATTTCACCACGCTGTATTTCTCCCAGCTGCTATGAAGCACTGGTTTGCAATATAGCTGCATACTAAGCCTAAAGTATTTTTTCTGGCAATCTAGAGAATGATTGGGTATCTTTTCCTTTAATCTGTATAATACCAAGTTATACAAAGTTTGACAGTCACTCCAACAAAAAAGCATAAGTTTAGTGCCTTGGCACCACAGCGCTGTTTTAGTACAATAGTGAGCCTTATCTTTCTCCAGCACTACTACAGACTTTTATCAGACTTCTAAATACTCTCTGAAATATGAAATGTACAAAGTTCAGATCAAAAAGGTTTTTTAAATTACAAAACTGGATACCAGGTTTGTGGAGCCCGTTTTCCTCCCCCTCCCTGCTGCTCTACATGAGTCAGAGCAAGGAAGAATTCCCACGTCCAGCGAACAGTGCCCATTCTGTTTTATCTTCTATTCAGGCCACAGAATAAAAACACAAATGGATCTACTTTTCACAAAAGGTCAACAACAGTAACTGTAACTTTATTAACGAGGGTTACACAGGTTAGAAAGGTCCACATTCTCTCTGATATGCATGCTAAGAACTTCTCTGGGGCTAAATCACATTAACCATAGAAACCATACAAGATTTGATTTCAGCACAATTTCCTAAATCAGAGCTGTGGGCTGAGTGTGCCCCACATGCAGACTGAAAGCCAAAGCCTTGATAAATAAAGCAGACTATGCTTAGACACAATCCATAAGGAATTAACTTCTAAATCTATGAAGTAACACTTGTTCCCATTTCACAGGCTAAAACACACAGACTCCAAAAGGCGAAGTGTCCTGTCTGAGACACAGGAAGACTGTGGCAAAACTGAAAACACAGAAGCCATATCTCCTCCCCCAAAGGATTTCTTTTTAGCCTATTCATTACCACAGTATAGGTGCTTATCTGTCTTAAAATTACTTTTCTGCTTCTACAATTCTATGATCATTACTCTTGCTATATATCATCTGTGAACCATGGTAGACTGTGAGGACAACAGGAGAGGAGGCATGAATAGAAGTCAAATTATCAATTTCTGTGACTGAAAACTCATTACAAACATTCAGTGTACACAACTGTTAAATGGCTAACTCAATAGGATAATGCAGCAATACTGGCTTAATATATGCTGCCTCTGACCCTGGCTGCTCATTCTGACTACTTCAGTGCAACACTATCTTAGTTACATTGACATATTTTTATTCTAGTTACATTAAAAACCAGAACAGATTAAAAAAAATCCACCAAAAAGGATTCAGTTTTGAAAACAACCAGACAAATAGCAATTCTTACAGATTTTCCATTCTCTTACTGCAGTTTAAGCATGTAAAATCACGCCGTGAAGAGAACACAGGTTTAAAAAGAGGCTGAAGATACATTCTTATATCTAGAACATTTTGCAATTGCTCATAAACATCTGGGTAATCAAAACTGAAAAAGCAACATGGTACAGAATGAATCTCTATATACTTTAAGCAAATATTGCCACCACACAGTATGGTGTGAAAAATGTGATCAAAATTATCAGCAACTCAGTCACGTACCTACAGGCTATTGGATTATGTAGCAATTTGGAAGAGAGCACATACTTAGATTCTAAACAGTGTGTCCCCTCTGTAACTATAATGGTACAGTTTCCTGAACTGGAATACTTTTTGAATTTCCATATCAAAGGGGATAATGATTCCCAATTGGTATGAATAACAGCAACCTAATTGATGTCAGTAAAGCAATACTGATTTATAATAGCTAAGAATCTAAGGCTTTAATTCAACATATGCAAAACAGATAAATTATGCCTTTTCCTCAAATCATGTACATTATTTATTGAGACAAAAAGTTTTTTTGGACAAGGCCTTTCCTTTGACAGGTATTTCAACATTGTCTTTTTCACAAGAGTTCTTGTGTTCACACTGGGACCTCTAGGCACCTCTGTGTGGGTACAAAAATGTGTACATTTGCTTTAAATCTTCTTGCTTAGCTTGCTTATTTACAGCTTTGACAAAAAGGATTTGCTTGCTAGTAGAAAAGGCTCAAATCATACATTGCAATAAATCATGAAACAATGTCCTCTGAGGGTTTATTTTTACACGTAGAATTACCCATGAAGTTAACATTAAGAAAGAAAAAAGAGCAAAACAAATGAGCATAGACATTAATGCAAGTTTAGATTAATTCCCACTTTTACATCTGCACCAAAAGGACTTCTTCTATGGTAATTCTTTTTTTTAAAATAAGATACTGAAAATGATGAAGATTTCTTTATGATCTTTAACATAAATAAATGTAGCGATTTTTTTTCCTACGTCTTTATTGCTGCCTTATCTGATCAACAGGGTGTGGTGCAACCAACATCCTCACCAACTGCAACCACCTCCAACCCATGAAAACACATCTTTGAACTGTGTTTCTGATAATAACAAGCCCACGAGACATCTTCATCTGTACAGACAGAATACTATCCACAATGTGAAAAAGAAGTGTTGCTAGGCAAATTAGTTACTAGCTTTTACTTATTAGAACTTTAGTGCAACTTATGGACACACATTCACATATGATTTCTAGCAACATAAGCACTCTCGAGACGAATATTTTGTGGAGCTGCAGCACAACAGTTTGAACTGTCAGCTGTTCATCATTTGACAATATATGTACAGATTTAAAGTAATTTTTCAGTAGAATAAGAGCAGAATATGCCATCCAGCAAACAATGTGCTAGAAATCTGTGCCACCTGCCCAAAAAACTGTATTTGGTTCACTGAAACCTCACTCATACCTTTAAGAATGGATAGAAAATGGAGAAAGAAAAGATGATGATTGAACTCGTCTATGCCCAACAATGAGGAGGAGAAGAATATTATTAAGGTTGGTTAGATTTCTTCTCTCACTTGGGATTAAGCAAAACATAATCTTTTTCCAAGAACATAGTAACACGGCTTTAATTATTGGGCTAAACAATTTCTGTCTCTTTATAAGACTCTCTTTGAATCATGCACATAATCATAACAAAAACATATGTTAACATGTTAAGGAATTTCTGAGGCAAGTAAGGATATTTCATCTCAGCATAAGCTGCATTGCTAACATGAAAAAGATAAACAATTTTACTCTTAGTAAAACGGCAGCGAGCCTGAGCGGGATCTGAACCCAGAACAACCACCACGTTACCACTCTTGCAAACTTCAGGCAAAAGCTGGCTGGAAGCCCTCATTCTTCCCAGCATTTTTAGATAGAGAGATGAGTAATCATGTGCATGTTTGTATGAAAAGCTTTCCAAGATGATGGGCTAGCCACAATGCCAGAATCAAGGTCATTAAAGACGCTGCATATGTTAAGGGTCACTTTGCTAGGAACAGACCAATTACCAGTGAGCACATATAATGACTATTCATGATGTCAAAGCAGCTTGCCACATTGCTTTCATCTGCCAGCACACAAATGCCTATACAAGAATGCTGCAGCTGTCAAGGGAATATATGACTCAATGTATGTATCTTGGAATGGATTCTGTAGGGAGCCTGGCCTCTGTTCTGAGGTATTGGAGAGGATAATTCCCCAAAATGACAATTTTGAGACCACAAAAATTCAAACCATAGCCCTGATATTACAAGAATCCTAGTTGATTTCAGCTGTTACAACAGAAATAACCAGTTATTATACACAAATGTCTCACTGACCAACTTTTAGAATTTTTTTCCTTCTTTTTCCCTAAGTGCTGTTTATCCCATAACCCTTTAAAGGAAAACACAAGCAAGGCTATTAAACAAAGACATATGTCTAGAGTTCTCTGCCTTTATCCTATACTTTCAGATACCTACTAAAATTCTAAAACCAGTAAAGAAAATAATAATTCTCCTCCCCCATTCCTAATTCTCAATACAAAGAAGTTGCAATGGCTGATCAGTGGAAGTCTCCCTTGTGAAAAATCTCAAAAAAAATGCCCAAGAAATTGTTCTGGACCTAAAGTTTTGCTGCTTAGTTGCCTTAGGCAATTGAACAGTGGCTTCAAGCACAAGGGTGAGAGTGCTAACACATGAAAACTTCTTTCAAGTGTATTCCTTGGACTCCATCCTTGGGGCAGTAACCAAGTTCTGTTTAGTTTCCAAAGCACAATGGATCCAAGGAGTGCAGCCCAAAACTTCAGCATGACAAATAATCAACCGGAGAGAGTAACCAGATCACTAACAAATACTCTTCTGGTTCTCATTTTAAATTGTCCATATTTCCAGTTTCTTGTGTCCACTTCTGACCAATGTGACCAATCTAAATAATCTTTGAAAAAAAAAGTCTGCATTAAGGACTTTTACAGTCTTGAGTACTGGCAGTTAATTTACTCTACTCCTAAGGCAACTGATAATAACAATCGACTATTGATAATTTACATTACTTTAAAATAATGTTTCTTGCCCCAGGTAAGTAGAATTTTGTAGAATAAATATTAACCTGGATTTAAATTGAAGTTGAAGAATGAGATTTACAAGTATCTGCACTCAAACCATCTGTGAATATAGAGAAGTGATTAAAGAAAATCTTGTTAAATTCAGCCAGATCAAAGCCTTAGGTCAACATAGACACCTTTTA
This sequence comes from Chiroxiphia lanceolata, assembly GCF_009829145.1. Taxonomy (NCBI): domain Eukaryota; kingdom Metazoa; phylum Chordata; class Aves; order Passeriformes; family Pipridae; genus Chiroxiphia; species Chiroxiphia lanceolata. The sequence continues at coordinate 19,582,951 of NC_045645.1, read as the reverse complement.
ACCATCTCATAAGTCTCTTGCAGACAGCTCTGTACCATAAAAGTATTATCAGTTCCATAACACAAACCAATTTGTTTTCTATAGAGAACAGCCATTATTCTCTGCACTTTCAGACGCACTTAAGTGTGGATGCAGTTAGTTGCTAAATCCACTAGCAAGTGGGTTTCAATCACTTCAACATTACCTTTGTGAATTGACTGTAGAAGCACATTACTTGTTTAAATTGTCAATCCTGTGTTTAGTTTCTACTAATTTTTTTTTCCAGAATAAACATTTAAAAAAAAAAAGTAACAGAATTGCAAACAGGAACCAGTGACTACCTGAACCAGTGTCAAGTTCAGAGAAGACAAAGAACTCATCTATTTAGTAAAGAACTTACAAGTTTTTCCCCCAATAAATTAAGATTTTATGTTTTTCCTCAATTAAGGACTTTGACCAAATCCTACATTCAGTCCATACTAAGGCTAACATGTTGCTCACGTAACACATAGCAAGTCACAAAGATATGCAGCAAGTGTTTAATCTTCAGTGGAAAACCTAGTGGTTAACCAGGCAAACAAATTATTTAACATTTTGCTCAGGAATCATTGCATTTCCAACTCCAGAGTGGTTAACGTCTGTGTGTCATTTCTGTAACACATACTTATGGTCAGGACATCCAGAGTCTGTATCCCCTAAAGCAAAAGTGTGGAAGTTAATGTTTTAAGGCACTTGACTCAACCAGACTATTACATTTTCCTTCCCCTGTATATGATCTAACTGAGGTAATTTAGACAACCAGAGCTGGAAAACTCATGCTCAGCTAAACAGATCATGAGTCTACAGAATGCTTAAATTCAGAAAAAGACTGAGGGTAACAACATGCAAATTGACAAAATTGTTGAAGAAATGCAACTTCAGGAAAAATAAATATAACACGCAATGTCTGTAGAGAGTTATCATGCACAGGAACAAAAATTAAAAGCAACTTTCCCTCTGTTTGCGTGGCCAGGAGTAGTATTTCCAGTGTCTTACTAGAAGACCACTGAATAACTCATAGTCTTTCCCATCAGGAAGATATATAGAGAAAGAAAGAGTTGTGCAAGACAGGAAAGATCACAAAGACATATGGAAAAGCAGAAAAAAGCCGATAGGATAGGAATAATAATAGAATGTGAAAAATACAACCTGTTTGCAGTAAATTAAGATGCCATATCTAGGCACAAATGATATGCACTACCTTAAGTACTCTTGAGAAAAAAACCTTCTCAATGGAAGGATGAAATACCTTGTGGAATAATTCATTTTTGGATGTAAGAGTCATTGATGCTTTGAAGTATTAGGTCAGTGCAGCATTTCTTTAAAAACTGAATGTTGTAATGCCTTACACACCAGAAAACACTTTTGGCACCTTCCCTTACGCTTAATATAAAAAGCAAGAACAAAAGATATACCAAAGATAATTTACTTCTGCGTTTCCAGAGGCAGAGCAAAAGTAAACAAAGGGTTGAAGTTTAAGAGGAGAAGTTGGTTTATGGCTCTGATAAAGCTGGTAGTGACACACAGCCTGTAATTGTCTTTGTGCAACTCTCCTGCTGCAATCACTACTTCAGTAACTCTGGGTTAGTGTTAGACTACTTACTCCAAGAAGTCTTCTCCCCAGCTGTGGAGCTTCTCTGAAGCTGTAAACAAGGGTGGTTCACATGGCCAAGAATTGCATGACCGGATCTTCTCTCATGACACCATTTCTAATAATTCTGCATACTTCAGGAGCAAAATCCTCCTCTTAAATCTACAGTCTACTCTTCCTATTGCTATGAACATAAACTGAAGTTTGCAGTGCACCAAAAACTGAGTTATCACAACTTGAGCAAATAGCTCCCTTCTTTGAAATTTTTTCCAAAAGTTAGTAGGAAAGAATCTGCAGTTCAGTATTTGCTCCTCATCTAGCCATTTTCATTTGTTGACCATTTTCTAAAACACAAATGGAACTACAAAATACCACAATAAACTGGAAAATGGCATCATACAATCAAAAAAAATCGAAAAGAAGTAAAATTTGGCATGATTTATACTTAACACAGAGGAGGTTACTACAAAGGTGTTCTGTAGTGTTCAAAAGCATTCTATAGTGGTATATAGATTTCAATGCAATCAGTAGGTTTCCTCAAGAAAGTATGCACACCATTATTGATGTTGTGGACAGAATTTGACATGTATTATTTACAAGGAACACTGCAATTTCCAAAGAGACTCATAATTTACACACACAAATTCCACTGAAATAGGAGTACCCAGTTCAAATTAAGCTTTGAACATCTCTCACTATGACTTCCCCAAATCCCAAAGTGCACAATAATTCCTTCTGTTGAGATAAGTGATGTAACAAGAAAAACCTTTCTCATAGAGCTCTTCCATCGCTCTCCAGGTTTCAGCTCGGACCTCTCGATTGCTTTTACCCAGAACATGTGCATCAGGCCAGTGCATTAAATACAGATCTAAAAAAGAAACAGACCCAGACTGCTCAGTAAAGTGTGAAAAAAATAAATATATCAAATCATGTGATAGAGCATTTTCCCTCCATAATGGCCCCAACACATTATCACTGTAATAGTTACAAATACTACTCCATGGTCATTACTGCACACATCCATTCAGTTTTAATAAATGAATTCTATAACATCTCATTAACAACCAAGGGCAGCAGAAATTCACATAAATTAAAGTGAGAAATGTATATGTACTGGACTCAGAGTTTCAAATGAGATTATCTAAACTGCAAAAATGACAGGACATAAACTCCTCTGTAAGTTTGTAGACACTGCTAGACGTTCTGAAGGAGAAATTTAAGAGATACTTGGAAAACAATTACATTTCTATTTGAATTCCAACTCCAGATTAAACAGGTAACTGCAGGCATCCCAGTCAAACAGGTTTTGGCCTTTGCTGCATACATTAGTCTGATGAAAAACAGCAAGAGAAAATAAAGAGATGACTGAGATGTACATCATTTTCTTTGTACTTCATAATATTCCTTTTTTGGCAGTTCAAATACAGAGTTAAGAAATAAAAAAACCTCCAACTTGTTTCAGTGAGAAGAGGTTTTTGTTCTTTGAATACATTACACCATTCATTTACAGCACCTCTTTGAGAAAATACAGAAACTCTGCTTTGTGAATAACGAAAAAAGGTGGGGAAAAAAAAGAAAAATAATTCTTTTTATTCCCATTTAAGGACTGCACTAATGATTACTATACCAGTGGGCTGGTATATTAGTTTTCCACCTGTAAAAATACAAATTCAACCTCGATTTAAGAGGAAAAGGTAACTTGAAATTCTCTATAATACATCAGTTCCAATTTTGGCACATCATTGCAACACTGTTAAAAAGAGTACTTTACTTGGATTAAAAATTTTAGAACAGTACAGAGTTTTGTACAGTAAGATACATTACAATTGTATGAAGAAAAAAATTATTTTGTATGTATCACAAAAATCACAAGCTAAATTTGCACTTTCCAATATTAATAACACATTAGACTTTTAAATACAATTGATCAGGGAAGCAAATATCACTCATATGTAATGATGTGGAGCATCTGAATTTGCACCACATCTAAAGAGAAAGTTGCTTATTCTTTGCCCTTATATACATAAAATCCACTTCCAATTCCATATGCAGTCCTGTTCATCACCAATGCACAAATAATTACTTCTTCTCTAACTGCTCTGAGAAAACAACTTGTATTTATTAAAAACAAATACCAATACATGCTATTGGAATAAATACCAATTTCTGTGACATTTAACTGAAAACTAATACTGGGAACTAATAAAGAATTTGGTGAGGTTCTGATCAAAAGTCATGGCTTCACTGTTGCCAGTGAAATTTCCACTGATCTACATTAGATGTAAACCCAAGGATTAGCACTAGGAACTGCTAATATCAAGTGTTCAGTTTGATCCAAAATTATATGCCATTGGTGGTACTTACTGCACAGAGACTGCCATGTTTGAATTTAAACTTTTTTGTTTGGATAAAGCAAATGTCACATGTAAGTAGGTGTAAGTTACTGGTATCTGATGCCAACCTCACATAAAAATGGAATTATGTATCTTTAATTGCTGCTTGCTATGTTCTCCAAACCAGACTAGTAAGAACTGCTTAAGTATGCAGAAACACATCATTTAGCAAAAATAATCAAACTTCAGCAGAATTTCACCAAAAGCTACTTCTCCAAAAGCCTGATTATTCAGCTGGACACCACAGTTTGCAAATGCTCACAGAAATAGCTACATCATGGATTTCCATATACAGAGATGCATTGTACTCAGTCCAAGAAACTGAAGCACTCTCAGAAGAAAGACTTAACAGATTTGATAACTGAAAGATCTCTGGTCTTGGACATTTAAAAAAAAATGCAACTCATCAGCCTTCCCTGTATTAGTGTCTTAGGCCTCTTCAGTGCAAACATGATTAGCTGTTGGTCCTTTATTTTAGAAAGGTGATGTTACCAGGTACGTGATGTCTATATCATCCTACTATGTTTATTTTAATTTAGGGTTTTTGTTGAAATAAAAATCACTTCACATTTAGAAATATGTGCATTTAGGGCTAGAAAGCTTTTACTGGATCACAAAGTAGAGTCCTTCTGGACTGCAAGAAGTTTTCCCCAAAGATGTGGGGCAAAGGTCCCTTATCTCATAGATAATGAGCAGAATAGTCTTTGTGCCAGTCATGGGTAAAGCACCCCGGCACAGCCAGGATCTGCTTTCTTCTACTGCATCTGTTAGAAAACTTTCCATGATACCTGCAGGCCAACAAAAACAGTAAGCCCTGCACAAACCCAGGTCTATGATTTCATCTTTATTTGTACACACATTCACACCCTACACCCACACACACTTTCTTTTGCTTAAAATATTTCCCCTCCTGGGGGATTATGAGAACACAAACACTCTTTAATTCATTTTGGAAGCAAGAAATTAGTCTTAAATCATTTATCGAAATAGCTCAAGGTTCTAGTACTCAAGAAACGTGTAACTTTATCACTGAAGGTTTTTAAGAATAGGCTACATTTTTATGTGTTGAGAATGATGAGGTTGTGCTTTGTAGCATGGGAAAGATTAAATTAACACCTTGAGATGTCCTCCAACCATATATTTTTCAAAAATAATCTTAAATTGAAAAATCCACCATGTTTCACAGTATCAGGATGCACCTGATAAAGAAGAAAAAACCATCCAAACATTCAATTTTTTTACTTAACACCTTTTTAAAACATCCTTTGAAGAAAATCAAGCTGTTGCAGTGGTGCAGTGGTAAGCGAAGGCCTGAAGTTCGTTTAAATGTCAAGGCACAGTGCTGCTTTCACACATACATTTAAAATAGAATGGCTTATTACTTCTTAGCGGTGTCAGCACCTACAAATCAACTTCAAATGGCCCTGGAAAGTACGTTTAAAAGCCAACAGCATGTTGTTGTGGAAATAAAGTTTGCAATTCTATTGAAATTCTTAATATAATAGAAAAAAAAGTCCACATTGACTAAAACAAATGTAGTTTTGAAGAACAAGCCCTACCTTATATCACATCTAAAAGCAAAAGAATATTTTTCAATGTTTCCCAGCTATCTTAATGCAATTATTTTCCCTCCTTTTCTCAATAGTCACCGTACTTAGTATTGACATGATGTGTTTTTCTCTCCCATTCAATCTTTTGCATTTTTTTTTGTTTTGTTCTACTGAACAAGGATCAATGTGAAAAAAAACCCCCAAAGTGTTTTGAAGCAATACAGAACATGAATTATGATAATACACCCATTCCATGTGATTAATCTATTACACTGAATATGCTGAGAGTGCATTTGTCCAGCTCCAGCTGGGGATTTGTGATAGGTCAGATTTGCCTGAATGGGACAAACTTGGAACAGTCAAAAGGAAAATAAAATTGTTTATGAATTCCGTAACCCACAAATCACATTCAAGAAGTTATTCTGGAGGTTAGATCCAAATACCAAGGAATGTATTCTGCTACTGCCAAACCTGTAAGATTTGCTGCCATTTCATACTGGTTTACTGTGTCTGCTAGTTGAGGACCACATTTAGAAAATGCAAGGAGCAGAATATCTATTACAACCACTGCCCACAAATAATACAAATTTCCAGCACATCATGGATATATAATCTACCAGTTCAAATAAAAATCCTGGAACACTGCTCTCCTAGTACCATTTGCCTCAAAAGTGTTTATTGAAAAGGGTTCATAACACATATTTTACATGGAGCACTTTTCCTCTTAAAAAGCTGTGACTGCTTTCAACAATTCATCTGTTTCAACAGCTGACAGTCTATATACTGATAATGCACAGATTTACTAACTCCTGTGAGATTATTTCCCAGGTTTCTAATTCAGTCTGTATAGATGGACTGTGTAATCCATAAAGGATCCTCAAGAAAATTAACAGGAACAGGAACAAAGAGCTGAGCTGAACATTTAGCTGCCAGGACTCCTGCAGCTTCTTCTCTCTGTAGTCTTCTGAATTACTAACTTTTCCTACAACATAAAGGTCTAACATCAAAGATTTTTATTTAGGATATTTCGGTTTTCTTTGAGAACCATGTATCTTTACAGAAATGTTGTGAACTCCCATATATTTGGTTAATATCATAGAACGAAATCAGGAAATTCTGATTTATTCTGATCATTATTTCACACTCCTATTTTACGGAAAAACTGCCAGCATTAACACATGCTTGCAACTAAAGAATTTACTTTCCTAAATAAGCTTGGGCACAAATTGCCCTGTTATTACCAGATCTCTTTTTGCCATGGATTTTAGGTCCTCTCTATGGTACAGACTGGTCAGCAGAAGAGGGACACAAAAGGCAGGTATGAATGAAAACATATCTTGACCTTATTTCTACAAGCTTATAGCCTTATATTCAAACCAATCTTCTGGATTCTAATTACTTTTGCTGGACTTGTGACAAGCCTCAATTTCCAACAGAAAGCTCTTACTCTAAGCATTCCTGAAAAAACTTGAAAGGTTCATATTTCAAGGTACTGCCTCATTTTGCTTGAAAATCCTTCCAGTAGCACCTTCCAGTTGAGTGCTTTCAGACAGGAGGTACAGGACTCCCTAAGGATGCTTTCCATGAACCCGTGAAACACCCCAGGTATTGTACCTCCTCTGAGGGTCTAGTTCCCAGCATAAACAGCACCAAAGATGGAACTCAGCCTTATCTCTCTCAGAGCAGTGCAGATCACACTGTGCTTAACAGAAACTGTGGAGTTGATACAACAGATATTAAACCCCAGTAGCCAAAACTGTTGCTCCACTTGCCATCCCATCCTTCTCATGGTGGTCACCATCCTCATATACAAATCAGTGACTTGCATGTCAAGTATTTCCAAAGCCATCACACTTCACAAACTGTCAAGTTAAAGCAAGCTGAAGCCTGCATTGATTTAGGTCACTATGGCAGACTAAGTGGTTCGGGAAGAGTTTTAGAAATCTTTCAGACATCTCCATATCAGTGGAAGCAAGGTGGGAAGATGGGTGAGGTTATTAAAAAAACGAAACAAAAATAAAAAAAAGGATCAAATCTAGTATGGAGACAAATTGGACAGGCAGCTGTAATACTCCCTTAGTTTGCCTTAGTAATATGAGCAAAAGAAGTCTTGGGTTTGAACACATTTCACAAACTGAAGTTCTCTTTATGCCAATCCAAGGACTCACTCACATGGTGACAGCATTAGTGCATTTCTTGCTCTCAGATATTCTTTTCCTTCTTTCAGGTATTTCTGCTTAGCAGCAAATTGTAAACTCAGTATTTGTGTGAGCACCTACTTCAATCAGCCTACTACCTGAGAAAATAAAAACAACTTACAGTACTGGAAGGAATCACTGAAAAAGACTTCTTGGAAGTGAGTCAAGTTTTCCTCTCATCGACATTCAGCACCACTACCAGAGCAAGCAGAAGAAAAAAGAAAGCAAACACAAAATAACAAGCAGAAAGCAGAGAAAAAGAATAATGTTACTTCTGAAGTTAAAGGAGATAGTCAAGGCTTGAAACTTGGTTTATGAAAGTCTCATTACAGTGACCTGCATTTGCACGGGACAGACAAAAAGAAATCTTAATTCATTTTGCATTATTCTGTACCTGTGGAGGAAGTGAAGGAATACATTTCCAGAAAGAATGAAGCCAAAGATGTGCATGCAGGTATCGGTCTTTAACAGATATAAGAGCTTTTCCCTGCTCACCTTGCAAAGTACCCAAGCAAAAAAAGCCAGTAAACATAGCACACAGCTGCCACTAATATTATATGTTACTAATTCAGCAAAATTCATACTTCACAAAAGTTGTTCACTTCCTCATTAAAGTTTGTTTATTGCTAAAATGGGGACAGGGTGAGGAAAGAAACAAAATGAAGGTTTTTAGGACACTGAAAGGCAATGTTTGATGGTTAGGTCAATTGCTTCTTGAATATCAGCATAAAGATTATCTCCACCAGTGTCATTATTTTAGATTATTACTTTAAATTCACCTTCCTCTACATGCACTTTCTTCTCATTGCATCAGTGTTAGTTAGATTTAGTTTCAGTTTTCTAAAGTCTTGTAAATACTTCTAACATTTCCCCCAAAGTATATTCCATCAGACAGACCAAACCAAAGACAATATTCTGAATTTCAAAATTAATAGACCTACAAATGAAGTTTTAGAAAGGACTCCCACTCCTCGAGAAAAAGAAAATAGACCACAGAAGAAAACAGGCATTTTTGTCACCCTGTTGCCAATATATTATTGTAAAGTTTATGAATCCTTGTTATGTATGTTTTGGGTGTTTTTAGCAAAATATATAAAACTCATGCAGTTGTTCCTCAAGGAATTTAACAATGAGATATACCTTTACAAAATATACCTTGGGCTGTTTCAAAACATTTGCAACAAGAAAAAACTGTGCTCTCAATTGTATGCATGTGAACTTTGTAGAGAACAAACAGAACAAGAAACCTGCAAATGTGTAAATAAAGGAAGAATTTGGTTTCTGTGATCTATTTTTTCAGGAATTCATTCATCTTTGTGAGTACTCACATGGAAGGCACAATAAATGAGCTATATGTAAACATTCATACCAAGATATTCAACGCCAAGTCTTTCACATGACTCCAAGCAGGCCTTTTTTGTGTTTTCATAGCCGTAATCACTATGCCAGAGTTTGGTAGTTATCCAGAGATCCTCTCGCTTCACGTCACTCTCTTTGATGGCCTTTTGGAGGAGAGATTCACAGCCGTATCTTTTTGCTGTGTCGATGTGACGAATGCCACATTTTTGTAATGCATGGACCACTGCACTGTGGGAATAGCCACCTTGGTGGGAAGTACCTAAACAAACAAAAGCAGAAGCGAATTGTCAGCAGTGAGTTATGAGGGACATATTTTATCATTCCTCTTAATTTTTGCTTCTTTTTTTTTTTAAATATATTGTCACAGATGCTTCTTATTCAATTTTCATTTCCCAACAGTTAAAAAAAAAAAAAGTGAACTGACAGATCTCTAAGCTGGGAAAATACATGAAGTGGGAGAATGTTGATGTCGATCAGAAAAAACTCCATCAAAATCAACAGCATTTAACTGTAAAGAAGTAATTTAAGGAGTTGGGCTGAAAATCATCCAGAGAAAACACACATTGTGGAAAATTAGTATATGTCACTTAATGCTCACACAGAAGTGTAACATTTACAGATGAAAATATTAAAAAAACCCAAACAACTTTAAAAACAATTTACTTTATGAAAAGCATATCCTGAGACCTTTACTCTGTTGAACTCCTGGTAGCTTCAAGTTATTATTGCATTGTACAATCCCAGACCAGGCCATACTGCAGGTGCGATTCACATAATGTCAAGCTCAGCAGTAATCAAAACAATGGAATGTGACACAAGAGTTACAGAATGCAGGGAGTTTCAGCAACAAAGTGCTGTTACTGTCATTGCGTAGGTATTCACTGGACGTGTATTTTGCATGTCAAGGGGACGGAAGGAGGAGGAGACTCAGCAGGAAAAGCAACCAGCAGGAGGACTGTCAGATAAAGAACTGGTTGAGAGCAAGGAGATGATGTTAGTTGTTTTTCCTGCCGTGAGCCCCTCACCCATTCACCCTCACTCACACACTTCCCACAAACAGTATTTTCTACAGTTTGTTGGAGGAAATGCTCAGTCAGTTCCAGTCAGCTACCACAGTCACCTCCTTCCAAGTTGATTATTGGTACTTAAAGGCCAGAGTGCCACAAACAATAGTTGGCATGAAAATGGCTCCGTCACTGCCTTCAAAAGGGCCCTGAAAAGTTGACTGCAACAGGGTCTGCTGAATCTAAATAAATAAAGGACTTCAGGTTTGTATCTGCTCTCGACTTTCTCTTTCCCTCCAAACACAGTATTTATTTCTACACTGAACCCTATCTCCATGTTAGGCAATTAACACATGCAAATGGCCACCCAGCCTGGCAGGAAAAGGACACAAATGCAACCACCTCAGGTTCTTTTTAGAGAGCCTCCCTCACCTGAACTGGGGAGAGAATGCTCGTAGGAGGCTGCAGACCTTTCTTACACAGGTTTAATAGTGCATGCAAGAATGACAACTTATGAAAGTCCCACTTGCATGTAAGGCAAGCCAGGTTCTCCTAAATGCTTAATCATTTTTGCTCATTCCTAAGCTTAAAAGGAAAACCAATGAGTCTTGCTCAACACTCCAAGTCATATAAACTGAGATGTAATATGGTCTGATATCACACCCCTACACCTGAGGATCATGAAAGTCTGCTGATCACAATGGGACAATTTCCACTTTAAAAAAGACAAAATGTGGAGTAGTGAATTCTTGACTTATCTTCGTGGATTTTAAAGTGATGAAATTCTACATTCCTACAATTTTGACATGCATATCATAAGTAATTTACCTTCCAAATGCAAACGAAGTTTCAATGTTTGAAAAGACAAAACTTAAAATCTATTTTTTCCATAGCCACTAATTACAATCACTAATTGGCTTAATTTCCAAGCTAACTAGAAATAGATGTCTCTGTAACTTGTTTTACATGAAAATAAGTCAAGCTAAGTGAACTTATATTTTCAAAATAGCTATTTTAAAATCTTCATGAATGTTTAAGAATTTTAGATGATTGCAATGCTACTACAGTGCAATTATGGGCAAAGAATAGATAGGCAATTTTACACCATTCAAACCCTAAAGTAATTTTATTAAAGTATTATATAACTAGCATAGAAAAATTACTATACTTTTTCAAAACAAACGGTTCACTTTTAATATGATGATATTGGTGCAAAATAAATGAGGTTGTAACTATTGTGTCTGTTTCTGGCTGAATGGACATTTCTAAGCACAGAATGAATGGAGTTCATTTAGAGGTCTTGCAAATGGACTCAGACTCCTTTCATGCATAATGGATTTCAGTAAGAACATTTAGGACAAACAACTGGTTTTTTTTTTTTTTGGTTTAACTCTTTAAGTTAAAGGGAGAGAGTGGAAAAGAAAGAAAATTCAGAATAATTCTGTTATTGTACCCCATTCAGTGATGGCATGCACACTTGTTACACAGGAAATAAAGACAGCAAGATAAGTCCGAAGGGAATGATCTCAATTTCTGTGCCTAAAAATGAACTACAACAGTCCTGGGGCACTAAACAGTAATTAAAAGAAAGCTTAACAGTTATTTATATAACCACTTTGCAAGCCAACTTAATCATAAATAACAGGTTGATAAGTTAGTTATGTTACTAACATAATGGCTTCTAGACTTTAGAAATTATAGTTTTCTTATGTCTACTCATGATTAAGTATGTTACTTATGTACATTACACAGATGCAGAAGGATGACAAAAGAAGGTGGAGTGACTGAAATTTCTATTTTTTTCTAATATTAGAAATCCAAACTTACTTGACATTACCATTCTCACATGGTTGGGATGACCTTTTGTTCACAGAGATATAATTCACACTGCACATGTATATTTAAAGACAAAATCCAATCTTGCATTTAAAATTAATATGAACCAGCACCCATTCCATCCCCTTACTGTTTCCAAAAATATTTTATTATTAATTTTTTTTCCCCAGAATTCTCTGGTTAAAAACAGGAATTCCTTTAAGAAATAATGTCAGATATAAATAGGTCTGGAAAAGTTCCCTACTTCTTAGCTAGTATTTTAACTTGTTTTCCTCGGAAATAGCACTGTTCTCTCACTGACTGAACAAGCTAAATTTGACAGATCCAAAGATGTCCAAGATAATTACATTCTACAGATTTTGTGAAAATTGGTGGTTGTGAGGGACGAAGATACTGCAGTGAAAATATGGATAGGTCAAAGGACACAAATCCATTGAAAACTAGGCTTAATTAGTTACATTGTTATTTTGCCACAGTTACTCATCACTTTCTTGGTATGCTGAAGAAGGCTGCTATCAAAACTGGGGTGAGAAACATGCTCTGACAACCCATAAAACGTTCCAAAGATTATTAGGAAGGCATAATCCTGTTCACAATGCAGTTGCTACAGGGAAAAAACCCCAGCACCCCAATCAGCAACAGCTCCCCCAAATCCTCAAAAATACAAAACCAACATCTCCCCCCTTGAACCCACTAAAAATGTAAAACAACTGACAAACCAAAATGCTACCCCCCTGCCCCAGATTTAGGCACTATCTCAGCTGACTGTCAGCGTCATTAAACTTTCTGTTCTCCTTCACGGAAGCTGCAGAACTACAGACAGAGATCCAAAGCACCAGCAGTTTTTCAAAAGAGAACCAGGACCTACTTTTCCTCCCTGCTTTCTCCCTTCCTTTGTGGAGAAGGGTGTCTTCATGTTCTTTTTGAAGTGTGAAACGATTATTTATCTGAAAATACAAAGATGTTCTGTGACATGAATAACTTTGGCTACTTGAATTCAGTGGAATAACATCAGAAAAGTTCCTGTTAGTGAAACCACAGCCAGAATATTTAGAGGTCGCATCAGAGATTAATGACCTTCTGACATCAGTACCCGGTACTAAATTAAAACAGTTGACAAACAAAACACCTGCAAAAATGGCCATTCCTTTCCTGATTTATCTCTAAGTTAAGAAAATAACTCTCAAAAGCAAAAGCTCAAACATCCTTTTATCAATGTTTAGACACTCATTGTGGATATATGGTACTGTATACCATAACAGGCTTGAAATTCCTGGTGCTATTAGTTTTATTTTTACTATTTCAACAGTATATCAACAGAAACAAATAAGAATATATTAAATTTTTTGCTGTTGATATAGTTTCATTTCCTAATTACCTTATGAGCAAATTAAATGATTAAACATAAAATGTTGACTGTACATAGTGCAAATGAACATATAACACATTTCAAGGTTTATTGCTAATCCATTCACAAACCCACATGCCTCTTCTATGGAATGGCTCAAGGACAGAGAATCCTTACTTGCTGTCCTTGCTGTCTGTCTTATATCCTCCTCCTCATTCTGTATTCATATGATCCTCTGACAAGCTCATTTGGATTGTCAAATGGCAAAACAAAAAAGTACAGTTTCAGGGTTATTCATGAACCTGAATGACTTCTCAGAGGGGAAAAGCCACTAAATTTCACAAAAAAACCCTTTAGCAGTAGCAGTTAAATAATTTGATCTAACAAGTGCTTTTATTAAAATTAAAACTAAAATAAAATCACAGTTGTCTGCAAGCCAACCAACAAATGATCAGAAGGATCTTCTCCATGAACTTGTCTCCTGGAGCCTTTCTATTATGTTCACCAACACCATCCCTAGAGCTGCTCTAAGCCAGGCAGATAATGTCATACTAACTTTCTATAACCACAGCACTACGACCCAAGTATTCTTACTGCATATTTTGGTATATTTTTATCTTAATGGGGTCAGTTACTCTGAAAATCCTATTTAGCATCACATGACAATGTATTCATAGCATCTCCTCTCTTCTAGAGTGTAGGGCTTTCCTCTGTAGCAGGTGAAATCAACGTTAACCTCACTGTGAAGCTACTATTATACTCCACAATTTTCATAAGGTGACTGGAGAGTATTTCAAGTTATGGGTTCCAAATGTAATCACAATTAATTTTACAAAATAATTTGGATAATTTATTCAGAGTCCAAGACTGGCACCCAATGTGTGTATAAAACAGCATAGCTGCCCTTGAGGGAATGCAGCCTACAGAGACAGTAGGCTTTTGGAAGAACTGGTAGAACAACATCAATGATCAGAGAAAGGCACTGAGCAGACTCACACTATGTAACCAACGGTTCTATAATTGGTCAGAACTAAAGCAGCACACAGGTTTATCTGAAACTCGATCATTTAAGGCACGTTTCTCTTGTCTCTGTAAAAGTTATCTGGATTATGGCTATTTTATATATTTTAGTATAAAAGTTTTACTTCAGCAACGTTTCTCACTCTTTTTGTTTCTCTGTTTGCTAAATATGATCAATTGCTTAGTGCAAAGGTGTCACTGGGACTGTTTTTCCCCTGTGCAACTCAGAATACACTCACAGAATTCAATAACACGAGCAAAAAAAAGTAGGCAAGCATCATTTTAAACTTTGGAATTCTACTCAGGCAAGTCTTCACAGGCACCAAGAAACAAAATGCAGGAAAATACAGTGTCGCCGCAAGGCAAAAGGGTAGGAGAGAGCCATTACGTGTTTATTAGGTATCCAGGGAAAGGGAAGCCAGAATTGCTAGTTTTCTCTCTTCCTGAGAGGAAGGAAGAAATGGCAATGAGCCATTGTTGACAGAAGCACTCTATTCCCTCCATCTCATAGAGGCTCTAACTGTAAGAGATATTAAGATCATCTACTGTAAAATGACCACACATTTCTGTTCACTGACCTACCATTTACCTAGACAGAACCTTAGAAAAGAAGGCAGGTGTAAGAGCAACTTCTCAGAATGTGTCTCGTGGGAATCCCAGAAAGTCTGCAAGTAGTGTCCAACATCAGCGAGATGCTACCGCTCTGATATGGCACCAATCCACTGATGTACTTCTGGCAGCACAAATACACTATCACCCAAAAAATGCAAATATTTTCTTCAGTGGGAGTAAAGAGATTTCCATTGGAAAAGTGCCAGCTATTTAAATTATTCAGCAGTAGTATATGAATATTTTAATCATGCAGAACTTATCAATAAAATCTGGAAAGAGACCTATACATTTGAAAGGCAATTATGAATGTGTAATTCATGTAGAAATTTCATAAGCAGAGCAGCAGCACACATTTATTTAACTGCCTTTACAGACAGACTGCCAAATCTCGGAGCCTTTTCTTTCGCTCCACACTTTCCCACCACCGTGAGAACTATTTCTCATTAACAACCAAATTGGTTTCAGATGCTCTGCTATAAGATGTTACCTTAGAAACCATTTGGTAGAAGACTGTGGCTTCCTTCCATAGAAATCTCAAGCAGTGAAAAGGCAGATTTTCTGGCATAAATCAAATCCAATTTCTAGGGTTCACTAAACCTTTTCTCCTCAGAATAATGTTTTGTGACTAGATCTTAGCAGTTAATAGTGCACGAAGAATTGCTGGTGTGAACCAGTTTTAAATTATTTTCATTCTATTTCCTTTGTTAACTCAATTGAAATTACTTCCAGTACTTACCATACCATGATAGAACTTTTAACTTCATAACTAATATGGATATTTACTAGGTACAGCAAATAAACAGACTGAACAAAAATTTTATTTTCCTCCCCCTTAAAACATGTCCTTAACCTACTCTATCTGATGCGGATGACATTAACTGATTAACAAAATTAGACATTTGGAAATACTTCACAATAAATGAGACAGACCTGTGACAATTTTTTCCTCTTCTAAACAACTTTCACAAAAAAGAACGATAAAAAGAAAAAAAAATTAAGCCCATACTCTGTACTTAAGTAGAACATTACCATAATCACTCCTGCTGTTGACTTAAAAAAAGTTATGTAAATAATTTATGATTAAGCATAACCAACATAAAGTTATGTAAAGAGACAGCAAATTTAAGCAGTGCAGTTGAACACGAGACCAGTAATTCAAAACTGCTTAAAATATTGTAAAGATAATATTATAGGAAAAATTATAAAAAGAGTTGTGATTTATAGTGACATAGCTTTACACAATGAAAATGCACATACAGTAATTATCATTGTAAGATCCTAATTCAAGACAACGTTCAAGCTGATGGCTAATTTTTGACATAACCGTGCCCTTTGCTCAGAGTGCAGAGCGAGTGCAATTGTGAACCACCACAGATCCTACTTCTGCACTGTCATGTGACACTGTGAGGTCTGAGACTTGCCGTGTCCCACTGCTGAGTTCCAAGGACAGGAACGATCCAGACACCCTTAGTGCAAACTAAAGCTGAACAATAAAGAATGTTTCTGATCAAACGCTAACTTTTCTCCACATCATCTAAGAATTTAAAATGCATGTTCTCCAGGTTTCCAAGACAAAACCATCTCCTGTAGCCCCTCCTCTCACATTGCACATTCAGCCTTAGAACGTTACACATTAGAATGCACCGCACTTCCATTCAGGCATTAACAGTGAGAAACAGACCTCGCAGTTACCAAACTGCTGTAAAGCCACAAAGATGCCTTTCCTTTCTCTCTCCCTTCTCCCCCCATAATGAGGATTTTGTATCAGTGCTGGAGGTACTTTGCATACATATTAGAACTGAAGTAAGTTAAGGAATTAGCACCTCCATTCTCCCCATTTGGAAGCAAGAGGAACTACAGCAATTCAGGTTACAGCAGCATGTGACATCACCATTCAACGCTGCCAAAACTATGCTAGTGAGCTCTGGCAAAGAAAAAAGGTATGAAGACTAAAATCTGCTACATGAAGGTTGAAAGATAAAGTGTAGCTTTCTTTTTTCACCCCTCAAAGTTTAGTGTAATTTTTCTACACTACAGAAACATGGTTAAAGACAGAAGTTCTATACACTGGAGCTTGCTTCTCTGCTAATTTCAAACTGCTTACAAATCATTTGTTCTTCTCATGGATGATTAAGTTTGCAACATTTAAAAGTATTAATGGCAACAGAAAAGTTAAAAGCATACACATGAAGTGCCTCTGCTTATCCTGATAAAAGCTTTAATTATTAAACATCGATAGAAACCTAAACTGGTTTATTACTTAGATTTAATGAAGGACATTTAAAATTCATCTGTATCATATCACCAACAGGGTGATTATCAAAAAGAATTCAGCCTGAGAAAGAAGCTATTTTTCTGCTATGAAATCATGGTTCATATGCCAGAATATAAATAAAATCCCCAGCAAACCCACAAAAACCTAACCTCCTAGATTTGTAGGTGCACAAAGAGAGCAGAGACAGAGCAGCAGTTTCCCCCAGGAAAAAAATATTTCTGTGCTGTGTACACTCTGATATAAGCAAAAGTTGGCTCAGATTGCCCCAGATGCATTTATGAGTACACTTTAAAACAACATTTGTACAACATTCAGCCATTTTTTAGGAATAAAACAGCACCAGGCTGGAAGTAGGTAAGTTCAAAGAAAGCAAGGAAGGTAGGAGCTCACCAGGTTTAGTCAGGTTGGGAGAGGATAATGCTTTGTCCCACTGTCTACAAACCCACAGCTGCCTGGGCTATGGCCACATTTTGTCCAGGACAGAAGTTAAATATCTGGAGGCCCTCAAAGCTCAAGTACAACTTCTCAAGGTCAGATCTACTGAAACAGTGGGTGAATTGAGACAGAAAGATTTATAGAGGTGGCATTTTGTTCATCACAAGAGGCTATTAAGGCAACTTGGTAACCATGGGTGAGAAGCAAAGCCCCGACAGAATAAAAAATAAATGGTTGAGACATAAAACAAAGGGAAGAAATAAACAGCCAATTCTTATTAGGGGATAAGATTAATAGGGGGGAGTGCCATAGGTCTTGGTATCAGGACCACTGTTCCATAAACTTCCTTAAGAACCAAAGCCATGAAGAAACAAGAACCATGAATTAAAAAAAAAAAGCAGTAACAGTAGAAAATGACAAATAGTGAAGCCTTGATTCGGTTGCCATTGAATTGAAAAGCAAAATCTTGTTTTATTCCAGTCCCAGCAGGACTGGGTCTTTTTTGACCACAGCTAAGTTTAAGAATGATTATGAGTAACTCTAGGATTAAGAAGCAGGTAACTGGATTACTAATACATAATGGAAGGGAATGTTAAAATACTTCCATTCAGCATTATGATTTAAGTTATATGTAGCATTTTCACTAAAAAAACCCCAACACAACCTGATACAATGGAATTGGAGCAATCTGATTCTTTGTTGTTCTCCAAGGAAGTCCCACGTGCTGTGAAAAGAACTGGGAACAATACAAGGAATCCTGAGTGGTTGCAATACAAATGATATGTCTTAATGCAAGCAGCAAAGTAAAAATCAGGAAAATCTTTTAAGATATATTTACTTAGGTAAAGGTACAGTGGAGTATAAGGAATATTATCTATGGAACACCCTGAAGTGAGGATAGAGATATTTTAATGGTTTCCTTGACTGTGGAGGGATTCTATGTGTGTTTGTGTGTATTACTTTTAACATCTTAGTAGTGCAACATACTGACAAATGCAGTAAAAAAGCAATTTAAGCAAGCTACTAGTGCTGGAAGTTAATCGACATCACATTATTTATTGAACTGATTTTTATTCTTCCCAGGCTTTGGCTGTTTGACGAGAAGCTGCTTAGAGCAGAACCTGACTGCTTTCCCAGCTACAGCACCTAGCATAATGACACTGGCCATTCTTGAATGGTCCTCTGTAAAGAACATTATTACTACTAATAAAATACTCACTGTGTGTGTCATGGGTAAGGCACAATGAGTATAAAGACTTGATTATTTCATTTAGCTTAACTGCCTGTCCTGATGCCCTCTCCCAAGCAAGCGTGCAATTAGTTTTATACTTTAATAGGAGGGGATCATTAGAGAACTTTTTGTCTCATCAAGTTGTTATTAATTCTAGCTGCTCCAAGGATTACATAGAAAGCAACTTTACACAAAAACAGCCTGTGAATTTTCAGTATCACCAGCACATTTGGTCAAATAGCAATCACTAACTATTTGACCAACTCACCTGAATTTAATTACTACTGTCTCTAAAAAATCCCCAAATAAAAC
Source organism: Chiroxiphia lanceolata (assembly GCF_009829145.1). Lineage (NCBI taxonomy): Eukaryota > Metazoa > Chordata > Aves > Passeriformes > Pipridae > Chiroxiphia > Chiroxiphia lanceolata. The sequence goes on along the minus strand of NC_045645.1, from coordinate 19,563,769 downwards.
AACAAACAAACCAAAACACACCAAAAAAACCCTCTTCTAATGGGAATATAACTACCATACCAAGGGTACGAAGAGAGTTTCAGTAAAAAGAGCCAAAACAAGCCCTAAGAGACATCAACCACTCAGCATATGACCTTGAAAAAGCTTCCTAATATTTCAGTTACAGGAAGAAAAGTCCTTGTGCTACTGAATTATAATCAAATTCTTTAAATGGTAGCATTTTCGCCCCTCAGACTTTTAACAAAAAAAAAAAAAAAAAAGGACAACTTTCTAAGTGGGGGCTTCCTGCTTAGCAGCAGTAAGCATGTAAGCGTGAACAATTCAAATTGTATTCATTTTTTTCCAAAGCCTGATGGGGATGATACTGTGTGCACCATTTTTGAGGATGCTGCTTTAGAGAAGCACCAAGTATCCTGCAGTTAAGACAATGTAAGAATATGTAGTTTTCTACTATTGTACAAAGGCTCGCCAAGTACCTGATTCTAAGATACATGTAGCTCCTATGAAAAAGTGTAACTACATCAACTTCAAAGCAGCGTCACATTTTATATCAGTTATTTGCCTATATTTCTAAACCACTAATAAAGCCTTAAAAATATGGAAAGAAATTATAGCTATCTTATTAGCAAGATAGTGAATACACCCTTTTTCTAAAGCAATCTAAAGCCATTATGAGATAATGTACTCTCTGGGGCATAGTTTGACACCATACAAATATTAGGGCCAAAATGCCAATTAATTTTAGGCTTGAGCCTACCCCGGTTTAAAGTAGCCTTTGTAATGAAAATTGACCATAAACTTGCCTGACTCTCTGCACATGAATAATATGGGCTAACACAAATGTTAGAATTAAACCATGAGAAACAAAGTTATCAACAGTTTTTATAATCATGCAATAAACAAGATGCAGATCATTTTTATTTTTTAATTAAAACTTTAGCTATACAACATATTTCTAACACAAAGGTGGGTTGTCTCATAATTGTTTGGTATCTCAGGAAAGTCAGCTTGTTTTATCATTGCTAGTAGACTTGTCTTTCTGCTGGACACAAGACAGATAAAACACAATATGAATATGCATCAAAGTAAATATGGAATTTTGGATATACAGAATTCGGCATGTTATTCCAAGTAACCCTTCAGACAGAACATAACTTTTGCATGCTCCACGGCCTTCTCTGAGGTAAAAATTCATCTTTCTCATAGGAGATTTCAATGGAAATGGATCCTCCTCAGTAAGAACAGTTTGTGTAAGAGAGCGCAGAGCCCAAGAAAGAGAACGGTAACCTACTGAAAGACCATTTAACCTCCTTCCTCTCGTCTCCCCTTTTGCATCAAACCATGACCAGCTTACTGAACTTCTACACAAATCTGGAAGCCAAAGCAGCTGTGACATGGAAAGCCATTTAAAAAAAGGAAACCCAACTAAAAAAACACCACCACAAACACCTTTTGATAACTGAAACTTGAACAGAAAGAACAGGTATTTTTGGCAGAATGCCATCCTAGGCTGCTGTTGCACTCTCTTGAGTAACATGTTCTGGCCAAGAAGCATGTTACCTGTCCCCTACTTCAGCTCCCAGCTACTACAAAAGGGGTTTCATCACTTGGAAATAACTTGCATACCTGTCTGAGCTGCCTTTCAGTCGACACAACTGGATAGCTGAAACCATCTTAACAGCATATTTCTCTCTCTGAAACTTTTAGAAAGATGATCTAGCAATGGAGGCAACATACATATCTATGAAAGTTGTCTTTGAGGGAACACATAACAATTATGTCTGCATGTTTAGAGGGATAAGAAACGACAACCAAACAAATTTCAAATCCTGCAGAAAATAGCCCTGCAGAAAATGCATTCTATATGAAGAAAGTTCTTCTCCACTTTACAGCCAAGTTTCTGTGCTGCAAACATTAATCAGTAAGCTTGGAACAAAAATAAATCATTATTATGGAAAATAATAGTGAAGTGAGAACACCCACTTAAAGATCCCCTTATATTAAGCTGCATATCGTGGTACTTATAGCTTGACCACAAATGCGAGGGTGGCGAATCTTGAACTTGTTTTCCTCCCTTCTTTTCTAAAATTCTCAGAGTTTTGAAGCATGTATAAGGATTTCTTAAAATGACCTGTTTGATTCCTATCTATTACAAGATCCTCCAAGATCTGCAGAATATATAAAGCAATATGTCAAGTGTTAGCACAGCAAGACAAGAACAGATAGGTGAAGTCAAGGAATCAAATCCTGCTGGTCATGACACCACCACCACTGTAAGTCAAGAGCAGCTCCTTGAAAGCCATATCTGACAGAAATTACTGGGTCAGAAAAATTCAAACTTGATTCTCTTGTATGCCACTATCCATTTACTGCAGTTTGAATTCAGGCCTAACAACAGACAACTCAGGGCTTACCAAGACGCCGAAAGGACAGAGAGCAGCAGCTTTTGCGTGCGGAGTACAAAGGAGTCTTTCTGCCTGGCTACTTTCTACTCAGTTTATTCTTCCCATAACCTAAGAAATATTACAACCTCCAACAAAAAAAAAAAGAATCTATTCTGTATATAGTCTGAAACACCGTTCAGCATATACTGAAACAATGGACAGAAGAGAACCAAGTCCATTCTCTACTATTTATGTTTTCTTTAATTTTATAAAAAATCCCCAAGTGAACTGAAGTGGCAAAAAGCGTTACAGGTTAAAAGAACCAACCAAACAACTCCTCAAAAACCCCAACCAACCAACTAAACAGCAAAATGAAAAAAATAGCAATTTTGAACAACACAGGCCCTTTTGCTCACTACATAATGACTGTGTAAGGGACAGCTGCATCAAGTATTCTTAAGATTAACAGATACTAAAATATTAAATTCATACACTGGGTAAACACATACCACGTGTTTATGCATGCACAAAAACACACAGTAAAAGCAGTTAACAACATTTTGCAGACTTCCAAATTCTTTTCTTTTTTTCATCTTTGGCTGATGATGGTGAATTGCTCAGACTTTTTGTTATGTGCAGCTCAAATAACTTTGGGTACTTCGAAACGAGCATTACAAGCTTTATCTGCTTAGCCTTTCTAGATAAAAACCCAGCCCTATTAAAATCAAAGACCAACTCCTATTGACTTAAGTGGCTTAATTCACTCCAAAATCCACAGCTCTAATTTTGCCTTCCTTTATACTAATGAAAATCCTAAATAATTGCTCTGAAGTCAGTTCACATCCATAGGATAAAGACAAAAAGAGCAGAAGGGCAATTCTATTTTACAGCTTAGCTCCACACTTGTGTGACTGATTAACTCCAGAGTCACAAAGAACACCAGTGCCTTTGATTTGTATGTTTATGTAAAAAAATGGAAAATCTGGGATACTGAATTTACCCATGATAAAATGGCATCATGAAAGACTAACTTGGAAGGGTATTCATGTTTTAGAATATGTTATGAATCAAAGAGACTTCTGGAAAGAGCCTTAAGAAGAGAAAGAGAGGCTCAAATACTGTTCCAAATAGGAGGTTTTAACGAAGAGATAAATTAACTCCTCACAAGACATAAAAATTAATGTCAACTATATAAAAAGACAGTTATTCAAAGAAACCCAGAATGCTCTGGCCAAGTATGCAATGGTCATTGGTGTGTATATGATCCACGTTTGCCTCTCTGTGGCACACCTTCCAGGTACTCTGCTACAGCTCCTGTTTTGGGAGAGTTCACAGTCTCTTTATCTGCTGTGCTACAGCATGGGCAGGGCTCTGGCACCACAGAATTAGTTATTAACCCTCCCCTGCTCACATGGCCCTATGCTGACTTGGAAAATGACCTTCAATAATTTAATAGTTTGACTCTTTTGAACAATTAGCAAATCTACTAATTAGATGAATTTGTAATTCAGGATAGTATAAACCTGACATTCCTATATACAACTAAAAGAAGCATTCTGCTGCAAGCCAACCTTGGGTTTATACCACATTTTGCTTGTTGAGGGCAGGGGGGGAGGGAAGAGAAAAAACCTCAACTTTCAAATTTCGAATGTTTTCATACCTAAGTTCTCATTGCAGGATTGTATTCTGGCTAGCACATAGCCTTCTTTTCCTAGGACTAAATGCAATAGCTTTCCTGAACTAGCGTTAATTCAGACAACTAACGTGGTATTAAAATGACTTTTCATTTTTTCCCCATGTTTACATTTCAGAAAATGAATTCTTGAAGAATTTCTCACTAAACAACTGATGATAAAATTAAATGTAAATTATAAAGAAGTTAATTCCCTTTTGCATTTTCATATTTCCAGACATATTTTTTTCTCCTAAAAACATATTAAAAATGTCATACACATTTGCATGAGCAACAACCAAAACCACACATTTGTTAAGCTTCAATATAATGTCATCAAACCTTAGTTTACAATAAGGAAAAGAAATAATAATAAAAAATAAAAATAATCACACCCCAGATTCTGATACACTGCCAGGGTTTAACAGCATTTTAATTCTTCAACACACACAGGCCAAGTGCTGCTACAACCACAAGGCACAGGCTCTGTGCCTCTCGTGAGTCGAGATTCCTACGCTGTTTCTCAGCTGCAACAGGTGCAGTAAGATTAACCCTGGCTTGAACGTCTGCACTAAAGAAAAGTCTGCTCCCAAACCTTGTAAGAAAACACACCCAAAACACCAAACCGCGGCACAACGCCCCGGGGCAGGCGGGAGGGGAGGGCTGCTGTGCCCGCAGCACAGCAGCCGTGTCCCAGCACGCCTTGCTGGTCCCATTCAGCAGGAGCACGAAGCTCCACCGGGCAATAAAAGGGCTTTCGGAGGAGCACCGGGCCTGCCCGGCTCGGCACGGGCAGCTAGGCAGGAGGCTCAGCCCAGGCTGCCCCGAGGCGAGCCCGGCTGCGGGCCAAGGGCAGCGCCGAACCTGCCGGGCCGGCCGGGCCCCGCGGTGACCCCCGCCCGCTCACAACGCCCCTGGCAGGGAGGAGGGTTCGGCCGGGCCCGCCGTCACTTACCGAGCCCCAGTACCGGGATGCTGCGGCCGCTGGCGAGCGGCACCGTGGGGCCGCCGCCGCCTGGCCTGGGCCTGCCCGCCGCCGCCATGGCCCGGAACTACAGCTCCCGGCGGCCCCTGCGCCCGCGCCGGGGATAGCCGGGAGCCGGGAGCGCGGAGGGGCGGCCGGGACACGAGGAGGTGGGAGTGCGGAGGTGGGGGCCGGGATACGAGATATGAGGAGGTGGGAGCTGGGCCGTCCCCCCGCCCATGGGGCCGGGTCCCGACGGGCCATGGGGTGCCCCGGCTAATCCCTGTTCTCTTTGCCTCCCGTGGCAGGTGGCGGCTCTACCCGGCCCCCTGAACATGCTGTACCTGGTCGGGCTGGGCCTGGGCGATGCCAAGGACATCACGGTGAAGGGGCTGGAGGCGGTGAGGCGGTGCCGCAGGGTGTACCTGGAGGCGTACACGTCGGTGCTCACGGTGGGCAAGGAAGCGCTGGTAGGTCCGGCCACGAGGCCCGAGGCCTCTCGGACCGCGGGGCGAGGCGGGCGCTGGGCCTGGGGAGTCAGCGGGGAGGAAGATGTACGTGACCCTCACACACTAGGTTTTATAGGAGATGTTGCTTTGCTACCTTGCGAGAAGACTGCAGCAAAAATAAAATGTTCCTTCCTTCAACTCTTTGTACTGGTTTTCATCTCAAATTCTCCCAATGTGTGCAGATCGTGAAATACTGGAGAACGTGGTTAGAAAAATGTCTGATCTGTTTAAAAACAAAAAAGCCCAAAAGACATACCAGAATAACACACGTTTTGAAGCCCTGGGCCTCAATATCAGCCTGAGGCGTTGTGGCTTGCCTGCTGGGAATAACAGGTTGACTGTCTCACATTTCCATGTTGCTGCGTGGGCCAAGCTGTCTCACCAGGTTGAGACTCCCAGAAAAGGCACAGTTCAGTCAGAGATGGGCTGTTGAACAACATGGAGATAAACAAACCTTATGGAAGATGACAGTAGTCAAATGTACAAATTGTAACTCTGGTGGGTTCATAGATGGTCACAGAAAGATAAAGTTTAATGTCAAAGTAATATCAACAAAAGACCATACCTGCCCACAAAACAGGGATGTCTCCTCCCAGGAAGCTGTGCAGTACTGTACAGAGATGCTGTTTGGGTCTTGGGTGCCGTAATGTACCTGTATGCATACCTATATATACAAACAGCATGTGAGACTTTTAGCTTGTAGTCAGCATTACATGGTTTCTGGATACAAGGTAGGCTAGAATATTTGAGGCCATCTCTGGTTTATCTGCTGGATTTTGGAATAAAGATATGCTGTGTGTTTTTATGTTTCTTTTCAGTACACTGAAGCAATCTAAATTGTAGTTAATCCATTAAAACAAAATCTTCTTTGTTGTTTGATAGTTGGAAAATTGCTAAATGGAAAGGATTACTTGGGTATTTTTACTTCACAAAATTTGCATTTTCTATCAAAAAAAAAAAGGATTCCTAGCCATCTGAAAATAAAACATTGAATAATAGAGAAATGCTGAATATTTTGGTGTGGTTGTTTTGTTGGGTTTGGGGGCTTTTGTTACATTTTTTTATTCTTTTAAGTCTTTTGCAAACCTTGAAGTCCCAAAGATGAGATAACTGGGAAAAGTGATCCATAAAAACAAAGTAAAAGATACCTTATCTGAAACCACCTAAGAGGAAATACAGGAATTAATCACCAAGTGTTTATAATACAACCCAGGTTACATACAAGTGACAATGCTGGATGGTTTATTTAGTGATCTGAAGGTCAGTCTCTCCTAAGCAGCATGAAAAGTTATGGGAAAGCTCTCAAAAAGTAAAGAACAGATCCTTTCCTGCAGAGATTTTCTAGAAATCCTCTGGTACTGATGCTTTTTAAAATCAGGCCTCAAAATTCAAGTGACATGACTTGCTTAGTTTATCTTGTTGGCCTAAAACATGTATTTAAAGCTATTTGATGTTGACCATCTAAATTGGCCCTTAGTTTGGTGAAAGAACTGTGTGGACCCAGTGGCCTCCCAGTGAGACTACATTGTCAGGAGGGTGCTTTCTTTATATTCTCTAATTAGCATGCTTTGATTAGCATTGTGGAGTAGTCTCAAAGCATGCAAATAGATTCCCTTGGATGAAAACAAACAAAGGTGTGCTCCTGGGACTGCACCCAGTATGTTCTGTAGTGTGCATTTGTTTACAGCATTGGACTAAAGTCTGCAGCCTGGTGCAATGATAAGCCCACCCAAATGGATGTGGTGTTGTTACCAAGGGCTTTGCTTTATAGAGTCCTATACCTAGTACTCTGGCTATAGTATGGATTTTTTTATGGAAGCACTGTTCCACTTCTGTACAAGTATGATGGTTCATCAGTTCACTGTCCTTTGCGGGCACAGTCACAGAAGTCATAAAAAAATCTTTCTGGACTTAATAGTTTTATCAATTCTTTATTTATATTGGTTAATATTCATAATTCCACCCAAATTTTCTGTATACTACTTATAACAAAAACACCTTTTCTGGTCTTTGCCTTGGAAAATATACCTTAAAATGTAAAGAGGATGTGAGATGATGGTGACACATGACTTAGAGACAGATGTGTTCAGTATGGTCAGACAATATGTTCTGGAACTAACTGAAGTTTCATTACATATGTGAAGTCGATTCAGGAAATAAAAGCACTTAAAACGTACAAAGAGACACAATGATTACTGAGCTGCTGAGGAAAAGTGAAGGAAACGAGCAGATGCATCTTCACCTGTATACATGGTAAAGTATTTCTTAAAGAGAACTCTGAAGGCGAAGGATTAATATGAAATCATTCCTTAGATGTGGTTTGTTTAAATGTTCTAAGGAAAAATCTGAAAAAACAGGTTGTGGTATAGCTAGTGTGGTGCTTATATCTGGTTTGACGTCAGAATTATAACTAAGCTAAGCAGTTAGGCTCAGACTGTGAGGGGGGATGCCTGACAGTATGACGGCTGGTTAAATTAACTGTACCAAGAGCCCGGCCAGGTACCTTCAGAATGCAGGTGTGACTGAGCTACTTGTGGGGCAGCTTCTCAGCTGACACAGAAGGCATAAAAAAAAAGAAGTCAGTATCAGAATAAAGTGCTTGACTGATTTTTGTCAGCTCAGGAGCTGCTTTATGGGAAGCTCAGGCATTCTTCCAAGTTGAGGTGAGGTTCTCCAAGACCTGGGGCAGACTGCTGGGGAGAATATTAAAGTTAGCTATTCCAGTGTCCATTGTCCGTGTTCCTGAGTGAGCACCCAGAGAGATACAAAACCATTCCTAACTGTATTATTCTGATGCTTAATATTAATTTCAATTTCTAGGAGGAATTTTATGGAAAAGAATTGATTTTGGCCGACCGAGAAATGGTGGAGCAAGAAGCAGATACTCTTTTAAAAGAAGCTGATGTTTGTGATGTCGCTTTTCTTGTAGTTGGTGATCCTTTTGGGTAAGACAAAGCAACTTTTGAATTATTGTTCTAGCTTGATAACTCTTTTTTTCAATAGGAAGAAGCCAACTCTGTAACTGTAATTCTTTATGAAGAAGCTGATTTTCAGACCAGAAGCACTTTTTTATGTCTGCATACCTTTCATTGTATTAAAAATATACATGCACTTGCCTACACTTTATCTTGCTTTGGAGTTTTCTTGCCCAGATGTTTCTTACAGATAGGAATGTGGACACTCCAGGATGCATGAATCTTTCCTTCAGCACATACTTATAATTTCATTCATTATAATTTTATTCTCTATGGTACCTTTTACAATTAATATTTTGTTTCATGTTTTGTCTGCTAACAGAAGAAATTTTAGGATATCCCATAATTAAGAAATGTTTTGGGGGAGTATTCTTTTAGTTGCTGTTTGTACATATAAATTGCAGCTTTTATGCTCAGTTGTTTTAGAATGCATACAGATTATTGGTTGTACAGTGGTTCTGCTTTGATATAGGCCAGTTTTTTAAATCACTTATGTCATTATACATGTCTTCTCATGTTGGTCTATTAAGCCTGTTGTTTCCACTTTTTATTCCTGCTGGGAAGTATAGTCTTTTTCTATCACCAGAAGGATCTCCTTCTGTCTCTTTGGTCAGGCATCATCAATCTGTGTTGTCAAGCCATACAGAAGAGCTTTTAGTCTCCAGCTGGTGATTCAAGATTTATACCACAGTGTTAAGGGGCACAGGAAAAATCAAATCACTAAGCACCTTATTTGTGAGTGAAAAAATAGAGAGTTTATGAAAAAGAGGAGCGGTGTGCACATCTGTCAAAAGCAGATAATTTATGTAAATACAGGTTGAAGGGAATTGGCAAGAGAATATTATATTAAGCTAGTTATTATGGGCAGATGATCCTGTATTTCAGAAATATTAATTATACTTGCAGTACATGTTTACACTGAAATTAGGATTCATGTAGAGTGTAGAGCCACATTACCTGTACCCTTGTAAGCAGTATTTTGAGCTGTCTCAGTTATCAATAGTTTCAGTGTCAAAATACTTCAGTTCTGGTTAATGAACTACATACTTGTAGAAAACTACCTTTTTTTTGAGTGAGTTGCTTCTCTCTAAATGCTTATGTTCTTAGCTTTTAATAGTGCAGCCAGAACTGCTCCTGTGGCCACATAGAGCCCTAAGGATTTAGGGGTTTGTGAGGTTACTAGGAAAGAGTACTGAAGGTTTCTATCCTAAGAGAAGCCACAGGGGAGGAAAGGATGATAGAAGTCATGTGACTGCAGCTGATCATAGAGTTTCCAGTCTTTTTGCAGGTAAGAAGAGTACTTGGCAGCCTTAGGAAATCTCAAGTGGTGGTGGTTAATGGCTAAAGCAATAAAGCAAGCTGTGCCCCATCATCCTCCTCACTGTGTTCACTGCAAGTTTTTATCTGCGTGTGTGGTAACAGCTCTGGATGTGCTCACAGGAACCTGGCAATTTCCATGGAACAGTGGAAAGCCCACCATAGTGCTTGGAAAAGCCCCATGAGTGGGCTTTCTAAGCCTGGTGTTAATATTTGTATTATTACTACCCATAAAACTTAAAATCTGTATCAGTGGGCTTTCCAAGCCTGGTGTTAATATTTGTATTATTACTACCCATAAAACTTAAAATCTGTATCAGTGACAGAAAATACTACTATAGTTTTGGGTGCAGAGGGCTGACTCCGTGAAGCCTTCGCTGGCATTAGCTGAGTGCTCATGAGGGCACTTCTGCTTTTAGCTACAGTCATTATAGATAGGTCTACTGGGAGAAAATAGTGGCTGGAGCAAATTTTAGTGAATAAAGCCAGCTGATCCCTTGGTCAGTATTAGCATAACCACAAAATCCTCCAGTGCTCCTTGTCCTTTGTATGGGAAGGGAATAACATAAGGCTGTAAAACTTCTTCTCTTAAAGCAGACATTCTTAAATCACCTTTGCTTATGGAAGTCAGGAGCAATGTTTACTAACTGAAGTGTTTGGTTTAGATCACTTTACTGCATATATAGGTCTGGGAGCCTATTTGTATAAGGGCCTCAGAGTTACCAAATTCAGATTCCTCATTTCTTTTTCTTTCAGTGAATTGATTTTTCTTTTAAAATTATTGATCTTTACAGCCTTGCCAGCTGCTGCCATATTTGTGTTCCAGTCTGGAGCACCTGCTGACTGATGCTGGTCAGACACAGGGTCAAAATTATCAGACTAAATTCAGGGGAATTCTGTGAGGGTAACTGCACAAGGCCAGGGTGAAAGCAGTTTTCCTAGTTCATTGTTCTAATGGGCATATGCTATTTCTTCCTTTCGCTCCTTCTTTGGAACCGCCACACAGAAATTTGTGGTACCTCTTGGGAATGATATAAGCACGCATGTAAGCAAATACACATGTAAACATTGTTGCAATTCAAGGATTTGTTTGATCTCTATGTACTTATTATTTTAGAAAGGCTCTAATCTCAATTGCATAACTATAAGCCCAGTGATTTTTGCAGCAGTCACTCACTGCAAGTTGTTTATTGAGTCTTAGACCTGGAGCCAAATTTAGCTCAGTCTGAAACTTAACTAGAATTTTCTTAATTATTTCAGAGTAAACTCGATCATTCAGATTTAGGCATTGTTAATTTGAGTTAAATATTATGAAAGGTGATTTAGTCTAAGGATGTTTTTTCTAAGTAGTGCCTGCAGTTCACCCCTATGCATTCAGAGTTCTTGTCTGACTGTGTTGCTTTCCTGGCACGTGCTGGTGCAGATGGGAGAGGGCCTGGCTGTGCAGTACTGGAGTTTTGTGGAAGTCTGTGCCAAATAGAGTTGACCTTTACAGTTTAACACATGTTCCACAGATACCTGCAGAAGACAAAGGATAAATGGAGCTTTCCTTTTCAAGTATTTGCCAAAGCTACTTTATAAAGTAACAGTATTCGTGTTACAGTTTTAATGATGCCAGAAAGCTGCAAAGAACTGTAATATACTGAAGATGCCTGTGATTTCAGATAGGGAAGATGACATATGGAAACCTTACTGGAGTTTTTACTTTCCTGTAACAATTGGTCAGGATATTGTCGCCATTTTGTCTCCTCTGCATTGCCCTTGTTGCGAAGGGTTTACCTTCACTTTCAAAACAAACTATTATGCTAGTAACACTTGGTAACTTCCATCTTTTCAGTCTTTAATTCCTTTCTTTTCTTAACACAGGGCCACAACACACAGTGATTTAGTACTACGTGCAGTAAAATTGGGGATTCCTTACAAGGTCATTCATAATGCTTCAATAATGAATGCAGTGGGCTGCTGTGGTTTACAGGTAACATTTTTGTATATGCATATATTGTATATATGCATACTTTGTATATACATATATATTATTTCCCAACTGCTAAGCTTAGAATTGGTGAGCTCTTTTACTGCTGTGGCAGTCTCAGCTTTGAAGATCTGTAGCAACTGTACACTTATGCTGTCAGGATTTGTTAACACTTCCTTTTCAGCATGCAACATGTCAGAAAAAGTCCCTTTTGATGAGCACATATGAAAATGAGTAGTAACACTTTTATTCTTCTCTGCTTTCTAACTTTCCTCTGCCCCAGGAGACCCTGATATTTAAGGTTATTTTGAAGATAAAACTTTGCTCATGTTGGCTTCCTTCTATTACTCATGGTCACCTGATAAGTTTACTCTTAAATAAGGTTGTTATCCTGTTGAGAAGTATGCTGGTCTTGTCATAAAAGAAACAGATGCACAAGCTTGTTTATATGTTCAACTCATAACTAATTCCAAAGTCTTGTATATGATGCATTCTTTCTCTCCAAGTTCGATCTGTCTTCACTTCTGCCCATCTGATGAGAGAGGAGGGATTTGCCTAGCCAAGGACTAGTGAAACAAATTACAGTTTTTGTGCATCTTGAATGGCTAAAGTAGAAAAGGTCTAGTGTTCCCCAAGAAAATAGTTCCTTTTACACATGTATGGGTCCATTATTACTTTTCCTGCATGAAAAATGTTATGGCAGTGTATGAATCATAACTAATCACATATAAATTAGATGAAGTTTTCCCCTCTTGTTTTCATTCATTTCTTTAACATAGGACCTGCTCTCAAGGTTCAGAATGGTTCCCTGTGTGTGGGAACACCCTAACCAATTTCCCACTTTACCAAGTACAGCAATGTAAATGTACTACAGACAAGAGTTGAGGGTTTGAACAATAACTTCTCATCACTGAAAGAGAAATTCCTTCCTAGCTGCACATAAAAGAACAAAATTTGTTTTAATTTCAGCAAACAACCGGTACCTTCAAATTTCCCCTGACAAACTCTAGTACTCCAAATGCCATTGAACTAACAATGCTGTCCAACAGCACAAAATCTGTTGCAATAAGTTGAGTATTATCTTTGGCTTTGATTAGAAATCTGAGAGCCCTGTCTGATCTGGCAGTTCAACAACAGTGCACTGACACCTGCTCCAAGAGGTGAATGCTAATGCTAAAGGGAACACAGCACAGCATTCACATATATAAATTCTTCCTGTGAGCCCTTTCTCAGTGATACCTGCCTATTGCTGCAAGACTTGGGCAAAATTATCTTTTAGGAAGGAAATAAGTTTCTTGGTGTCTAAAATCTACGTGCAGAGACAGATGGCAGCTGCCGCATGACTGCACTTACTGGGGTGGGTAACACAGGAGTTGGGGCTGGGGCTCTCTCTTTCCCCTTTTGGCTTCATGGTAGTGGAAAGTTTGCTTCTGCTATCTGACTGTTGATAAGTAGTTTCTACTGGTCACTGTCTTTTTTACTGTTCTCTTACGTTCATTCAGAAGGAAGATGCAAAGCCCAAAGAGTTTTCCTAATTTTCTGAAAGTTTCCTTCCGCCACAACTCTGTGGGAAGGAGGAGTATAGAACTTCTGGGTTCCTTGAGAGAAAGACCAGAAAACTAACTGGGAGTATATTAGAAACAAATAAAGTTTTTCACATATGCAGAGTTTTGGAGATTAGTTTACTATTTTATTTCCTTATCCCATGCTGAAGGGAACAGACTATGAAGGAAATGTGGTCTGTTTTTTAAACTCTGGCATTAGTCCCCTTTTCCTCTCTGGCTTGGGAGGGGCTGCCTTCTCATAAGTTAACATTCCTGTTGTGGTATAAAGCATTTAGGAAATATTGATCATATTACCAGGCAGACAATAACCAGTTGTATGTTTAACTCTTCATTGCTCCTTTGTTATCGGTACAGGCGCAAACAGCAAGTGAGGTGTATCTTACTAAAGAGCAGCCTGTGATTTAGAGTTGTGGTGAAAGTTTATAATTTCTTTCAACAGTCTTTACATTCATGGCTGTCTCCTACCATCAATTTAGTTTTGGAGTTATTGTGTCTCAAATTGCAAAGTTGCTGTCAACTATAGGAGGGATTCCTCTTTTGCTTTACCACAGAAAAGGCTTGGCTTTTTTTTCTTGCTTTGATTGTGATTCAAACCCTCTTTCTTAGCTGAGAAAAACAGGAAACACCTTTATACACTGTTCTGAGAGCCATGTGCGTAGTGAGCTGTAACTGCTGATTAGGCCCTCAGTAAGTGCAGCTACAGTGCAGTCTGTTCAGAGAAGAACATGGCTCTTGTCATCAGAGCAATGTCTCTGTACAGCCAACAACATTCTGTAGTTGTAGTTGTGCACTTCTGTACAGTAGTGAGTTACTGAAGTCAGTAGAGCATTAGTGATGGTTTGTTACCTTCAATTCATAGATTGTAAAGACTTTCAAATACTTTGTTTTTACTATCTTGCCTATTTAACAGAATTAGTGCAGTTGTTTTAGAAGACTGAAGATTGTAAAAAGAAAAGAATAGGGGTTTAGTTTTGAAAATTAAACTTTTTGAACTTATTGGAAGTTCTTACAGATTGATGCAATGAGGTGTAGCTATTGAAAGCAGGGGATAGTATAACTGAGCAAAGTATTAGTCTGGCTGTGCATAAGGCTCTGTGATTTGCTGTGTCTCTTCTTGCTGTGCTTCACTTTGCCAGATTTTTTTTTCCAAGGCTGAAGAACATATTTTCCCTCAAAAACAAATGAATACAGTCAGGGGAGGAGAAGCCAGGAGGAGTACCCATGTGTCAGTGCCTCTTTGCATGTTTCTGCAGGTTCACCCCTCTTATCTGAGAGTCTGACATGTAGGTACGTTTGTCTCGCGGACTCCTCTTGAAGTGGGGAAACACCGTTAGTGAAGACAGTCAGGCACTTTGGTATCTCTACACACTGCCAGGGAAGTCAGGGAGAGGGGACATCCTCAAGGGAAGGCCAGAATTCTCAGAGAGCACTTCTAGTGGCAGGTAACAAGTGAGACAGGCCAGCTCTTCTCATCAGCAGCTTCACAGTAGTTCCACAGCTTTGGAAAGCTTAGTGTTTTAGGTAACAGGCTTAGCTCTGCTCTATCCCTGCTCAGCTACCCCATGAGCAAGACATTGGCTTGGCTCTGTCTGACTAGGGTTCAGCACTGCAGCTGAGAACAGAGGCAGAGCTAGCCTGACTTCCAAGGCTTTACCTGTACCCACACTCAGTTTTTTGGAATAGGCTGATTGCTAAGGCTTTTAGCCCTAGAATAAAGAGGCAGAAAACTAAGGATCTCTAATTTACACATTTTTTATTTCTTCCTAACCTGCATGATATCTGGGTTAGTTTGGGAAGGTCACTGGCCAAAATGATGCTTTCAGGACAGAATTCTCTCTGACCCAATTCTGGTAATATATCTTTGAGGTAGAAGTATGGATGATCAAACACATGAGGAAGATTCTGCATCATACTGACCTGTGGTGCATGTGAAGGAATGATGCAACTCAAAATAGCTGAGATAATGGCGTTAACTTAAAAAAGGAGGATTTAGAACTAAAGTGGAAAGCTGGAGGCAAGACAGGGATGTTAGATAAAAGACTAAAAAGAGACACTCATTTCTGAGTGGTGTTGCTCATTTTGAAAGCATTTGCTTTATATTTTGGTAGGGCAGCTAGGAAAAAAAACACGTTACGGCAGAGACCTGCCTTTCGAGATGTACCCACTTTCCACCTGAATAGCTTCAGAACAAACATCTGCATGTTCCCTTGCTTCTTTCAGTGACTCATCTTGACTTTTTTTGTTTGCAGTCCAGTTAGTTCTTGTAACACAATTACAGTTATAAAATAGAAAATAGTCTTTTTGCTACCAGGTGATCACTTATGCAAAAACAATGCTTACTACATTATTTTTGAACTTTTACTGAACAGGTGACTACATTTTCAGTGTCAAGTTGAAAAATATTACTTAAAGATAAGGAAGCTGAAGGATGCTATTATAAATCACTGTGCTTGTAGTCAAATAGAAAACCTGTAGTAGCTGCAGGAGTGGAACCTCTGAGTTCCACCTTCTCTCTGTGCCCTCATCTTCAAAAACACTCTTTGCTCCAATAGGAGAGACTTTACATGAAATGTTTTTTATTCATTGACAGTTAAACTGTTTTCCATCACTACTTGGTTTTCTCAGTTACTACCAGCTTCTGAGCATTTTAGAAGTTTGCATTTTCTCAAGCCAATTAAAGGTTAAATCAGTGCTAGTCACACCACTTCATTACTCACAACTGCTGTCCAACATAGTGCCATTTGTCACCAACAAGCATGACCCAGAAAAATCCATTTAATCAGAACAGTTTGTGGTATTTTTCTTTCAGCTATCTTTATTTCATATTAGTAACCTAAGTCACCAGGGTGGGAAGGAAACATTGTTTGATATTGCTGGAAAGAGTCTTAGAAGGTTATTAAAGATAAGGTGACATTACCTTGGAGGGAAAATCTCCTATTCAAGTTTGCTTGTGGAGTTTCTGAGTATTTTCGTAGCTGAATTTTATTCTGCTTGTGGAGTGGCTGTTTCCTAAGCACAGATACAAGAGGCAGCCATAGAAAAATGTGCTCTTTCCTTCAGCTGCTTTTGTGTGATTTTCTCAGCTGCCTTCTGAACACTGCAGTCCTGTGGAGTGGGATTCCCTCAGCCAAATGTCTTTTCTTCACAGTTCCTTTCTCTCTGGCATGTACCTAAGGGGACTGGAGGTTTTTGGGACAGCTGAGCCAATTTGTTGGCCTGCAGTACAAAAAGGAGTCATAGCCACATACGTGTGAATGGCAAAACCTTTCCATTTCATGTGAAGGTTCTCATGAGAGGCATTTGAAGTTGCTAAATATCTGTGCTACTAAATAAGGTAGTGTAAAGACCTAGAGCTAGGCTTGTGGTTGTTTCAATTCCAGGCAAAAACGAAGGTTGACTGATTCTTGCTACCTCTTTGTTGATGATTGTACTACTGCCTAAGCTGCTATCTGGCAAAAATATATAATATAAAGAACAGTAGGAGCCCTTTAATCTGATGTATATGGTCTAGAGGGTTGTTAACGGGTTAGAGAGGATAAAGGGAAAAAATCTGACTTTTTAGTTTCCGCTTTTCTGAGGATGAACATTGCATAGCATCACATCAGAATTCGTATGACAAAGATAAAGAAAACATGACTTAGCTTTTCTGTGTATGTTCATTGGGATTTATTAGGAAGTAACCTGGGATAGTGCAAGGTACTCTGCAGTCTCCAAATTCCAATGAGGAGTAGTCTTGGGAGAAAAAGCTTCTTAGTTCCTGTCAGTGGGATGTGATCAGGCTGTGAAGAGTCTTCAGACAGAACTCATCTGTGAGAACTATCTGCAGTGTAACCTGCAACCACCCCACAGAACACAGCTGAGTAGCACATCAGTGCTATGGGGTTTCAGGTACTTGGTTGTGTATTACAGGTAGCAGGTCTGAAAAATGCAATGACTCATTTTACCTTCTTCTCCTGCCACATAACCAGTTCTGAAGCTGATTGAAATTGTAGGAAAGGAGGTTGGCTCATAAGTGAAAAATTGCTTTGTCACCATTGCAGCTGATACAGCAATAATTCTGGGAAAGATGCTGTAAAAATAAATGTCTGTATTTTGAAATGTTTACTTCTTGGTTTCTCTGCAGCTGTTGCCCTACTGCCCTTTAATATTATTTTGCATCTTCTCTCCTGCTTGCTTTAGTACTTTTTAGACTGGATGGGAGATCTTCCTTTTTCAGTTTCCCTATTTAGTCTCAGCCTTGTTCCTTCTTTTTATGCCCTAAATTTTTGTGGTGATTAGCCACATTTTAAGTGAGGATGGTTGATCTGGACAGTTTCAGGTGTCTGATGTCATTCAGACTGGCCTTTAACAAAGTTGCTCAGTAGTTTTCACTGAAATTTCACTTGCACGCAGGCTCTCCAAGGTGAAATCACGGTACAGCACTTTTTCTCTCATAGTTTATTTTGGCCTCTCGATTTTTAGTCACTTTTGCTTATATAAACAAGAAGTAAAATAAGAAATATCAATAACATAAGGGTTAAAATACCAACTGAAAACAAGCACCTCAGTACCAAAAGTTGTCAGTCGTTCTTTCATGTTACGTGTGTAAATAAAATAGGAAGTTATAGCTTGGTCTGAGGTGATGTAACTCTGAGTTGAAGCACAGTTTTCTGCAGTATTTTGTGAGGCAGAAAGCTCTAATAGCAGGGCATTGCCTCAGAGTGGAGTTCTGGCTTCCTTTCCGACTTTCAGCTATTGTGTTGCAAAATTTAAGTGCACAAAGCTTTGCTTAAGCCAGTTACTTCTTGGGGGGGGGGTGAGGTATTTCCAAAGACTGAGGTCTTTCAAAATGACCTTTTGAAATTTTTCTGTGATGTTTTTGAGCATTGGGGAGAAGGTAAGAAGGTTAGTTTCCAAGCTGAGACCACAAAATATGTGTCCAACTATCATAGCCCCTTTGAAATTCTGGCACTTCTGTGCCTGAGCAGATTGTAGGCACTCTAACAAATCTGATGATTAGTGCAAGTGTGATGCTTGAGATATTTTGGCTTATACAGAACAGATATCACCTACTCCTAAATGCCAGGTGCTTCGTGTGGAGTGCAGCACAAAGGCGGCTGTGAAACTTCACTTGCTGTTGTCTCCCTTTAAAGCTGTGCCAGCAAATGCACAGCATGATCATTTCACTGAAAACACACACAGCTCCTTGGCACCTGATTGAACTTCTTCTGAACAATCTCAAAGCATGGCACTAATCCTTAGTTGTGCTGTAATACACCTTGGTTAACAAACGTTGAACAGTTTTATTCCAGTGACAAGTGTGATTTCTGGAATTTTGGGGCCCTATTTAGCATTTTATGGTCTGTGGAAAGAACATTTTTTTTTAATTTCAGTGGGTTCTGACTCTAGTGGACCTGCTGTCTTCTGTAACTGCTGAGTCCTTAGAACAGTAGTGGAATTTTTGGCATTTACTGCTCTCTCTGCACCTAGGCTTTTCTTGAAAGTCGGATACTTCACATGATTTCAAGAGGCAGAAATTAGAACACAGTACAGGAATATATATTAGGAAAAAAATTATCTGCATGAGGTACAAGGGAGGGTGTTAAAGGTGTAAGTTCTGACACAGTCATGTGGTGCTCCTTTAATGCAGGCTTGCCCTGGTGGCAGAGCAGTTCCTATGTTTGCATAATGTCACACATCTGCAGAGATCAAATGCTGGATGAGAAAGAAATAGTGGTTTATGTCTGTAGAAGTGTTTGTAAGGTAACTGGTTACACATAGTCAAGCACAATAGAGGTATCCACTTACTGCTTCAGTTCCACAGCATTCCGACTGATGCTGTACCAGAAAGTTTCCAAAGCAGTATTTTTCCCTCTTTAAATTAAAGTAAAAATATGTGTGCATTAATGCTAGGAGTTTTGTTCTTCACAAGGTTAGTTAGTACAGGGGTATAAGCTGCAAAGGCATTTCTAGGAGGTTAATAAAATATGTCCCATTCCATCTTATTGTTGTAGAAGCTACTTCTGTACTTCCAGGTGCTGAGAAAACAGGTGTATTTTTGTGAGACTGTAAGTACAGTTTTCTATTATATCAATACTTCATGAAGGTATTCTGAAGTTATTTCTACTGAGTAGACAGGCCATTTCTGAGAAAAACATTTTATTCTTTTTTGACCTTCAGACTTTAGTTTTAATGCAAAATCTGGTAAACAAAGGAGAGATTCAGTGACTGACTGGCAGGGCTTGCACAAAAAGAATAACTTGCTTAACTTCTTGTTGGCAAAAAGGATGGAGAATCTTTGTAATGAATAATGGAAAAAGAGAATGATAACCATTGGAACAAGCGCTGTAGGGTATAAAGTTGAATGCCCAACTTGTTCTTAATATGTGGCAGAGTGGTTTAAAAGTTCTGATTCCTAACAAAATACCTATCAGATAGTAACATTTTGCCCACTTCTGCCCATCCTTTTTTTCGCTCAAAGGCAGAGGTGGAAGTTTGTCTCCTTTAGGTTATTGAAATGCCAAAGGGACAAGATAAGATTTAAGGTTAATTGATGCCACTTTCTGTCCTGAACAAGAACTGCTGCTTTTGGGAAATAGCTGCAGTGGCTTTCAGGTGGCAGATGGGAAGCAGTTAGTTGGGTTGGTACTGGACATTTCAGCAGTTGTGGAAGATTGCAGGGATACTACCAATGAGAATGAAGGTATCTTGCTCCCAGATGTTCTAACAGTGAAGGGGAGAAACTTCTTGTGTAGTTTTTCTTCAGATTTGGTACAAAATGATAAAGAGTTCTAGGCAGCCACATGGAAAATAGGCAAAGCACAGTATGTTGTTTTTTTTTAATTTTCTAGAACACAGCCTTGAAATAGTTAACAAGTTACATCAGGAGCAATTCATTTGGTTCAACCTGTATTTACTTTACTGGAAGAACCTTCAGGTTGTGAAATGTACACTGTGTGTTCTTGTCCTCGCACTAGAATGAAATACAGAAAAGAGGAAACATTTTCAGTAGTATTCCAGGAATGTTTGAATAAACTCTGTTTCTTTCAGCATGAATGGTTAAAATTTGAGTTTTCAGTCCCTTGAAAACAAACATGTTTCTGCTTTGATTCAAGTTCTGCCAGCATAAAGGAGTTAAAACCACAACCTAATGCCACAGTAAAATAAGTCTGTATAGGGAAATCCCCAAATGGCACAGGGCTGCCAGAGCTGCTTCTACACAGAGTCCTCTGCCAACAGCACACACCGTCTCTCTTGTAGTGGGCATGGAGAAGTATCTTCTCCTTCCAGGTGTCCAGAGGAAGTGGGAAGGGTAGACCATATAGCTGTTGTTTCTCTGGTGGGCTTGAGCAGACAGAACATTGGCAAGCTGTAAAAATCCATCTGGGACGGCCCTGTTCCAGAGCTGAATTGACCAAAATTGATGCATGGTTTTGCCCTTTTTCAGCTTGGTTACAAAGACTTCGAAGCCAAATATTGCCTTAGGTTACATGTGACTTTCACTTTTGCATCACCAGAGGTGATTGGCAAGACTATTGCTTCAAATGTCTTCACTGAGATTAGGGACTGACAGTAATAAATGTGTTAAGACAGAACAGAATCAGTGAGTATGCTTGACATACAATCTGCTAGCAATATTCTTCTTACCATATGTGCATAAACAATGTTGCACCTTTCTGCTTCATGTGCAATCTGTCCTTTCTTCAGATCTTCACATCCACTGTCTCCTTAGACTGTAGCTTCTTTTGCATGACAGAGCTTTCATCTGCAGGAAAGTGTCATTTTAAATTAAATACTACTGTACCAGTAGAATCAAAACATTGTATTATGGCATTATTCAAAGTTGCCTAGCCTTAAGCAAAAAAAGAAATAAAAAGTAATACTTTCTGTGCTAATCTTACAAAGTTTGTGCCTTTAAAAGGACTTCAGAATTAAGTAACAGGTATATTGGAAGTTGTTTAATATACATTGGAAAGGTGAATGCAGAGATAGGTAAAAACTTTACAGGTAGTTCATTACTTGTTTTTTAACATTATTGCATGCTCCTGATTTTTTTCTTATTGCATATACATGTTGCTGCATTTGCTTTGTTTTACAGTTGTACAGTTTTGGAGAGACAGTTTCTATAGTGTTCTGGACAGATACATGGAAGCCAGAAAGCTTTTTTGACAAGATTGAGAAGAACAGGCGGAGTGGAATGCACACCCTGTGCTTACTTGGTGAGCAGCTACCCGGGCTCCTTAGCTACCAACACAGCACTCAGAGGCAACAGTGACAGGCACGGGATGCTGTCTGTTATTCAACATGTTCTCAGCTAACATGTATCTCTGAAAATAACACAAAAAACTGGAGTGTTAGTGCATGGGTCCTTAGAGTCAATTTGCCGTTGTTCATGCTACAGCAGCCAGGAATTTCATAATTCCTTCTCAGAAAATCCCTACTGATGCCTTTGTAGAAGTCAAATAGGAGCAGAAGGTCCATTTTTGCTCTTAAGTTCACTAAGATTTTAAGCTAGATCTGGCTCAGCATCCCAAGCAGATTGCAGTGACTAGCAGCCATCTTTTGTTGACTTAATTAAGTCAACACACTTAACTTTCTGGGGAGCTAAATCATACTTTTAACCACATTTGTATTTTGTAAGGTGATAATCCTTTTCCTAAGTTATCTAAGGGTCTTTTGGCCAAAGGCAGTTGTCATGTGAGAAGCTTCAGTGCTTAAAAAATCCTTGCTATCATGGAGCTGAAATGGAACCCTGCTCCCACCTGATCACTGTCCCAGGCTCTCCCACAGTGCTCTCTGATCTTTATCCTACCCAACAGCCCTCAGCTGACAGCCACTTTATGAGAAACTCTACTATAAGTAACTCCTTCAGGATTATGCAACTCCCAGCATATAAAATATAAGGCACCTGCATTATTTGTATATATAGTTATATATCTCTCTGTATCGTAGTTTAGACATAGCTGGGATCATTCAGGGCTAAATAAATTAATATCGTAAGTAAAAACAAAGTCTGTGGTAACTGGAGGATCCTGTTTAAATGTGTATGCATCACTGCACATCAGACTTTCCAATGCCTTGAAAGTTGTTTGTTTTCAAAATTGGCTAAAAATCAGAATTCTGGTAATTTGTTTTAATGAAGGATGAGGTGACAAGTGCTTCAGACAAGGATTATTACAGCTACAGTATGTTAAAACAAAGTATTCTTTAGATATTTTGTATAATGATTTCTATGGTGTCCCTTTTAAATTTTTTTACATAGTAGCAAGAGAGTAAAAATTCGGAAACCATAAAATCGCATTATAAATCTCACATTTCAGGGATTATTGTGGTAGCTGCATCTCACTGTTACTTACAGCTGAAAACTACCCATTTCCAAACTAATCATTCCCTTGGTCATTTTGATCTATGTATTGTGTTTATCCAACTGACTGGATTACTGTGTAAGCAAATGTGATGTTAAAAAGGTTAGTGCTGATAAACTTCTGAATTCAAAGTGACTTCATGGACATATATGCAATTTGGTAAACTGGGCACTTACAGTCTTGCAGCTTTGCAATTTAAACCCCTTTCATCCGAGTCACTTTGGTTTATAAGTTAATGATATAATTAAGCAATACTTTTTTAAAATCCAAGGTTAAAAATGTATCCAGCTTTCAAAATTATCAAAAATGATAATTTTTGGGGGGCATTTGAATACAGGTAACATTTGAATTCCTCTTGGAGAAATTATGGTCAATTAGTTTCATAAAACTGCATCTGTGCAGTCTTACCTTCCTCACCCCTTCTATTTGAGTTTTGCCCAAGCCTTTTTTTTCCCCCCCATAACAAAAGATTGTTTTAAATTCTGATTGGGGCAGGAAGGAAGTGCTAACGAAAGTCAGGTTCCTGCAGGGCAGTGATGTAATCACTGTCGGTCAGTCATACTCTTTTACCTTTGGTGACCACTAAGTGCTCATGATTTAGGAGTAGCCTCAATACCCTGGTATGCCCAAATGTGCTGGTATTTAGCTATTCCATGGTAAATATACTTATATTTACATTACATTGTATACTTAGCTGTGTTTTTATTCAGCTATGTTGCTCTGAAATCTGTGAAACTTGCCCTGTCTTGGGTAAAATCGCACGCATAACTTTCTGATTAATTAACACATGTAACAGTACAATTTTTCCTGTAATAGCTAAAATTTTGTTATAAATTTTATAGAAACTGTTAATTTTTTACCTACATAGAAAACTAAGTGGGCAGTTTGTGGGCAACCTGCGTTTTAATAACTGTTTTGTTCTACAGATATTAAAGTGAAGGAGCAGTCTCTGGAGAATCTAATGAAGTGAGTCACCATTTTGAAAATATACAGAAACACACAGTGCACTTACAAAGGTTTTTTTTTGTACAAGAAACAAAGGTTCTTTGCCCATGGCCTAATACTGAACTTACCTGCCTTCTCCTCTCGTGCTCCTCAGTGGCCGCTGTCTTTTGTTTCTTACAAGGAGTGGAACTCTTTTATTCACTGCAGTAGGACCTGGCTTTATTTACAGTAACTGAATGGAGTTGCAGCAGGGCATAATCTTTTCTGTAACTGTTGCTGTGAGAAGCACTAGGTCAGAATGGGGTAGGCTTTCCGCTTGGCGAATGAAGTGTTATTCCTCTACTGTCACCTCCTGAAACAGATTAGTATCTGAAATAGTGTTCTAAATTTATTCTTCTGTACACTGACTGGAAACAGTGTGAAACACAGAATACATACCAACCTTTTAAAACAGTTAAATAAGCAATATATAGAAAATGCTCTTAAGTTCGCTTAACTGTATTCAAAAAGCTCTTACCACATCTTATTCATCTCTCTGCAATCTGTGTGTTTTGACAGTGGTGAATATAAACGGTTCCTTTATACACATGCTGTAACTGGTCTAAATTAACGTTTATGAAGTCTCAGAGTATCATTGAGGTTTGTTTATTCTGGAGTTCAAAATAAAATCTGTTTGACTGAATCCACAGTTGGCAAGGAAAGCAGCATTTCATTTAAGAATATATTTCTAGTCTGTAATCATCTGTCTGCAGGGCATTTGACAGAAAAACAGTCATTTGCCCTTGAATTTAAGCCTAATGCATCTTTTGGGAGTAGCTGCAAAACCTGCATATTGCTTCTAGCAGCTGAATTTGCTTTTAGGACTCAAATGATCTGCCAGCTGGAGGCCCAGCTGTTTCACAGGTGTGGTGAGAGCACAACAGACTTCTGTCTTCTTAAAAATTCCACTCTTGTCTAAAAGGCCCAGCCTGAGAGCCTGGGCCTGTTTAAGTTCAATTTGCTGTCTAGAGGCCTCTTGAAATAAGTTGCAAGAATGCTGGGGATAATGAAATGTGTTATATGTGAAATTTCTCTACTTTTCCTTCACGGCAGAGGAAGAAAGATTTATGAGCCACCACGCTACATGAGTGTGAATCAAGCTGCAGAGCAGCTTCTGGCCATTATTCAAAACAGGAGGCTCCAAGGAGAAAAAACAGGTATACAACTGCAATGTTTGTGTCTGCTACTACCCCTCTCCAGTCACACCCCTTGATGAGCTTCTGGAAAGGGCTCCACTCCTTTCCTCATACTCTTGGCATTCTCTTGCTCTGGAGTGGATTTAGGCTGCTTTAAATCTTAGTCAAGGTGGATTTAGCTGAGCACAGATGAAGGTGCAGAAGTGGCTCCTGGAGGTTTAGTCAAAGCCTCAGTGTGGAAACCACAGACTCTTTCTATCCCTCTGTAACTATGAGCTCTTTGATCCATTCAAGTTGCACGAGGTGGAAGGATTCTGAGCATTTTTGATCAGTCAAGCTTCAAAAAAAATCTCTGCAACATTTTAGACTGGTCATGCTCTGCTCTACATGAATACCAGCATAAATCTAGGTTAATCTAAGGATGCAGAACTGTGATTTTGAACTTGAATTCTTAACAGTAGTCAAGAGCAAACTGTGAAACATGTTTATTGAAACCAAGGGTAAACTCACAGCAGCTATAAAGATGACTCAGTTGTGTCACATAAAATTTTTTCTAATAAAAATTCACCTAGCTCTATTCCTCTTTTTAGAAGTTTATTTCTTCAATAGTGTTAAAATGAAAATCTTTTCCTTTTATCCCTTATATAGAATAATCAGAAGCAGCCGTTTCCCAAAAGTGAATACAGTTCATGAAAGAATTACATATTCTACTTCTGCTGCCTTTCCATTCCTCCTTATCAACCTCTTTAAGATACAGCTTTTTTTCTTTGAAGAATAATCTTCTTTCTGAGCCACTCCAATAATTTAATAATTGAAGGTTTAAGAAAGCAGTGTTAAGGTTTAAGCACTTTGAGTACTTTTTTCCTTTATGATGGGATCATTCGTCAATGCATTTAATCTTCTTTCTTACAGAAACTACTGAAAACACAATTTGTGTTGGCCTTGCTCGTGTGGGTGCTCCAGATGAGAAGATTGCAGCAGGCACACTACAGCAGATGTCCAGCGTGGAATTGGGCGGTCCACTACATTCCTTAATTGTTACAGGCACTATGCATCCTCTGGAATTAGAGATGCTTAAGCTCTTCTCTGTAGATAGTTCCAGTTTTGAAAATAATGCATGTCAAAGGACCACTTAAATAAAAATGAGGCATTTGCATTTTTATTCCACCTTTAATTTCCTAACAGCATAAAGCTATTCCTGTGAATATTTAAAACTTGCCTAACAGGAGTTAGGCTGCATATTGCTTCAGAAGGCAGCACTGTAGGAACATGGACCTGCTTTCACCCGAGGCTGCAAGTATATGCTTCTACCATGTAGACCCTCCAGAAAGTTTTAAACACATCAGCATCACTTGTGATCAAGGGGACATCACTTCTGCTGTAGTCCATTAACCAAGCCTACTGCATACATTGTTTTAAGTGCATTAGATGTTAAATTTCGCTTTTCAACTTCCCAGAAACTTAGTAGTCCTCTCACCAATAGAAACCATTAGCATGCAAAACCTGTTAGGTCTGTGTCCATCTTTACTTTGGGAGAGTGAATACAGACAACTGAAAATGCTCTAAACCAAGAAAAACAAGAACTTACCCTTTGATCAGCTGGTGAAACAGATGGAGAAGCTGCACAGAATTTCTTATTTCAGAAGGCTGCAACTTAAAATAGAATTGGATTTCTTCATATGTTAATGCTAGCATTCACAAAGGGCTGGACTCGAACTGCAACAACCACAGTTAACCTTAAGCAGACTGCAAGAATTCTGTTTAAAATCAGCTAGTGGATGATGGTGGTCACTATTTCAACTAGTCTTCACGGTAAGATGAGAACAAAGCAGACCTGTATGCTTTTTTTTTTTTAAACTGAAGATTTATTGGAAAGAAATTTGATCCCATATCTTTTCAGCAATATAGCATATTTAACATTTTATATAGACTGTATTCAAGTAGAAAAGATTACATTAAAAATTTCTTAATATTGCACTTGGGACAAGTCGTGGCTAAGCTACTAACATTAGCATTCCAGAACAAATCATACATAGTCTTCAGAATTTTAGTGAGCTGCCTTGTGATTTCTTCACAGGTACTTTGCCACACTGTGCTATTCAACTTTAGCTCACTGCTAAGAGTAATTCCTGTAATTTAAAGGTAAAGGTAAGCAATATGCTATCTGCTACCAGGAATGATTTTGGCAATTGCTTCATTCACATTATTTCACACTTCAGCCAAAATACTGTAGCCATTCACTTAACTCTTGTACAAGATCCCAGCATACACGTGAGACTCCAGTGCACATGGGAAGTGAAATACCCACCTCCTTTTACTTATTATTTCCGCCAAATTACCACAGAGGCAGGAACTTTTTGTGGCTCACTGAAACAGAGAAGCAGATTAAGCAGTGTGTGCACACAGCAAGATAGTCTTCGCATGCCAGGCACAGCAAAGCATGACTGGCATCTTCACATTATAGCAGTGTCTGGCCAATGGCGTCCCAACAGGGATGGTCACTGCAACAAAGCCTGAATGGGGGACAAATCCAAAAGGGAACAGAAGTGTAAAGGAGGAGTTAATTACTGAGTCAGTATTAGGGATCAGACAGATTATTAAAAAAGAGAAAAAAGAAAATCCTGCTTAAAGGGGTGGATAATGAAGAATCATAGCAAGTGGCAGTCTGATGGCTTCTGGAAGAAACAGGACAAGGCTTAATTATTAAATAAAACTGTTGCTCTGAACTGGTATTTAAAGACCTTGTTTCATGAAGAGAGAGAAGGGTTTGCATTTTACAGAAGCATGCAACTGAAAATTTGCACTATGCACTGCAACTGAAATCTGCACTATAAGAGAAATGCCATAGACTTTACAATCTGAATGCAGAGTGTGTGCAAAGGGTGGAAAACTGCAGGTCAGCAGCAGCTTCTCTCCCCTCTTGCATCTTGTCTGAATTCCCAAAACAGGTTCACTTACAACAGTTAAAAAGAGATACCCTTACTTTCCTTCACCTTTAAAGGCAGTTTTACTTAAAAAAAAAATTAAGAATGTTAAGAGTCACTAATGTCCATTTTATTAGCAGCAGCAGCTTCAATTTTTATGTAAAAACAGTGTAAGCAGCTCTTACTAATGATGCAACTAAACTTCTGTTTTAGTAAGCAGTATTACATAAAAACCAGAGTCATTTATTTGCTTCTTGCACTTTTTGCCTTAGTTTAGCAAATCACACAAGTAACTCAGCTCTCTGGAGGGGCCCAGCTGATGTAAGGAGCCAGTCTGTACATATCTGTAGACTTACCGGATTAGCCTATAAAGGACCAGTCTTCACTGTGCATATTCATAAGAGTAGTTTTCTTCCACTGTTATTTACCATAAAAAGCACTGGGGCATTTTCATACAGACACTCTGCAGCATTTGTCTTCTTATTTTGCTGTAAAAATCATCATGCAGTTTGCAGGCTTGGTCTTTGGGACAACAGGGTTGTAAGTTACAGGTTTCAGTCACAGAAAAAACAAACCACAGAGACAGACTACGTTTAACCCCACAGTAAGCTCAGCTACATGAAAACACGAGAAAACCATAAATTGAAAACTTCGTTCAAAATTCAGTAGTGAATACCAGGAAGCTGAGTTTTAGCAGATGATCTGTAGACCTTCATCCATCTCTGGATGTCAGCCACTCACACAAAGCTTTGTTTAAATGATGCCATGCATCTCCAATAAAGTGTCAAAAGCAAAGTGTTACATAAGCAGCCAAGTGTTAGGTAATTAGCAAAACACAAAGTAATGGTCCTTTGGCTCTCAGGGTAAGAAAAGCTGCACTGTCGATTGCGTGATTTGTACTCTCCTAAAACCTGAGCAAGTATCCCCTCAGTAAGTGAAAAAAATAAATCTGATGTCACTCGGTTTACTGACATACTAGATATGACTGTAGTTACCTACTGAACATGTCATATACTGTCTTCTGTAACATTTTGTGATGCTTATCCTTTTTCAGAAAGCCTAAAAAGGCTTAAAGTCTATTTTAAATCTGACTTCCCTACACTATCCCCAATTATATTTGACAAACAAATGATACATTTCTTACTATAAAACACAAAGTTTAAAAATAACGAAGTGCTATCGTAGTTAGAAAACTCAGACTTGTACATATCCTTCCAACAATCTGATAAATCATAATAAGCAAAAAAATAAAAAAAGTCATTAAAATTGTTTTTATAATTATAACTGGCTTACAGGCCTTTTCACTCCATTTGCCATATTAAAAAAGTCTGTAGATGTACATTTAAAAAAATACCAGCATAAAAAAACCCCAACTGCCACTTGGCCAGATTGTCACTTGGGAACAAATTGCAGCAGTTGTCTTTTCATTAAGAAAACTAAAGCAGTGGCCAAGCTCAGTGACTAGGGCAGCACTACAGTATTTTATCAAGTCCAGGAATACCCAGTCCCAAAACATGCTGGTATAAAAATTTAAACCAAAGCCTTCTCTTGGATCATGACACAATGGCATTGAAGTTGGCTGGTGCTTGCCTGTAAAGTAGTATCAGTTGATCTTCTCTAGCCTCAAATATCAGTAACACTAACTACTGAAAAATGAGGAAGTCATGCTGTCAGCCAACAAGCAGCAGTCTATATTCAACACACTACAAAACAGTAACTCCACCCTATAATCACAACCAGATTTTAATCAGCTTTTCTGTGAACATACATGCACATGGTATCTTAAACTGCAATGCTCAAATCTGCTCAACAGATTCTTGCACCCACCCTGTGCTGTGTAACTCCCAGATCCCATCTTTCAGTCAGTAAAGTCTGGGCCAGGCAGGGGATCTGCAAGGTGGGACGGGGAGAGAGCCTGACAGCGCCAGGCAGGAGGCCAGAAGAGAGATGTGGAGCGGTGCAGCCAGATGAAAGGGCACTCTGCACCCACATCCCCAGGAGCAGCCAACAGGATCAGAAACCAGCAACAGGGATAAAGGATCTGAAGGCTGGAAGAGACTATAAAGCTTAAAAGCAATAATATATGTGGCTTTGTACTGCTATTTTTCTTTGCATCCAGTTTTCGGTTCCAAGCACAAGGGTACACCCCTAAGCTCTGTACAAAATCAACATTCATGTTTCAATATCCCATCTGGAAAAGTCAGGAACCACCTATCAGTTTGGCAACTGTTGTTTTTTCACATGAGAAGAAATCAAAATCCAGGTGCTCTACAGGAACAAGAGTGAACACAAAAACTCTTCATATCTGCTATGAATTCAGCAATATCAGTGGCAAACATTTCTGCAAATCAACCTTCAGTAATTTTGTAGTGTCCAGCACTTACTACACAGACACTGTCAGCTTCAGAGGGCCTTGATTTCACTATTACCACATAACAGGTACCAAAAAAATACTTAAAATCCATACCAGTCAGTGGCAGCTACGATTTATCAGAAAAATGCCTGCCTTGTTTTTTACTCCACAGTGTTCTGTTTGGAAAATGTCCTCTTAAAAAGTCTTCCCTTGTAAGTTAACGACTACAGCACAGTGGAACTATCATTTGTAATACCAAGTATAGCAGATTTGTTTTGAAAACAACACTCAGATATCTGAGCAAAATGATTATAAATGCTAGAAAAATATGACAGACTAATGTTTCTGGAAAAAACCCAAACAACCAACCCATGCTGCACTAAGAACTTTCTCCCCCATGAAAACATACAAAAGCTACAGTAAGATAGTCAAAGATATCAGACTTGTCAACCTGGGAAAAGCATAATCTTAAGCATGAAACATGGTCCTTATTTCCGTTTTGGGTATAGCCACCAGGAACAACTATTTTCAGTATTTGGAAAGGCAAAAATTATCTCACCAATCACTTTAATAAAAATTATTACAACCTATTAAAATCAAGGAGATTTAAGCTTTCACAAACAATTTCGAGATTTAGTTTTTTCCACCAGGATTTGGAAAATAAAAAACTTCAAGCACTGCTTCCATCACCAGCATCTTCCCTCAGCTGTCTGTTTCTTAAGTGACTATAAACATGAGTAGCATCATGTAGTGTCTCATTACTTTCAACAGTAAGAAAAGACTAAGAATTGGAGTTAAATCTTAATATTTTGACTAAAATAATTTTCACAAGACATGTGTAACAAAATACCCAGCTTGTTTTGGAAGCAAGTCTCTTCACAACAGCTTTGTCTTTTACATTTAGAATTCTTCTGTCTGGTAAGATGCAAGTATAATGGAAGTCTAACATCTACAGTTATGCAAGTACACAAACCCCCCCATACATCACTAGTAAATAATCAGACTGCATACAAGATTATTTGTAAAAGTAATAAAACCCTTTGATGCTCCATATTTGTGCTGGCAAATAGCTCTCCTGATATAAAAGGCACTTTGAAAACCCAATATGGTTTGGTTCATTAAGTTTGCAAAGTACAAACAATTGTACAAACATACAATTATATTGAAGCATGTCAGCCATTGTGACATCATCTACAAAACAAGTTTCCAATTGTCAATAACACTGGTTTTATGGGAATGAGCAGTGGTTTCAGCAGCTTTACTGAAGACATGACAGGGTTTCCAGTACCGCAATCTTATTAAGTAAAAACCCCTCAAAAACTTACAAGTTTGAGGGCCCCAAAAAAACCAAGACCCCAAGTCCATAACATTCATTCAATATTTACTCCTTAGAAGTGAACTCCACCGCCATAGCCCAAGGGCAGAAATGTATTCAGTCGATTCCAGAACAGTGGTGGAGGCAGGCTCTGTCTCGAGAAGTAGGTTGTTGTACCAGTACAGTACTGAAAACTTTGGTCCAACAGCACAATTCCAGAAATTCACTACATGGCTGCAACATCAATCTGTATGTAAAGCTGTCTTACTCCTGCCTATGGAAAAGGGAAGGAGAGTTAAAAACCCAGTAAAGCCAAAGCAATTTACCTGTCCTGAACATCAGTACTTACCTAGCAAAAAAACCTCAATGTCTTATTTATCCGTAATTCATCTCCCACATTTAGCACATGGATCACTGAGAGAACAGTGTGAATACAGAGTTCTTCACACAGTCAAGTAATGATATATTAGCATTAGCTTTGCTACATTACCTTCTCTGATTCATCCTAAATCACTGCCATTCCCGAAGCTGCACAAAAGCAATTCTTACTTTCTTTTGTACAAGTTTAACTTCCTGAAAAGTAAGCTGCTTGAAGAGCTGTCGCTTTAAAATGAAGCTAAGCACAAGAGTGTAACACAGGATTTTGTTGTTCAAACCAGTTCTACATTATGATTTTGGCAAGAAAGTCATCACATGTGCAAGCAGCCAATGCAGTGAAAAGCTTGAACAGGTCCAGTCTGTGGTTGGAAGCCCTATCCCAAGGGAAGCCTCAGCTATTTTCTTGGTTCCTCAATGCAGAGAGGTACAGTAATTCAATCTACACAACTGAGTATTTTGAAATTGTTCTATACAGCTGGAGCAGAGAAGCTTTTCAAAACACAGATTCCAAACCCAGAAACACTTAATTTTGCTTGATAAGAATTACAATGTCACATCATGTGACAGGCAATTTATGTTTTGAGATGTGATTTCCACTAAGACATACCTGAGTAAAAATATTGTGAGTCTGGCTTAGAATCCACCTTCCATCAGCATCAGGAGCTACTAATAATTTCAAAGTCCCTATGTAAACATCAGTACAGAGGGTCCAGAAATGTGGATCATGTAAACTGTAAACTCCTTGCAACTGCTGCACCTAAAAATACAGGCAAATTTCAGAAAATGTATTTCAGAAAATGTTTGTCTGTACTATGTTTTTTACAGAAAATATTATAAAAGCCAATGCGTTCTTTTCCTTCTAGTTCACTGTGCAAATTGTGATCTTTTAGCAAAATTTCTCATTACTATCTCGGTTATCCAAAGGAAGGTGAAATCATTCAGATTTGTGTATATGCCACGATTTTGTACCATGCATTTACATTCTACATGTATTTTACTGAAACCATTTCTGAAAATAGAGGTGTCCAAAAGAAAAAAGTCAGTTACTGAATTTGAAAGGGCATTCAATTAAAACTGCAATTTTTGCAAAATGTGGGAATTCTGCCATGAAAAAATTTGTGAGATTCTAACTTCAATGAAAACATATTCATATATAATTTATATTAATACATTAACACTTCTGTAAACATTCTGTGAGGGCTTAGGTTTGTCCTGCCAACCCCCTTCTTTTTCCTCTGTCCAATTGTAGCAAACCCTCCAAGTGACCAATTACAATCTGTAACTCCCCCAGGGCAG
Source organism: Chiroxiphia lanceolata (assembly GCF_009829145.1). Classification (NCBI taxonomy): domain Eukaryota; kingdom Metazoa; phylum Chordata; class Aves; order Passeriformes; family Pipridae; genus Chiroxiphia; species Chiroxiphia lanceolata. The sequence continues at coordinate 19,530,681 of NC_045645.1, read as the reverse complement.
ACAGCATTCCTACAAGTGCTTCATACTAACTTTGCAAAGACACTTCAGTACTCAGGTCATGACACTGTAATAAATTAGCTAAACAGGAGAACAGGTCAAATCCAGAGTATACTCAATTACACTTCCAATGTTACTCCACCTCCCATTACTAAGAACTAGATTTTGTGGGAGACAAAAACTGAACAAAACAGAAAAACATTTTGCACTTTGTATAAGCACAGAATACTCTGGGAGGAAAAGCTTCAGGATCTATTTTTCTTCACTAACATAGCACATTTTTAAAACACAAACTAAGGAGAAGTTACATACAATTTGGGACTTCAGGAAAACATTAATTAAACTAGTACCTCCATTTGTATATTCTAAAGAACCTTTACAGGCATTACTGAAAAAAACATCAGAAAATATCCTCATATACACAGCTGAGGCTCAATAAGCCAGCAGCTTGATGAGAAAAAATAACTTAAGAGCTCACCCTCTGGTAGCACTGAGGCAGGGCATTTTCCAAGGAAGGAGGAGTTCGCTGCATCAAAATCCCAATGGATTCTTTTAAAAGTGGAACAATACTAGAAAGAAAAAAGGAAATTAGCTATTATTACGTTTTCAAAAGATGCAACCTAAGATTCCTTAACACTCATGAGAAATTATTCTTTAGTTGTTCCACTAGAAGCTGAGAGTGTTGCCATGAAAACCTAGTACAGAAAACAGAAGGATTTACAAAATTGCTGTGGTGTCTTACCAAAGGCAGGATTACTTCTCCCTCACATTTTCCACAGAACTACCCAGTGGCTGATCACAAAATACTAACAGTTTAATCATGGCATCTGAGATGTCTTAGTATCTTAGAAGTTATACAACAAAGCAGCTGATAAGTATAGCTCAAAACCTACTTCAATGGCAAATCATTCACAAGTAATCATAACAATATTCAACTGCAATGGGTTTTGCCTTTGCATTTGGTTTAAGGCATATTTTTCTTATGAACGAAGATAATAACGGGGCAATCATAAAATGAAATCAGTGTGGAGCAGTCCAGCTATAACAAAGTTAATTTGTCAGAAACAGACAACATTGCATATTTGTGCAGTGAACTAAGTGTAGGGTCTCATCCAAACTCAAGGGTTAAACATTTGGAAGCAATTAGAGGTTCCCTCTTGGCCAAGTGGTCTTGTTTAATCAGAAAACTAAGTAGACATTTAATACCCTTTTTTATTGTTATTACTTTTTTTTTTTTAATAAAACCAAGAGACCAGTAAGCCCATACCCTGAAGTTACCACTAAAAAGTTACACTCTTATTAAGTATTCAGCATGGTACCTTTTTTGCCTTTTTTGTTTAGGAATAGTGCACCATGCCTGGTTCAGTACAGCATTCTACAGCATTATTTTCAAGAGGATAACAAATATCTATAACCCAACACTAAAGCTTAAATAGCAATTTAATTTCAAGAGCATCCAAGTCACCGAACACTCTGGACCAAAAGTGACTATATATTTCAGAAATGGTAAGCTGAATTTCAGAGTTCAGCACTGGCATCACAGCTGCATTACACAGACTGACAGGATTGCAAGCACACCCAAAACATTTGTAAGAGATTAACCGGGCTAGTTCTTAGAGAAAACCACAGAAACTTAGTTTAAAATCTCATGAAGTGATGTGGAATGCATGGCACAGACCAGCTGTGTATTTGCAGATGGTGGACAATGTGACCTAACCAGTTTTAAACAGATGGTTCCATTAGTCCATGGAAGCAGCGCTGGCTGGCTGACTGCTCAGCTCACCCCTTGGCTAAACCTTAGCCAGGGGAGGGAGGGACTTAAATAAGGGTGTGTGACTCCTGTCTAATGAACCTCTGGAAAAACCACCATCCTAAAATTAAGTCTTCTTGCAGGCACAATGGTGGTTCCAGCCAAAGTCACTGCCTGGTGCACTCCATCACATGGCCTCACACAGTGCTGCTACCAAGGCATCAGTTCAGAAATAGGAAGAAGCAATTAGGGACACGCAGGAGTTGCCTAAACTGGACCTGTCACCAAGATAAACATTTAGCAGTGCAATAACTGTCAATCTGTCTAAAGGAAGCTTAATTGGAGTGTCACATTCTAGAGTGGATTACAGAAGTTTAGGGAAAAAAAGGTTCTCTTATTAATGGACCCATCTCACTAAATAATGTCCATGTCACAAGCATTATATCAAGGGAGCTGGAGCTGCCAAAACACTCCACTGATGAATTGATTTCAGTTTAACTCACTATTTAAAATGCAGGTTTGCTTCTTAATAAAAACCTTGAAAGACCAATACACAACTTCAGGATGCAAACTGAATGCAGGAATTTTGAACACCAACTCCATCTCCATAAATTTAACAAGGTCCCTGCAACATATGCACCCAAAGGCTTCAAAAACCACACACATACAGGCTGCATATTTTTCCCCAGGGAAACAACTAAAGGAATAGAGATGTAATAGCCTGCCTTTTTGTTGAAACATACCACTATGAGTGAAAAAAGCCAGGAAAGAAATCTAACAAAAATGTCTAATTTGCACAACTTATTTACATTATTTGGTAAAACTGATGTACATTATCTGATGGAAGGGAAATTAACTGTCAGTACATTTGGAGAGACAGGCTATGAAACAAAACCATCTTAAAAGTCCAAAGAATAGAGGTAAATCAGGATGTGGCTTGATACTGTTAGTGAAGTTGAAGCATATCCTGGGTCACACCCTCCTCCCTCTGTCTTAGTGTTCACATACAAATGTCATCTTTTGAAAAGCTGAAAAGGCCAAAAGACAGCTGCAGTGATGTGATAGGCCCTCACAAATGCTGTTAAGAGCACAGGTGGCCATGGATACCCTCTGCATCCAACAGGATACTATCTCACAAGACAGTCTTACTGTAAGCCAAACTAACACCACAAACAACAGAATCCAGTTTGATGATGTCTGATGTTTTCCACTGTTTCATGCATACTACTTAAGTACAAAACCTTTAATTTAAAAACCAAAACTCCACACACTATGCTCTTTTCTCAAACATTAACTAAACACAGTAATATTTAATCACAAGGAGGCACTAGAAATATCAGTTCCATCTCATGTGACTGAAGAAAACATTATGAAAGATGACAAAACCAAGCAGGCTGAAAATGTGGTCAGAGAATTTGACAAAGCTTTTCTTTTTTTGGTTTTTTTTGATTAATCATTAGTGAAAAAAACATATGGCTGTCTGTGCAGCAACTATTGCACTGGTACTTCCCCTCTTGTTTGTTTTAAATTATAAGATCATCGAGGAAAATAAATAATGCTGAATGCTCATCAAGTGGAAAGCTTTCTCATGCACAAGGAGTCTTTAAACTTTGCAGCTAAAGCAGACTCAATTTTCCATTGGTCTCTTGATTACCAAGCCTTAAGTCTAAAATACCACAGTCTTTTACAAGACAATGGAATTTGAAAGAGGCGCTAACCCACAGCAAGACTTGGGATAAAAACATATCCTCTGAAAAAGCTAGAACTGCAAAAGCAGCCAATGTTACAGCACATCACAGTTGCACATAACACTGTTACAGAAGAAGTCAAAGGTGTTCAAACAGACAAAAGCTATTTATATGAATCTGATAAATCCAGCCTGCCAGTGACACGAGGCTTGATTAAAAATGAAGAGTGAAAGCATCAAACTCTTAATTAACCTGCATCACATTCAGATAATATTCGTACCCATTCCAGTCCCATCCTGTTTATGCCACTGTTTTTGTAGGCATAGCTAGCAAGACCCTGGCATTGTTATAACCTCAGACTGCAGGGCTGAAAACAACACTGGGTAAAGAACCCTTTTCACAGTCATTGCACTCAGAGCGCAGCAGGAAATTCATTCAGTGCTCTCAGCACTACAGAAAAGAGAGGATATTTGTGATAGATTTTGTGGAAGGTAAACAAACATTGCTAAGGATCAAGACCAGCTATGGTTCTTCAAATACCGTAGCTGAAAATCTACAGCCAGATTTCCAAATTCTCTTTTTTCCCCCATCACCATCCATATCTGCAGTACAAAGGCTGTCAGCCTATTTGAGAACTTCAATAAAACTTTTCTACTAGGCAATGGCAATTTTAATCAGACTGCAAGCTTTGCTCAAGACAAGGATCACAGGTTTAAGATTTACTTTACTGATTTTGAATTGCTTGTTCTCATAACAACATAGTACCTTGACTCTCAAGCAAGGTTGGCAGGTACCATTACCCTGTAAATAAAAGCAGTGCACAACATTTAGCAATAATTGCTTAAAACAACACCAATGACAAACATGCTAGTTTGAGGAGTTTTGCTATAAAACATTGCTTCTGAATCTTAGAGAATGCAGCACTTCATTAAAAAAGTAATTTTTTCATATTGTTATAGCTCAAACATTAAAGGCATATATCCCAAACAGTACTGGCACATCCTCCCCCAAAGCTCTTTCATATTATATCATGTTCAAGAAGCTTTAGATTTTATGCAAAAAAATTACGTAACCCATGGAAACAACTTCGCTAAATGTAAATTGCCTCATTTCTTTGACCACTTAATATGTAGTCTGCATACCCTATGCAATCTAGTATGAGATTTAGTCTACTGCGCCTTTCTAGAAACATGTGGGTCTAATAGTGGTTTCAGACAAACTTGATTTATACTAGTGTTGTGGCTTTTGTGTGGTGTCTAATTTCACATAGCTGACTGAAATACTAAAATTGCTTCAACATTTCTGAATAAAGCTTAGAATGCTAAGGCTAAAAACTAAATGAATATTTAGTTTTAAATATTAAAAGCAGTTTAGAGACTTGAGAAATTGTATATTGATTCAAGCACATACAATTATGAGGACAACACCTTGGAAAAAACTTCAAGTGTCAACCTGAACAAGTATGAAATAGTCAAGCTTTTGTTAAAAAAAGCAACCTTACAAATGTTAGTAAGACAGACTTGTCTATTTTAAGCATGTCCTATTTATAATTAAATGGACACTTGCATGAGATAGTACCAAAAGTAATTAAAGAAGGGTTCATTAGATACTAGTGGTTGCATCCAGGCAAACTCAAATCCCACAGCAGATTTTCACTATGCAGTCAGAATGTTCTGTGCTAACTCGGGAGGTGTTAGGCAGAGAATATGTCACCCTAGAGCAGCCTTAGTGAAGGATCACAGGAGCAACACAGAGACACCGTGTCAGCAGCTGACAATTTGCACTAATTAGAGATGTTGTCTACAGCAAGGCTCAACCATTTGATTTAAAAGCACTGCTTGACTTCTCTGAGGAAGCAAAGCATTGCTCAACCCTTCTGCCCCTGCACAAGACAAAGCAGGTTACAAAGTAGAGTCTGGACAGCTTTATACCGCAGCAGTAAGCTTTTTAGTCATCTTATACAGGTATTTGTGTGATTTCTTCTGGCAAGTGTGACCATCATTTTAGAAACCTGAACAGAGAACACCCACTAACAGAAGCAGGCAAGACTCAAGTAAATCTGAGAGAACTGCCCCAACCTTGAAGCAAAGCAAACACTCAGTAAAAGAATGAATGAACAGTTATCTCACATAGACACAAGCAACACTGGATTAAGAGCAATGACATCCCTCTGCACTCTCCTGCAACTGTTTTCTCAAAAAGTTCCACAAAAGGGAATAAGGATTTGTGTTCTGGCTTTATTCCTTCTTTCAATATATAAGTATCATAGAAAGAATACAGGTTAAAAGAAAAAAAAACCAACACAAACTCCCAAAAAACTAACAATGACAACAAAAAAACCCAAACAAAACACCAGGGAAAAAAGAGCCCAGGACCAAACCTACCCCCTACTCATGCCCCGCGGACTCTAGGTCAAAATCAGACCATTAAGCAATAACGTGGGAGGATACAGTTCCAACTAGGGTGAAGTCCCTAAACGCCATTAAAACTTTTGGACAACCTTATCAGACTGGCTTTTGCATCTCTGACTCAAAACTACGCTTGCTTTATTAGAGTCACAAAGATCCTGATTATGGAACAGATCCTGATTTTTAAACACACATGCATGGGGCCCACTTGTTGGGGCACACACACACTCTCACCCCACTTCACCTTATCAAAGTTGGTTTAACTAGTAAAAGGGACACAGAAAAAATGGACGAATATTCATTTGAAACAGCAGACAATTATTTAATCTATGTACACTAATCTAAGTGTATGGAAACCCGTGTTTTACTCAGCTACTACCTTTACCTCAGCAATAGTTTCTTCCCTCTTGATAACCTGCACATTTCCTTTCCCATATTTTGAGATTTCAGTAATAGAAGTAGTTCTTGTAATAATTTGTCCTTTATGAAATTACAAGATGTTTAAGTCAAAATATTAAGAGTGTATATTAAAGTGATAATAGTGATCTCTAGCAGAGAGATTTCTGTGGGTGTTGTGTCTGAAGCACGCTGCCCTACTTTGATAAATAGGGAGATTCACATCAATAATCCTGTGAATGCTGCCATGCATATGCTGTAAACATGCCATACATGGTATAAGCATAAGTAGCTGCAGTTCAGATGACATTCACCACTGCTGAAGAGACAAAGGTGTACAGTTATTAGGTTGTAACTGGAGTTGTGGCACGCTGCCCTGCGCCACCATTGAAACTGCTGCCAGAAAACCTCAATAACAGTGTCACTGAATGAAATATTTGCTTGTCCAGTCTAATCCAAATAGCTTCACATTTATAGTGATCTTGGTAAGCACCAACTGGAAAAGTCTAGAGCTACTTGAAGCATTTCCATCAGGTCTTAAAAGGAATAAGGATGTCTCAGAGTACAAATACAAAGGAAAAGACAGTTTTCACCAGAGAAAGAAAAAAAAAATTAAAACCTACCAGCCTTGATTTGTCAAGGACAAGGGCACATCCTGTGCCAGCAGGCTCAACTCTGCTGCCCTGAAGCCATTCTGCTCCATTTACTGGAGTACATTGGTTTATATAAGCATGTACTAAATACAGAGAGGAAGCTTTCTACAGTTTGAACCTGAAAGATGTTTTTGTAGTATTATGCAAATGGCCAAAATATGCAGATCTAAGAGCAAAAGTTGTAGCTGTAGAAAAGGGAAAGAAAATAGCTCATACAAGAGCTCATCAGAACAGCTGTACAGAATAGAGATAACATACTCCTCTCAGAAGAAAAGCAAACATTGGAAGTCATCAGCATAACAGACAAACCTTTTCTTCTGAGCTATAATTTCTGCTGTAACTAGCATCAGAAGTACTGCCAAATATCAGGGATAGCAATGCTTACCTTACACCTATAAGTAGTGCTATCAGCATTGAACAAATAGGATCTGCTATCATTAGACCATAGTTCTGCATCAATATAGCAGATATGATCACACCAATACTTCCGAGCGTGTCTGCCACAATGTGTAGAAATACACCTGTAAAAGATCAATTGATATCATTACAACTTGGCATTCTCAAAGACATGTATTTCAAAGAGTGTATTTCAAAGACATTTTACAGAGAAGAGTTGCAAGAACTAGATAACATGATTTATACCTGTTTAATTTGTGGTCAATTTTGGGTCAAGCACACAAAGTGATCACAAGATTTTAACATATTTTTAGAATATAGTCCACTTGAAGAATTTACATTCTTTTCTTCAGTTAGCAGTAAGGGGTATTTCATAGCATGGCTATTAACTTAAACAGTGATTAACAGATGCAGCTAGATTTTTTTCATTTACATTATAGTAAAGAAACTCACGTTCCCTGATGCCTACAAGACAGTGCTAAGGTGGACAGACTATTAACAGAAACAGCTCTGCAAAGCTTTGAAACATGCTATTGTTTCATTGACGACATCTTCCAGAAGTTATTTGGCAAAGAAATCCAAGACAAATAGTTTTGAGAATTAAACACTGCTGCAGACATGAAAAACTTCAGTCTTATTTTGAAGAACAACACTGCCTTAAAACACAAAGACGTACTTTGCAGCTAGCCAAAATTTAGCCTTTGGAGCTCTCTGCTGGCAACAATAGGAAGTCACTCAGAAACAGTTTTTGAATACAAGTCTCCAGCCTCTTGTAAAAACAACACCCAACTACGAATCAGCCCTTAAGTGATTTTTCCAAGCCTACATTTGTACTGGGTCTGGCTAGGACAGAGCCAGGTTTTCTCCACAGCAGCCTGCATGATGCTGTGGTTTAGACAGCATCAAGGCCTTTCGTTTCTCACTGCCCCCAGAACAAGTAGGCTGATGGGGGCAAGATGCTGGGAGGGCACATAGCCAGGACAGGTGACCCAAACAGACCAGGGGGATACTCCACACCATCTCACACCATGCTCAGCAATAAAACTGAGGTGCTATCTTTTCAAAATAGCTGCTCAGAAACTTCCCCGGACATTGATCTGCTGGTGATTGTCTTTGTGAATGAGTCTGGTAAGTGATTGTCTTTGCATCACAAATTACCATCTTCTTTAAACCAACTCTAAGAGCTTGATGAAAGATAAGTTTTAAGCTTAGATACTCTTTAACAATTATATCTATCTGCATTTTTCAAATACATTCTATCTTAATCATACTGTTCTTCATTTTCCAGAACACACATTACAATTCGGGTCCTTAGGTTTCTGCTTTTAACCACTCTTTCTTAGTTTTTCATTATTTGATTTTTCAGCACCAGTAACAGAAGCTGAATTCCAGATTTTGGGATCTCTCTTTTAAACTGTGTTGACACTGCATTACATTTACACTTCAGTGAATGACACATGCACAGGGTACAGCACTGCTCTGTTTATAGGGGGAATGGGATTTCATAGAATAGCTCCTCTAAGAAAAATGTGGCATTTATCCAGAGCAACCCTCTAAAACAAATTAATGACAGGCAGGCCATGATAAAACCAATAAACCATTATACTTATTATCACCATACCTTGTAAAATCTGTTTGCTGGATCCAGCCACTCCTTCAAGAGAATGGTCATCTGTGAAGACAATTATTGACACATTAACCTAGACAAAGGCTCTCTCTAGTGGTACATTCTGTTATGGTCTTCCTTTTGGAAATTTCTAATTGCACAACAACAAGGATAAGACTTGGAGAAGGTAGAACTAAGCAAAAAATCCTCTCATCCAAGCAGATTAATGCCTCTGTGGAACACACTAGAAAGATATGTTAAGAAAAACTTGTTAAAGGATAGCAAATGACTTCTAGTGAGGATACACAATATATCACACAAAAGTTGACTTGAATATCAAATTGCACAACACAGCTACATTCACTGTTCCACTGGGGTGGGGAAAGCAAGGAAGAAGCAGAAGTGGGGAGATCCTACTTTCCAACCAAATTCCAGGAGAACTCCTGGAAAACAAGCACCACTTTTCTGCTAAGAATAGCAAGGAAGAGACAAGTAAATATTTTTACACTGTCACCTCCTGTCTGCAAGTTGCAACACTATTCCCTGCTCTGAATGTGCACATTTTTAGTCACATCAGATCCTAGTTTATGGCTTCAGCAGGAAGGACTGACAACCCTGCAGCACCACAAGGCTTTCATCTGCACTGTTTCAATAGGTTGCCTCTTCTCCCATAGTGAAGGCTACGGATCATATTTTGCACGAACATCTCTTCCCAGATTGTTTGCCTTTATAGAAAAGATTTAAACATAGCTAAGTTAACAAGCACCTTTTTCACAACCACCTTTTTAAAACAGATTACAACTACACAAGATAGGGAAAATCTTATTTGAAATCACAAACCAAGTACAACTAACAATCCATAAGTACCCAAAGTTTGTGTGTTCACAGTTTCTAATATCTTGAGCTGTAAGATTATTCAAATGGAGGACACTAGCAAAGCAGCTTAACTTTGCCTATTGATTTAAATGAAAAAATTGAAGCTGAGCACTTGATAATTTCATTATATTGCCATCGCATACAGCTGTTCCACCCTCTGCCAACACATAACATTAAGGTGAACATTCAAAAACCACAGGTTAATCACAGCCTTTAAAAACTAACACTGAATTTACTGCAAGTGACACAGAATGAGCCACGACACATGGCAGTGGCACAGCATACTAGACATTTGATGAAACTACTTCCATGTACGATCACAACAAGCTGCCAGCACCCTCTCTTTTTTTTTTTCCCAGTAAATCATTAGTAGCACATTTAGATTGAGTCAAGATGGTCTAGGACATTAACTAAGTACTTACCATGACAATAATCCTGACCATGAGAGTGCCCATGGCCGTGACCATGACTGTGTCCATGGGCATGTTTCTGTTCATGGCTGTGCCCATGACCTCCGTGGCTGTGCCCATGGCCGAGACCACCATTAAACAGAGAATGACTGTGCTCATGTCCTGTAAACAAATACCACCATCAGAGTATGAACTTAAATAATGAATTAAAGTACGCTTACATCTGTTTCTAAGCCACTCAAAATCTATTTGCCTTTTGGGTCATCTTGAGGTACAACTTTAAATAACTTAGGAAACTAAACAAAACTGTTTGTCATCTACAGCTCTGCTGTGCAGCCATATTTTATATATATACATATATATATATAAATTATATATACATACACAGACACACTAAAATATATAACTGATTTGAGAAGTCAAGTGCTTTTATGCATTCCCACTTCTGAGAAGCTGTGCTACACTTTTAGTACAATTTGAAAAATGTTCACATAATTAGATACGATCACATTAAAACGAGCTGTTTTAAGAAATCAGAAATGGGCTATAGTTCACGCATTCAAAATTCAAGCTTAGATTGCTGCTTAAAGACAAAAGACTGTTTTCTTCCACTAGACTATGTAAGTTTATATGTTATACTGAATGAGACACCAATAGGCTTTGCAGAAAAAAACCCAAGTGTTCACCACATATATTTAGGCAAATAAATTCTGCATTTCAATTCAAAGACACCTGAGTTGAGAAGCACCTGAAGCTGAATCATCCCATGCTTAAAATTTGGTTCAGACAATGTCTTCTAAATTTTTCAGCCACAACCTTGCTTAAGTCCAGCTTAATTTTTTCCAAAAGACGCTCTGCAAATCTCTTTTAAAAAGGTGCAGAAGAGTGGCTGTTCCAGAAAGCAGATTCTAGAGTTCTAAGTGTTCCAGTTAATGGATATTAACATGAGACGTAAACAGTAACTAGGGCTAGTGACAAAACACAGAAGTCAGAAGTCAAATATACACTTTGCTAGGATTGCTACTAAAAAGACATTAAAATTTAACTGGGGTTCTCATTGGAGGATTATAAGGTCCTGGAACACAGGGTTAGGAAGGAAACAGTACTGGAAGTTACAGACATCCTACCAGCTCCGTGTGAATGCCCGTGACCTCCATGCTGAAAAACAAATATTCCTATAAGATTTACAATGAATCCTAGTATAGAAACGGGAAGAAGTCTCTCATGATGCACATCAGGAGGCTCAAGTGCTCTCTAAACAAAAAACCAAAAACAAAACAAAGTACAGATGTAGAGTTTTACAATTTCTTTACATTATTAAAAGGTGCTGAAAAAACTACTTAGATACAGGAGCACTCTCATACAAACATATGTACAGACATAATTAAAAATTACTCGGGACTACCAGTTTTTGGGATGATAGACTAATTCTTATTGTCTGAAGCTGAAATTTTATTATCAAAGCTCTGACAGTACAGTAGAATATTCTGGTAGTCCAGCTAACTGTTATCATAAGATTTTGTTTTGCTGTGGGATGTGGCTCAACACCACATGAAAACATTCAAGTCTGTTGTAGTATGTGGATTGCCCAAGTCACCTAAACAACTTCCACTATTTCTCCCTTTCTTCTGAGAAGAGTGAGGCAATGAGGGGAATTAAATGAAGACTGAGAACAAACTGTGACATTTTTTAGAACTTCTAAAATCTATATTGACTTTTGTTTTTTAAATTCTTTTTTACCTACTTTGTTTGGAATTTTTTTCTCAATGAGACATTATAGACCTAACACAATTTGCATCTCAAGTGTTGACAAGCATAAATTACTGTTGACAGAGGAGATAAACATTCACCATCTCTCCACAGGAATGAAAGGAACAGGCAATAGCAAGACAATGAAACTTCCAGCAGATGTAAAACTTTAAAGCAAAAACGAGAAAAGAAGTCATCATCACAAGGAAAGAGAATACTTCCCATAGGGGCTAAGACCAGAAGAGAACTATGTTTCAACAATACCCTTGACCAGTCAGCTTTTAATTTTTCTAGTAAGTTTTTTTCCTGTTTCTAGATTTGAAGTTTTCCCAAGCTTATAGGCAATTTCAGCCTAGCTTGTACTGATTCTAAGGTATTGACAGGCTTATCAATGCAGAAGATCTGTTCCTGAAAGCTCTTCCCAGTTCTTTATTAAAAAAAGAAAAATTCACTAGAACGTCCTATGAAGTAGAAGTCTAAACAAATTTATAGTCTATCTCCCATTAAAAAGTAAAAGCATTAATGCAAGCTGATCTGAAATAGTTATCAGTTTTACTCTTAATCCTCGATGTTGCCCTTAATGTCTAAATTTCAATCTTGAAATTATCACCTGAATCATCACGTAAAAAAAAATATTGAGAAAAGAGCCCTTGTAGATCTCTACGTTATTACTACTTGCCATTTATATCAGACTTCAGGATTTGGAGGATAGTGTTCTATCTTTAACAAGTTAGTCCAACTTCTTCACAGAACGTGATGTACGACTAACTCCTCTGAGTGGCTACTTTGGGCCTTTCCTTCTTGGCCTCATTTGTCCTTCAACAATGAAAAGTGAAGATCTTTCTACGACACACTTAACTGGCTGAAAAAAAGGACAGACTACATCTCACAGAATCTTTACACGCAAACAAAATACACCATTTAAGAAGCCAGCACAGATACACTGAAAAAGGTGGGTTTCTGTGTCACAAAACAGCAATTTCAGATGGCACTATTCTCTGTTCAAATCACCGATTTTTAATAAATGATGAACCTAATCAAATTATTAAACTCAGTAATTTCACCCCTATTAATAATAGAAATGTGACAATTGACAGCGTAATTTACTTCATAACGTACCTCAACGCCTTCAGAAAAAATGAAGAACGCTGTAAAGATGAGGAATAAACCATTTACAAAACCAGCAAGTACTTCTGCTCGAACATACCTGCAAGAAACAGAAAAAGTAATAGCAGATATTACCACATTCATTTAAATCCTGAAATTTAGAAGTGGAACTTAAAAGATTGGAGTGCAATCTTCTAGTTCTCAAACAGTTGTATTACAGAGGAATTTGCTAAATGGAAGAAGCAGCATGTAAACTAAGAATAAGTGTATGAAATGGATTAAGTTGTATTTTGACAAACACTATCTGATCCACATCAGCTATTAACTGCTCTACATGAAAAGAATCTTTCAATATGTCAAAATCTTTCCATTTAAGATCATCTCTACTGGAAGTTGAGGTATAAAGATATATTTGGGGAAGGTACAAACTAAGATAAGCATGCAAGATGTAATCGAAGTCTTCTGACGTAAAGTTTCATATAATATCAAACCGACATACGTTAATTTGCTTCCCATCTAGAAGGGGTTTACTAGTGAAAGTTTTAAGTAGAAATTAATTACTTCAAACATCAAATTTTGACAATAAAAAACTGCCAGGTTAGAATAACGTGTAATTTCCATGTAGCAAACATCAAACTTAATAAATTATGACTGTTCTCTAATAAATGGAACACCAGCTGTTTAAATGAAGAGCAGTAATTAATACAGAACCTGCTTTCATTGCAATTGAGTTCATAGTACGGTTCTTCGTAAACTGATTTTTGGGCATGCTGGAGTTTCCACCTTAATTAAACTGTGTTTTAAGTTTCAAACTACAGGATTCACATTTAAGCAAGACAGCTGAAGCTAAATGATGACAGTCGGGTCAGTAATGTTATAGGGAGTGCAGCAGCCCATGTTACACCTCATTTGCTGTTAATCAGCATTACCAATTAATAATATTGTACCACCAGTATTGTTTTATAGGGCAGAACTGCAATGTTCAGTGAAACCAAGTGACCCTCAAACAGAACCAGCTGCAGCCAGTATATCCACCAAGGGTGGGATCAGCCTTGAGGATCCAGATTAATGGAAGCCACAAATGGCAGATGTCAAATCCTACTGATTCCAAGAATCATAGCTTATAATCTCAGATGCAGCATCTCTGTGACTTAGCTCCTTTCAGCTGTAACTTTCTGTTCCAAAGAAGGCATGGGACAGCAGCAGCCAAAGCCCCTGTAACACTCCTCACGCACTGCGAGGACAAATCCAGGATGCAGCTCACGCTCTTCACTGGTGCCATTAATACACGACAGGGCAGGGCACCTTTCTCCTGTATAACTTGTTTCCACTAGTATGATCACAGAGATCTTGAAAGGGATAAAACTTCTCCCCAAAGGCAATTTTTACTATTTCTAGGGCGATATTAACTTAAAGGTTTACATAACTCACCTTAAAAACCCCCACACTTTCAACATAGCTTTTCCATGTTCTGTAAAAAGAGGTTTTGTTTATAGAGTGAAAAATGACTGCCTAAACAGTTATTACAGTACATCAAGGTAACAGCCTGAAGTTTCTTACCCATATGAGAAAGCATCGTTTGACCTCCATTTTGAAATAACTGAAGCTGCTAATCCAGCCAATAGAGCAGTACAGTCAAAAAACATATGAAAAGAATCTGATATTAGACCTAAACTGAAAGAGAACAAGAAAAAAATGTTATGTTCCACATGCTGAACATGAAAAAAAATCTACAGCCAATTATCTTTTACACCCTAGCAGAATACACGTGTTTCTAAGCTTCAGGCACGGTTTTGCTAGCACAGAGAAAGCCACAGGTCATCAACAACAAATATAATGGCAAAATTGATTTTGTCAGCTTAGGAAAGGCACTTTGGAAGAGCTCTTGGCAAAAAAAATCCTCCTAGCATATGATTTTGGTGCTAGTGAAAGGTGGGTTCCCCTGACATACACCAAAACCTCTGGAGTAGATCTACCCACAGGCACAACTCTTGCTAACATAATTCAACCTTAAATCTTTGCCTGAGCTGCAAGGCATTGACTAGAAGATCCACACTCCTCTTAGATCTAGAAGCTGAATGAAGCAGAAGCTGAAAGATCATATCTTAAAGGATTTATTTCAAAGACCAATGCACAACTACAATCTTGACTGACAAACACAGTTAAAGTGTAGGGTAAAACAGCATGCTAAAAAGTTCAAAGCAAGCTGAATTAGTTCATGAGTTATTCGGTCAGTAGAACTCATATCAGTTTGTAAGCTGTAGGTAAACTGGCTTTAACAGTACACACAACAGCTGCCAAAGTTAACTAAATTACTCATAAACAGGTTCTGTAAGTCTGCAAGGAAGTATGTCCATTGAAACACATAATTCGCTTCATATTTGGAAAGACATTTGATACAGAGGTACTGATGAGCATTTCTTACTACAATCATCCCAAAAGTTCCATTTTCCCAATCCTTTGGTTGTCTAAGAACAATTATGTGCACAACTCAGTTTTAGGAAACTGGAGAACAAGAGGTGTTTACTGGTAGTAACAAGTTCTAGAAGACAGCCACATTTTCACACTGAAGTCAAACAAAAAGTTTCATTAGCCAGAGTTCCAACTACCTCACATTAAAAAAACTAAACCATCTGAATCTGACTGAAAACAATTACAAAAATAATCTAAAGTGTTTCAGATGAAACACTCAACTGTGGAAGAAGCGGGTTTGGAGGAGAGGAGAGAAAACAAATGTCTCAATCTGTATATTTACATATATACTTTAGGGACACATACAGAGTTATATATACACACAACTGCAACATTTAAGGCAGAAAGATGCGGCATGATGAACTGTCCTTAGGTGCTATAGCCACTAAAGCAGGAAACAGATAAAGCTGTTCTGAACAAACTTTAAAAGTTAAAACCAAATGTTTTAGCTGGATGCCTATGAAGTAGCAAAATGGAATTTGCTATGGAATTCTTGAAAGGTGTTGGTGACAGCTTCCCCCTGCCCCAAACCAGGTGACATCTCTAGGGAAACTCAGTGTTTTAGATTTGGTTCCTTGATAAGGAACATTCAGTGGGGGGGAAAAAACCACAAAACTCACCAAACATTCAGGTAGAAGGTAAATAGGGTGACAGTAACTCTAAGTTGTAATGATTATGAAATGGGAGGAATAAGCATGGCTAAACAGAGATAGCTAGTGGTTTCCAAGGCCTCTTTTTGGTGTATTTTTTTTTTTTTCCCAATAGAGTCTCCTGGGAAAGAGAAATATATAAAGGCTGTTACCGAAACAAAATCCCATACTAGCTCCAGAACCAGAAATCATACAGCAAGTTACCATGGCGCTGTGCTCACACCTGCAAATCTCAGCAAGGCAAGAATCACAGTAGGTGCAACACGAGCACAGCTGTGCTGTTTTCAAGACCTAAGCTCACAACTCCAGGTGACCAGAGGCATGTGGATTTATCAACAGGGAACAGCATAGCCTGTGTCTGCAGCACAGTTCACCATATGGCATAACCATGCTCTGGATCATGGGTACAGCTGTAAGTGATTTAGCTGCACAAGCGGCAAGAAGCCTGGTAAGACGCCAATCTCATTTCATCTGAGGCTTTTTTTAAGTGACCTATAAATTAAAAAGACTTTTTAAAAAAATGTGTGCAAAGTGATTACTAAAGTAAACAAGTGATTCAGTCAACCATTAGCAACATGGGATGTATGGAAGAACTTTGTTTAGAAATGGAGCACATCATCCAGAGTATAAACCACAGTGTCTAAATGAGGACACTTCCACAGCTCATTTAATAACACAAGTTTAATACCAAATTACACAAGTGTGCATGTAATAGGATTTTAAAACAGAACAGCCCAAGTAGCAGATTTCAACTTTAAACAAGCTCTCAGCTAGCAAAATACCATATCCAGCTCTGTTTTCTGTGCTTCAAGATTGTCAGCATTCCAAAGTATTTCTAGGATGATCATATAAATGACAAACCAGCTATGTGAGTTCAGGAAGCAACCTGCTTGGCAAACGAAAGGTAATCTCTCATGTGGGGAACGACAGAGCTGTGCTCTGCAAAATGAAGAAATAATTTTCCCTATACGGCTCCTTGTTTCCTTGTTATGTGTTTGTTCTTCCACAGCATGAACTGTCTGCTTTGACTGAAGGCATTCCTCATCATAATCTCTGCTACCACTCTCTACTAAAGAGGTGCTTGCTAAGACACTGTTTTGTTCTAGCCCAAAATCTAGGCTTAGAGATACCCAAAATTAGTTACTTGGAATATAAACAAAACTAATGCAAATCACAATTCTTAATCTCAATTATGAAAAAAAAAAATAAGTAAGCCTTCTCAATTGCAATTGCTAAATTCCACAGTGACAAACTAGTAGTGACACTAGTTACCTCATACACAGGACTTTTTTAGGTCCCACTACGAAAAAAATTATGCTTAAAAGACAGAACAAACTCTTTATACTCAAACTATAGAGAAAAATATTTACATCTTCTGAATTATTAGGAAAAAAAACATCCATACTCAGACAGACTATGCACATAATAACCCTCACACAACTGCAAAGTGAATCAACATCAAAGCCAAAACCATAGTCTGTGTGCTACTAAAATATTCTGTGCCCAAGATAACACTGCGTGCTCACTAGTGATACACTGTAGCTAATTACTGTAATAAAAGTTAAGGATTTTATAGTGTAGTTTGAGAGATTCAGAAAAACATGGTGTTAGGATGCAACTGTTTCCAAATCCACATTGCTGCGTTCACTCAAGACTCTTAAAAAGAAGAGTCTCAGTAATTTGTGTCCATACTACAGCTTTTGGCAAGGACTACTTTAAGTCCCATGTGGAAGGACACTGCTGGGCTTAATTGACATTTCCAAGCCAGTCCACTCTAAACTGAACCATAGACAAAAGAGAATGAAATACCACCATAAAACAACTTCTCTATCACGAATGAAGCATGACTGACACTAGCACCACCGTCTACCTGTATACCATACATCAGTACAGAAGTTACTTTGCACTTCAGCTTATATTTCACTGCAGATTTTTCAATAGCAATTTAGTCAAGTCTCTCCTTTTTCTTCCACCTTTGTGAATTTACGTGCTGTGTAAAGTACCACTTAATTATACCTAGATGTGCTAATTCCTTTTTCTTGCTCGGAAAGAGGAAGGAACCCGGGAATCAACCTACAAATTCCTCCCAAACAGAGGATGTCTGTGGCAAGCGGCAGCACGAAACTGTTACAACCCTCGAGTCCTGTAACTCGGGCCAAGGCCAGGCTTCCTCCTCAACCTACAGCCGAGCACGACAGCAGTTCCAAACAGGATTCTTCCCGAAGGCGCCGCCGGGCCCCGGCGGAGGGGCGGCCGAGCCGGTCGCTGCCCACGGGAGCGCTCCCGGCCGGGGCAGCGCTCCAGCAGCCCCGAGGCTGTGCCGAGCGGCCCCTCCGCACGGCGGGCGGGAGGCCCGGCCCGGCCCTGCCGGGCGGAGACGTGGCACTGGCCGGACGGGAGGCGCCGCTTCCTGCGCGCTGGGGCCGCGCTCGGCCCGCCCCGCGCCCCCAGCCCCGCTACCTGTTACTCCAGATGCCGTAGAGCAGCTCCACGAAGGCGAAGGAGAGGTTGAGGCAGAGGAAGGAGAAAAGGTTGCGGGAGGTCTTGTCCGCCAGGATGGACCTACGGACGGAGCACACCGCGAGTCACCGGCTGCCGACAAAGCGGCAGGAGGCCGGACCCGCCCGTCGGGTGGCCCAGGAACCCCCGGCACCACCTTCCCCGGCCCCTCCGCGGGGGCTCGGCCGCGGCCCCGCCTGCACCCGGCCCGCCCTGAGCCGCTCCCTCACCTGAACCAGCCGGACACCTTCCTGAGCAGGTTGAGCCTAGGCGGCTTGTACTCATCGTCCTTGATGGAGAGGGGCAGCATCTCGGCGGGGCCGCGGCGCGCTGGGGCCGGGCCGGGAGGACGGGCGGAGGGGCGGGGGCGCGGCCCGGCCGGCCCACACGCCGCTTCCGGCCGCCACTGCGCCTGCGCCGCCGGGCAGCGGGGCTGTGGGGGCGCGCCGGGGGCCGGGCCGGGGCTGCGGGGGAGAACGCGAGGCAGGGCGCGCTGCCCGCCGGTGACACACAACGCGCACGGGGCGGGAGCTCTGGTCCGCCCGCGCCGTGCCAGCCGCTCGCGCGCGTTCCGCTGGCGATGCCGGGCGCTCCCGGCGCAGCTGTCGCGGCGGCGCTCGGCGCGGGTCGGGGGCGCGGCGCGCCCCGCGTGTGACCGCCGGAGCTCGGGAACCCGCCGTGCGGCGCGGAGCCTGCCGGGAGGAAGCGCGGGGACGCCCCGCAGGAAGCGGCGCTGCCGCGGGGCCGCCCCTGAGTCACCGGAGGGGCTTGTGCGGGCGGTGGGGCCGGGCCGGCACCTCTCATCCTCCGCCCTGCCCTGCCCTGCCCTGCCGGTGCCGCCTCGGGAGCACCGCCCGGCCGGAGGAAGCGCAACGTGAGCGAAGCCGCGGGCGCGGGGCGGGAGATGTGGATGCTGCGGTGCTGCCGGGCCGCACCGAACTGCTGCGGGGTGCTGCTAACGGGGTGCTGCCCACCAAAGGAGGGGCACCCGCTCGAGAAATCTTTTCCTCGGAACGAGGATTAAGCCACTGGGTTTTGACAGCGGGGTTTCATTTTCGTCATTTTTATTTTGTGTTGTGTACAGGGAGTACTGTACGGTTTCTTAAAAGAGGTCAATCCTGCATTGCAGTTTCGTAATTTAACTGGCAAAACCGATCTGCGCTTTCACGGCACATCAGAAGGTGCCATGATGCTAGTTCTAAAAAATCTAAATAGGCGCTTATTTTAATTGGGGACTGTATAATAATATAATCCTTGCTTGTCACTACATGTTGTAAACACTAGAATGTGTTATAAGCAAGGAAGCCTCATAAACAGCAAACAATATTGTATGCTTTTAAATTTTAATTTATCGTTACAGTAGTACTGGTAAGTATTGTTGCAACTAGGTCGCAAACTGGGGAAAGAGGATCTAAGGTTTTCAAAAGCACATACGATGAGGATACAGTGGACCTCATAAATGCTGAGTAGCCACTCCTGCTAATAATTTTTAGAAATCAGATGTGATTGTTTAAACCTATAAAATTAGGCAACCAAAACAAGTGATTAGCTTCTGGAAATAGTTTCAGTGGCCTCTCCTCACAAAGTAGTGGTAAAATTGGAACTCAGATTTGGGAAGACCTGCATACGTGGACATATTCTGATTGTTATACACACAAATTGGCAAATCTGTATTTTTAAGAAGCAATATATTTTTATATAGCCCATACAAATTTCTCCTATGAAATTTCACATTGGTTCAATTATTCAACAAATTCAGCAAATTCTTGTTCTCTGAGCTTTCACAGTACTTTTCCTAAATCAAAATTAAAGACTCTTTCTAGTTTTAAAGGAACAAAATCCCTCCCACAGTCTAAGAGCCTTAACAGACAAGTTTCTTCTGCTGTCCTGCAAAAGGAAGACTCTTGTACATCCTTCCTTTATGTGCTTACACTTATATTTTCCAAGCTGCCAAACCAGATGGGAAGAACAAAATTCTGTGTCTTAAACCCCTGATGTAACTCGTTAACTCAGTGGAAGGAGAACATGAAGGGGATGAGCCATAAAATAAAATAACTTCATTGGGAGTACTTGCCTGACTGTGGTAGCCAAATATATATTTTAGTGGTGCCTGGTGAACAAAGCAACAGCTGGTGAGGTTCTGGAGAACTCCTTGTATCTCTGTAGTTGAACTTAAGGATGGAACACACAGACATTGCACTGGCACAAGGTGACAATTTTGTGAGTAGAGAAACATGCTGTTCTTTTCTTTTTGACCATCTGGTGTAATAACTTCTTTCTGGAGTGTTCATTGGCAGGCAGAGACAATTCAACTGAGCAATAGGAAAAAGGATGGGATAATTGCCGTGAATGCGTATATCAGTCAATAACTGAGAGGAACTTTTATTTGTAAAAGAATGCTGGGTAGCATGTAGATAATTGTTGATCTTCAATTATAGAGTCCCTTTAATTTCCAACAGATTTAAAGATCACAAACAACTGCCCTATAAAAAGAAGGGGGAAAAAAACGATCCTACTTGGCAACAATGAGGTGAGTCGCGAGGCTTTTTAGATTAAAATAATTTACATTCACATTTTCAAGCATGGTATTTGCACTTTGGAAAAGAAGGATTAAAAAAATCAGTGAAAAAACACTCTCAAATTGTAATTGTTCAGCTGTCCTGGATCACTGAATTTGATCAGAATTCCCTGCTGAAAACCTAGAAATTACTAACATGAGTAATACGTATAGATGAGTAACTACTAAGTAGTAAGCTTAGAGTATTCATCTTGCATTCAGTTCATACTAATCTTACGAGTAAAGGAGGAGAAAAGGAAACTGTATGAAGTTTAACAAATACAAGTGCTGGATCCTGCAGCTGGGACAGGGCAACCCTGAATATAAGACTGGGGAATCAGAGGCTGGAAAGCAGTGCCATGGAAAGGGACCTGGGGGTCCTGGTCACTGGCAAGTTGAACATGAGTCAGCAATGCCCTGGCAACCAGGAGGGCCAACCCTGTCCTGGGGGGCATCAGGCAAAGCATGGCCAGACAGTTGAGGGAGGGGATTGTCCCTCTGCTCTGCACTGGGGCGGCCTTACCTCCAGGTGGTCCCGTGCAGCTATATATGAATATAGTAATTAATGTAAGAATACAATAAAAGAAGGATATAAAGCCATTAGAGAGCATCCAAAGGAGACCTACAAAGACGGTGAAGGGCCTTGAGGGGAAGCTGTATGAGGAGCTCTTGAGGAAGCATCTTCTCTCCCTTTTGCTTCCCAGCTAAAGTAGAGCTCCTGCAGTGCTGAAAATACTGAATCAGTATAAATTTGCTTTCTAATTTCAGCTGGATAGATTTGATGAAATATATCTATGTTCAATCAAAAACACCGTACTGAGAAAATAAGAAACAATGAACAATCTGAAGAATTATTCTGGATTAATTTTCACAAAAAAATGAAATTCAAAGTTAACCAAAGCAAATAAACATAGGAACAGAGTACAGAAGTATCTGTCTTGACAGTAATTGGCCAAAATCCTAAAATCCTCCTTATTTATTTACTTGAACCAAAATCGGCTTAATATTGTGGGAGTTCTGCTCATTAACATGGATTTAATGACTTTTCCTTTCTTGTTACTTGTTTTGAAGGTATTTTCACTTCTGTAAGCTTCCAGGAAGAGTTATGGGAATCCGCCTCCTCCGCTTCACCTCTGTAGTGATCATCGTCTTACTTCTTGTGGCAGGTGCTTTAACAGCTTTGCTTCCCAACATCAAAGATGACAAATTGCCCAATTTGAGAAGGGAACCAAAACCCCAGAGTCAGTCTGCCTTGGATTCATTTACTCTTATTATGCAGACGTATAATAGAACTGACTTACTGCTAAAGCTCTTAAATCATTATCAAGCCATCCCCAACCTACATAAAGTAATTGTTGTGTGGAACAACATTGGTGAGAAGACACCAGAGGAGATGTGGAATTCCTTGGGGCCTCATCCTGTCCCTGTTGTCTTTAAAGTTCAAAGTGTAAATCGCATGAGAAACAGGCTGCAGAATTTCCCTGAGCTGGAAACAAAAGGTAATCAGCAGTTCATATCACTACTACTGATATTACTTTCATGCTTAAAATCTGAATGCTAAAAGAGAGATGGTTTGAGTTATACTATGTAATAAATCCATGAATGTGCTGGGTCACTTAGAATGTGGGTAGTATAGAGGAAACCGATGTTCTGATATCAGATGCACACCACCAACAGGCTGTCAGTGAAGAGTAAGGAAAAAGGAGAGGGACGTCAAAGTATTTCATGGGCTTTTGCAGCTGTTCCCCATTTCCTTTGTCAGGCAGACATAGGTAGTTCAGCCTCTCTTCCTTTTGTAGCATAAACTGAAATTCATAATGCATGTATTTGTTGAGTGTGTGCACTAATCTGGACTTAAGTTATCTGGTAAAGACTTGATTTAATCCATTCCTTTAAGACTTGAGTTCTCAAGCATGTTCTGCTCTTCTGAGAAACCTCCCTCCTTAGCTGTCTGGCTTTTTATCTCAATTTATGCATCCCTTTTAAGAGTATTTTCCCCAGTCTTTTGGCTGTTCATCTAAATATTCTTCCTAAGCTCTTTCCAGGAGGTGTACAACAATAAGTCCTGTTTCTTTCAAGTGGAAAAAAACCCCATATGTTGCATTACAGACCTGACATTACTCATGATTAGTAAAGGTAATTCTATTTACTGCCCTCTTCCTAACATGCCTTGCTACTCCAAACCCACGATTTCTAGGAAGACATTAGAAACTTCAACTTCCCAAGTGTTTTATTTACTGTCATAGGATTTGTGCCTACTGTAAATTTAAAAAGCTTTAATGCATCTGGAGTTCCAAGAATATCCTTCCTTTTCACTTCCTGATAGTCTTTTGTCTGAAATTCAAGGCAAAGTCTTCCTTCTATAGTTAATCATATTGAATGTTGCCTGTGCAATTTATTTAACTTGCTTACTTAGAACTTGCAAGCAGTGAGGAGATGAGTAAAATTTTACTCTAAAGAATCCTTTATAAAGCTCATATGCTAAAGAAAGGTATCTAACTCTATTTTAGTTGTATCTTTACACAAGATTAGTAGAATTTTAAGCTGCTTTGCCAAACACTCCCAAGTTTTCCAACACATATCTCTCCAGCTGTACTACAGATGATCAAAAGTTGCTGGGTTTTGTTCCATCCTGGCAAATAATCTAAAACTTAGGTTTGCTTCCAGCTACCACAAAGCTGCAACCTTGCTTTAGCTTTGAAATATAGTTATGTTTTCTTAATCTACTTTCAGGGAGTTGTAATTCAGCTTAATGGTTATAGAAATTTCACATTTAATTTGTCAAATACTGTGCTGCGTACTGTTCTCATGTATTTAATCTTTTGATAAATTAAAAGTTTTTCTTTTTTTTTTTCCTCCCTTCAGCTGTTTTAATGATGGATGATGACACTCTAGTCAGTGCTCATGACCTTGCTTTTGCCTTTTCTGTTTGGCAGGTAATGTTTTGCATCTTGGCCGGCAGTATTTGTGACTTACAATTGAGATTAATGGGTTTATTTGGAGTAATACTGTATCATAATGTTTGACCATTGGTTCTCTAGTTGTAAAGTTAGATTTTGGAAGTACTGAAGTGTTGAATAGTGGAAATTACAAAAATAATCCTTTTTAGTAGCTGTACCTGTAATCTATAACTTTAAAATTGTAACTCTTACTTACAAAAACATGAAGCTGCTAACTGCTGAATTTATTTACATTTATTGTAGTATAGTAGTTTGTTAAACAAAAGTGTTACGCTTTGCAAAACAAGATAAAATGTCTGTAAAGTTATTTTCAGTGCCAAATACACAGCTGCAATTTGTGGAAAGATGTTTCTTGGCACTGCATGATGTGGAGTGAGGCATACTGTGTCAGTTTTGTGAAACTGTATTTAATTGCAACATTTATGCAGATCAAAGGACCATATGTCAACAATTTAATTATTTGCTGGCAATAATCTTGTGCTCCTCTCATTTAAAAAATGCATAAATCTCTCTAATGAACGTACTTAACACACATTTCACAGTGCGGGGTTCACTTTGATATTTTTTAAATTTCTTTTTTCTTTCAGCAATTTCCAGAGCATATAGTGGGATTTGTTCCTAGAAAGCACATTTCTACTCCTTCAGGCGTATATAGTTATGGTAGCTTTGAATTGCAGAACCCTGGATTTGGAAATGGAGATCAGTATTCTATGGTTCTTATTGGTGCAGCATTTTTTCACAGTGGATATTTAGAAGACTTTCAACGGCAGCCAGAAGCAGTTTACGCCTTAATAGATGAAACTCAAAATTGTGATGATATTGCCATGAATTTTCTGGTAGCCAAGCATACTGGAAAGCCTTCAGGAGTGTTTGTGAAGCCTGTTGATATAAGAAATTTAGAAAAAGACACTAACAGTGGCTATTCTGGAATGTGGCACCGAGCAGAGCATTTGTTACAGAGATCCTACTGTGTAAATAAACTGGTTAATATTTATGATGGCATGCCCTTAAAATATTCTAATATCATGATTTCTCAGTTTGGTTTTCCTAATTATGCAAATCACAAAAATAAAATGTAAGCCAATGAATTTAAGGTGTTAAATGTTAAACTGTACTCAGTAAACTCCACTGAGTTCAAGGAGAGAATAAGGTGTAATTACTGCATCTTGGCCATCCCTCTGTGTAGCTTCTGATTTTTCTCCATTGGGCTTTTGGGCTTTTTATGTGGTTTTTTTTTTCCTTTCTAACTAATTCACCAAGGTAAGTTTTCTAAAAACTTAATATATAACAGTGTTTAGCTGTGATAAAATCATCCTCTTTCCTTAAAATCTGAAAAGCTACTATAATTATTAGGCCAATTCTTCAGAAACATGCAGTCAAAAATGCACTCCCACCCTTCAGATCTTACGTTTTGATTTTTTTTTCTTGAATATACGTATATAGTCTAATGAGGCCTAGGCATATTTTTGACAGTTATGTGTTGAGATGCTTCCTTGCTTTCCCTCTCCTCACCTCCTTCTGTTCCCAGTGAAACTGTAGAAGAGCTACAGTGAACTGCTGGCCAGGCTTCTACCCTCCTGTACAAAACCCCTTTGAAGTTTGTATATAAGCTGTTCGGTGTCCTGAGATGTTCTGAAGCTGCTATGAAAGCAAGAAGAGTACCTCACCTTAATCTCAGATAGTCCTAAAACCATTGCCTACCATATCTGTTCCTGCTGAGATAGTGGAAAATGATCTGTGATGTGGCTTTTTTTCCTATTGTTGATTGGCCTAGAGTTGCTGAAACACTGCAAGCAGCTGAAAGGTAAATCCTAGCAGTTGGAAATGTAAGAAACATGAATACATGAAATATGACACTTACATAAGCAGTCAAAGAAATGGATGGGATGTTATTTATTAATACTCTCTTTAGTACTTAGTTTTATTTTGATATTTTGCATTTACATTGATACAAAAACGTGCCCAGGAAAATCCTCACTTGTTAAAAATGTCTTATTTACAATTCCTAGTAAGAACAAGCTGTTCTACATTTATTACAGTGTACATTTTGTAATTGTACAGGTCTGTTGTTTTTTTTAACTACTCTTTCAAATGCGTATTTACTTTCTAGTTCCTTCTCTGGTTTTGGTGACTATGACAACAGAATTAAAATGTGCAATGAATGGGTAAAGCATTAGGAAAAAAAAGTATTTTACACTACAGTGATAGTTGACAGGGATGGGCTCTCTGAATTCCCTGGCTTCATTTGTAGCAAGAAACAGAGCTGCTGTCAATAGCTTTTGTTAAACTGGGGCTCTGTAGTTCTGGAAACCTTGTGTTAACATAGACAGGGCAAACCTTTTCCATTACAGTTGCAGAAGGGTTGGGTTTTTTTGTTTGTTTGTTTTTGTTTTTGTTTTTGTTTTATGGTATGGAAGAAAGAACAAAAGACAGCGATTTTCCTGGACCACAGAATCAGATTTGGCATCCAAAGCAGATTTAGTGTCATCTGTATCAGCTTTTAATTGATTCCTAGTATAAGTTCAAAGGTATCTGTGGGCAACCAATAACAGCTAATACCTAGTAAACAAATAGCATCTGCACAAAAAATGTATACTTTTATCATTTTTGTAATACATTAGCTGAACAAAAAGTGGTTGAAGAAGTTCTTTACAGCAGGGTGTGAGTCTTTGGGGGAACAGAGGATTCTTTTGCCTTGTTCTATCAGTGCTAAAGGATTTGATTTCTGTTCAGTGAAGTCTTCCTAGTACTTTTGTAAGACTTAAAGGGCAAAATCTTAACATGGCATTGTAAAGTCTGCTTAATTTTGTTGTAATAGTGAAAAGTAGTTTTTAATTATTGTGTTATAGTGCTTGGTAGTATACAAACAGGTCTATCATCTTTCCAGAAATGCAACTTTCCCAGTTGTAGTTTACTGTATTTCTTTTACTTACTGGTCTTCCGTAATTTCTGTTCTGTGCAGTATCAGCTAGAATTGTGAAGACTCACAGTTGTTGTTTATCTTATTTTTAAAATGTGAAACAAACTGTCAGCTCAGCCAAATCTTAGTGTTGGGCTCTGTGTTGGATGGAAGGAGTTGTTTTGATTTGTTCTGGGGTTTTTTTTGTTCTTCTGTATCAGTGAAAAAATGAATAGAACAAGCTTTTAATGATATTGTTAAATTTAATTTGTACCATTGTCAAATAAAATACAGAAGGCAGATTTGTGATGATTTTCAGATTATTTACCAAAATTTTCAGTGTTAAGATGTCTAAAGTAAGCTCACAGTTTGCATACAGATGAGCAGCACCAAGATTTCTTTTTTTAAAAAACGTGTACTTGTTGCCACATACACTCATTTAATTTAGGTAAGGCCCACTTGTGAAGGAAGAAAAGACATCAAAAAAACACAGCCTTAAGCAGTTAGTCTTAGATAGGAAAGAAAATTTGAAGGTAAGACTTCAGCTCCAGTCATAATTCATTTTGTTTAGGAACCAAAAGGATTTTGTTTGCTTATTTTTAAAGGCTGATTTTTATCCTTTGGTGATTATAAAAGTGCTTTGGGATTCTTTAGTGAAAAACAAAATAATATGCATGTGATTATTTCTTCAAAGATATTACCTAGATGTCATTTGGAAATATTTTGGAGTCTAAACAGATTCATCACCACCTCTGAATGTTCTGTAGAAATTAGTGCTTATGCAACATAGGGTTTTAAAATACCTGAAAGATAAATCCTAGTTGAAAAAGTCAGCATATTAGTGTTCAAATACTGTAACAGGACTACAAGAAAATTGCTTCTTTACCAAAAAATGCCACAAGATGTCACTGTAGCCTTGATATTTGATATCAAATGTTAAAACCAGTAATTAGAATTGATTATAAAAACAAAGTTGTACTGGTTGAAAACATTCTTAAAGCTAGGATTTTACAAGGAAGAATTAGGTAAATTATCATAGTAAAAACTACAAGATGCAATACTGGAATTGAAAAAACTTGGTTATTCTGTACATATTTTTACAGGGGAGAAAAGAAAGATTAGTTTAAATATTTCCGGTGCTTACAAAGGCTGTTGCTAATTGCCACAAATGAGAACTTTTATGCAATGAAAATAGTATTTGTAATTTTGCGAAAGGTATATAAGCAGTATGCAAACATTTGACAGCAGGGCTTCAGTTTCTTCAGTTCCTAGATTCAGCATCCAGCTAGATGGGTTTACAAATAATAGGCTTCAACACAAACAGTTTCTAAGGATTCTGGATTCCGGATAGCAGATGGTTCCACTGCTCCATCTTTGCTTCTGTTGCCAAAGAAAGTATTTTTAAGACTATTTTGAGTATGCTCATTCAAACTCCCCTTAAGTGCAGCATAGACTTAGAAATGTTACGTTGAACTGTAGTGAAAGTTTGAGTCAAAAAGGGTGTTATAAAAACTATGGTTCTGGAGATAATACCTTACTACCCCTTTTCTTAGAGGTACCCCTTAGATAATTAGCTGTAAGTAAAAAAAAAAATAAATGTTTGTTTAATTAAGGGTTAAATACAAGTGAAAGTCGTATAGAAAGGACTTTCCTATATAAGGAAAAATAAACCCATTGATTTCCATGAAAAGTAAATACCTTCCACCAACAACCTTTATTTAATGTGCTGTTACAGCTATGGTCTCATTCATGTAAGTATCTTGTATGGAACAGTACTGAGAATGATATTTCTGATTAGGTTCACAGGATCAGGTCTAAACAAAGTCATATTTAGGAATATTAGCTCTGGAACTTTAAAAAAAAAAGTAAATAAAGCAATGTAAGAACACAGGTATAAATTATTAGAACCAAGACAAAAAATAAATAAGCAACTACACAACAAGTTGCGCTAGAGAACTGTTTTGTGTAGTACTTCACCTTATTTGTAAAGCTTTAAAGATTATCCAGTGCTTATGACACTAAAATAAAAACTGAGGAGTGAGAAGTGTTGCACACTCATGTTTAGTCTCATTTGCAGACACACTGGGATTAATTATCTGAACTGGTAGTTACAGTAGGTTATTTATAGTGTTTGGGAAAGATGGTGATAATAATGTCAACCTCAGGGCTGCATATGGCTTTGTATTACAACATCTTTTTTTAAGTGTTTCAAGGGGCAGGCGGGGGTGTTTGGGCGAAGAATAACTCTTTTTCTCTCTTTTTTTTTTTCCTCCTCAAATTATCTCTTTTGCAACTTTTTGCTTTCGTTGTAATATGAGACGGACTGTCTGCCTTGTTTGGCACTTACCAATTCTTTCT